>NC_135648.1:12003378-12610045 GCF_053574225.1 Canis aureus
TATTTTGGACTTATGTTCTATTATAAAGAACCTATAATAATGATACTGAAGTTGTTGCTTTCGCTAAGGGATAACACCAACAAACACAGAATAATAACAGTGACCATGTATTCAGTTATGGCCTGAGTTTACCCACCTACCAAGTAGTAGAAGCCAGAACTAAACACAGACAGATCCTAGAATTCAATTACTTCTTCCCCCCATATCCAAGGTCCTGAAATATTTTTATATCTCAGCATGTCCAATGAAATTAACATTTTAGCTTGGGAGCTAGAAAGAAATCATTCTTTTCTTTGGAAGGCCTACATGTGTTTTTGTTTTGTTTTTAAATACATCTCCGTCTATGTGTATGTTTTTGTAGATGTGCATTTTTTATGGCTTTTAGATCTTCCTATCTCTTTCTCTTCAGAAAATTTACCAGAGTTTAAAATAAATATGATACTTTTATAAAGTAAAAATGAATATGCAGTAATCAAAGTTTGAAAGAAAATTAGGTAAATTACATTTAAATATACTGCTTCTGTTGAGTCATAACATACGCTTTGTTCATGGAGTTGGTCCTATTAGTTTATATATTTGCTGTTACTGAAGACCTCTGACTTTTTTTTTTTTTTTTTTGATCTCTGACTTTTTAACATGTAAATCCAAATAGATCCAAGTGTTTATTCCTGAAGAACAAACTGGAACTTCAATTAGGTATGGCATTCCTAGATCTCCTCATTTTTCCTGGTTTGTTCTTAATTATGATTTTTCCTGTTAATAATGTCATAGGAAGATGAGTGGATAAGTTATATTTGGGTATGTGGAATTCATGCCCCATTTCTCCACTCTTTACTGGACCAATAAAGAGCTAACTCTTCATTGACAAGGAACATAGAGAAGATTCTCTCAAATTCTTCTCATCTCTGACTCTCCTCTTCAGCCCTGGTGTGGGTGACGGGAAAGCTATAAACAAAGAGCACATAACTTTATAATTAAAGCCTTACGAAAAGATGACACCAGATGTATTGTCAAGTAAAAAATAGTAGAAGGGAGATGTGCATTTGTGATGGGATATACATGGAGAAGTGGAAGGAAGGAATATATAAGGATTGGGGACAGTGGGATACCATGAATATGCTGAGGAGGGGAGGTACTTTCCCTTTTCACTATATAGCCTTTGGCACCATTAGGATTTTTCTTTTTCTTTTTCTTTTTTTTTTAAAGATTTTATTTATTTATTCATGAGAGACCAAGAAAGAGAGAGAGAGGCAGAGACATAGGCAGAGGCATGAAGCAGGCTCCATGCAGGGAGCCCGATGTGGGACTTGATCCCAGGTCTCCAAGATCACGCCCTGGGCTGAGGGTGGCGCTAAACCCCCAAGCCACCTGGGCCGCCCACCATTAGGATTTTTCATAGTTGCTATATTTAGGTTTATAATCCACTTGCTAAATATTTATTAAGTTTCTCCAGTGAGCCAAGCACCGTTCTAGGCTCTAGTGGTACAGCAGTGAGAAAGTTGGATATGGTTGTTCTTGCTAGAGAAAAACCTTACATAGAAATGCCAGTGGGACAGTTTTGAAAAAGGAAAACATATAGATAAGAGCCCAAACATTATGACCCAATCCACAGGATGAGGAATTTGCTTTTAGTTAGGATGATGGTGATAGCTTACTTCTTTTGAGGTTGAAAGCTTTATCTTCGTAATTGCCTTAAACACTATAGCAGAGTAGCAAACCAAACCTAGTTTACAAAAAAATAATAAGTTATTGATGGTCCATTTTTGATCGTTATATTGCCACTTACTTGAGCTGTAGAGAACCACACTAAAGTTATGCTCATTCCAGAAGGGTTAATTAAAAGCTGGGAGTTGAATAGTTTTCAAAGAGCAAACCCATTTTTGTAAAAGTGTTACAAGAGTAATATATCAATTAGCACTTTGAATTGATGTGTCCTAGATGTGGATTTTATTTTAAAAAACTAAAGTGCATGGAGATATATCTCCGTTTCCAGGTTGGTAGAGTTTTGTGACTCATTTAATCTTACTACTGTGATTTACTCAACTCCTTGCATTTCCAGGTTTATGGACAAAATGAAAAAAAAAAATTTTGTCCCCTAAATAATTTCCCCCATTGTAGGTTTTAAGCAGGAGCAATCTTGAAGGATGGTTAGAGTGATCAAGGAGGTGTGAACTGTGTTTAATTAAACATTGTTGGTGAAAGAAATGGGCCGGCGCTTATCTGTTATTCACACCTCTTCAGTTGCTGTTATCAAGCCTTTGGAGGGTCTGTTTTCAAGGGAATTGCTGCTGTTGCTGATATACTCAAATAATAATTTATTTCCCTTTACTTCCTTATGCCCACTTTGATGGGAAAAATACCAGTTCTCTAAGCCCCTCCCCCAAAAGGATGGCTATGAGTAAATACAGAATATTCCTTTTCTTTTGTACTTAAAAATGCAGTGAAATATTACATTACACCCTGCATATAAATGCACGATTATGTTTGGCCATCTCCTTGGCTCAGGACTTGCCTCCTCAGTCTGGAGAGAATGATACTGTCTTAAATGTATCTTTATGGATGGAGAGGGATTTCGGTCCCATGCAGTATGTCAGAGATCATGATGTAGTAAATCTATTCAAATGTAAACCTGTTCAATTCAATTACCAGTCCATAATAAAATTTGCTGCTACAACCCCCGTGTTGACCACAGCAGTCCATACAGGCTGATGGCACAGCAGGGCTGGAAATTGACAGACAAAATCTATTTAAACAAAAAAACAACATTAGTTGTAGAATCTCAGATGAAATCAGATTTCAACAGCTTTGATGGGACCCTTCTTTCCTTTAACAGGTATTTTTATTCAACTAGCCAAATACGTCTTAGATAAAGTGCTGCCTGAGGGAAATAAAAGAAGTTTTCATTAGAAAGGTGGTTTATAGAAAAATGAGACTTCACTCTTTTAAAAACAATAATCCCTAGTTTAATTGACCGATATTTCTACTAATGATGTAGGATGGCAAAGAGAAGTGATGGCTTAGTGGGCAAACAATTCTAGTTGTATCACATTGTGCATAATTAAATTCTTACAAGATAGGCCTTCTTGTTAGCCAGTCAGAATTATGTCTGAATGGACTACGTTTGATTTTAACATTAGAATTTTTGAGTCAAAAAAAAAAAAAAAGAATTTTTGAGTCAAGAAATCGTTACCATTTGAAATAAACAATTGGTTATGTGGAGAAAATGACAAAATGTCACAAAATTAAAAAAAAAAACCTTCAAGAAGTTAAAAAAAATGATAGCTTGTTCAAATCCCAGTGGTTGCACCATTCTACAGCCTGAGAAATCCCCTTTTCTTTTTTGGGGCTCTACTTTGCTGGCAAGCCTCCCGCATTAGTTTTTCAGCATTATGCCATACTGTATGTCAGAGAAAACCCATCTATTACAAGATATCTGGTCTCAACATTCCCTTTTCATTTTTTTCAGGTATTGCTTATTTGAAGGAAAAAACAAGAACTAATCAAGGTGCACCTATAAATCTGGTCAAGATTTATTTTTATTTTGATCTCTCTCCTTGGTTATTTAAAGGCTATTGCAGACATACTGGTTGGGTTTACTCTCTGTCAGTGGCAAACAGAGACATTTTATGAAAGCAATAATTATTTTATTTAGGTATAGAATTCACTGATCGAAGGATTGAAGGGCCTTTTGCTGTTTATTGGTATGATGGGTTTCACCTTGGCAACTCAAGTATTTTTCTTTGACTCTTGTAGATGAGAGCAAGGCACTCATGTTTATACACAGCATTATATTCTCTAGGATGGCCAGCCTGCATGCCAAAGTAGAGAGGAATCAAGGAAGCATGGAGGACAGGACAAAAAAAAAAAAATGCTTTCACTTTTTCTTTTTTCTTTTTTAAAAAAAGTTACTTAAACCTTTCTGATCTTCCCTTTTCATCATCTATAAAATGATGGTAGCAATAGTAGAATTTGCAAATGAAATATTGTGAGTATCCAGTAAGAAATTGCATGGTAAGTGCTTAGAATACCATGTGGTGTAGAAGAAGAACCAAATCAACATTACCTATTGTTGCTAGAGACAATAAGGGTCAAGCTGTGGGGTCAGGTGGACCTAGATTCTAGCCCAGCTCTACTACCTCCTGGACCTGGGCAGTGTACAGAACCTGTAAGACCCGCATCAGCCTATTTATTTGTGACCATGGGACCTAAGATAGAACTTACCTTGTAAGGTTTTTGTAAAACCGATAGAGCTAATTAATATAGACACAGGGTCTGGCACATGGTTAGAGGGTGACACTATAAGATAGAATCTGGATATATTACATTGCCCTGCTGGACTACAACGAATTCATGTAAATTTTGTTTTTTGGCAACATCAATGACCTTAGGGGTCCTTTTCAGACTTTTCATAGAAACATCAATAGGTGAAAATTTGTCCCAAAATTTCACAAGGAAATATAGTTTTTTGGGTTTTTTGTTTGTTTTTAAGTAAGCTGCATGTCTAGCATGGAGCCCAACACAGGGTTTGAATTCATGACAATGAGATTTGAGACCTGAGCTGAAGGGTCAGAGGCTTAACCCACTGAGTTTTTAATATCTACCCTTAGGTCAAGCAAAGAAAGACAACAGTGTAAAAAAGGAAAAAAGGGACTTCAAGTCAAGCAGAACGTTTTATCAATAAGAGCATGGATAAAGAATGCCTTTGATTATTGATTGAGCTATAGAAAGAAAGGCTTATTCCTTTGTCTGTCAGAAAAAAAAAATGGACAAATCACCTGTATTTTAAAATGTGCAAGAAGAAGAGTAAGAATTCTACTAATCTCATAAGTACACTAAATTGTACTAAGGAAATTTTGATAGCAGAGCATCATGGAAAAAAATTGAGAGGACGGACTTAAGTTTTAGTACATCTGCATAAATATTAACTGAGCTTCTCCGATGTGTCTGGAAAAATGCCACGTTTTAGCTTTTAATTTGATTTTTCAATTTTTTTTTTTTTTTATTTTTCCACTACCTAGCATGGTGATTTTGGGGAAATCCAAAAGAGCTCTGTCTTCATTTCCACATGTGCAGGGGAGCACTTAGACTGCCTTTTTTCTCATCCCTTCTATTCTAATAGACATTTTATTTAGAAAATGATATAATGTATATTAGTATAATGGAAACATTATACTAATATAGACACAGAGATATCTGTAATTTTGATGATGATGTCGATGAAATCCGTGAGGGGAGTCAAACCATAGGAACTAGATTTGTAGACTTGGCTAGTGAGTTGTGCTCTTTTGTACATTTTGTCTTAACTGGGTAATTCTTTGGATGCTTTTCATTTTTTCTGGAAAACAGGAAGTATGTTATCTTTGCCACAGTTAATAGAAGTGAGAGTTGAAGGAACAGTGGAGCGATCAATAGATGTTTAAATACTTAGGAAATGAGCTCTTGCATTTTTGCCTATGTTTGAAAAATTTTTCCTCTGTATTCCCTCACAGTCCCTACCATCTCTTGTCAATATATTGAAGAGCAGTCAGTCAGTAGAGTTTTATCTCTGTGAGCTCTGGAATCTCATCACAGATTGCTGTATCGCTACCAGTCAGATTTATCTGAAGTTTTGTTGTTATATTTTTAAAATAAAAATATTGACATAAATAGGAGAGGAGAAGAACAGGTTTATCTAATTTTAGATCCTTTGAAATACTTCCTAAGGGGGGGGGGGAGAATGAGTCATTAAAGCTAATAAAACTAATAACATAGTTACATGTTTTATTGATAAGCACATGTGCTTTTCATATTTGAATTGACATTTTTAAAGTAAGCTTCTGTTGCAGAGGTGCTTATTATTTCCCTTTACTTTTTAAAGTCTAAGAAATACAAGCCTGGAGATTCCGGGTAGGCACTTTAAACGATGTGTTAGAATTGTGAGTCTTCCTCTTTAGGATAAAGTCAAAGCAGAAGCTGGGAATCAGCATTTGGAATCAGCCACCATTCAGTGTGGAAAGGGCACAGGATATTAAGGTTCCATTATCACCTTAAAGCCTCACTCAGTAGATAAAAGCGGGACCCTGCGAAGGGGATTCTCATTAATCAGATGAGGAATCCAAGGCTCAGAGAGTTTCAGTGACTTACTCAATGACCCATTGCAGATAGAGTGGGAATGGGATTAGAAGTCAGGTACGTCACCTTTCAGGCTCTGTATCTCTATCAAGCTTTGTTGCAGTCCTGGCCAAACGAAGGTATTTTCCTGCTCCAGCCTCGGCTTGATTGCCCACAGTCTCAGCACAGCAGGCAGGTAGTGGCCTGACATATTCATTGGGGGTGGAAGACATGGGAAGGAGTCCTGGTGCTCTCAGGAAGCAGCAGAGCTTGTGGCTTTGACGAGGGGTTTGTGTCGAAGCTATAAGTGACATTCATTAAGAGGGGACTTTTCCTTAGGATTCTGATCTTGGAAAACCAAGCTTTTCTCACTTGGGGTTTGAGGAGGCCACTGAGGTGGTGGGGATCGGTCCAGAAGGAGTCATTACCAAATAGCTAAGCAGCTAGAGCATTGGGCTGACTGTGAGCTGGAGAAGGCTCTCTGCTCTAGAAATTTCGGAGGTCAGAATGTCAGAGTTTAAGACCCTGCACGGAACAAGACATTTAAGTCCATTTTGTTTTGGTCAGACTGAGGTAGTGTCTGCCTCTGGATACCAGGTCCCCAGGGAAAGCAGTTAAACTCAAGAAGCATGAGGATCTAGAATTATCTTTTATTTTCATTCCTGAGTGGATCTCCAGTATCTTAAAAGAATCCTGTCATCTATGCCCTGCTTAAATCTCAGCTAGATAGACCATTGCCAGTCACTCTAGAATGGAAGGCCCAGGACATCTTTTGCTCTGACTCATGAATTCCTAGAACTGACCTAATGTTTAGGAAGAAATGGTAACAGCATAGAGGTGATAGTAGCTTCTCTTCTTCTGCATTGGAAGAGTCTTTATCCAGAGGCCCTATTTTTTTTTTTCTGATCTATCTCATCACAATCCATGGGGTATACTTCCAATTTCTACTTTTTAGTTTAGAGAAGGCATGTGTGTGTGCACATATATGCATGTATATGACACAGAACAAAAATTATGCATTTATTCATTTAGCTGCCATGATAGCTCTTCAGTCAGTTGTCTTGAGCCCCCAGGATATAAAGAAAAATCATCCCAGAACTGTTTTCCTGCAACCACAGTTTGTGTCTTGATATATATATGGCAGTGGGAACTCGGAGAGTCTTCTGGGTTTACCCTATCAGCAGGATAGCAAAGAGCAACTTAACTTGTCTAATTACCCTTCTGTTTCATATCTTCTGTTTTAACAAAATGTTCATTTAAAGGGTGTAGCATTTTCCAGGTAGGTTCTCTTTAAAAAATAGAAAGCTACTCCGGGTCGTTTAGTAACAAGCTGATTTGTTTTTGCTTACTTAAAGAACCTGCTTAGCACAAATTATCCTAACAAAATATCTTTTGTAAAAACCCTCTGAAGAAGACATTGCCAAGGTGATTTTTTTTTTTTCTCAAGTCTAATATCATTATGCTGCCAAGTCGAAAACAGAAATTATTGGTAGGGAAATTTGGGTTCCTACTGCCTTCAAAAAGCAGAACAAAGAAAAGGAGAAAGCTTTAATGGTATTCAAGGAAAATATTTCTGTGTTAGATGACAGTTAATAGAACTGCATTGACCTCACTGGTATTTCTTGCACTCTCTGTTGTAATATTATCCTAAGAAGCTCCCTCATTAATGCAGAGTATTGAACAAAACTCCCAAGTTATAATATAAGCAATAGTAAAGAGCACCTTCTTTGTGAGCTTTGTCCTGACATGAAGCCGTTTGGGAATATATTTAAGTGCCACAAAAAGTTATTTCATGTACAGATACTGCATTACCAGATGGTGATGTTTTGGTCATGCTTTGTTGATAGGAAACTTGAACAGTCTGTCTCAAAATGAATAGGAAAGGTTTTAGAGGTAAGGGGGTAAGAACATAATTCTTGGGAACTCAATATGCATTAGGCTATGTGCTATATGCTTTAGTTAGGTTTTTTTTGTTTGTTTGTTTGTTTTTTTTTTTTTTGTTTTTTTTTTGCTATTCCTTACAGTGACCCCCAGAGGTGGGTATTTCCCCATTTCGCAGAGGAATGAAAGCTTGGAGAGATAATGTTACTTGCCAGAGTTCTCACAATGCACAATAAGCGGCTGGATTTTATGGCAGGCCTTCTGGTTCTTACTGCCTGTGCTCTGTATTTGTTTAATACATTTTGTCTTTGTGAACCAGAGTAATATTCAAGTATATATTTAGCTTGGGATTCTTCAGAGGCTATGGGTATTTGGGAGACGCTGAGCTCTTAAAAGATTATTTAAGTCAACCATTTATTTAATTTTATTTATTGTGTGTGTGTATTTTTTAAAATATATTTTTATTCAAATTCAGTTTGTCAACATATAGTATAACACCCAGTGCTTTTCTCATTTAAGTCAACCATTTTAAAAAATCGGGATTCAAAATAAATAAATAAATAAATAAATAAATAAATAAATAAATAAAATAAAATAAAAAATCGGGATTCATTACATCGCTTTGAGTTATTCATTTAATGTTCAGCGCTGTGTTGGAAGGCAGGTAAGTTTCCCATCATTGTGAGAGATGTAGAGAACAAGTTCAAGTTATCAAGTGGGGTTTGGACTAGAATATATTTTATGGTCACTTCCCATTCTGAGATTCTTGAGATCCCAGCATAAAGTTTGGAATAACTCGGCCAGTTTAAACTGTATGAATAAACATCAGAGGCACCTAAGCTGTTCAATTCGTGGGAATCCTACTTCATGGGTCTGTGTTTTTGTCAAACAGTGTGTGACATCTTATATAAATCCACGTTAGGGCATAGAGGAACATTTTGGCATAGGTTTACGTTCCGGCTCCAATTTTTTTGAACTTCAGGACTAAATTCCTTATAAATTTTGCATTTGTAGAGAGGAATGGCTTTGATTTCCTGACTCTGAGCACCATTTGCCTCTGTTGTTTTGAGGATATGGCCATAGTGGACCACTGGAGTATTATAATCTTATCTGTTATATTTATGGGGGAAAATTGAAGTACCAAAGTTTTAAAGATTTGTCCATGATTCTGTATATAATCCATGTGGACCCTAGGCTGTCACATACTCCCTGTGCGCATGTGGTTCTCGGGAACAATTCTGTATTTATTTATTTCTGAAATATAGCAGTTACATTAGAAATGAAGTAGATTCTCTCTTGTGGACTTTCCAAATGCATCACCAAGAATCTATCCTGGTTGCATTTGGGCTAGAGAGGACAGAAAGATTGAAATGGTGAGAAAAGGTTCTTTTAGCTCCCTTCCTCCTGCTTTAATTGGAATACTATTAAAAGTTAATCATTTATTTGATTGTCTCCATTTGTCATTTCCATTTGTGAACTTGAAATAGGAAGCTGGCATTTATCTAATATGCTACTAATTTTTTCTTTTTATTCCTTTTGGATTATAAGAAGTTCCCAGTGGATTTAACCCCTGGGTGAGGGGAGGAACCCTGTTTCCACATTTGCTCATCCACACAGAGTGCAGTGACAGCACCAGCACCGTGTGTGGTGGGGAAGGGGGAGGGGAGCCCCCAGCCTGCCAGGACTCTGATGTGGAATTTCTTCCTACCGGCCTCCAGACAGCAGATTTTTGTTTCTTTCCACCAGTGCACACATACCTCGACGTGGCATCGATGTTCATGGCTTTGTGTTTATTTAACGTAAAGGAATTCTGGTATACAGTTGAATCAGGCCCATTTCATTCAGGCACCATTCCCGACTTGTTAGCCACCTTCTTAGTTAAGATTGTGCTGAGTGCGGCTCCGTCTATATTATTCGGGTATCAAACATGATTTTTGTTCATTCCTAAGTCTCCCTCGAATGAAAGTGAGTGCTGGTCGTTTCTTGAAAGATTGTTCTATAGTTTTGCCTCTCTCTCTCTTAGTAGGTTGTAGAGCCACCAACCAGCTTCCCTAAGGCAAGCTGTCTGCAAAGGAACAAGCCAGCTGGCTTGGCCAAGGTTGATCAATGATGAGAGGCAGGCTGGGTTCCAGGTTCACAAAAGCCACTCAGTGGAGAGTAGGTCAGCGGCTTCCCCAAAGCCAATTAGCTGGCAGAAATCTGAGGTGCCTGGTGCTAGCCAAATTCCCTGAGCCTGATGGTACTGGTGGGGAGTCCATCCTTGGGCTTCCTGGCAAACCAGACTTAAGTGAATGGCAGATTGTGCTATTTGAGAGCCAGTGTGGCTTTATGGCTACTAGAACAAATATCAGGGACCCGTCACTCCCACTCAGTTTCACCCAAGTAGACCGCACAGCCCAGGCATAATAACTGATCCTCAGGTGCCAGGGGCTTCAGCTGATGATTTACATCATAAATTTATTTTTACCTGACTTTGGCTTTTTGAAGTTGAAATGGATAGGAATCATGCCATTAAAGGAGATTAACGTGGAATGGGTTTGGGAGGTAGGAAGGGCTATAGAGCTTTGATTTCTCCTATTTTTTAAAGTCCCAGTTGTAATAGGAGTGTTAGGATTTCTCTTCTTTTTTTAAAGTCCCAGTTGTAGTAGCTGCTCCCTTATAGCTGACTGTTGTGATAAGACAGGACCTATGGCAAAACCCAGAGGAAGGATTTCTTAGCAGATACTCTTTGGTTAACCTGTTTCTCCCAAGATTATGTATATCTGGGATTATAATCGTTTCCCTACTTTTCTCAAGAATTACATGTTTAGCTATCATGCCTTTTCTACATCTGCTGCATAATCATACTTTGATTTTTTTTTTTTTAAGAGAGAGATAAAGCATGCATGTGCACGCATGAGATGGGGAAGGGAAGAGGGAGAGAGAGAGACGCTCAAGCAGTCTCTGTGCTTATCATGGAGCCCTATTTGGGGCTTGATCCTATAACCCTGAAATCATGCCATGAGCTGAAATCAAGAGTCGGATGCTTAACTGACTGAGGTACTCTATAGGCTGCAGAAGCATGATCTTAAGATGCCTGGGCTATTTTACTAGATTTTTAGGTACATTGGGGATGTGGAGAATTTAAGGAGTAGAACATGTAAGAATAAGCTCATTGACATTACCTAGTTTAACTTAGCATGCATATATTTCTACTTAGATCTGTACCAATTTCTGGTTCTGTCCTGGAACTCCTGCCAGAATGTTACCCCCATTGGAAGCTAAGTCCATTTTGCCCAGCCTACCTCTTGCTTCTTAGCTGTGTATTTGCTTTAAGGTCACCTGAGCTCTTATTTAGTGGCTTCTCCCTAGACTGTCCATTTAATTTCCCCCAACGAAACTTCTCCCTCACATAACTTTTTGGGCCACACATATAACTTTTTCTCCTCCTCTCCTCCCCTTGAAAAAAAAATATATTTTTTTTAATTTCAAAATTTCCTCTGAGAGCAGAATTTCTTCACAATTGTAGCGAGTTGCTATTTGGTGATTCCCAAGCTGATGACCTCCATAATTAGCCCCTCCCGACCCCCCATCTCCCATGAATTTACCTCTCTGCTCTCCTGGACATTTATCTCCATGCCTATTAGGTCTCTTTAGTATCAACATTATCATAATCATTAGTATATTTGAAGCCAATTAAATGGCAATTACTCTGACCTTAGCCAGTCTCAGGTTATTATCAATTCATGCATAATTTGGAAATATTTGGAAGGAAAGTGGATTCTTGTTTTATAGTCTAATCTGTGTAAATATTTCTATCTGCTACGTGAGAAATATACCCTGTTCTTTATAACACCTAGAGTTGGGGTCAGACTATTTCTCCAGGAATTGTCTTCTACTTACTTATGGATCCAGATGATACACAGTTTTCTAGCCCATCTCCAGATGTTTATCTATACATCTTTTATCCACCCATTCAATAAATGTTTTTTGATACATGGCTCTATACAACTCTCTTTATTAAGTGCCAGAGATTAAAAGTGAACTTGGCAGACCAGTTTCTGCCCTCATGGGGTGTATGACCCATCATGGGCTTGATTACTTACAATCCTATAGATTTCTCCCCTTTCTGAATTTCACCACTATTTATATTCTGTTTCATACAACTTAGCATTTTAACATCATATTTTCCACGGAGGAAAGTAGAGTATAATGATAAGAAGCTTGGTGTCTCAGAAACTAAGTGTGTGAGTGTTGATTTGAGCCCCTGAAATGGGGTCTAATGTAACAAAAGAACTGAATTTTCTGCTGTAGTTAATTTTACGTAATTTTACATGGCTGGTGACTACCATATTGGACAGCGCAGAGAAATAGAATCTGAGTTCAATCCAAACTTTACTACTTACTAGCAGTGTTATCTCAAGTAAGTTAGTTACTTTACCCCTTTTTAAACCTTATCTGTGAAATGGGGGTTCTAATTATAATTGTATCAGAGATGGTTATTTTAAGGTTTAAGTGAGGGAATGGATGTAATATTCTTGTCACAGTGCAAGCAACAAGCACTCAGAAAATATTATTGGTATTCCTTTTTAGTATTCCATTAATCACTTAGTATGTCTCAGAGAGAAGCATAAACAACTTGAGAGCAGGGACTGTATTGTTTATATTTTAGTTCTCCATAACACTTAGCATAATAATGGTCACATAGTAGGTGCTCAATAAAATATAACTGCATTTTTTTTCTTTTTTTAAGCCAACTTTACTAGACTTTCAGTTATGTTATTAAAATTTAAGTGCAGAAACAATTTTGTCACAGATAATGTTTTTAGAAACAATTTGTGATTTATCATCATATATAAATTACTTCCACATTTTCCTTTATATGTGCGTGACCATGACGGAATTGTATTTCAGAAGTCATGTTGTATTACATTTATGTTGAATACCCTGACAGTATAGCAATTGGGTATATCATAATGAGAAAGGAAAGAGGGAAGGAAGGAAGGAAGGAAGGAAGGAAGGAAGGGAGGGAGGGAGGGAGGGAGGGAGGAAGGAAGGAAGGAAGGAAGGAAGGAAGGAAGGAAGGAAGGAAGGAAGGAAGGAATATTGATTGTTTTTGTAACCCACCTTTCCCATAGATATTTGATAAATTGGTGAGTATAAATGGGAAGACTAAGACCTATTTGAAATAACTTGTATAAATAACTTGCATAAAATCAGACAAGTAGTAATGGTACAGCCAGGATTCAATCTGGATTTTTCAAACTCTGAAGCCCACCCATATGCTGTACTGATATTCCTAATGAAGTCCTTTGGTTCTCCTCCTAATTAATCTTACCAGTGTCAAGAGGTGAAATATTATTTCCCTCACAGGGAAGCTTCAGGTCTCTGTTATTACTTCCTTTTGTGAGCAAGGAGACCTTTATTTCAGAGAATGGTTTTTGATTCTAGAGCTGCTAAAATTCCAGAATCATTCCTTATTGTAGATACTCTAAAACAGGGGGTCTCTGTGATAATGGGAACATTTTCTGATTCCTACAAAATATTGTTCTGTGCCAGAGCACAATATTATTCCTTGAAGTTCCTGTGTAGAATATTTTATACCTTTTTTTGGCAATGGTTTGAATCATGTTGGAGCTACTCCTATTTCTGAACAGCACCCTTTCCATGTAGACTATCATGGGCTATTGTTTAGAGGAAGAGATTGCCAGTGCCTAGCATCTGTCCCCGAGAGGCAGGCCAGGTCACTGTCTGATGATTTCATTTTACGTTTGTAGCAGAAAATTTCATGCTCTGCAGTCAACAGGTTCAGATTTGTGGTCTGTGAAGAAATGTATTTCTCAACAATTCCGTATGTGTCTGTAGGTCTCCCCAAAAGTCATTAATTAGGATCTGGAAAGGATAGTGTGGAAAAATAAAGCTTCCCTAATGGTGACAAAGTAGAGGGAACAGAAATTCAATTCAAATGTGGTGTGCCCAAGAAATGTTAAGAGAATCTCCTGGTTATCTCACACACTTTTTTATTTTATTTATTTTATTTTTTAATTTTTTGCTATTTGGTTTTGTGCTGCAGCAAAGAAAATCTATCAAAAGTTTTGTAAAGGTAGAAAAGAACAAAATCCCTCAGCTTTTACTAGTAATTATACTTCTATTTTCGTGCCACTGGGGGACTGGCCTCTTTGAAAGTTCTCAAGCTTATAAAGCTAGCAGTTCTTTTCTCCCTCACCTTTCTTAACTTGCAGTTACAGAATCTAACTAGCATCCTCAGTTAATGCATTGATTTTAACTGGAAACCCAGAAGGAGACAGTGCTGTAGTCAGCTGAACTCTTAAACAGTCCTGAGAGACCAGAGTCATTTGCACATCGGAAAACAGCTAATGGGCCGGAGAAGCAGGGGTTAGTAGCAGGGCCATTCCTACTGTCTCCTTTCCATCAGAGTGAGAGAGATCACTGATAAAAAGTCTTCCAATGTGAAGTGCTAAGGCACCTATATCTCAGTCTTTTTTTTTTTTTTTTGAATTTTTACTTTCATTTTCCTTCATGGCTGGATATTTTAAAGAAGTAGAGACCTCAGGGGAGTGGAGGGAAGAATTAGGAATTGTTAGTTTCCTTTCACATTGCAAAAGTCCAATAAATAGATGTTTTAGGAAGGCACAGGCTTAATATATTTGCAAAATAAAGCTAGTACATCTGAAATTGTTGTATTAATCATTCCACGCAGCGCATCGTTAAAAGTATGGGATTTGCTAATAGACAGCCTGGTGTTGCTGTTGTCAATTACTAGTGTGTTTTTTAATTCCTCTGGCCTCAGTTTCTCCATCTATAAAATAGTGGTGATAATAGTGATGACTCCCCTGCCGAGTTTGCTGTGAGGATTGAATACGATAATGTATTTAAAATACTTAGCATGGTTTCTGATAAATATAAGTCCTTGGTAAATGTTAGCTATTATTATTATTATTATCATCATCATCATTATTATTATTAGCATCATCATCCCTATTAGTTTGTTGTCCAATTGTTTAGGACACTGCTGAGCTAAACCAAAAAATGTATGAGCTGTGCTTGTTTTCAAATGTCATCTTCCCAGATTTTTTTTCCCCTCCACAACGACCAAGTGCTATGTTCACAGCAGGCCTGGGTTGTCTTCCCACTGCTGCTCTTCATGGCTCCCTGGGTCACAGGTCCCCAATAATGCTCTGTGTGACTCCAGCCCCAGACCCTTGCCGGTGTGCAGGAGATCCGAAGGTGACAGGCAGGGTCAGCAGAACCTGCCAGAATTACAGAGACCCCTCTGTGGATTGTGGGGGGACAGCAGGGAAAGTCTGTCATGGACCAGAAGCAAATGACCTTGAATTCATGGAATCACTTCTCATCCAGATCACTGCTAACTTTTTCCAAAGTCAAATTTATGGCATCTCCGGTTACTTTTGCACATGCTAATGTGTTCATTCAGTTCTGGCCTTTCAGGATAAAGAGTGTATGAGTCAGTGGTGAAGAAAGGACTTTTATCTCCACGTAGAACTTTTAACAAAAACTGTTCTGTTTTAGGTTGTTTTTTTTTTTTTTTTTTTTTGTGTGTGTGTGTGTGTGTGTGTGTGTGTGTTTAGATCTCTAAACATCTTGAGTTTAAAATGGCAAGCTCCTTGGAACCTGTGAATTCTTCACTTGTCTTCTCAAGTGCTGCCTTGGAGCCATCATTCCGGCTGGGGAAGTAGAGAGCATAAATTGCTCCTGCATGGGGATGGTTCTCTGCCCTCCCCTCCTTCCCCGTTACCTACCTCCTTTCCACCCTCGGATTGACTCTCGAACATGAAATAAATGTCAGCACCTCGGAGTTCTGTATAGCACCTGTGCACACCTCTGCTGGTGTTGTGCCTATGCTCATGGCAGTGGTTCCAGTCCCCAAGTATGTTGGAAGGTTTGGCCCAGAAAGAGAGAGAGAGAGAGAGAGAGAGAGAGAAGGCAAAGAAGAAAAAGGAGGGAGGAGAGAGAATGTAGGTGAAACAAACAAGGAAAAATCAGGGTACTTGGTGCAGATGACTTGGTTCTCTGTTTCTCTTAAAATATGCTTTCTTTGACACATTTTCTCTTCTTTCTCTGTATATATGATGGTAAACTTGCAGAGTACCAGTGAGACTAGAATGACATTCGAATCCTTCTGTAGGCCCCCCAAACCCTCGCCCAGGCCCCCAGTTTCCTTTTGGGGAAGGAGAGACTGTGTCAGCCCCCAGTCTGCGCTTCTACTGAATTGCCTCCTTGAGTAAGAGACTCTCCCCCTGGCCAGTCTGGTTACTAGGTGCATGCACTGCCTGTCGAGCTCTTCCTGCAATGGCTCGTCTCTAATTAAAGCACTTGCTATGAACGATTTTTAAGCACTGGAGCTTAATGAAGTTAGAAAAAGGATTTGGATGCAGTTTGTGAAGACTCGAAATTGTTTGAGTTTTTTCTCTAGGGAGAACTGTAAAGTCTGGAGGCATTTTGAATTACTTACAATGTATTCCATTTTGTTCTTTAAAAAATTTCTCTTTTAGTGGTGCATCGCTGAAAAAAGCCCACTGCCCACCTTCCTTCCTGGCCCTCCCCCCCCACCCACCACCACCTCCGGAAAACACTGTAACTCATGCTTTTTGCAAAGTGGCTTCTTGGGAATTTACTCATCTTTGACTACTGTTATCTAATTAAAGGGATGCCTGTGTCTTTAATTCTCATTGGCAGCTCTACCTTTGACCCTGCAGTATCTAGGAGTTGAAAGTAAAGTCACATTCATCCAAGATAACCTGAAGCCTGTATATTTGGATGCTTATCCCTTTCACTGATGCCTGAAGCTCTGTGCCTCAGAGATACTGGGCTGAGCAGGAACCGGTGATCTATACAGTTCTGTGGGGATCCATGGAGTGAATTTCTCTGTCCATTGGTGGTTTACTGCTGACCAGTCAAATGCTGGCTAATACCTTGTGCTAGAAATCGGAGTAGCAGTAATTTGTCATCAATAGCTGTAATTAGGTTTATCTACCCTTTTAACCAATACCCTAATCTTTACCAGGTTGTTACTGTGTGGGGCTACTGAGAGAAATTCCGAAAAACTGTTTTAAAGATTGATTTCAAAGCTGTTCAACCCTTTGGGGATCCTTCCTTTTATCCATCCCTTATTCATTTTCCTCTCAAATATTCAAATACCTCTTCGGAATAAAATGTCATGAAAGCATGTCATGTATCTGAAAAATAATTAATATAATTGACAGGAATGTCGGTTTTCTGCTGAGGTGTGTTTCTCCTAATCCCGGTGTGCAATCTTTAATATTGATCCAGTTGTTCGGAGATCTTGTCACTCTCCACTTACCATACCTGGGCTACATATTTTCAAGACTGAAGATCTTTGAACTACGTGATATTTACATCTGTATTATAAAACCCACTTGCTGAAAATGGGTTTTCTCCCCCTTCCGTTGCTGGGGTAACATCCATGTGTCCAAGGGATCTAGGCACCACGTATAGGGTGCTTGCCTGGAGTTGACAGTTTATTCACTGTGTACATTGCACACAGTATTGCAAATGGCATATCAGAGTGTTGGAATCCAGGCAATAGGAGTTCAGCACTTAAAGTGTCCAGGTTGCACCTGAACTAGCTGGAGCCTGCCAGCCCCTGCAAGCCCACTGAGAGCATCTGTCTCGCCACCGCCTTGCTCATGCTGTCTCCTCTGCAGGCCCTCCGATTCTTCTGACTATGAGCATAAATCATCCACCTGTCAGGAGCTCTTGCTGCCTGGATTATGCAATGTGCCTGCCTTCATTTGGAGGTGGTGTGAGCAGGAGATTGCTGCAAATGGTTTGCATTCATTTTAATGCCATCCCAGCATTTCTTTAGCTTTAATGAGGGGATTAGGGTGGTGACAATGACTTTCAGAGACAATGAAAGTCTTCAAGATTCTGGAATTTGCTTTGTATGTTGGGAATAGCTCCGTTTGAGATTTCATTTTTTTTTAATCCCAAATAAATCAATGGTTTAAACATTTAGGCAAAGGAGCAGGGTACTGCACAAAGCCAGCTGTCTACAGCTCTATTTATTGGCTTTATAATAGTTCCCTCCAGCTGACGAACTTAAAATCAGTCAAATTTATTGCTGATCCCTAATTAGTTACTTTTATCTTCTTTCAGGGTTTGCATTTACACATATTGGGGAGGCCCCACTCTCCTGCACACCCCACCCTGCTTTTCCCCTTTGCTTCCTTTCCTTTCTCTGGAATTAAAAAATTAGAAACTCTTCAGTAATTTCAGCTTCACTAGTTGTTGACTAGTAAGGGTGAATCATGCTTTTAAAAAAGCTTCGTTGGTGTTTTTAACTTGAATCCTCCTTGGTATATTTAGCATAATCTCTGTCACAGAGATTGAGGTCCCCCCCCCCACCAAAATGTATTAATTTTTCATTAAGAAAACTCGGTCATCATGTCAGCTTTATGCATGTGGTACAAACACAAAAAAACCTGAAACTATCATTCTCTTTAATTAACAGACCCTGTTGGCATATTCAGATCCCAACCAAAATGAGACATAACTAGCTCTGTGTTTATCTGAAATCGGTAGAATGAGAATTCACAGTGATTCCCCTGCTTTTGAATAATGAGAAGATTTCCCAAATGCTGGTCCCTCACACAGATACAGAAGTCGCCACACCAGCAGAGGATTAAAGAAAATACTGTTTTAGAAATGGGACTTCGACGTGAACCATCAGCCGAAACCAGGCTCCTGAGACACAAAGTTACATAGATATGTTTTGTAATATCTTCTAAAGATATTTGGATATAGTTTAATATAGAAACAGTAATGAATTAAGTCATACGGTCACACTCGGGACAGAATATGTGTGTCTTCTAACACATAAGGCTCTTTTATTGTCACAGAGCCTGAGATAAAGTAGGCATCGGATTTACATTTCTACATAGGTTTCTTTCTTAGAGGCCTCTGGGACCTCCTGCATGTGTTTATTTGCAGAAGGTGGTATTCGGGGCAGCTCAGAGTGAGAGAATGACAGTTCTCTGCTGGCTTCCTGTCCCCTTGCTTCTTCATCCCAACCCTCTTTCCACCTCTCCACTACAATGCCACGGAGCTTCCCAGTTCTTGGTGGGCCCTGGTGTGTGTGAATTGGATTGAAATCTGAGAGGCTAACATCCACGAAGGCTGACCCTGACATTCTTCCCACTGTGTGTGTGAGTATATGTATTATGCATGTACCTGGGTGTATTGCATGTGTGTTATCGACGCACAATACACATGTACAGTACATGCATTTATGTGGGTGGATAATATGCATGCACAGCATCTATATGTATTTTATATACACATACACATCCATAGACGTGCCTCGCTTCCGAGAAAATACCTAAATTAGGTTTTTGTATTTATGCAGAACACACTGAGATTTTTATCGACATTGGTGAGGGGTGCGGAGCAGAAATCTAAACAATGCTAGAGAGAACGTGGGCTTTTTACAAAATAACTCTTCACCACTGAAGAAAAACTAATTTTTTTCCCCTCAACAATAAGAATTTTTAACATCTTAGTTACACACAAAATACTTCAAAGTGCTGCAATGTGATGAAAACACACTTTTCCCGGTATTCAGCAAACCAGTACAATTTACCAAAGCAACACAACCCTCAAATCCTGACGTGGGAGCTTTTTCTCTGCTGCTAACAGTCACAGATTCTCTTAGGCCCTGAGGAGGTGCCCGTGTGCCTAAGGAGACACAGTTCCAACGCAGCAACTTCCTGTGGGTATTTGGGGGAAGCCTTTGGCCTCAGAGAATGAAACAAACAGAATTTGAGTCCCACACTTGGGGGTTTACTAGATGGCCAGTGACAAGTTAGCCTCCCACTCTTGTTGCCAGTTTTCAATGTGATAGAAAAAGCATCAGGTTTTTTTTTGTTTTTGTTTTTTTTCCCCCCCCTCCCTTTTCCCCTTCTCTGGAGGAACATGATGGACTCAGTTTCTTGGAACAAAAAATGTGTTTCATCATCATTTTTTCCCCCCGTCACTGACAAATCTAAATTTATGTATATTTTTTTAAAAAAGCAAACAGGAACATTTGAAGAGATGAATGCAACACAACACTGACAAAATCTGATGAAAAATCTCACTCTTTTATCTATGGAGAAATTAGGTTTATCATCAGGAAAGCATTCTCTTTTCATTTTCTGAAAGGTGCTTTTTGACAGACCCTTTGCAGTGGACGTCACACTCACAAAACTTGCTGTCACAGGGCTATTTGAATATGGTGACAGGCTCATTATCATGTTGAAGACTCCTGACAACACTGCAGAGGGGAAATGGACAGGGCTGCCAATCAGCTGTTGAAAAGACTGTGGTTGAAATAGGGTTTTTTGTTCCGAGAACAGTAGTACAAATTGACTGCATTAATTCTTTTTATTATAGCCGTGCACACTGTAGTTAAGGGTTCCAAAGGGTTTCCATTATCAACCCCTATTTTCAGCAGGTTTATTAGCTGGCCGTAAAAATTTGTTCCCAGCTGAAATTTGGCAGAGGTAGAAGCCTTTTCCTATAAGATTCAAGTGTGTGTGTGTGTATATGTGTGTGTTAGTTTTGCTAACAGAAAAAAAAAATTGCTAAAACGAAGTTTAGTGAACAGGTAGGACTTCCAAAGTCTTACTAGAATTCAGGGATCTTACTGCGTCGGGAGGGAGAAATCATTCAAGCCGCTCATCTGTGATTGTGACTTCGGGCATCAAAGCCTCTGTGATCACAGAGAATGAAGGAACCTGATGATTTACAAACCAAAATTCACAAGTGTGGCTGTCATCTAGCAAATAGTTCACCATAACATTCCTCTTACTTGTTTGGCATCTGATTCTGACGTCACGGTGAAAAGCAGTATTTGCTTAAAAGTCAAATTACTTCCCCCATGTTTCTGGTGACTTTAGCACTTCTCCAGGATTCTGCTCAGGATGGTGGTGGTGTCAAAGAGGTTTCATCTTTGTGGGTATGTGTGGTCTTTAAAAAAAAAAAATTGTTTTACGACACAGGAATTAACTCACTGGAACATCTGAGATAACATTGCTCAAGTAGTGTCTGAAGCCAACAATAGACAACCACAGGAATTGTAAGCTGGCCTTTTTTCTTTTCTTTTCTTTTCTTTTCTTTTCTTTTCTTTTCTTTTCTTTTCTTTTCTTTTCCTTTCCTTTCCTTTCCTTTCCTTTTTCCTTTCCTTTTTCCTTTCCTTTTTCCTTTCCTTTTTCCTTTCCTTTTTCCTTTCCTTTTTCCTTTCCTTTTTCCTTTCCTTTTTCCTTTCCTTTTTCCTTTCCTTTTTCCTTTCCTTTTTCCTTTCCTTTTTCCTTTCCTTTTTCCTTTCCTTTTTCCTTTCCTTTTTCCTTTCCTTTTTCCTTTCCTTTTTCCTTTCCTTTTTCCTTTCCTTTTTCCTTTCCTTTTTCCTTTCCTTTTTCCTTTCCTTTTTCCTTTCCTTTCCTTTCCTTTCCTTTCCTTTCCTTTCCTCTTTCCTTCTTTTTTTTCTTACCTTGAGCCTGGTGAAATGTGCGTGGGTAAGACATGGTATTTTACCTAAGTCTCCACTCCAAGGGCACCTAAAAAGAGATCGTCAAATTCTAACCTTCATGTAAAGCAAGGGTATTTCTCTTCATAAGTTTTGCATAACTGTTTCTAATGATCTCTGTTCTGTTCAGTGCCTAAGTTACTTCCCGGTGGTGAGACACTTCAGGAGCCCACAAGAGGAACATTAATTCTCCTCTGCCATTTGGTGTATTGCAGCATTTACACACTTGATTAGACTCCGTTCTGGTGAAAAAAAAAAAAAAAAGTTAGCATTCTTACATAAGAGCCAAATTCTCCCCAGGGAGTGATTTAGATATTGGAGCTAATAAGTCCAATAGGGAAATTTTACTTACTTCCATTCTGACTTAACTCACTAACTATGTCCTAGATTGGTCTCTCACAGTGCTGCCTCATATCCACATACACCCAGTGGGCAAAATTATTTGGCATCCAAACATTATGTTTGGGAAAAAATATCTTTCTATATTTATGTTGAATAAAACTGAACTCTGAAACGTCCACTGTCAGCTCATTGGTTTATGTGCCAATGCTCCCCTGGCATCTTAGTTTCATCCTTTCATTTATTCACTGACTTGCTCAACAAAACTGTGTTATCTGCATCCTTTGTTCCAAGCACTGTTCTTGGTGATGAGGATAGGAGTCTGAGTAGTTTACTGTCCAGTTGGTGGTGAATAGGAGTCGAATAGGAGTCTGAGTAGTTTACTGTCCAGTTGGTGGTGGGAGGAGGGGGGGGTGGTGGCAGCAAGGTGCCATGCACATAGGGAGGGTGTCTGCCCCAGGGTTGGGTTTTAGAAGAAAGTGATATAGAAGAATGAACATCTGATGAATTAATGAGGAGTTTTAAAGGTTTTGTACTTTCTTGTTTTGGATAAGTCTAGATTTATGTTTTAAGAAGAGTACCCCAGCTATAGATTTGGGGAGTGAATGGATGAATGAATGAATGAACTCCTGGTGGTGTAGGCATGAGAGTGGGTTATGCCCGGACCTGCTCTCATTTTCAGAAGTTTTATTCATTTTCTTTCCAGCTTATTTCTGGGATCTTTCTCTCCCCAATCACACTAAAAAATAGCAGTTTTTATTTGTATGAGGGTAGTAATCAGGTCCATGTTTATTCATGTGCTGCTCAACTCCAGAAGTGAGATTAGGAGAACCTACTCCGGCTTGGACTTAGCTTGAGTCTTTAAGGTTAGATCTAGTCAGGCTCTGCAGAGTTACCTGTATTCATAAATAAGGTGTTCACTATGAATGTAGAAAGGGCACATAGTTAGAATTTGTGGCTCTATAGTCCAAAATCCTTTCCCACTGTAAAAGCCTATTTATTCTTATCATGAGCAGATTAATCAGAGTATATCTAGAGAAAGTTCATTTTCCATGAACATTGTAAAATATTCTCATGAGGAATGTGTAATGTTTTCTAGAGAACCATACCCATGCCTTTGTGATGAAGTTAATTTTCCAAATACCAAACACACCTCGTATTCTGTATAAATATTACAAAAACAAAGCATAGGGGTATTTTCAATTTTCTAATATTGTAAACTTTATCACATGGCACAAATTTCTTAATGTCAAACATATATTTCACAATTGTCAAATAATTTATATCTAAAAGTACCGTTGCTAACAAAGCCTCCACAAGAGAGAAAATAATCATTTGCTATTATTGATTGATGCTGTTATTGTTATTGGACTGAACACGTCTCCACTTTTTTCAAATAAGTATGCTATCAGAATTCTAGGTTTCTGTCTGGGTATTCGGGAAATGGGAAGTTATCTCATCAGAGTAGAAGTTTTGATACCTTTATATAGATACTGTTTCCCACACTTCTTTCTTAGCCCATCGCCACAAAGCAGAGTATTATATTTTCTTAAGCTGGCACCATGCTGTAAAAAAATGCATTCCACTAGATGGAGCAGAGTGGAAATAGAACAAAGCAGGAGTGGGATGTGTTGACAAGCTGAGTTGTCATCTGAGAAAGTAAGAACCAGATACAGTGTGACCAAAAAGAAGGGGAATAGAATTCAAGAGTGGGATGCAAAAGAAGCTAGAGGTGAAGGGAAATGGTGAGGGGGGAGAATTATGAATGGCCAGGAAATTTGCAAGTAGAAAAGAATGGCATCTGGGAACAGTGGGATTTCAAAGTTTACAGGTGTCACTTAAAAATTCATAGCCACAAACTAGTTATTTTTGTGTGGATTAGAGACATTTTAGTTATGATTTGCAGGGACAAGGAGTAAGACTTTCTATATCAAATCAGATCATCATAATCATATGTAATATTTATTTCAGATCTGGAAACCAATACCTTGAAAATGGGTCAGAAAATCTACTCTTGAGGATTTCCTTGCCCTTCTTATACATTAATAGCCACAAGCCCCAGAGCTACTGTTTTTCTTATGCTTGAAGTCTTTTAAGCTTGGGCAGAGCCACTGATCACAAAGATATAGTAAAAGAAATCTTGGCTCAATGGAACAAACTTACGGTATAGCATTGCTACTTTTAACTCCAACCTATTTGTCCGTTCCTGCCCTTATAATTTCAATATAAGTGACTTTTTCACTGCCTCTCTTGAGCAACATCTGATGATCCCTATTTTTGCCTTGTGGAGCTACACAAAAGTTTATATCAAAGTGCTTGAAAAATAAGAAACTGCTTACTTTTCCTTCCTTCACACTCTTTCAAGCTAAGTATCTCTTATTCTTCCCTAAAATTACATTAAGCCCCTTTATCATCCTGGTTGTCTTACTTCCATTATTTTTTTTTTACTTCATTTGTCCTTCTTAAAAATATTATTCTATGATTCTCAGACTTGTGCAAAATGGGAATGATGTTTTATGACTCAATATTGCCCACTGCATCTTTTGGTTCCCTTTGATACTACTATAGGAGCTCCTTCCAGGCTGTTGGTGCTATTTCTCATCAGCTCCAAGCCTCACATATTTTTTTTTTTTTCATGAATCATTACCTGGTTTTGACTCCCTTAATCTTTACTTACATTATTGATTTTTCAGCAGTAAAATCTTGAATTTTACATTTAGCCATATTAGATTTTTTTAAATATTTTTTTAATTTTTTTATTTTTTTTAGATTTTTTTTTTTTTAATCTTGAATTGAGTCCTATAGAGTGACTTTGTCATCCTATATAAGCAAAATATTACTTTGGCTCACTTGTAAATATTGTAATACATTTAAAGTCATTGTAATTTTTTGATTTTGTTTTTGTTTAGTGATTCCTCAGTTGCATATAACACCCACTGCTCATCACAAGGTGTGCCTTCCTTGATACCCATCACCCATTCAAGTCATTGTAATTAATGTTGACCAGGACATACCATAAAAATTTCTAATTCACCTTTAAAAGTTTTTTTTTTCTCTGCAAATCAACACTCTTATTATTTTATTTTATGGTGTCTGTCCTGCTCTAATCAGAGGAAACTTTTGTTTGATGGGGGAAATGGGGAGGGAGGCCAGGGGAAACAGCAGCAGAATAGTTTAGCGTTACTTGGTCAGTTGTTCCCATTGCACTCATTACTTTACCGACTAGGGCTCTTGGTTGAGATCAAAAGAAATAAACTTTAGTTAACTTAAACATAAATGGGCAGGAAAATTGGTAACTCAATGGGACTACCTGAGAAACAGGCTCAGGGAATGGTCAAGGCTGCAGGAAGATGAATGGCTAGCCCACCACTTAGTTCATGCCCAGGAATATCCTCTGAAGCACAGTGCTGTGGCCAGCACAGGAGCTGCTGCCAGTGGGCTCTGGAAGGTGCCCTGGAGTAGTGAGTTGTCAACACTCCTCCTTTGAGTCATATTCCCTTTTGATGGATTAAGCAAGGGTTTCCAGTTCCTGAGCAGGTACCCATTCTCTGCTGCTGGGGCTCAGGGTAGCAAGTTAGTTGTCATCTGGTGAGAGGAAAGACTGTCCTCTCCCCCAGATTCACACACCAGTGGATGCCCAGGATGTAGAAGGCCAGTGCCAGCCATTGATAAATAAGTACATACTTACTATAACCATCTTTCCTAAGCAAACAAAAAGCAAGACAATGAAAATGGACTAAAAATATTGGTTTAACATCTTTTATAAGCCTTGGTTAATTGGGGAATATGTATTTCTTATTTATAATTTTTCCCTTTCTTCTGATTTTTTTTCATTTTTCTTTTTTTCATTTTGTTTTGTTTGTTAAATTCAAATCTTATTTATAATTTTTCCCTTTCTTCTGATTTTTTTTTCATTTTTCTCTTTTTTTCATTTTGTTTTGTTTGTTAAATTCAAATTTGTGAAGGAATGGCCTGCAGTAGGATGTTGTAGTAGCAAGATTCTGGGCCAGAACTAAGGTGTACTTGGATTTGACTTTTGGCTGTCCCATTAATAGATTTGAGCCTTGAATAAGCCAGGTTGCCTCTCTGCAACTCCAATCCCTCATCTATAAAATAGAAGTAAGAGTACCTACTTTGTAATGTAATTGTATGAACTAAGAACATGTTTCCGAGGACCTAGTCTATAATAGATGTCTGGTAAGTGATAACTTTACATTACCATTAGCCACTTTGGGTTCTGAACATACTGCATTCATTTTCCTTTGAAATTGTTAGCAATTTTTAAAAAAGATTTATTTGTTTATTTTGGACAGAGAGTGAAAGAGTGTGCTCATGTGAGGGGAGGGACAGAGGGAAAGGGAGAGAGGCAGATTCCTTGCTGAGCTCAGATCCATGGGGGTAGGGGAGAGGCTCGAACTCACCACCCTGAGATCATGACCTGATCTGAAATCGAGAGTCAGATGCTTATCCAAATGAGCCACCCAGGTGCCCCTAAATTGTTAGCAATTTAATAATTAGATTGAAAAACTCATTAGATATCTAAAAACTGACTTCCCATGGAGTCATGCCCTGTTTCTGATCTTTCCAGTTTTCCATTTTGAAAGCAAATTTACAGCAAATACAATTTTTATTTTTCTTTGGCCCCTTTATTCACACATGTATTTCGTAGTTGCAATCAGAGTGTATACATTGTTTCTTACATATGCTTTTGTATTTTCTTAAATGCTATGCCATTAAAAATTAATGTCATAATTTTCCTATTTGCTTCCTGGGGATCATTTGTTGTTTCCATTATAAACAAGATCAACCTACGTATTTCTTAGTATTTTTATTTTTTTGAATAGTTTTTTGGGGGTAACTTCATAAGGGAAGGAAAATTGGGTCAAGTTGTAGGGGCAGTTCTGTAGTTCTTGATACAACATCAACATCACTGAATGTTTTCTACAGCTATAACTATTCATACATCTCTTAGGGTTAGCACATTGTTGTGCATTGCCACCATGACCTCTTTCACAATTATAAACTACAAGATGATACGGTCACTTATTCTTGAGATTTTTGTTTTTACTTTCATACTCACTAATATATATATATATATTTTTTTTCTTTTTTTTTTTTACCAGCAGCACTTCCTTTTTTGTGGAGAATGGCACTATTAATTCACTTGATACCATATCTTTCTCCTGGGGCATTACATCATCAAGAAAGCTAGTCATGACTTTAAACATTTTTGACCAAAAATATGATGAGGATATGTATTATGCAATGGGAACTGCACCAAGCCTTGTTCATTCATTCATTCATTCATTCATTGCATATTGATCAGCTACTAGGTAGCATTACTCTATTGTATTCTGGGGATAAGATGAATAAGGCACGCTGCCTTCTGTCCCTAAATAGTTCAGTCAGGGATAGAAAGGAATGATAAGATAACAAGAACTGCAGTGTTATAGGTATGCAGAAGATGCAAATGAAACACAAAGAAAGATTGCCTGATTCAATCTGGGGAAGTCAGGGGAGGGCTAATTGCAGAGGTGACATCCTCATCTAACCCTAAAGGACAAGTAAGAGAGACACAGAGAAGGGTGGGTGATGTGAATTTCAAGAAGAATCTATGAAGGAGAAAGGACACTTTTCTGGAACTGCAGGTGGTTCAGTTTAGAGTCTGAGAAGGTGAGTGATGAGCGATGAGGCTGGCAAGATGAGCTTTCAGGGTCCCGCTGAAGACAGTAGTGGATGACACAGTGAAGGGTTAAACCTGGGGGTGATAGGATGAGATCCCCATTTTTAGAACGCTAGACTGTAATGTGGCCCAAGCATAAGGCAGCCATTAATGGTAGTTGCAAAGATGCCGGTGAGGATCCTGCTGCAGGAATCCAGGATAGAAACAATGACAGATTGAAGGTGGGTATCACTCTGTACTGAGAGAAGTGAACAGTCAGGAGGCAGTAAGATAGTGGAATGAGGGACGGAGACATGCACAGTCATCTCTGAGTTAGACCATGGGGTCGGTAATGCTTCATCCCACGGCTCTAGAGAATCCAAGATGAGGAACAGAATTTGGGGTAGGAAGGGGGAAAAGAGATGCGTGTAGCTTTTGACCTGCTGATTTGAGGTGGGATTTGAGTTTGTTTAACACATAAGAAGAAGGGTGAGTTCAGGATAGAATCCTGGGATTGCTGACATTAAGTCAAAAGATAGGGAAGGAGGAATCTACAGGATATTAAGAAGATCAGAGGGGTCAGAGGAAAATCCAAGAGAATATGGTATCACAGCAGCCAAGGAAATGGAGATTTAAGGAGGGTGTGGTTTTGAAAAAAGCCATAGAATGGCCAATTAAAAGAACTAAAAAGTACCTCTGGGCTTGGCAACAAATAAGTCAAATCCGACTTTGGCAAAAGTCAGGTAGTGGCACTTTGGGGATTGCATGAGTTGGATGAAGTAGAAATAATGAACACGGACAAATGTTCCCACAGTCTTGGCAGTGAGGGGAATGAGGGGAGGAGGAGAGGGTGAAGGAGAATAGTAGCTAGAAGGAATATAATAACAACTAATTGGGTTACTGACCACACCAGGCATTCTTCTAAGCACTTTATACGTGTATGTATCTACCTATCTGTATATGAGTATATATGCCCATTTGATTCTTGCAACAACCGTATGAAGTAGATATTATTTTCCTTCCGCCCATGAGACTACTGAGACACAGAAATTAAAAGGCTTGCCTGAGTTCACAGAACTTTTAAGAGCTGGAGCTGGGAATTAAATCTGAGCAGTGTACTCCAGAGTTTGGGTCTTAATCACTGTGTATGTTGCCTCTTACATTACCGTCTCTAGCAACCTGGAATTTAGTCTTTGTTTAGAGATCAGGTGAAAAAAAATCAGAAGTGAGGCAGTATTGTAAGGATCAACCTCACACAGAGAACAAATGTTCATATATATACATATATATATATATATATATATATATATATTTTTTTTTTTTTTTTTTTTTTTTTTTACCCCCCCAATGGAACAACAGTCAAGAGTTTACCTAAGTGTAGTAGGGACAAAAGCAATCAAGGAGGCTGTAAAGACATTCCCTCTGTGATAAAGATTGGTAGGCGGGCTTGACTCAGCTTAGAGAGACATCTAAAGACAGCTGTGGTAGTTTAGAGTTAACTTAACAAACAGTTGGGAGCCAGTGTGGGTTTGGAAGGGAAGAAAGGAGCAAAGCTGTTATTCTTATGAATCCGAATCCTGTAGAAGTCATCAGATTAGATGAAAGGAAAGTGAGATCGCTGGTAATTGTGTGAGCTGGGAGACCGTGTCATTGGCCCAAGTATAAGGTGATCAGAGCCTGATTGAGGTTTGCAGCATTCAGAGAGGTGATTCTGACAGAGTATGTGAAAAAAGAGTTGTTTTTTTTTTTTTTCTTTTAAGATTGTATTTATTTATTAGAGAGCAAGAGTGAGAGCAAGCTTGTGTATGTGTGCACAAGGTGGGGAAGGGAAGAGGGGGACTGACAAGCAGACTCCCCAGGGAGCATGGAGCCCAACATGGGGCTCTATCCTAGGACCCTGAGATCATGATCTGACAGGGGGCTCAGTCCCAGGACCCTGAGATCATGACCTGATCCAAAGTCAGCTGGCTAAACCGACTGAGCCACTGAGGCACCCCAAGCGTTTGAGGATTTGATGAGTATTTGAATGAGGCACTCTGGGCCCTAAGTGGGGGATGGGGAAAGCCACAACTGAATAAGACCTCAACATTTCAAAGAAGCAAAGTAGGAAACCAGTGGCCAGAAACAGAGCTGGGGAGGTGAGAGTAGAAACTGGTATGAGAAGAAACAATTCCCCGAATACATATTTGTTGAGTGCTCTCTCTGTTCTATGAGCCCAGCCCTCTGATAAGGTGTGAATGTGGACTCAGCATAAGTTTATTTAGTTCAGGTGTGCTGGGTTTCAGGCAGTGTTGGGGTTTCTTTTTCTTTCTTTTTTTTTTTTTTTTTTTTTTTTAGATTTAGTTTATTTATTCATAAGAAACACAGAGAGGGAGAGAAAGGCAGAGACATAGGCAGAAGGAGAAGCAGTCTCCACACAGGGAGCCTGACGTGGGACTTGATCCCAGGACTCCAGGATCACGCCCTGGGCCAAAGGCAGGCGCGAAACCGCTGAGCCACCCGGGGATCCCCAGTGTTGGGGTTTCTAAATCAAAATGACTCACAGCGATTAAAACTATGAGACTGGAATCTGGGTAAGCATTTCGGGGTTGGAGATATCAATTTGAGAGAATAGCACAGAAACGAGAATTGGGTCATGTATCAATTCAAGTATAGCCTAAACTGAAAAAGAATTTCACTTTTTTTCTTGTGTCTCTGTGAATTTCCACACAGTATTGAAGGCAGGTATGCTGAATATTCATTTCAGAGTGTATTATCTGGTCCAGATAGGGTGCAAAAATGATGTCTTGATCACCTGTCATCAAATATCTCATGGCACTTTTTTAGAGTTAGCACTTGGACCCCAGGGTCATGGCCACGGTCTACTGTAGGTCATTGTTTCTTACCTCTGGGAAATTTTGACAGGTTTCTTAGAGGTCTGAAATTATTTCTGTTCTAAACTGTCTCCTATTATTAGACACTGTTAAGTATCTGAATGCTTTTTCATCTTTGCAATAAGTGAATATAGTAACAGAAACTCACAGTATTGCTGGAAATGAGCAAAGGCAAGTTTCCATTCATGGTTCTAGGAATTTATTCCTCTTCAGATTTTTACTGTTCAACACCCAACTGCCTATGATTTACGGGTGAAAGACATCAAGGCTAGAATTTGGTGGTGACTCAGGGTCTTTTTGTGCCTCTCTGGGCTTTTTTCTGGGTCTTAGTGGAAATGATGTTGAGTAGTGGAGAGTGTGTATCAGCTCTTTTACAAAAAATATTGGTCTGAGATTATGAACATGACTAGTAGAGTTTGAGTTATGAATGATGATCCTACTGGAGCAGTAGCATTTGAGCCACATGGATATATGCCCGTGAGCACAATAAATATTTACTCTCTGTGTAAACCTGATTTGTTATATATTTGTTTGTGTTTTTGTGCATTTTGCTCTCCACACACACAAACAAGTTATTTATGCCTGGCCCAGCCTGTAAACAGTACTAGCAAATCCTCAATATATTTCTTGTATTTAGTGACTATTGACTTCAACATCATTCAGTGGGTAATGTGTCCTAGAAAGGTCATTAGTTTAATGGGATATGAGTAAATTGTCAGTGCTGCATAGTTCAGTTACCTTTGTCAGTATTTGTAAGCGTCTCATTACTTTTCATATGTCTTTCTTCTTTCCCTGTACCCTCAAAAATTAATAAAGTAACTCTTCATTTGCCTTAGTGACTCAGTAACAGAGCTTTGTCACTGGCGCTTTTCCTGCTTTGTCTGGAGAGCAGGGGCAGGGAATTCTTTACGTCAGTACTTTCTGGACATGTGGGTGTATTGTTTATAGGGTGCAGGAACTTAGCTAGATATGATGATATCACCTATGTGGGTAATACCAATCTCTGTAATGCTGTAAACAAGATGTTTCCTGTTCTTGAAAGGTTAGAGTTTAATGATTTTGATTGCTGCCAACTTCAGTCATAAGTTGCACTGAACCCTGACTCTAGAGGTATATATTTTGAACTCCTACGGTGAAAAAAAGAATATTGTTGCAATGATGGTATCTTCTGTAGGAAACATTTAGATTAGTGCATGTGACTGTGTCACCCTCTATTATTTCTATTTCTTTAAAATGTGCCAGTCTCATCTAGAAATATGGGAACTCCTTTCTCAGATACACTAGCAATTTATTTATTTTGGAACTTCAAAAGGCTCAAATCAATGTGGAGTATTTTGAAAAAAAAAAGAAAGAAAGAAAGAAAGAAACCTGTAACCAGAGTGATTTGTATGCATCTTAATTTGTTCTTCAGGAAAATTCTGACCTTATAAATTGGGCTTATAAGAAGCAAAACACTGATAAAAAGCATGGCCTACTAATGCAATAATTATATGTGCTACCTTGTGAGGAAAAAATATATAATTATATGCACATATACAATATTATATAATTATATATTTTTCTTTGTTTTCCATTGAGGCTGTTTCATAAATGGGAGAAACACACATTGCTCTTAATATCATAGTGAATAAATTTCCCATTGTGTGTTGGTAACTGATAGGTACAGGGAATTTAAAGGATAGAGTCTGTGCTTCTAATCTAGTAGAAAAAGATCAAAGAATACCTAAAAGAAAATGAACAATTTACGAGAGCACAGAAGAGGTCCCGTGTATATACAGCAGATGCTAGCTCTGAGTTCACTTCCTGAGCTGATTAAAGATGACCAGAGTGTTTTAAGAAGTCCTTTAGAAGTGGACTTTCTACTATTCTTAAAGGAATGCTAGTTTTTAGAACAGCAGAAGTCAAGAGGACTTCTCACAGGGGTAATTGTGGTCAACAAAATCATGCAGGTAGAACTTATACCACAGATGTAACTTAAGTGGTGTTTTAGGGTATGGTAAGTATCATTCTGGCTAGAGTCAAGTTTCTAGGAAAGGCAGAATTTGGAGATAAGGATGAAGAAGTAGCTAAGTACCAGATGCATGGAGGGTATCGCTTAAATTCTAGACCAAATATGTGCCCTGCATCCTGTAACATCCAGTTAAGTAGACATCCAGTTAAGGCTTATGTGCCTTAAGGGAAGTCATAGATACACATGTGTCCGTGATGTAAGAATGGAGAAAGGGACAGCATGGAGTCTACTGAAGCACAACCCTGCAGATACTTCATGTGTCAAACAATGAGAGTCCACAGGAGCAGTAGCAGTGGGCCTTGAGAGAAAGAGATGGATTCCAGAAACATTTCAAAGGCTGGATTAACCTGACCCAGTGCCTAACTGGATTTGGGAATATTGAAAGGAGCAGTAATCATTTCATCAGAAAAATCAGTGGAGCTATCTATTACCTAGATTAATCCCTGCATGCCATCAATCTGTAGTTCTGAACAGCAAACCCAAGATGACTTGGGAGAGCGGAATTTTGTCTTGTGTGGTTGATGACTTGCCCCCAAATGACTTGTTTCATTATGAGACATTCTGTTTCCTCTGGGTGACAAATGTGGGAATCGCATTGTTGAGAATTTCAGATGTTAACTAGAGAATCCTTTCTCCTAGGGAGTTTGGCTTTATCATCACATATCCCATGCATGGGGGCTAAGATCTTTCTCCACCTCCTTTTTCCTCATCTGCAACAAGGGTGCAACCAATGGCTGTCTTTTGATCAGATGTAGGGAATTGACAAAAATAATGACCATGTGTGACCCTCAATATTGTATCTTTTTAAGCACATATCACTAGGATGTTTCTTTTAGGAGTACCACGAGATAGGCATAATTTTCCAATAAAACATAAAAGAAAATTCCTTAAATTGGATAATAAATTGGATTTTTGCCCATCCGGATAGGGTAGGTCAAGGTTAGTGCCTTGAGTGCTTTAGCCTAGAATAAGTAAGCAAAATTTTATACATAAATATCACTTATATGCCACTTACATTAAATTTGTGCTGTGGATACATATCAAGGGCTGCTTTCAGGGTCTTATCCATATTCATTGGCTGATGTAAAAGCAAAATGGGATGGGAGTCTTCATCGGAAAACACCCTGCATGTTGACGTCTAGTGTCTAAACTTGATGTCGATATTGATATTATCTCAGGGGATAGCAGATTTCAGATTGGTGAACCAAACGTGTAGAGATCAGATCCCTTTTCTATGTCTTTCAAAGTACTGCCCTGCTTTGAACTGTTTTCCTAAAATGTAGAATATTTAAGTGGATAGATGCTCCAAATGATATCTATAAACATAGATGAAAAGACCATGGATGAAGGAGGACTACCGTATTCTAAGAATGCACATTATTGTAAATATTTATATATATATGTTTTTCTCGAGGTCAAATAACATACATATTAAACATTTTCCTGGGTCACATATAGGTGATTAGACTCCTTATTCATCTTGTGCTCACAGTGTAATGTGAATGAATTAGAATTAGTGAAGAGAAGATTGGCTTATATAATTCAGATAATTACTCCAGCCCACTAAAATGCATGCTTATTGTCAAGATTAGGCCTTATTAATTCTTTTTATTGGTTTGCCATTCCTTTAGTGGTGTGTCCTTCCCCAAACTCTTCTGGAAAACACAAACATTAAATGAATGAGTGAATAACAGCCTGAATTGGTAAATAGGATTCTCCGGGGGCAGCATAGCTTTTAAACTAGCAAATTGGTTCTGTGATGGACTGATCTAACATGTATTAGGTAATAATGGTGGTTTACAGTGAATGCTTTACGTGTACTCTTTTATCCTCAAAACCACACCCTGGGTTAGGTGCTGCTTTTAACCCATTTTGCAGATTAGAAAATCAGGGAACGAGGTATTGAATGACTGGTTCAGACTCACACAGTTACAGAGCTGTGATTCCAGAAATTGACTGATGAGCCCAGGCTTTTGAAAAATGACACAATACTATCCACTATTATAGAGTCAAGGACTCCTAACTTATATAGAAATTTAGTTCTCTGTGTTGAGTTTTTTGTTATCAACAAAATTTATTCTTTAACTTTTGAAACACTGGAAAGGGCCATGAGGTAGAGAAGCTGTGTGCGTTGGATCCTCTTGAGTCATTCTTGTATAGGTAGAGCTTTTCTAAGTCACACTGAATGAGCATTTCATTCTAAAAACATGTGTACATATTTTGCTGACTAGGTATTTCTAGTTCAGTTGGTCTGTCTGCCAGTTACATGTTTTGGGTATATTCTGTGGATTATTGAGCTAGCAAGTCAGTTTCCTGAGTATCTATTCACTTTTCAACTAAACAAACCATTCTGTATCGTGGGAAATGTAATCGGATGTTGAGATGAACCTCAAAAAATATGATTGGGAAACTAAACATATTTCAGGAAGAATTGCCCATAATACATTGTAAATTACTGTTTGTAGACTTTTTTTTTTTTTTTTTGGTCTTCCACTGACATTGCATATATTTCAGAATATAGTAGAGCTTCTAGCTGAGTGTTAGTTGCAGTTTTTCAGAAAAAAAAAGTCAATGTCCTAACTGTAAAGCTCACTATTGCTGCCATATAAATTGTTGCTCTGTCTTAACTTATTTGGCATCCAGTGGAAGTGAGAGACCCTAATTCTTCTTTCTTTGAAGAAGGGAAGCAGGAAAAATGATGATCATGAGCTTTTTGATGAATCTGTGACCCATCACAGAATGAAGATAGGCCCAAATATTTCCTCTTTTTTTTCCTTTGGCCCCAATATTTCTGATGGTATCTTTCCTTTATTTCGGTAGTACTTCTGAAAACATCATTTAACATTTTGTATTTAATTTTATCTATACATTTCTGATTACAGGAGTTTCTGGAGTTTCTGTAATTCTCTTTCTCGTACACATGAGCATGTGTGTACATATACACGCATATCCAGGACTGTATGAAATGAGGAAGTCTTTCACTTCTCTGATTTCAGAGTGTTAGATAATGCTTCATAGTATAAATGCACTCAACAAAGAAAAGAGCTAAGGACTCATACACCAGTATGGCTTATTTATTCCTCATTGGGTTTTGTGGAATTACATGCCTTGCCAAATGAGTTTGCCATCTATGAGCTTCAAATTCTGACAGACCCTAGGGTTGTAGTGTGTAGTGTAGTGTAGGATGTGTTTGTCAGTAAATCACTCATTCCAAGGAAACCATAGTGACCCGTGTCAATGGCTTGGCTGTTTTCAGAAAGCTTTGGTTGTTGACCCCAGGCCACCTATCTTCCCTGAGTACCTACATATATCTCTCTTTCAGGATTTTCTAGTGGCCTACTGTTTACTCAAGTTCTTTGAATGTACAGTGATCACTCTTAACCTTAAACATATAAGGTAAAGAAGACAAATCCCACCATTTTGTGTTCTGCACTGTATTTGTGTGCAAATTGTAAGGGTCACAATTTTGAAAATTATTTTCTTCAGCGTTCTAAAATGCTGCGAAAAATCAACTAAACATTCTATACATCAAAATGTTTAAGGACTAGAGCTTTCATAAATATTCTAAAATATTGTGAATGAAAGTAAGCCACATATGTATGTGTATGCGTATATATATGTGGGAATAGTCATGTACGTGTGGCTTATTTCTATAAATGTAAAATCAGGTAGTGTACATGTGTAAGCATTTAGCTGAGTGAAATAGGACATAGTACTAAATGAAGCTAAGGTTGCAGACCCAATTCCTATACAGCCTGTTTAGTTAATTCAGTTCTTAATCCATAGATTGAACCCCTGACCTTTGGTCAGAGCTTGTATAATATTACAGCTGGTCCAAAAAGGCAAAGCAAATGAATCTGAGCAACTCACCCCACTATTGTGAAAACAAGCAAATTTATCAGGGTAGATCCATAATGTATCTGTTCTTTTGAGGGCAAGTTTAATTTTACTCTCAAATTCAATGTGATTTTGATATTACTATGTAAGTCTTGTTAAAATATGTAAATAGGGCATTTACTAAACTGTCTTTATTTAGTGTTCTTTTAAGTGATCATAAAATTTTAATGACTATTATTACTGATACTCTAATAAGTACTTCAATGAATTTTTTGATGGTTAAATATAATTTGTATGTTACTCCAGAATCTCAATGTGGGGATTTTAATATTGAAACATTACCGTAAAATATTCATGCCATCAGCCTTCCATATTGCTATACCATAGAATAAATGCATGTTGATTTGAACTTAAATCTTTCTGACATTCAATGGTTTGGGTATCACAAAATCTTGTAATGCATTAGTCATTCAGCTGAGGGAAAGTGACTTGCATTTTCAGAGTATTTATAAATTGACGTTAAAAACCATTTTATTCTAGCCAAGAAGGCTTTTGCTTTACAGTCTAATTTTGGACATATATGTGGGTTACTTAAATAGAGAGATAACATTAATCTTTCAGAAGCAACAAGTGCCGGGTGAGGTTAAGGCCAAGAGTTTAGCATTCCTGTTATCAAAATGCTATTATTGGACTTAAGGACCACAATATATGATCATTGCTGAATGTTTAAATAATTTGGATTCTTTGGAACTCTGCTATGTGTTACTGTGCTTCTTCACACCTTAACTAACTTTCATTCTTTCTTTCATTCTTTCGTTCTTTTTTTTTTTTTTTTTTTTTGAAGGCAGACCAGCCATTAGTAGGAAAGGTTTCATCTCCTGTGTCTGTGATTAGCTTGATGCCAAACAAAGCAGCTCATGATACTGTGTTCATGCTGCTATTTATGTAGACATTAGGCCCAGGAACAGGTTTTTAACAATATGAGTGCTTGGGCTTTATGTTACACATCATGAAACATTTTGTTGATGCTTTATAAATAGTGTCACCTATTTATAACCTTCGGGCACTCTTCTTTTAGTGGCATTCTCAAGTGGCCCTTGGTTTGGTTAACATCAGCCACTCATGTGGCACTTCTGTTCTGTTGCTTGAAAAGTTAAATGGGAATATGTGAGTTTTAGCTGGCCCATCTAATGAAACTCTGGGAAATTGTTAGGAGTAAGGAAGTTAAGAGATAATTGACATCAGATAACAAACACTGAAAATGTTGAAAAGGAACAGATTGGATGAGTTTTATATTATGAAAATGTCATTTGACAGATGCAGAACAGTAGTTTTATTTGAAAAGATCTCTCCATACACTGAGAGTCTTATATTCCATTAAAAGAAGAAAAAGAAGAAAAAAACCTGAGGTGACAGGAGATTCCTGTGGGGGAAGAAGCTGTCTGTGCATATCTCGCGGAATCTTTGGGGGACATTTATTCTCATCTTGGAGGTAGAGGGAAGATTTTAAAGTTAATAATATTTCTGCCACCTTACTCCTTCCCTCCTGTGTGCTCACAGGCAAAGGCAAAAACCTGCCTTGTATCCCATGTGTCTAATAGAGAATCTACATCAAAAGCTGGAAAGGTAGAGAGAAGAGAGAGCAAAGGGAGGGAAAGAGATCAGCCCTGTGTTTTGTGGCAGGCTATAAAATCAGGGAAAGCCTTTGCTGAAACAGGAGCCAGGTAGAGCTCCCCCAAAGTAGATGTGTCCTGTTAACAAATGCAGGCCCCTTGGCAACCCTGAATGGCTGCTGTTTATCAATATCTGTACAATAGGTACAGAACAACAAAGGATCCTAACACATTCCTGTTAACGAACAAGGTGGAGAAATAGCAAGATGAAATAAGGGGGTAGGGGGAATGAACCTTTCTAATTTTTTAATTTAAAAAATTTTTTTTTTCATGTGGCGCTTTTTGACTTGGGAAGGATTGTTGGCAAAGAGAACATGACCAAGCCTGCATTATCTCTGTCATGTGCCCATTTGCCAGCTGGTTCAGAGCAGAGCACACACTTTTTATTCACTTCCAACCTCCCCATGGGGCTTTAAGTGACAGCAGGAGCCACTCCTGCAGGTGAGGGTAGCTCTGTGGCAGGTACATTTCAGATATCCAGAGGCACACAGTAGAGGAGCCAAAACCCAGTAGACCTTCTTCTGGTATCATCCACTCATACATATATATGCATATGTATATGTATAGCATCCATCCTGGCAACTTCTGACAAAGCTGTGGCAGGCCTGGATCCCTCTTCTGGTGATGAGATGTCCTTTCCTGGCTATAGAATGCAAATGCATGACTCCTCTGTTATGTTCAGACTAAGGTGGAGACCCTGCCTTTAAGAGGCGAGGTCTGCAGGTCTTGTGCCTCACACTCTCTCTCTAATAGGATGACAACAGGAATGAAATCTTGGAGGGAATCTAAAGGTCCATCATAATAAGGCTAGATTAGTGTATATCACAGTGCAGTGTACCCAAAACTGGAGGTGACCAGCTGACCACTCTGAAATGCCATAAACTGAGGTCTGCTCTGTAGCCAGCTGGGTTTCCGGAGCAAAGTCATTAACAGGGATCGTACATCAAGTGGGACAGTTACTTTAAAATGTGGGAAAACAACCCCAGAGTTAAGGAAGTAAACCAGGATGAACAGAATAACTTGAGCACGCTCACTTAGGGAGGTCACAGAATGAGCTACGCAGGAGGAAAACATTTTATGCCCAAGAACCTTAAAGAATAACCCTTAAAAAAAAAAAGTGCTCAAAGAGTCCAGATATACTTTTGTTCTTTGTAAACAGTTATTTCAGAGTGATTTCCCTGAAGGTTAGCGTTACCCTGCCTAAAGGTTTGTGGTCAACAAAAGTCTTTTGGGAAAGATCTTTAGCCACTTTGAAGTAGAAAGTCAATGCCTGCTCTGAAATGTGACAGGCTCGTAAACCCCAAACAGGTCTGAATGGAGTGGAGGCAGGAGAGAATCAATTCTCCCTGCCATTCTAGCAGGTAAAAATATTACAAACTATGCTCAGTCTCTTGAATCTTTTATTTTCTTCCCTTAATGCCAGGCCACGTATAATAATCCAGCAGATTATACAATTAAAACCCACTGAGAGGTCTGTTCATTTATCTGGGCTGTGGCTTCTATCAGGCATTCTTCAATTATTTCCTGTGGTCGGTATTTTTTTTTTTTTTTTTGAAACCTGGCAACGACGTCAACTTCAGTAAGTTAAGATGCTATGCTTCTTTTGCTGTTTCTGCTTCGGTGCCTTATTAAATGCACCAGCTAAACAGAAAATGCAGTATAAATATGTTTCATGAGTCATTTAAGGATTCAGCCAAGAGACATTGCAATTGACTTTTGAGTCCATTTTTAGAACAAACTCTTTCAAGACTCTTCTCAACAGGAACACTTCCCCTCCACTAGAACTGACATGACTGTATGCATTACTTTATTTTGATACTGACATTTAAACAATAAAATAAAGCCATTTAAAACAAATAGTGGTGCTTTAAGTGTCTGGGCTGTCAAGATATCAAATTATATAACTTGGAAAAAATCAGAATTCATTGTTAATGGTATGCACTTAACACAAAGGGTCGCTGGAGTACTCACCAGATATATATTCAGCTACCATGTTGGAGCTAACAGGCTGTATTCCTTTAGATAGAATTGAGTATATTCACTTAAATGGGCTTGACTCTAGTACAATCACTGTATTCAAATGTCAAAAAAAAAAAAAAAAGAGAGAAAGAGGATGTCACAGAGGGTCACAAATTATGTTGGATTTTGACAGATTGTAGCCTTGCTTTACAAGAGCAGTAACATCTCATTTGTCACCGTTTGATCTGTAAGTGCGGGAATGGGAGCGGAAGGCCCTCCATCTCCGCCACAATTTAATCGCTCTGAGGCCGACAGTGGTGGTGGGAGCCACCTGCCCAGGCACCGCACTGCTGATCTGTTTTAATTTAATCGTCCGTCAGCTGGATGAAAGCATAAATCGTCTCTCTTTGATCTGCAAATGGTGTGTTTTTGTAAAGCAGGGTGTGGAATCAGGGCGAAGGGACTTCAAATTTAGTGCAGCCTGAACAATGTGGCCCTGCAGAGACCCCAAAAGTGGTGTTTTACTTTCCAGGAGTTGCAAACCAAGCACAAGAGCCTCAGGAAACATGGGGCAAAGCAGGGAACGTAGCAAAGGAAAACCTGTTTGTGTTAAAAGGTTAACCACGAAATAAAACCTTACAAGCATAATAAGATACTGTTCTCAGCAGAGGAAAAAAACAGTTCCCCATTCATATCCACTCATCTTTTAAATACATTCTGTTGTTGTTGTTGTTACTGTTCGAATTCTGGCTGCAGGAGAAACAACAGAGGAGGTTGTAAAAAGAGTTTTTCTATTATCTCCCGTGAATGGTGAGCATTATTAATGGAAGCTGAAGTTTTCTAAGGAGAACGGGCACGGTAAAAGGTGGTTTTGTTCAAAGTGGGATGTAGGGAGAAGCACACACTTTTGAATAAAATAAACGACACGATGATTGAACACAATGAACGGTACATCAGAATAGTTATGATGAGCATTTAAGTGGCCTCACAGGCAAACATTGGAAGGTACTTTCCACGTCATTTCTTAGTCTGTTTCTCAGAATCACAAATAATACGTTTTTATAAATAAAAAGGAGACACTTTCTAGCACTTCTGCCAAAAATAAATTGGGAAAGAGGAATTGTCAAGAGCACAGTCCATGTTTTGTAGTTTTTAGAAGAGTGATTTCTTAGCTCAGAGGTTAAAGCCATGGTACCAGGTTTCATGATCATGAGTAGAAATCCTTCCACCGTGGTTAGATGTTACCATCATGATCGTTTTTGTTTTGTTTTGTTTTGTTTTGTTTTGCTTTGCTTTGTTTTGTTTTATGAATCCTGTAAACAGAAACTTGGGAGCAGGCTATCTATTTTTAGGCAAAAAACTTTCCGATGTACATATTTAATGACCAAAATATTTCTAAAGAAGACTTGATTTCAGGAAAAGTCCCCAAGAGTAACCTAGAAATTTCCAAAAGACTTCCCCCAGTCTACCGAGGATTGCTCCATAAACCAAAGAAAAATTCCCCCTGAAATTCCTCTAGGATACCATGGAAAGCAGAAACAATTTACAGTTCAATTGAAAAAGCTAAAAATTTCTTTGCTGGTAATGGTTCTAATAAAATTGCCAGCAGAGGAGAGGGCCCCCAAAGACCAGTTGAGTCATCCTGCTTATTCTGAGCCATGTATTTAGTTGGCGTTCACCTTCCATAATTTCCATTAATGGCTTTTCTGAGCAGTATTTGCATAGGAAACATAAAGGTGTCTCTGCCACTTCCATTTATTAAGTTATTTCACTGCACGGCTACAGGCTCAGAGGTAAACATCACCGAGCTTTTAGGTTACAGAAGTCCCACGGAGCAGTTTTGGAAAAATCTGAATTTTTATGATGGGATTCTGACGAGTGGAAATAGCGGTTGTGTCACTGGTGTCTGTGTGAGTGAACTGGGAGAAAAGCAGACGGTGTAGCATCTTCCTGTCTCATAGGGCTAAGCTCTGCTCCTGTGTTTGGATCAAGGACAGACCCCAAAGAGGGAAGGGAGATGGGAAAGGGGCAGTGGCGGTGGTGGTGGGGGGAGGCAGAAGGAAGAGGAGTGGAGAAGAGAAGTGTCAAGTGTGCTGTGTTACATATATATATATATATATATATATATATATATATATATATATATATATATATGTATTGGGGGAGGTGGTGGGGGGCCCCTAGCAAGGAGCTTTATGTGCTCTTCACTGTAACCCAAGATCTAACATTTCCCCTTCAATTTTTTGACACCTTAGAATTAAAACAATTCTTTTCCTCCGAGTCAAGTTCCTTCCTTTTTCCTTCCTTCCTTCCTTCCTTCCTTCCTTCCTTCCTTCCTTCCTTCCTTCCTTCCTTCCTTCCCTCTATCTCTCCCTCCTTCCTTCCTCCTTCCTTTGTTTCTTTCTTCTTGAGCAAGAGTAGATCTTGGAGTATCAAGCACATAAACTACTCTCATTAGACACATGCTGGGAGTCCTCCTTTTCCTGACCCCCTACATCTCTTCAGTCACTAGGCCTAGTGGATTCTACCTACAGAGTAGGTCCTTTGATCTTTGTCTGTGCATCCCCTTTGCCACTACTTTAGTACAGGTCACATTCCTTTATCATCTACACAACTGAAATAATGTCCATGGGTCTGTATCTCTTCAGCGCCATCTGTGCCCATCATCTTCTGCACTACATACGATGAATTCCAAACTTCTGAGCCATCAGAAAGGCCACTATTCATAATTAGAGCCTAATGTGTCCCCTAGCCTCTTTTAGGTACCATATACTTTAGCCACCTTACTCTTCTCATGATTGCCTTCATGTAGCGTGTTTTCATGCCTGCATACCTCTGCTTGTTGAGTCTCTCAACCTGGAATGCCCTTCTCACCTTCATTTTTGCCTGGAGAAGTTCAACACATTCACAAGAAATCATTTCTGGTTTGTGAAGGCTTCCCGAATCCTCAGGCAAAATTAATTGTTTTTTGCTCTACATTCCCATAGGATTTTTTACATACCTCTAGCATAGCACAAAATATATCACAGTGAGTTATTGAAGAGTCTCCCAGTGGATTCTTGATCCTTGAGGGCAGACTATAAGTTTCATTCTTGTCTGACCTTCTCCCCTCTTGCCCCTAAACCCAGCACAGTGTTTGTGACCTGAGTCCGTGTTCCATCAATATTGATGATAAACTCATTGGCAGTGGATATGCCAGGAACATTCTTTGGAGGCTTACTTGAATGTGTATATTGTGTGATCATGTGTGTATGGGTGTGTGTGTGTTTGTGTGTGTGTGTCTTTGTTGGTAGGCTCAATTTTTACATACTCTTTTATAAGATTTTGTATCTAATGACTCAATGATAGGATCTGTTATGCCAATTGAAGTGGTCCTCTAGGCTACTCTAAGAAAATCCGGCTATTCGTTTGTATGAAAAGGAAACACAAAGAATATAGAGAGAGAGATAGAGAAGAACCTATCACTTATATTGAGTACCTACTGTGTGCCAAATTCTGTCCTTAGATGATTTTTATAATCTTAGTTGTACCTCTCAGAGGTAATAAAATAGCTAGATCCCAAGCCTGACATTTTTTGGTAGAGTTGACTTGGGCAGTTACTTGGCCACTATGTGCTTCTGTTTCTTTTGCCTTTTTTCCTCATAGGTTGCTGTAAGTAACAAATGAGTTAATACATGTAAAACACTTAAGACATTGCTTACATATACTAAGTGCTCAATATTGTCAACAAATATATTAAGTATATACACATATATATAATTTTTAGTAGCACCTACTATCCTTATATCCTTAGAGCTAAAGAGGTTGAGGCTTAGAGAGTATTTGGGTATCCTGCCCAAAGTCACATAGTTAGGAAGCAGCAAAGCTGGTCTGGGGGTGGGGGATCACATTCAGTGCTTTAGGTACTTATGTTTTTCCTCCATGCCTCCCCCTCCAAAATCCACTATCAAAGCCTGTCCAAACCATTGGTTACATGATTCAAAAGAAAAAATTAAAAATTAAAAAAAATTAATTATCACACTGAAGCTATGCCGGATGGGAAAAATATATATCCCTCTAAATACTCTTTGAATACTCTAAACCCTGTAAGCTGTATTAACATAACCTATTACAGAGATGGGGAAATTAGGCAAGAATAATGTTGGTTAATGGGTATATTGAAAGTCTATATTTTTCTAAACTCAACATTAAATCCTGCCAACAATAGGAATTCTGGTTTGGGAAACAGTAGCATCTTTAGGATCATTTTGGAACCTGGAGCCAAAAAAAAAATACACATTGAATTTTATATAATTATCTAGACTTTACTCTAAGGGCACTTTATGTTTTTAAAGATTTCAAGTCTATTTTAATAACTTATATTTCTATTGCTAAATGTGTGACCTCTAAATTGAAGACACACCTGCTATTGTACACTCTGCTCTGTACTAAATACTGTATAGGGAAATAAATGACGGCTAGGCTCTTCTGTGACAGTGAACTTCACTTTCCTGGAGACTGATCACTCTTGAGAGGTGATAAATGCCAGTGGAAAGGTACAGTAAGCCATCATATATTAAATATGGAAAAGTACTTTTAAATAATCCTGAAATGTGCAAAATACAAGCTGACAGCCACACCAAATAGAATTGTAAGCCAAGATTTTGTTTGACAGAATTAGCAACTAATGAAGATTTTGACAGGAAATGCCAGCGTACACAACATATATGTTAGCTAATGTGCCAACAATAATGCTATTTTTATATCTGTGTTTCTTGTCTTTTTATGGTTGTTTTTTAATAAATTTTAAGATTATGCTAAGAAAGGACTAGACTTGTTATTTCTAAAGTGGTTTTCAACTGTGATTAATTAGTGTATCCCAGAGTATTCCATCTTACTGAATCTGATTAAAATAGTTAAGGATATTACTCTGTTTGAATTTTTTCATAAAACAGGGGCAGCCGGATGACTTAGTCAATTAAGCATCTGACTTTTGATCTCAGCTCAGGTCGTGATCTCAGGGTCATGAGATCGAGCCCTGCATGGGGCCATGGTAGGAGTGGAGCCTGCTTGAGATTCTCTCTCTCTCTCCCCTCCCCACTCCCTGTGTGCTCTCTCTCTAAACAAACAAGCAAAAAAACAACAAGCAAAACAAAACAAAAAACAGATGTTGCCAAAACATGAAGCCTTCTTTATTGCTTTTGTTATTTCTGGGTAGAAGTAGGAATGTAGGAGTATCAGAGACTGCCCACTTAGGGGTTCACAGCTCTGTTGCAGAAGCCGTTGGCAGGGATGAAGTGAGCTCTCCAAGGGTAGATGGAGGTGTGACTCCATCAAAGGGTCTCTCGAGACAAGTACTGAACAAATGTTGACTTCTTTGAGAAAAGGTGTGTGTTCTCTTCATTTGATGTTTATGTGCCAGCCATTGTGCTAGGCTTGAAGTATACGTTCCTAAACAAAAGCCGATGTGACCCATGTTCTAGAAGAGTTGGTGATGTCATGTGTAATAATCTCCTGAGTAAATGTAACTGTGAAAGTGCTAGATAGCAGAGAGTCGATGGTGCCATAAAGACTAATACGCATGGCTGGGGTGAACATCTAACGTTCTAGACATTATAAATAACCATTTGTGAAGATTTGTCACAAAGACGTAACTTTCACTGGATATTGTGCCTTGCAAAAGAGAAAGTGAAAGGAAATTCAAGACCCATAGCTAGGAAAGATGTTCATGTACCAGAGAGTTCTCTGAGCAATACAGAAGGCATCTATGTCATTTCTTTGTGTATCTTTCAGAAGAAACGATCCCTCCTTTTTTGTTTCTAGATTATTCTGGGTATACTAATTTCAGAGGTGTTTTGTGGATTAGAGGAAATTGGTAAAGGTGTTTTTATAACAAGCTGCAATCTGATTGCTTCATTAGATTTTAATGATATGCTTGATGATTCCTGCCTATTTTAAATGAGTTCCAGTCACTGAGAACCATCAGGCTTGGGAACCGTACAAGTGTGCCTCTGGTTGGGGAGATGGGTTAAGCTAAAGGTGGCAGCTCATCAGTTGTAGAGCCAAAAATAGAACACTGGCTTCTGAGTTCAGTGTCTGGGCACTAGAATATCCTATACATTCCATGCACAAGGACCCAGTAATATTGTCCAGCCCCATCGTTTCTGTGAATTGGATACCAGGAGCTCCAGGGAGGATTAGGTTATGATTTGGCAAATCTATGATTCCCTAAGAAGGTCTTAGGATGTCTAAAAATATCTTCCTTTTTCTCTTGACACTTAGAGGAAATCTACTTCGTGATCCCCTCAGAAAGAGGACTGAAATGAATTTATAACCTGAATGCCTATATTAAATATTTGCCCTAAAAGCAATGAGACCAGGGCAACTATGCATATATGAAATACGTATTGTTTCAGGAGAACATTTTCAGAGGCTGCAGTCATGACAAAAGTAATAAAGGAGGATAATATTTAAGTTGATAAAAGATGCAAACATGGCTTTATTGGGTTTCTAAATTCAAATTAAAAGAATAAATATTTCATCAGTGATACTAATTAAAGATTGGTCAAAGATTTGTCTGTGTCTCATATAGCAAATACCAATCAGAACTGATTAAGAGAAGTAACATTTATTGGACTGCTCAGTTATAGAAAGAAATGATTACTATGAAGTCCATTTTACTGAGTAATGGTTATTTGATTATAACTTGATTTTCAAATGACATTAGTGCCCCTTGATATCATGCCACTCTGTTCTTTCCATGGAGTAGAATTTTGATCTGGGGGTAGAGGAGAATAGTGCTTTGGGGTGATTAATTATATAAACTTTGTTTATTAGTGATTTTATGTGGTTATGTGTGCTTTGGTGTTTCTCCTTCGTGTCATCCTTGCTTTTAAAAATAAGCCAATTAAAAAGTTGATGAAAAGGACTATGATGTTCAGGCACTTATCATTTGATCAATATAGTCAAATATTTTCTGTTTTGAGTATTCAAATGTCTTTTTAGCTACAGAATTCTGATAGAATCATTTGTGTATTCAGTAAAAATAGCAATTGAGGAAATAGAGAGCAGAAAGGATCGTTCTCTATGTTAATAGTGATATTGAGACCAATGTCCCTGGCCTGGGTCCCCTGCTATATGAGACTGGGTGGTTCTTTGGTAGGATCCAGGTGCTGATATTTCATTTCATTTCATTTCATTTCATTTCATTTCATTTCATTTCATTTCATTTCATTTCATTTCATATTTTATTTTATTATTTTATTTTATTTTTAAAAAAGATTTTATTTATTTGAGAAAGAGAGAGTGTGAGTAGCAGGGGGAGTTGGGCCTGGGGAGAAGCAGGCTCCCCCACTCAGCAGAGAGCCCAATATGATGCGGGCCCTGATCCCAGGTGGGATCATGACCTGAGCCCAAGTCAGACACTTACCTGACTGAGCCACCCAGGTGCCCCTAAGTGCTCAAATTTTAGAAGCAGGTATGAGTATGTACACACAGGGTTCAGGCTATAACATCTTTCTGCCAGTTTCATTCTTTAGATTTTGAGGCACGTGAATTGCCGTGCAACTGCCCACCCTGCCCACCTTTCTGGACCATTGTATTTGCTTTGGATTTCCTTACTTTTATATCAGAAGTTAGGCTGATGCCAAAGTATTTTTGCTTGTCTGTGTAATAAACGTTGCAGGTGAATCAGAGGTCCCCATGGGCTAGCCTGTACTGGTGTCCGCTTTAGTGGCCAGTTTTTTCACATCGAATTCCATCCACTTTTCTCAAGGAAAGGGTCATGGAGCTGTGGGGCTGTGGTCAGCATTCAGATGGAATTGTCCTTAACCCTCTCAGGAATCTGAATGTGATCAGAACAGGCTAGAGATTTCTTTTCTACTTTCTAGGTAACATGTTCTTGTGAATGTAGAAATTCTTCACGGTTTCCTAAGGACAACAAAACCATTATGGATTCACTTGCTATTATACAGCGAGAGTTCTCTGTGAACAGCCTCTTTCAAAGAAGATCTACAGATCAATCTGTGGATTTATCTGAGGATAAATTACCTTTCTCTGTTATCCAGATGAAAAGTACTAGAGCATCGTGACATCTTTTCCTTTCCCTCTCAACAGTTGTGCTGTACACTTCTGTAGACACGTGTCTACTTGCAGCTGTTTTTGTGAGCAAATACATGAAACAATGAAGACTTGAAATCATTCTCAAACTGACCTATGCATGCTGCTCCCACACCGTCTCTCTTTCTGTATGTATGTGTTACATACCAGGTACATTAAAATTCACATTTAAATTTCAAATGAGTTAAATACACCATTGCTTTCAAATAAGTGACTGATTTTTGTTCCTCTCATGTTATATTAATATTAATATTATGGAATCCTGTACCCTTGCATTCCTTGCTGACTATCTGATAATTGGGTTGGGGGAGTGGAGTACTGAGGGTCATCTTGTTTAGCTTATCTCTGCAAGAGAAAGAGTGGCCAATAATAAGGGAAAGCGGCAATAAAATGGTAACAAAAAATTGAAAAGAAGATTTAATCTCTGGCCAATTTGAAACATATCCCAGGGAATCCATAGAGAAAAAGATAAAGTGTGACTATGAGTAAGTTAACTAAACACATTACACTGTGTGAGAGCAAATGGAGTTAGTCCATTGTACATGTTTAATTTCCTATTAGTCTCTGGCGTTTACTACCACGTCTGAGTTGGGGCATCTGTAAATTCAGTTAAATACAGTGCATTGTCTAAACATATCACAGCTCCAATCAGTCACCCCAGCTGCTGATAAGAAGCCTCTTGTATTATTGAATCTACAATGGGGAGGCTCTGCAGGCACCAAGATAACAGCTAGGTATTTCACTTTTAAGTATGGAGAGGGGAAAAAAAAAAAAAAAAAAAAAAAAAAAAAAAAAAAAAAGAACCGAGCTGCTGCCTTGCCTTTTACAGCTCTGACATTTATTATTGCACCCAGATTTGCTTTATCCTAGTGATGTGATTTTTGGTTTTGGATGTATTATGTCTTTCTTTGGTTTTAACTTAAACTCTGTGAATCAAAGGAAAAGGAGACCAGGGGCAGCAAAGTATTGCAAACAAACAAAGAAACCAGCTTTCCTGTTGTTACGAAGATAGCAACAGCTTCTTCGTCGGAAGGTACTTTTGGTTTTGTTTTAAATTAAGCTCTCTTTATTGATTTTTGCTTCTCTTCCAGGCTGGATGCATAAGGATGAAACCCAGTCTTCCGTTTGCTTTTCTCTTTCATAGTTTCATTGAAATTTTTATTAGAGGTCCTCTAATGATTGATCTCCGAAAGCACATCACTTTGACTGCAAGAAACTATAGGGCAGCGCTGTGTGTAAGGTAGCAAATGTCTTTGCCAAGTTCCACATACAGTCTTTCTTTCCTGTTGTTATTATTAATTTATTTAGCCTTATATCATTATATCCCACCATTCTCTTATAGGCAACACTATAGACACATGGAGTTATTTTTATATATAATCCTTTTTTTTATTTTAAAAGTTTCTTTTGCAGGGACCATGTTCATAGCTACTCTTATTCCCAAGAAATATTCTCACACCATTTTCTGATATTCAGATACTGGCTATTATGTTGTATGAGGATCATAATGTTACCTTTCACACTTTGTTTTTTTAATAGAATGATTGGTAATCTTTTGCAAACTGTTCCATATGTCTCACATTCACGTATTTGTGATCCTACAGATCGCATTGCCTGCATTTGATTTTATGAGTTTATATTTCCTCTTTCCCAAACAGATGTTTTACTACAGCTGCTATTTGTTTAGTAAATTGGTTCACAGGCCATAGTTCTGTTTTCATATGACATTAAGGAACTGACCAAAAACATTAATGCAAAAAAAAAAAGCAGCCACGTAACTCCTTTATCAAGTGTTGGTTTGAGCTCCGTTTCCTGGTTACATTTTCCTGGCCTCGTTTTTGTGCTGTGCTTCTCTTTACAATTGCAGCCGCATTGTACACACATATCCATCCGCCCCTCACATACAGGCATCTCCCCTCCCCCTTCCATCCACCTGTCCACCTGGGCACAAGCCAAAGCAGCCCTAAGGCCACAGGGCTAGGGTTTCAGTATATTCCAAAAACATATTCATCCTGCACAAAAATACTACGGTGTATTTGGCGACACACGACGTTAGACTTTTGTCTCTTTAAGGTGAAAAGGTCAAGAATATGCTTTTAGAACAAGGAGCAACAGATAAATATTTTAGGTGATACCGGCCATGGAAAATAATGTAAATGTGGGAGTTCAGGGGGTGAACACTAGGCATTAGCAACAGATTATTGGCTCATGAAAGTGACCCAATCCCTTTCTAATGCCATAGGATGCACTTTTATAGAAAGGTTACTGTTTTCTTAGAGATGAGGTTGATGATCCAGTTATGAAAGCCCTCTTAAGCCTGGTGCCCTTTATCAAGCTATTGTTGCTCGGCTCTAAACCCATCCTTTCTGTGGTGCGGGGGCTGGGGCTCAGGGCAGGAGGAGGGAGAAGAAATTTGATCTTTATGTTTGCTTCCTGTTGACTTGATCCTGACAGTGCCACCCCATCAGAGACCCTTTGCCCTGGCAGCGGCAGTTGGCACAGTTTCTAGCTCTTTCTGGCACTCCTGAACAAGCCCCATGCCGCCCCTTGGAACACCCAGCACCAGCACTGTTTCTGCTCCTCGGCGGCCTGAGGATTGGCCAGCAGGGCCTCTTCACTGGGCTTCCAGAGTCTCCAAACCAGACTCTTCCTTTTGTTCCCACAACTTACAGAAGCTGTGGTTCTGGTCACTATCCCTGTCCCATTTTGGTTCCTGTGCTCCCCCGAACTGTCTGAACCAGTTTCTCCTATTAGATTCTCCTTGTTGAAATGCCTACGATGGTTTCCATTTTCCTATCTGGACTCTGACAAAGGTGGAACCAGTCTCAACCTTATATACGTTAGTTCTTTTAACCTCATTTCCCCACTGGGTGTGAGAATGTGTGACTGGGGTGTGATAGCATAAGCAGTTGTTCTGTTCTCTTGACTGGAAATATCAGAGCTTTAGAGAATCATTTGAAAATTACTGAGATCGATGAACCGTGGTGTTGTTTTGTTTTAATTTTTGGTATGTCTCTTACTGACTTAAGGTGGTTTGCAGGAGATGCTCTTCTGTGGAATGGTCACAGGCTCCTTAGCATTCAATACTGGCTCTTTACAGTGAGGCTTAAACAGAAATCTGTCCTCATCCAGTTAGTGGCCAAACCATATAAAGTAGATAGGTAGATAAAGTCATAGCAAATATTTGCCTACTACTTCAGTGAAAATTAGGGTCCACTCATGGATTGTGTCCATCTTTGGGGGAATAGATGTATAAAATGAATTTTGAAAAACTTTGTGTCGAATGTGGGTTTTGTGTCATATTTGAAAGTAAGCAAAAGATTTAGTGTTAGAAAGGAACAAGAGGAAATATTAGTGAAAATGAAATGATATCTAAGGACTACTTAATTTCCTTTAAAATGTCATTCAGCACATTTAATGATTAAAATGGGGATTTAAGTAATATAAAATGTAAAAGCAAGAAAATTAATTGTGGTTATTCTGATCAACACAGGGAGCAGCTAACTTCAGTAACTTAACAAAAATTAAAAAAAAGGTGGAAAAGAAATATTTCTTGTAATCTTTATTATCAGATTTTGTTATGTATAGCCAGCCAAATAAATACTATTTCTGCCTGTATTTTCATTTCTGCTGCATAGATATTGTTTACACTAAGCTATGACATACCTTAGAAATTATTTTGTCTTACAGGCAATGTGGGCAATGAAAGCAATCAGATTATTGATTGGGTATTAATTTAAAGAATAAATTAATTTACAGTAACTTTGCATTTATTTTCTGAACTCGGAACATGAGGAAAATCATTTCATTATTCTCTTAAGCTATGGAGATGTTGCTTGGCTAGCTAATTCACTGAATCACAATTTTGAAAACTTGGTTCATCTAGATTGTATGTCAGAGAAATTCTTGTGCCATTCTAGAATAATCCCTACAGACCTTCTCTCCATTACATGGAGTCAGCAATCCACTTGGGAACATTTAACCTGGAATAGATAATCCAGGGAGTTCTGGCATTAAAATGGCCAAAGTGTTCCAGGTCAGAGTAGGGATTATACCAACACAATGGTTCATGGAAAAATTTTATTAGCACCTGTTACAGTTGGCCCTAGTTTCTGATTTTCTCATTCCAGCCTTATTGTTTGAAAAGTACAAAGAAACAGATTATATTTGCTGTTGAAGAATATTTGCACTCAGGAGCAAAATTTATTTTTTTGGTGTTACATTTCACACCATTTCATTCCAGTACCTGGAATAGTCTACAAAGGCTCATGACAAGATAGGGTCTATGGGCATTTAGCCTCTTCGGGTAAATGTAATGGGGAGGAATTATATGTACAGCAGCGCCAGGTCCTTCTCATTCTCTCCACTAATCATTACAAAATCCCTGCAGATGTCAAAGGTTCATTCAGGCCAGCACTTTCTGTGCTAATGTGGATAATAGCCTTAACTGTGTTGAACAATTGCTATATTTGAAAGCACCAGGAATTTCAGCAGAACATAGAAAGAACAGGCTCTCTTCAGACATTTTTATATATTTTGGTCTTATGTTTACTTACTAGCTGCATGACCCTAGACAAGTCATTCTCCCATTTCGAACCTTCCTTTATGTGTTTGTTAAATGGAGGCATTTTAATAAAACTCCCCAGGATCCACATCAGTGGCTTATAAGGGCTTGGGATGGACTTCAGTTTTTAAAGTTATAGAAAGTACTTTTGAAAAATTCTAGAATTTTATGAGGCATGCTATAGGCAGCCTGGAAAAGTAATACTAGTTAAAGAGCAATGGAACATGGTCCTGTTTTGTTTTGTTTTGTTTTGTTTTGATACAAGTCAGTTCTTCCTGTGTCTTGATTTCCCCTGGTCAATTGTAGGTAATAATGTCTACCTCCTGTCTTGGTGATGAATGAAATAATCTCCCAGCCTTGTGGGCAAGTGGGGTGTGGGCACCACAGTTATGGCCAGGGTGTGGGAAACAGGCCACTGAAGAGAGAGCAGCTGAGGCTCGCCAGTGTGCACCAAACATACAAATCCCAAACCTCCACATACCCCTACCCCGAAGGAAGGTGCACCCTGGCTTCTTGACTTGGAGGCAGATTCTTGGTGTCAGACCCAGATACCCCAGGAGAAGACTGTTTAGGAATCATTGACCAAAAATATACCCAGTTGTCCCCCTGGAACAGGATCGGGGGGCGGGGATCTAGGGGGGCCTTGGGGTGGGGGGGCCAGGGCTGCAGCTGAGCTGAGTCCCACTCACCCTGTGCACTCGGAGCTCCAAGCTGCAGCAGGGCCACCTCCTCAGGGGTGCGGGTGGGAGTGGGAGTGGAGGTGGGGGGGCTAGGCATGGGGGATGTGGTGGGGGTGTCTCTGTGAGGCCCCCAGCAGCCTGGGCCCAGGAGAGCCACAGCCCAGGCAAGAATTTGGGAGGGATGCACAAGCTGGCTTTTTCACCCACAGAATTGGAGATACTGTTTTATCTTGATCAAAGGAATCTGTGCCCAAAAGGGAAAGAAAGCTTGGAGGTGCATCTCTGGGGAGGACACAGGATGCAGCCTGTGGACAAGGCCTCCCTTACACTCTGAGACCTGCTGCAAGGCCAGTCATGCAGTGTCTGTACTCTTGTCCGTGCATTTAAAAAAAAATGAACCAGATAAGGAGCTCTAGCTGAAAACTGGGTGGTCCTTTATTCTAAATTTCTTTTATAGGACTTGGGATACATGGAACAGTCCTGTAGACCTCAAAAGTGGATTTGGTGGTGGAGGAAGGGTTATTTTTTTTTTCTTTTGAATTGGTTTTATTTTTTAAAGTAGCTTTAGTTTCTTAGCAAAACTGAGTGGAAAGCACAGAGTTCCCACATACCCTCTTCCGCCCACACAGGCACATCATCTTCCTCTGTCAACATCCGGCACCGCAGTGGTCCACTTGTTACAATCGATGTGACATTGACTCATCATTATCACCCAGAGTTCATAGTTTACACTGGGGTTCAGAGTAGGTGTTCTGTGGGTCTTGACGAATGTATAATGACCCATATCCAACCACTATTCTATCATACAGAGAATAGTTTCACTGACCTGAATATCCTGTGTGCTTTGCCTGTTCATCCCTCCCTCCCCCCAGCCCTAGCCAAAAGTGGATTTTTGAAAATAAATATCAGAAAAGAAGTTTCTGCCTAATTAGTTGCTTGTTTTCTTTATGGATTGCTTTTGCCTCATAGAAAAGACATGGCAGCGTGAAGCAGAATTTCCTGGGTTGGGTTTTGTTAACCAGGGGCTATTACTGTGTGTGTGACTCCCTAATCCCTCTTCTGCTGAGGGGCATCTCCAGCCCAACCAGTTTTAATTAACACCGAAATGCTTGTATTATTTTGGTACACTGATTACAGAAAAAGCCTAAGTAGAAGTCAGTTTGGTATCCCAAGGGATTTTAGTGTTAAAAAATGCATAGGGTACCTTTTTCCTTTCTTTCTTTCTTTTTTCTTTCTTTTTTTTTTTTTTTCTTTAATTCTCCTCCATGAACTCCAGATAAGCAGCAGGCCCGAGCCAGATTTCATTACTATCACGCACTCTTCATGGTCATCTTTTAATATTTGAAAGGATCATTTGTTAACTGGAAATGGTCAATTTTTTTTTCTTTGGCTTTTGAAATATAATTTTCAATTTTTAATTTGATTCATTTAGATGAAATCATTAATCAGGGTTGAAACTGAGTTAATTTTCTGGAAAATAAATGAGGTTGTTAGAGTGAACATTATTAAGTGGGCTCTTTGTAAGGAAGGGATAATAGCTGAAAATATGGAATACTTGGAGAACTGTAGCATGTGGGTAAAAATCAAAAGGATTTTTTTTCTTGCTAAGTGGAATAATTCATTTTAAAAATTAGTTAGATTGGAGGATTTTCAGCATTAAGCATTATAAACATCCCATTAATTATATTAGAAATTGTAAATAGCGAAGTTTTAGGGAATTATAAGGGAAAGTACTATGTGTAAAGTTCTCTTTCTTGTTGTGAGATGTTAGCACATGTAATTTCTAATTAAAAATGACTTATGAACCAGTCCAAGCTTTACTATATTTTATGCCTTATTTCTCTTTTCAGATTTTTAAAACCTTTGATTGTGGTTTTATTTTAAAATAAATCAGAAAGAATTCATGGGGGCCCATTATAAATATTTAGACCTACAATATACTTAGTTCCCCAGTAATTCTTTCATGACCTGATTTACAATTGTTAACCTTAAAAATAAAAGAGCCAATTTATTAGCACAGTGTGTTTATTTGGGAATAGAGGAATTGCAATTTGGGAAGTACAGACTATGGTGAACCATAAGCAAATCCAGAAAACAAAGGAGAGGAACATTCTTTTATAGAGAAAAAGGAGGAGTTGGGAGGGGTTGTTTAGAATGAAAGTCCACTGGAGAAGAATAAGAGTTCAGGGTAGTGATGGCTTCTCATTGGCTGAGTGTTGCAGTTTGTCATTGGCTGGGCTGTTGCTGCTGGGTGAGGAGAAAATCTTTCTTCCTCTTGCTAGGGTATGTGAAGGTAGGCTTCTTCTCCTTGGAGAAAAGAGATACATTTCCTAGTGATGGAGCCTGCAAAAGATGATGAATGGTAGTACGTGAGGGCTCCCCCATTCAGGGCTTCCAGATTTGATATGAGGAGATTTCCTTTACTCATTTTCCTCCTTTAGATCAAGATCTTTCCTCAGAAGCATTGCTGATCAAGGGTTAGATTTTCTGCATTTAGTGGTTATGTTCCTCAGTGCCAGAAATGATCTTTCCCGATTGTCGTATCCTATGTCAGAGGGAAAGTACACCGCCTGGAAACTGCTGAAGCCATATTTGAGTAACAAGGAAGGGTAGGAGGGAGGACCCTCAGGCATTTTTCATCTAAACTCTATATCTTATCAAGATTGGAATCACTATATATCATCTTGAAGTGCAGAGTTAGCATCACCCTATTGGGTATATCATTTATACAGAGCTTTGACAGGCAGCAGATACAGACTTAAAAATAATGATGCTAAGTAAAATTAAAAGTAATATGACAAACCCAGTGTGTATTATCATTCTAAACCAAGACCCCAAGCCTGAAGGTAAATAGGCATATAGGGCAAATGACCAGGGGTCATTGGATGAAATTTGTCATAACCAATGGCCGTGTACCATGGTATTGTATAATGGAATTTCTACCTCTCCAGTGGCATTTATCCATATGCAACAAGTGGTATTTGCTATTGCAGAAATGCCTCCTTGCTCAGCAAGTCAATAATCAAGGGCTATGTAATTGACCAAAACTACTTTGGCCAATGAACCAAGTGGTCATTGTTGGGCTACTACTGCTTTGGCTGTGGAAATCAGCTAGGTCTCCCTATGGAGAGTCATGTACACCTCCTGGAAGTTCCTGTTTAAGGCAGCTATAGAGGTTTAATGGTGTGGACCAATGGGAGGCTTCTAATTCATTATGAATGTTGACAGGGATAGTTAAACATCATGATAAGCACTGACCTCCAGTGTGATGGTAGTCTAAACATTCTCATGTCCATGGGAAATGCCATCTACCACAGATAAAAATGAAACCAGGTGGAGTACAGAGGACTCCAGCTAAGGTCTGGTTATTAGTTGGTCCATTAGCTGGAATTTCCTGATTGACATTTTCAAGCCAGGTATCAGAGAAATTGGGATGATATTCTGAAGGGGTCCATTCCATCCTAAAGGAGTCTTTTCTTAAAAGCCTTGCAAAGAGGAGTTAGCCCACTTGTATTTCTGTTGAGTGCAAGGGAATCAATCATATTTAGATAGGGAAAAGAACATGTAAGGGGAAGGCAAAGGTTGTACATTTGGTAAAGGTAGAGGTGTTCAGCTGAGCTAGTATGGTTATGGTTGGAGAAAGGTTGGAACAAGGCATGAGAACACCTAGCTCTAAAAGCCTAACCTGATAAGTAACACCCATAAAGTTGCATGTATAATTAATAGTGTCGTTTAAGACTAAAGAGAAATTGGTTATAGGTGAGACCAGGGAATCTCCTACATTATGCACAGATTGGAGATTTTGGTGACAGATCCAACAGTCAGGAAGTTTTTCTCCTTGGTAGTGGATTGAGAAATGCAGATTGAAGTCATTCCAAGAAAAAAAAAAAAAAAAAAAAAAAAAAAAGAAGTCATTCCAAGAGAAAGAGGGAGAAGAGAAGGTAAGAAGTAACAACAAGAAACAGGTGTATGGGCCTCGACTGAACATTTGGGCAAGTCTGTCTCCCTCTAGTGTCACCTGTTTCAATTCCTAGAAATCTTTAATTTTATATATTTTAATTTTTATTTTTTAAAAGATTTTATTTTTAAGTAATCTCCATATCCAATGTGGGAGTCCAACTCACAACCCCAGGATCAACAATCACATACTCTACTGACTGAGCCAGCCAGGCATCCTTAAAAATCTTTCTTTTAGGTCACCTGTTGATGACCTGGTGATGGTCCAGTCTGGATTGGGTGATTTTTTTTTAATTTTTATTTATTTATTTATTTTTTAGATGTGACACATGAATCCATGAGTCTATTCCCTGGAGTTTGATAACACAAGGGTTGGCTAACAGTACCTGATAGGAGCCTTTCCAACAGGGTTGAAGAAAGTCTTTCTGGAGATATCTTTTCCAATAGATGAAATCTCTGGGCTGCAGATGATGACGTCTGGTGCTTTCATTTCCCAGGACTGTACTGTGGAAGATTGTCCTACCAAAGTATGATTATTCTCTGTGGATTTGATTAGGCTTTTGCAAAATTGAAGTATATCCTCTTTTATCAGCTGTGAGTCAAAGGAAGGAGGGGCTAGGTGCATTGGGAGTCCTGTTACACAGAGGACATATTTTCATTGAACTTATGCAAGTACATATATTGTCATGGAAAATAAGAATATTTAATAAGAGTTTCAGAATTCCAGAGGGATCAGATAGAGAGAAAAAGAGCAAAGCTTCAATCTTCGTTGTAAAGATATACTTTACCAAATTGCCGTAAGTTACAGGTAGCTGAAAGGACAAAAGGGGGTCCTTTAAATCCGAAAAAAAAATAGAACAGTAAAGCAATCCATTTTCCATTAGTTTTAGAAATTCTTGCCCAGTTCAGTGTTCTGATCTTAAATTTATCGCAGCCTGCATTTTAGAGTAGTCAAAGATCTGATAAAGACGAAATACAAGGTCTTTGTTTCCTAGACAGATTACACTAAAGGTGAAGAAACTATTTTACAGTTTCTTTTTTTTTAAGATTTTATTTATTTATTTGACAGAGAGAGCGCACACAAGCAAGGGGGAGCGTCAGGCAGAGAGAGAGGGAGAAGCAGGCTCCTCTCTGAGCAGAGAGCCTGGTGTGGGGCTCCATCCCAGGACCCTGAGATCATGACCTGAGCTGAAGGCAGATGCTTAACTGACTAAGCCACCCAGGTGCCCCCTTTTTAACAATTTTTTTTTTTTATCAAGGATGACCAATAATCTAAGAAAACTTGGTCCTTTCAACAGAAAGAAAAGACAAATTGTAATTTTTTTGTTAGCGCACTTTTGCTACTTAAACGTATTTTTAAATGAAGTCATCTTCACCTTACCCAGCTTGATTACACATAAAATTAATTTCCCACAAACCTACAACTTTTTGTGTCCACTTCAGTTTGTTCCTTGTTTTTTTCTTTCTGAAAGAACCAGCTGTACTTCAGGGAAAAAAACAAAAAAACAAAAAAAACTTTTCCTCAACAAAGTGCATCTCCATTCCTCATACCATTTTTTAGCAAAACAATATATATCCTTCTTTCCTTGCATACTTCCCATATGCAATGATTTTCTTTGACCCTTATTGTTTTTAGTAGTTTTATTTTATGTATATTAATTAGCATTCTTAACCCTTAGAATCCCTAATTGCCAGCAAAAACTAGGAAGTAGGCAACTGTGACCTAGGAAATTTATAAATACATTTTATAATTTCTAAAAATACATTCTTTCTCATTGAAGATTTTCCCAATGTGATATAAAACATGTTTACTGATAGACACAAATATCTTTACTTTCTCCTTGATGAGAAGCCAAAAGTAGATAAACCTATGTTCAGAAATTAATGGCTTAGCACCCTGGTGTGGCTTAGTGTGTTAAGTGTCTGCCTTCAGCTCAGGTCATGATCTCAGGGTCTTGGGATCGAGCCCCACATTGGGTTCCCTGCTCAGAGGGGAGCCCACTTCTCCCTCCCCTTCAACCCATCCCCCCAGCTTGTGTGTGTGCACGCTCCCTCCATCAAATAAATAAGTAAATAATTTTTTAAAATAAATTAATGGGTTAGTATTTTGTCTTGTTTAGAAAATGATCCAGATATTCAATAAAATTCCATCAGTTAAACTGAGCCAAACTTTTAAGTTGTGACTCACCAAAAAAGATCTTTGGAAGATTTTTTTTTAAAACAATTATTGCATTTTAAAACTATCCCATTTTTTAAAAAAGATTTTATTTATTCATGAGAGACAGAAAGAGAGAGGCAGAGACACAGGCAGAGGGAGAAGCAGGCTCCAATGCAGAGAGCCCGATGCGGGACTTGATCCCGGGTCCCCAGGATCATGGCCTGGGCTGAAGGTGGCACTAAACCGCTGAGCCACCCAGACTGCCCAAAACTATTCACTCATCTGTCTAAATCATTTTTTTGCCAACAAAATTTGTTCCCAAACATAATTATATTTCGATTACTCTCAAAAACTTTATGAGAAGTTAGGCAAAGTCAGCCATCATTTCAAGTGAATTTTCTTGCTGATAGATTTTACAACAGAGATACCATGAATGCATTTGACTAATAAACCCAAGTAGAATAAAATTTGTATGTTTGCATTCTATTTAGTGTTGATAACTCTAAGACATGTCTGTCTTAACTAAACCAACAAACTAAAACCAGCTTTTAGTTATCAAAGATTATCCCAGATCACATGAACTTGAAAAACAGTTGGGTTAGTTTACTTAATTTATAAAAGCACTGATTTTTTTTCTTTAAGCTAATTAAATAGAGATCTTTACAAGTTAATTTTGGCAATACCTTCTGGTAGAAAAATATCATACACATACATAAACATACGTACACATACAGAGAGACACAAAGATCTTAGAGCTATAGTTTAAAAAAAAAATCTTAGCCATACCCAGGTACAAAAGTCAAAAGAATAGTTGGATACAAATTGTGCTTCTGGAAGGGGTACTAAGTTAAGGTCAGCTGCTCGGATGTCCAAGGTATTTTACTAAAGATTTTTATTTTCATGCTCTAAGAATCCTTTTAGAGCTGTTTCTGAAGTCATTATCAAAAAATAAATTCCATTGTCTCATATGTTTAGAATCCTCTCTTTTAAGGTGTTTCTTAAGGTAGATTTACCTAGGTCATTGCTTCTCCAGAATGGCCTTTATGGTTCCAAATTGTCCAAAAGTTCGCCCATTTTTCCAGAATGGCACAAGATCTTAGTGTACGGACCAGGTGGAGTCTATCTTGCCTTTGGATTCCCTAAAACATCTTAAATATGAGGGTCTATTTTCCAACAGCTATTCTAATACAGCAGGATTCACATGTTTTCCCCATTTTGAACAGAATGGGTGGCTTACTGAGAAGCTTCATAAATACAAAAACAGATTCAAATAAAGTTGGCGAGCTCAACCAAACGGAGGGAGCTCAAATCCAAGAGGTGACCATCCAAAAGGAAAGGAAAAAGATAAGGAAACAGAGTACACAAGGGGCTTAAGTGGGTCATTAGTTCCTCAGGGGTTCATTTACTTTGCATCCCATTCGTGACATCACGTAATATTAACCTTAAAAATAAAATGACCAGTATTTTATCAGCAAAATGAGTTTATCCAGGAAGAGCACAGGAATTGCAATTCAGGACATGTGGACTATGGTGATCCAGAGGCAAGTCCAGAAAACACACAGGAGAAGAGCATTCCTTCATGCAGAAAAAGAGGGAGCTGGGAGGGGCTGTTGAGAATGCAGATCCACTGGAGAAGAAAAGAGTTTAGAGTGACGATGGCTTCTCATTGGCTGAGTGTGGCAGTTTGTCATTGGCTGGGCTGTTGCTGGGTGAGGAGATAGTCTTTCCTCCTCTTACTAGAGTATGTAGGGTAAGCTTATTCCAGTTGGAGCTTGTGAATGGTGGGAGGTAGTGATGTCTGAGAATCCTCCCACCCCCTTTCAGGGTTTCCCAACTTGATTTTAAGTGGGATTTCCTTTACTCATTTTCCCAACCAATTCTTTACGGTAGTCTCCCTTTCTGAACCCCATATCATTATACTCATCCTTTATCCTAAATTTTCAAATCTTCACTTGATCTTAGCCAAAAGGCCGAGAAGCGTTAAATTTTCAAATCTCTGTAGCACTCGAGGATTCAGTTTAGAACATATTATTTTAAATATTGACTATTTGTTGCTTTTTAATTGTTATAGTATTATTTTCTATGTTTATCTTGTCTCTTTTAACTAGATTTTAGAAACTCTGAATGTCAGAATTATGAGTTTTTTTTTTTTTTTTAATTTACCTGCCATGAGCTTTTCTCTGTACACAGTAGGAATTCAATTAGTTCGTTTTTTGGCTGATCCACTCAGTGAATTACAGAAAAGTGATAGGGACTAAAGAGTCTAGCTTGGAAGGAGCTCCAGGCTCCAGACCATATCAGACTTCTTTTTGTTGTTGTTGTTCCATCAGAACCTGGGTCAAATTTTGGCTGTTAGGGAAGAAAGCATATTTCACTGGCTTACTGTGAGGCACAGCATGACTTTAAGTGATTAGGATGGTGAGCAAAATACCCTACCCAAGAAAATAAAGAAAGCTGAGATTTGGCCAGACATCCAGCCACCTCAATTTACCATTTAAGCAAAATGCAGGTCACTGGAGCATTCACTGCTCCTGATTGCTTATAATTGTTGCGTCTGTTTCTTAAAGATTCACATTGTGGGTTTTCAATATGAACAGTTTCCATCAGGGCTTGCAGGTGAATGCTCTAGGTAGAGAAGTTCCTATTAATACAATTCAAGAGATTTTTTATTGGTACTTCCATGAATGCCGTATCTATTTGCAGATGCATATAGCAAGCACAGTCGACCCAGCTCCCACGTCCAAGATAACCTGCTTCAGACTTAACGTCGGTTGCCAGGATGAATTTATAGCATTGATTCAACCTGCCTATATGTATTTCTGTAATTATTCCTACTCATAGTTCTTTTATTTCTAGTTCCATAAAACAATGTAAGTGAAGGATTAAATAGAAATATCAGTGTATAGGCATCAACATGTTTTTCTAGAATGTCCTTTTTACCTCTTGATCTTTATGCATTAATACATGTGAAACATTTGAGCCAGCCCTGGTCCACAGTAGGCATTCAATAAGTGTTAATCATCACCATTATAATTGTGGCTGTTATGGAAAATAAAAGAGGAGAAAATCAAATATGATGATTATACCTGTATGTGGAGTGTTTCTCTGTGATTGTGCATATGTGTATGTGTGCCACCCCCTACACTGTAACTCAAGTGAAATTCTTTCTAAAATGCAAATCTCATCAAGTCACCTGTTTTTGCTTTTCCTCTACCCACACTATTTATTCCGGCACTTAAATTCATGTGTGGCTTTTCTAATATTGTAAGCAAAAGCCTCCACTGCTTTGAGTGGTTTCTCAGGATCTAGGTCCCTTCCTGCATTTCAAATCTCATTGCTTGTTACTCCTCAAAAGTCTGTATTCTCAGTCAAGCACTGTCCAATAGAATTGTCTGTAGTGATGGGAATGTTCTGTGACTGCATTGTCCAATGTGGTAGCCACTAGCCCTGTACAGCTATGGAGCATTTGAAATACAACTAGTGTAACTGGAAAAAAAAAAACAAACCTAAATTTTAGATTTTATTTTAATTAGTTTACATTGAAATTTAAATAGCCATATGTTGGGCTGCACAGCTCCAGATCCTGTTTTTACTTGCTTCTCTGGCACAGCTATTCTGTGTGACGAAAACGTCCTGTCCTTCCACCTTCTTCTTCTATATATATACGTCCATGTCTCAATTCAGTGGTGCACAAGTACCTTCCTTGACTTACAGAAGAGTTATTTTTTTTCTTTATGTTCTGTCTAGGGCATGGCCCCTGCTTTTATTAGAAAGCAAGCCTTACATCACTGTAACTAACTTATCTATATGCCCACCTCTCCACCAGACTGTGAACCTGAAAGGAATACTCTGGTATTGCCCCATCCCTGTCACAGTGCCTGGCACATAATAAACACTCCATATGTGTTTGAAGCAATTGGGTTGGGTGAATATAATGGGGCCAACAGATAAAACCAATCTCTTTTAGAGGTGATAGAAAATTAAATGTGTGGTCCACTTGTTTTTTACTACTACTACTACTACTACTACTGTCATTGTTGTCATCATCATCATCATCATCATCATTGTCATTACGTAGGGCAAGTTTAAACATTTTAGAAAAACAACAGGGAAAGTCCTCTAGTAGGTCAGCTGTTCTTACCTTTACCACAAACATGATAGATATCCAAGGGACCAAAAAAAATCAATGTCTATCTTTCATTAGTTAACCTGTCCCTTCACCACCACCCCCTCCACCCCTCAGTATTTGCAATATATTTACCGCTAGGAATTGTGTATCCTTAGTACTTAGGATGCCATGGCCAGATCAGACTTGGCCCAAGTCATATTGTAAGCAGATGCAAACATATGCCACTGATTGCAAAAAAATTAAATTTAGTTACTGTTTGGACGGGGAAGCCTAAGCCGCGATTCACTTATTTCAGAATTGAGTGCATTGTGATGGTTTAGCCATCTGTCCCACATGTGAGACGTTCGGCTCACATATACTTGTGGCATTGATATTGGCTGGTGGTGTTGGCCAAAGTGAATGCAAATGTTTAATGTTCGCAAACAGAAATTGATTTAGAGGTGGCTGCTCTCTTCTCCCTCCCTTCCTCCCTCCGTCCAGCCCTCCCTGCCCTGCCCCCTTCCCTCCCAATTTTTCAGGCCTTGCAAAATAAGAATGAGGCCAGTAGGGTACAACGGCTCAGCTTTAACTTCCTTATTCCAAGGGAAGCTCCCTAGGTCAATTTCAGTCCCTTTCAAACATCCTCCTCTGACTTTGAAGACAGAGCACCACCCCCTCCATCTCTGAAGCTGGGCAATGGCCCTTTTTGTTTTCACGCACTGAAAATAAAGTGTTCACATGAGCTCATTTACTGAGAGTGGAGTTGGCAGTCTTATCAGGAGAAGAGAAAGGAGCTCTGAAGATGAAAAGCTCTCGCAGTGACAGAAGTCTTTATTACTTTGGGCAGTAATGGAATGTGGTGTACACAGAGTAAAGTGACGGCTACCTAGAGCATTTAGGGAAAACTAGAGCAGTAATCGTGTTTTATGTTGTTCCTCATCTGACTTTCTCAGTAAGCCAGTTGACCCCAGGGATGGGGCTTGTACTGGTTGGAAGCAATGTAAGAATGCATGTTCTTCTCCAGAGAAAACAGAGTTGCAGGTAATCCCTGATTGCTCTTTGAATTGGCTTTGGGGCAGCACACGTCAAAATAATGCATATGAAACATGGCAATAAACCCTTGTCTTTCCTCTTCCACAAAGAAAACATCCAACTTGTTGCAGATTTTTACTTTTAATGTTCTACTATTTTCTACCAAAATTATGCAGAGAAGAAATTCTATTAATGTTTTGTATAAGAAGTGTTTTCATAATCTAGTGTTGTAGAAAATAAAACCATCGCTTGATCCCAAAGGCTTTCAGGCAGTTTAAATAGAAATTCAGCATTCTAAGAAATCAGAAGTTGGGGGAAAAAAATAGGCAGGAATGCCCTTAGCTTTTTCACGGAGTTGTACTTGAATAGACAGCTAATTAGACTCTCTCAAAATTTATTTGTCTCCAGAAATAGAGGAAAGGTGCTAAAAGCATAATAGAAATGAAATCTGTGCTGCACCCTTTCCAAGAAATTGACATTTTATGCATTTGACATTTGACATTTGATACTGGCAGTTTATTTTTTAAATTATCTGAAATTTAATTCTCTGAAATAATTTAAACACCTCTTACTCTACATGTTTCTCAGTGCATCTCTACAATATGTTTTCTCAAATGGAAAAATAAGACCAGTTGTGGTTGATTATGTTAGGCTATAGTAGTTGCCCACATCAGTTTCCTATTTCTGTATGGAACATGGCCCTGTCATTTTTGAGTCAACCTGAGTTCTTGAAGTAATGAGAGCTGAGTGCCACGAGGACAAGGGAATTTTAGACACCCAGTAAGCCTACCCAGGTAATAATAACAGCCGCCCCCCCCTCCCCGCAAACAAAGCCAAGTGTTCTATCATTGAACATTGTTTAATGTGCTATATAATCTTTTAATCATGTCTCTCTTTTCAAACATGTATTTCAAATACACGGTGTCCTTGTCTTTCTTAGAAGAGATGGATTTCCCACTCTTGAGGAGTACTTGCAGGATCGTTCCTAGAGGCGTTTATGGAAACATCACCTCTAGCCATAGTCTACTCTCCGTGGGATGGATTAAGTGGTTGCCTATTGTGATGTGACAGTTGCTAGAAATACCTCAGGTCTCAAAATATCTTCGCTACCATAATACTACTGAGTCCTGAAACTCCACCAACAAAGATTAATTTCTTAGCATTGCAATTGTTTCCTTCCTATGTGCGTCTTGCCTGGGAAGGAGTAAAATGAAGGCCAGTAAAGAATTAATATTTATTGAGTGTTGTGTGCTAGGCTTGTTAGAAATGTTTTCCTAACACTAACTCTCAGGAAGGAAGGAGAATAATCGTCAGAGTGGTCGATGAGTTGTGCAAAGTCACACAGCAAGAAACTGGTAGAGCTGTGATTCAAGGAAAACGTGATCATTTTTCCTACCTCACTTTACTGTGACCTGAGGGATTAGATTTCATTAGCCGGTTCTAGGATGCTTAGTGCTCTAGCCAGCTGGTAGGGTGGGGTTAGAGGACCAACGCTGAAGGGTGGGAGTGACAGAAGCCAGTTGGCTGGAGGTTTTCCTTCTAGAGTGGATAGCTGGCCGCACAATAGGGCTGATGGAACCATTGAGCAAATAAACATCCATGGACATGTTACTATCCACGGAATATTCCAACTTGTAATAGTATTCAAAAAAGTATAAGTACTTGTCCCTAAATAGGATAGGGATTTGAAAAAACGAAAATGAAGTCTAATGCATAGTGAGATGTATCTGAAATGCAAATGTAAATACTAATAATAGCTAACATTTTTTTTTTTTTTTGTAATACAGACACATTATCTCATTTAGTCATCATGTGTCTGGGTGCACACTGTTATTATGCCCATTTTCTAAATGAGCAAGCTAAGGCCCAGTGAAAGGCAAATCACACATCTGGGAAATGATAGAATCAGGGATTTGATCCCGTCTCATAAATTTAAAGTCGCCATGCCACTATTAAGTGCTTCCTTACACCAATTATAAAAGGGTTCCCTATGTTTCGAGATTCAAACTACTATTAAGATTCAGTCAGTATGAGTGGAATAAATCCTAAAATTATTCACTGGGAATTTATTCAAACATATATATATAGTTTCTTTTGATTTCAAATCTGTGAACTCTATCGAATTATTTTAAATCAGATAACTATCCAAACTTTACAAAAGCATATGAAGTGGACTTGTAATTAGTTGGGTTTTTAAAGGAATAATTAGAATGCAGGTAGTTATTTATAATTGGCCATTATCAGAATCCAATCTCCTATACAGTGGTTGGCCTGGTTGTCATAGATGTTGCAGTTTAAAAAGACAAAGTTGGGGAGTGGAGGAGGCCAGTGTCAGGGTTGGAATTGTCTTTTTAATGTCTATGAAACAATGAGTCTATATTTCCATTTAATTAAAACAGTAAAGTTGTGCCTCAAATATATGGAATTCACCAACAACTGTAATTGATTTTGTTCATTTTTTTCTTTTACTTCTTTAAATAAAATCACAATTAACAAAAAAGGACTGTCCGTTTTAGTTACAAAGCTAAGCAACAATGGAAAAGAAGATAGATTACTGCACCCCTGCATACATTAATTGAGATGGCATAAGGACTGTTATTCATTCACACTGAGCAACCTGAACAATACCAACTTATTTCAGCAGCAATTCTTTGTCTAATTGATTTCTTCTGTTTTATAATGCTGAAATGCAGATAGTCCCTTGGATATGAGGAAGGCAGCCATGTGATACTGATATCAGAGTGCTCACTTTAATCCACAAACCTTGTAATGGATTGCATCTGCCTCAGTTTCCTCATTTGTTAAATGGGAAATATAGCAATATCTGTCTCTCAGAATGGATATGAAAATCAGAAGAGGTAAGCTGGTTGAAGTGCTTCAGTCATAAAGCAATAGGCAGATGTTTTTCAAGTGATTACCTCTGACAGATTTTACCAGGATGGTAGCACCATTCCTGAAATCACACCAACTCCAATGTTGTTAAATCCCATTGAAAATACAGGTTCAGAGTACTGAAGAAAATAATGGGAATCCACTGCTGGATAAGCTTACTTCCTGGTAACACTTTGTCTCAGTCTTTTAGAGTCTGGGAGAAAAGAAGAGACAAGGAAAAAGAAGGTAAGGGAGAAGAGAGAGAGACCCATATTGAAGGAACTAAAAATGGAAAAAAAAAAAATCAAACTCAAGGGATTACTGAAAACTCCAAGACAAATATATTTCCATTTATGGGAACTTTGGGTTTATAATTAAGTTTGCATTATTTCCTTGACTGTCATGACCAGCAGTTTTGAAGATTTCAGGTCAGTGATTTTGTAGAATCTTCTTCAATTTGGGTTATTATGTTTCTTCATGATAAGATTCAGGTTATGCATCTTTGACAGGAATATCACAGAAGTGATACACGATTTCATTGCAGCCTATCAGGTGACACATGATTTCCCCTTGTCTCATTACTGATGACATTAGCTCGGCCTCTTGTTGAGGGTATCCACCAGGTTCTTCCACTATAAGATTGTTCTTTTCTCTTCTGAGAGTAAAAAGAACTTTGATAATTTGATACTATACAAATATTCAATTCTTCATCCTGCAGATTATGCACTTATTTATTTATGTCAGTCTGGGTTTATGGATTCCTATTTATTCAGTGAGTTATACTCCACTGCTGACATTATTTATGTGATACTCAAACTGTTCCAGACTTATCCAGTGGGCCTGTGGGGAACACTCTTCAAGCTGGCTTCTTGTGCGTTACTGATACATCGCTGTCGTTCCTCATTCACCTTCTTGCTTTTCTGGCACAAAAGGACAATCCAGGTTTATTTTCTACTTTCTGTGTCACAGCCTTAGAGTCAGCTCTTTCTCCAAGAAGCTTTAGTTCTTTGTGGTTTAGAATGGTATTAAGAAACCAAGACCTAGACACTATTGCTATTGGGTTTTTGTTGTTTTGTGAGGTTTCCTAACACCAAGAACCAATTCTTTGATTCTCCAGACACCACTTGGGTGTCCAACAATTCAATTTGGTTCTGACACTCTCTCTCTTCAGTTAGTATCAGATCAGACATGGTAAGGGCTCAAACCCACAAGACTACTTTTTTTCATATGTCAATCCCAGACTCTAGGCCTCCCATACTTTTGACTGTCTATAAATGGAATATACCCACAGTCCTTTTCCGTAGGTTTCATAATTTGCTAGAATGGTTCTTAGGAGGACACTTCACTTATTATCACTGTTTATTATAAAGGATATACTTGAAGAATAGCCAAAGGAAGATATGCACAGGACAAGGTACGGGGGAGGTTCTAGAGCTTCCATGCCCTTTCTAGGTATACCAACCCCTATTCTCCTTGTATTCAGGTTGGAAGCTCTCCGAACCCTGTTTCATTATTCAGGGTATCTTATGGAGGTTTCCACTAAATAAGCATAATTGATTAAATTGCTGGTGGTTGGTGGTTCAATCAATCTTCAGCCGCTGTTCCTTTCTAGGAGGTTGAGAGGTGGAGCTGAAAGTTCCAAGCTTCTAATAAAGGCTTGGTCTTTCTGGTGACTAATCCTAATCCTCAAGCTAAACTGAGACTTGCCAGGAGTTTCCTTATTAGAACCAAAGAGGTTCCTCTCACCCTTACTTATCACTCGGACAATTCCAAGTGTTTTAGGAGCTGTGTGCCAAGAACTGGGACAAAGACTAAGTATCTTTCTATGACACCATAGTTATTGTTTGATTGTGTGTTTGTATAAACGGAACATCGTCTTACCACAGGGTAATGGTCACATGTCAGTAAAGCTTAAGCTTTTGATGGTCACGTGTCAACAAAGCATAAGCTTTGGGAGACAATAGACCATATGTTTCCCCTTTAGTTGCTGAATATGAGTCTGATTGAGACATTGTTTTGTGGCTTGTCCTCTTGCATGAAATGAGGTTGGGTTTGTAGTTCTCATGTTACTCTTTCATACTCCCTAATAAGGTGCCAGATGATACTGTGTGTATTTTAAAACTTACAGTCACAGAATATATTCAGCCTTTTGGCTCTTCATTATTAGAACCAAATATCCTGCCCTCTGCTTTCATATTCTCCAAAAATCTGTAACTAAATCTTTCGTGCAGAAGACGTAACATGGTCTTTATAAATGAAACATAGTTTTACAGATTTTAGGAGTCTTTTTAATTCCTAAACTCAGGGCTGAAAGGAAGGAAGCCAGTTCCAAGTACTTCTTATGTGTATATCCACATTCTTTTGCCTATCCTTAATATATGTAACATCTTTACATAAACCAATATTGACTGTATATGTAGCTTCTAAGTTCATAACCAACCTTCAGGATACTTCAAGTAGATATCTCATATAAGATTGGTTCGTGTTGGAAATTAACAAAAAATAACAACAATAAATTTAATCCATTCCTATACCGTGGATCTTGGAACTGTTGGAAGCCTGAAGCTTTGTGTGTTCATCTCTACTCCTTTGACTTTGATAAACTGTTATTTTTTTTTTAAAGTGTGTTAAGGAAAATGCAAGGATACATTGGAACCCAAACACCGAAGAATTCCTTTAAACATACACACACACACACACACACACACACAGACAGAGCAATAAGATAGGATGTAATAGCTTCCCTTTTGATATAATGCATTATAATATAATTATATATTAATCATGCTATTAATAATGATTGCCTTTAGAAAGATTTTGCTTTAGATAAGGATCTGTGATACTGAATGTATTTTCATTAAAATTGATTTTAAAGAATATAAAGTCATACTATTTTTAAGATACTCAAGTTTATTATAAAATTATAATATGACTTATAAAATTATAACATACGTAATTTTACTATGTGTCCCTTAAATTGGTGTAGTATAGTTTCTTTAATTTTACCATCTCCCTTATTTTTGCTAAATTTGTACGAATTCCACTTCCTACAAATTGATTTCTCCTCCCTTGGTTTGCAGAGTGCAATAGTAACCAATCTCTCCATCCTACTTTTAAAATCACCTATACTTTCTTTTTCTGGTTTCGCTTATTGTTTATTTATAAGTAGTTCCCAAAACTGGTGTTAGCCTTTCTATTCTACTTTCTGAAAAATGAATCTACACGTGTATTTTCAAATATCTGTGTTCTTACACTGATCCTGTGTTCTTACCTGAACTGCAGCTTTGAGGTCTGTGTGGTATATATTGGATTTCCCCAAATCATATCAAACTCGAGGAGCATAAAGATAGATATACTTTATGTTTGTTTAGAAATGGAGTCCCTCTTCCAGTTTCCCCATTTTGGCCAAGAGCACTGTTTTTCTTTCCTTTAGTATCCAAATTTTGACACTTCCTTTGACCTTGTCTTCCTTTCCTCTGCCACATATTCAGTTGAATCTTGGTGATAACACACTTCATATCTTGTAGATTGCTGACTTTCACTTGTTCCCATTGACTGCAAGTCCTCAGAGAGGGACTCAGTAGATACTCAAGGTGCTTACTTGTGGGGGCAAGGTGGTGGGAGGATCAATGAATGAGTTATCTGCTTTCCTTTAATTTCTTTGTCTATTTTTCCTTTTTTTTAAAAATTGCTCAGAGTTTTGGAAATTGTGTATATACATACATATATACACACACACACTGTATATTCATACTAATATATATCTATGTATATGTTTTTTTCTATATTACATATAATACAGAAAATTTATATGTAATATATAAAAATTATTATATATAGAAAAATATAAATACACACACATATATATTAGTATAAAAAGCATTAAGAATTAGAGAACCAAGTTCAAGATCTTGATCAGGGGTTGCTTAACTCCTCTGAGCCTACAAATTGGAGATAGGAATCCTAAACTCATAGGACTGAATTTTAAGAATTAAGTGGCATGATCTACATGAAGTGCTTTGTAAACATTAATAAGTCATTTGGGTGCTTTTTACTTACTGTATTCCAAAGTCTTTGAAATAGAGGTGATTAATATACTTGAGATGTCTGGAACATAAAGGTATTGAAATTACTTATTTTTGTTCTCCATAAGGCAATGGCAGACTTAATTCGCAATAATAAATTTATTAACAGAAATGATCCTGATTGCCTCGATTTTTTTTTTTTTTTTTTGTGGTGGTGTTTATGGAGTAGTTCCTCAGTCTTGGGTCTTCATATATTTAAAGGTTATGCAAGAAAACAGTAACCCAGAGATACAGGAGAGTTAAGGGCAGAGTTAAGGAGATTCGCAGGTTTGCTTAACTTAAATAGTACTGATTTCATATGCTAAAATCCTTAATGATCCACGGGCATCAATCATATTAAATCACTAGATTGAAAATAAAGGTAAAATCACAGGTATAATGCACTTATTTATTGATATTGGTTCAAATTAATTGATGATTGAGCATTAGCCAGGGCGAGCCCACGTTAATGTACGCTACCCACGAAGACACAGAGGAATTCACACAACTATCTGTGATATATTTGATACTTGTTTCAGATTTATACTGTTGCTGCTAAAATGGAATTTTACTCTATTCAGAGCTATGCAGTTTCAAAAAATGTTTGATGTAAAATTAGGATTAATGGCTCAATGTTACCTTTCTAAATAGAGTCATGCTTAGAAATGAACACACCTCAGCAATAACATACTGCTTGCATGAACACTAATTCTCATGTATTATTTCCATGGTAAGCCTGCAGGCTATCCCTGCTTTAAAAAGGTTTATTACCAAAGAGGGGTAAACTGTACATGTTTCTTGCTCCATGGTGCTTTCCTTGCCGATTCCTTTGTTTCTTTCCAAATAGTTGTATTTAAAAATATGAATTCTTTTGTGAACCTCTACATATAAATGCTTTTATAAGAGCAGCAAGGGAAGCAAGCCTTCTCTTGTGACAATTATTGTCCTTATTTTTTTATTTATTCATTTTTGGGTTAATTTAGTCTGGCTAAAATTACATACATATTCATGTTTCTTAATAAGAACAAAGCTTTACTCTTGGTTATTTTCCATAAATTTGTCCTCATAAGCAATTTGATAGACATGTACTTTAACTACTAGAGTGGAAGTTCACAGTGAATCCTTGGAACTTGGTTTCAGATCTGTAATTCATTAACTCCGTCCCCAAAGGTCCAAATGCTTCTTTATCAGATTACAATAAAATTGCTACTGCTTTCTTTTTAAATTTCAGAGTGGGCACATATTATAATTGAAGTCTAGATTGTCTAACTATTGCTAAATGTGTTAGAATTTCTGAGAGCAATTTCATTTTGATCCAAAACATTGATCTGAAACAAAAAGAGGGATTGAGAAATGACTTATTCATTTTTAAAGATTCTATTTATTTATTCATGAGAGACACAGAGAGGGAGGCAGAGACATAGGTAGAGAGAGAAAGGGGCTCTCCACGGGGAGCTTGATGGGGGACTCGATCTCAGCACCCCAGGATCATGACCTGAGCCGAAGGCAGATACTCATCTACTGAGCCACCCAGATGCCCCATAAGAGAACTTTTTAAATATTGAAGAGCAAGCTTTATTTTTTATGTATTTTCATTGAATTTGATTATTGAGATTGAAAAAGTGTATATATTAATTGGTTTTTATTCTTATTTATGTCACATTATTCAATAGCATGTTATTCAAAAGCAATATGTCACTTATGCACAACTGTTCACAAACATCTCTTTTGACATTATTTGAAATACTTAACATCCTACTTTTGAAAGATTTTTTTTTTCTCAAAGATCTAGTTTCTTCCCCCATCTACTTATTCAGTGGATATTTTAGAATTTATTTACTCCTTTATTTTGCACCTACCTTCATTTCAAGAGAAATTTTACAATTATTTATTCTAAATCCAGATTTGTCTACCTCATTCTCTTAAGTAAGCCACATATAATTAAAATTTAGAGCTAGTACAGTATTTGGTATAATCCCATGCTAAAGACTTTACATGAAAATTCAGAATGTGTTAGCAGTTTATTAAATGTGATTATGTAGAGTTCATGCCATATTCTTTATTTTCCCATTTTCTTTAAGTGTACCTCATTGTTGAAAAAGAAAATCCATGATGAGCACCAGGGAAACATTAAAAATACCAAGTAGTAATTTTTGCAGATTTCTTTTCATCTTAGTACCGGGCCCCTGCCATATCATAGTTAACTTTTTAGATTTGTCTCAATTATGCGTTGGTAGATGAATTGAATCATCATTTTATTAGAACCAGTAATTAAGACAATTCCACCTATTTTTATTTTCATCCTCTTTAATGACGAAATCTTTCTGAATATTTTTTTGTGCCATGAGATCTGGAACATTTTAACACTGTCCAGTATTTAATGTACAACTGGTCTGAAAACTACTCCATCCCATGTTGATATTCTTGAATCATGCCCTCAGCAGCAAAAAGTAAATCATATTATGGAGGAGTATATAGAGAATTATAGAGCTGAGTTCTATTTTCCCTGTCTTAATACTAGGCAAACAGTCATTTTATTATTATTTTTTTAATTTATAAGTAGCAAATAAAATACATGTAGAAGCTATGTGAAAATTTTAAAAGGATCTGCAAAATTTTTTTATGATGGCTGGGAAATTATATGAAATCTGTAAAATAAGTTGAATAGTGGCTCTGCAAGAAATCTTCACAAGAGTTTACTGATGTATTTATGTTTTCCCATCTATAATTTTTAAGTTTGTAGAACAAAGTATACCAATTTACAACAAATGTATTTTAATTTAGAAAGATCTGATCAGTCCTGTACATATATACATAATATATATGTGTATATGTGTGTGATTATATATAAAATTAAGGGGATCCCTGGGTGGTGCAGCGGTTTGGCGCCTGCCTTTGGCCCAGGGCGTGATCCTGGAGACCCGGGATCGAATCCTACGTCGGGCTCCCGGTGCATGGAGCCTGCTTCTCCCTCTGCCTGTGTCTCTGCCTCTCTCTCTCTCTCTCTCTGTGTGTGACTATCATAAATAAATAAAAATTAAAAATATATATATATATTATATATAAAATTAAGTTGGTTGGGCAGACAGGAGAAGTAAGGGAGAATGAGAGGAAAAATGACTTTACTGTTTCCCCAAAAAAACACATAAATTCTCGGCTGTTGAGTATCTCCCTTAGGGTGTGCTTAAATGCATGCGTTAACTAAGATATATGACTCCAAAACTTTTTTAGGAATCGCAGTATCATACTTCTTTCCAGTCTCAACAATGGGACAGAAATGTTGTTATGACCTTAAAGTCCGCTCCCAGGCTATGTTGGTGGACCAGTTGCTGTGCTTTCTTAACCTGCCATGTGATGACTTGGGTTCAATTTCATGATCTTTCATTTTCTTGGCCAGCAGGGACGGAGTGCTCAGAGGGCCACCAGGAAGCCCCTGTAGGTAGAAGGATGCCTCATGCTGCCCAATAGCAACCTGTGGACTGATTAGGGCACTGTGATGACAGGTTCCAGGGCATTTCTATCTATTCTCTTGATGGCAGGGGAGACAAGAGGCTCTGAAAAGTGAGTTTCTGAAATTCATACCATTAGAAGAAGCCAGTACCTCTCTGTGCTCCTAGGGTGGCTTGCTGTAGATTGGAGTTATGGAGTAACCATTTCATTCATCACATGTACACGTTTGACTTTCCTCTGTTATCAGTGAGTCTGTATTTTCACTGATCTTGGCTTCACGATACGTTTGGTCCAGGACCTGTTGCTGGTTGTGCAGTGTTGTGTCATGGTTTATTTAGAGACTCACTTTTTCACTGTATATAATATGTTATTTGGCATATGGAAAATTATTTGTAATATACTTGCCTATTCTTCCTAACAGTTAATAGAAAAGTGATTTTTATCACCTTCTTTCAAGCTTATAGATTCTGTTTTTTGAACACTCTTTTCAAATTAAATTTCTTTCTCTTTGTTTTCATTCACTGTATCTTTGATAGACATTCACACTATCTTGGCCATCTCCTACCTATACTCACCCCCTTCAGCTCTCCATTCTAGCAGCATCTTCTGGTCCTTTGTAGTCTATGATCTACTAATCCAGAGAAGACACTATCACAACAAATCCTTCTAGGACTGTTCCAGAAAGCATTCAGCATCATCTTACTTTTTTTTTTTTTTTTTTTGCCACTTCAAAGACCTCTTCCGTATTACACAAGGAGTTTCGGGAGAAAGGGTCTAAACCAACAGAAGAGTGATTCTCTGTGAGCTCATTCCCAAAGATGATTCATTTGATTGTAATCTTAGTGACAGTGAAAATGCACCAATTGTGTTATAGGAATTAACTTGCAGTTTCCAACAGCTTTTACTAGGCAGAAAGATGTTCCTTCGAAAAGGGAAAACATTTAGTAAACATAATGGATGAACTTAAAGAAAACCTTTGATGCCATTTACGATATGTAACTGTGGAGATCTATGCTTAAGAGATTCTTGAAGAGGGCTTATGTGGATCAAAACATGTCAGTATTCTTAACTGACAGGTGACATGCAGGGGCATAGGTGATTAAATTTTTGCCCTTGTTTGAAGTGATTTCTAATAAAAACTCTTAAATTATATACATTATGATTATTGCTATACTAGAAACCCTACTAAATAGCATTTTAAAATTAGAATTTCAATACGTAGCCTATGAAGTAACTTAAGCAGTTAGCACAGTTTATGCTCCTATAATGAGGGTCCAAATAAAATAAAAAGATAATTTCTAAGTAACTACCAACTTGTAATACGATCAGTTTAACTGGCCAATTGTCATACTTGGCCTCTATCAGGGAACTATTCACAGTTGGCCCCTCTGTACAAGAATGTAGACCAAAGCTATAAACTGGCAGCCTGAAGGTTATCAATTAGCTAAAAAATTGTGTGGACACTTAAATATTAGGTGGTTTTATATAAATATCCAGATTGCTGGTTTCTTCTGGAAATGGAAACTCTAATGACACCAGACTCCTATTCATTGTGCCTACCACTCCCATGAGAAAAGTATCACATCAGTGCTAGTAGAGGCCATGGACATCTGTGGGGCAAGTTCTCTTTTGTTCACCACAATACATACACACCCCTCATTTCTTTTTTAACACAACTCCTTGACTCCAGGTAGTTGTTTGAGTTTGCAACTCCTAATATAAATACCCACATAAACTCATGCAACATGAGTTTGGATGGAAAAATTTTGCAAAGAAAAAATTCTCACAGAATCATTTGACTAGCCAAATCATCACAAAAATAAAGAAACTGAATAATATTTTATATATTTAGAATTGTGTGTATATCTTTCTCTGAACTATATATTTATATGTGTGTGTGTGTATAATGTGTGTATACACACCTATACACAATAATTTCTGAAAAATGGGTGGCTATAGAAGTTGAGATGAAACATTACCCATTATTGTGATATATTTACTGAAATCTGGTCATACTTAGTCAAATACCGTTTTATTTTTAAACTCCAGGTGAAATTTAGTTAAATAACAGAATAGCCATTTAACTACTCATTGGTTGCTTTCAAAATATCCATTATTAGATCATATTCTCCTCCCCTTAGCATAATGTAGTCTGTATACTGTAAAATGCACACAAATCTGAAGCTGTTTATGATTTTTCCATACTTCATTCTCCACAGTGATGTGCAACAGGCATTGATCTTTTCCTAATGCAGTAATAAGCTAGAAGCATTTTTCAAACGTGGGCACTTTATTTGCTTTATTATTGTCAAGAACAAAAGGAAATGCATTTGGCCAAGGTCAGTGTGAGGGGAATGCTAAGACCTGTGCCAGAAAGCCTACTGCTCTTCTGGTTCATTAATGCTCTCCATTTGGCTCCGGTCTTCCCTGATTTAAGATATGAAGTATGTTGATGTTTCCAACTGCCAAGCAGTTGTCGTACTCTGAATCTGTGGGTCAATTCCATCTTTTTAAATACACCATTTCATTCATAGAATCTTAGAACTGGAAGAGAGCTTAACACGTGATCAAACTCATTCATCTGCTTCCAGGCAGGAGGGCAATAAAAACGTCTCGGAAAGAGAATGGTTTTCTTCATTTGTCAAATTTCCCAACCATACGGATCTGTGGCCTTTCTTGCTCAATATTCACTATCCAAATGTAATTCTCATTAGTAAGTTTTCTTAATATCTCTCTGAGGTTTTCCCAGCAAACCGAATGCTGTTTTATTTTCTCATATTGTCCAGGATGAATATACAAAAATTAACTTCTGATGTCTTACCTTTCAGCAACTCCCTTTTCCAGGATTCATACTATTTTGTTGTCTCTCAGTTTTCTATACCTTCCTAAAGTTATAATATATTAGTGCACTGAGGAAAACACAAGCAACAGAAACTCTCATTGACAAGAGAGTCCTATCTCTCTGTGGGTCCATTTGGGGTTCTGAAGCATCAAAAGCAAAGAAATCGAAAGATGAAAAAAACCTTAATTATTACATAGCAATAAAGCGTATTTCAAATTTATTTATTTACTAATTTGAATGCCTACTTTGCACAGGCCTGGGAAGTAGACTGCATGCACAATGATGAGCAATCTATGATGAAAACATACACCAGAATCACTACTGACGCTTGAAGCTGTTTCAGTTGGAAAGTCATTTCTCACCATGCCCTCTACCTGCATTTTTTTGTGGAATTAAGCTGGATACATATAAGCAAAACATTTTGAAGTCTGAGGTTAGCCCAGGCTGCATTTCAAAAATATAGAGAGAGCCAGTTGACAGGAAAGGCTAAGAAAACGTAGTTTGGAAAACTGCAAGATTTGCATGGGAAATTTCTCCTCCTCCTACATGAGGTAGTGACTTTTGGAGTCTTTATTCCCAAAATCTAGTCTTGAGCTGCCATGTGATTGGAAAAGTGTGTTTGGCTTTTCTTGGTATGCTTTGGGATTTAAAGATCCTTTCTAACATTGTGGACCATTTGTGTATGGGACAATACACACCCAGCTAGCTCGTCCTGTAGCATCTCTACACAGGAAGGAGGTCCATCAGGAAATTCACCACCTGGTGCAGGCACATGCTTTCTGCAACCGTAACCCAGTATATTTGGCATCTGGAAATATCATTTGTGTTTTCTATTTCTTTCCACAATCTTCACATGTCCTAGTTTGAGAATAAAAGTACAGACTACGGCCTCCCCCTGCCGTAACACTTTCAATGTACAGTTTTCTTGGGGAACCCTGGTAGCTCAGTTGGTTGAGGGTCCGACTCTTGATTTCACCTCAGGTCATGATCTCAGGGTCATGAGGTTGAGCCCTGCATCAGGCTCCACACTTAGTGGGGAGTCTGCTTGAGGATTCCCTCCCTCCCCCTCTGTCCCTGCTCCCATTTGTGTTCTCTCTTTCTCTCTCTCTGAAATAAGTAACTTTTTTAAAAATTTAAAATATAAACATACAGTGTTGCTATTGGCTCTGAGTATGCACTTCCCTGTTTTTACTTTCCTTGACAGAATATTTTGATGTGTTTTACATTATGTCTAACTCTCCCCCAAATCTTCAACATTGTTTATCAATTATTATTTTTAAAGATTTTATTTATTTATTCATGAGAGACACACAGAGAGAGAAAGAGAGAGAGAGAGAGAGAGAGAGAGAGAGAGAGATACAGGCAGAGGGAGAAGCAGGCTCCATGCAGGGAGCCTGACGTGGAACTTGATCCCGGGTCTCCAGGATCACGTGCTGGGCCGAAGGCAGGCACTTAACCACTGAGCCACCCAGGGATTCCCAACATTATTTATCAATTAAACATGAATCTGCAGTAGCTCCTTATTAAAACCTAGATTCTCACAGCGGTAAAATAAATATGTCATTGAATGTTTGTCTTGGAAACCAGATGTAAAAATATTTTTTTCCTTTTTTTTAAGATTTATTTATTTATTTATTTATTTATTCATGATAGACAGAGAGAGAGAGAGAGAGAGAGAGAGGCAGAGACACAGGCAGAGGGAGAAGTAGGCTCCATGCCAGGAGCCCAACGTGGGACTCGATCCCGGGATTCCAGGATCACGCCCAGGGCCAAAGGCAGGCGCCAAACTGCTGAGCCACCCAGGGATCCCTTTTTTTCCTTTTTATATACATTGTTGTCCCCAGCGAATTGAACTGGATTTATAGTAAGACTACTGAAACCAGGTAGGATAGAGATTCTGAAAATATTCAAGAGATTGAAAAATGATAAATGGAAATTAATTGCACACGAAACATTACTTTAACATAGTCTCTTTTTATTGAAGACTTGTTAAAGTGATCTCCATACTCAACATGGAGCATGAGCCCACAACCCTGAGATCAAGGGTTGCATGTTCCATGGGCTGAGCCAGCCAGGCCCCCCTGTTATTGATAGTCTTTTAATATTGTGGTGCATATATCATTTATATAAAGGTGCTTTCTTAGTATCACTGCCACTCATGATTCTTCTCCCAAGGTCTTAAATTCCTTGACTATCTAATATGCCAACTTTGAGAGAGAAATTTTAGCTTGAAAACGTGCCCATGGTGGCCATGTGCTGCTGTGAACATCTCAGCACCAAAGGCGACTGGGAATGTACTCTGATTCTTTCATGCTTGTTTTCTCTCCTTGTGCATTTCTACAAGGCTAAGGCTTTCTTTCATACTCTCTCTTGTGTTTCCTTTCTTCTTCTCCATTGACTTTCCTCACAAATATTTAATCGCACAACTGGCAGGTGAGAGGGAGGTTAGTGATAGAATCTAGAGTTGGTTGAGAAGGGATGGAAACCAGTGTATTTTCTTTATTTCTACTCAGACCCTGAGTCAACCCATTGTAGATTATTCACTCACCAACTGCTTTTTAATGTTCCTTCCTTTCTTGTTTTATTCTATGTGGGCTGCTGTAACAGAATACTATGCACTGGGTGGCTGACAAACAACAGAAGTTTACTTCTCACATTTGTAGAGGTTGAGAGGTCCAGGATCAAGGACCTTGCAGATTTACTGTTTGGTGAGGGCTTTCGGTGCCTAGATGGCCCTCTTTTCTCTGTCCTCATGTGGTAGAAGGGGGTGAGGGAGCTCTCTGGTGTCTCTTTTATAAGGGCACAGATCCCATAATCAGGGATGTACCTTCGTGACATAATCACCTCCCAAATGCCCCATCTCCAAATACCATCACACTGGGGATTAGGTTTTGACATTCCCATTAGGTTTTGGGAATTTTGGTGAGGCACGGACATTCAGTTCGTGGCACTTCTGTTGAAGCTGTCTCCACTAAAGACCTGCAGATGAGCTTCTAGACTGCATTGTCTTCCTCTCCATTGAGTGAAACCAAGTGACTGTGGCTTTCATCCCAGCCACTTGAAAACTAGCTTGTTTAATTTCATATTTAATTCATTTTTACGGGGTACTGAATTCTGCATAAATAGTGTCTGTGCTTTTGTTTACACAGAGCATCCCCGTGGAGTGCTGTGCATTGTTATTACTATTATTATTGTATTAAACTTATTGCTGCCAGTGTCACAAGAAATAAGTGTCTCAGGAAAATTTCTCACTGGTATGAGATTTGGGCATGTATACATTAATATTGTATTAACATTTAATCTCTATCAAACTGATTTTCCCCTACATATTTTATGTGCTAGGTATAATTCTTTTTTTTTTTTTTTGTATGACCTGGCTATATGTGTATTATGTTTCTTTGTACTAGACTTACTTTAATTTGAATCTCAATTATTGCCAAAGTACAATCACCAGAAAAATATTACTAAACCTCGTATGTCACTTTGGTATCTTATAACTGGCTCTCAGCATCTCAGCTTGAGTCTGGTAGTACATTTGTAATACCTTTGGTGAGTTCCTAACAAATTGGCCAGGACTTAAAGTTTTCTTTTACTAAAATGACCACGAGCTTCTCTCTTGAGCTTCCAAAAGCTCTTTGTCAGGTGCCCATCGGATCTGGCGTCACACATAATGAAACCAAATGACCCCCAGACTCACTGCCACCTTTCCCTGTTAGATTTTCACTCCTCGCCATCCCAACCCAGACCTATATTGTCTTCGAAATCCACATCTGCTTTTTTTGGTCATTAGACACGACTGTATTCCTCCCCATTGAAGGAAACAAAGTGACTCTGGCTCTCAACCCAGCAGCAACTTGTAAACCAGCTTGGTTGATTTCATATTTAATTCATTTTTACAGGGCATTGAATTTTGCATAAATAATATTTGTGCTTCTGTTTACACAGAGCATCCCCATGGGGTGCTGTGCACTGTTATTACTGTTATTATTGTGTTAAACTTATTGCTGCCAGTGTCACATTTAATTGTGAATTAGTAGAATCACTTTTCCTGATGTTGATGTGCAACCACATTTCATGTCTTTACCCACTAACTCATAACTTTATTCATACGAGGAGGCAATTTCGAAAAGGATAAAGGGAAGAGTCCCTGGTATTAAACAGTAACAAGACAAAATAGAGTTTAGATAGACGTTAATTCACGGCAATATCTCTTTCAATAGTTTATGAAATTTTTAACAGGCCAAAAGCAGGAAAGGGAAAATTTTCTTTTTGTCTTTAAAGGTTGTCTCTATGTTTAGCAAGTGCAGGCCAAGCATGCTTGCCCTGCCTCCCTCCCTCCTTGCCTCCCTCTCTCCCTCCCTCCCTCTCTGACATCAGGCAAAGTAAGAAATAGTGCCTTTTGAATAGGAGATTTCCTTTAATTACATCGGGGAAGTGATAATGGTAGGTATTGCATGTTTAATGTAATGTTCTGGATGCCCCTTTTTTCTTTTTCTCTTTTTTTCCCCCTTCACAGCCACCTCATCTTGAGCAGAAATAAAAGGTTCAAGGCTTGTCAGCATCAGTTTATAGATAGCTGTTTAAAAATAATGAGATATTGGGTATTGTAAGGCTCAGGGCCGTGTTGCCAGACTCATTTATTTCCATTCACCTTTTGTCAGAATTGCAGACAGAAGACATTCAATTAAAACTTGTCACCTGTTGCAGATGACCTAATTTGTACTTGTATGTGTCATAGATTAGGGCTGCATGCTTCAGATGAAGCCACTTTACCCCTAGTAGAACAACATTTCCCCTGCAAAATATTTGTCTATGGTTATTTCCAATTTCTATCATTTTGATTTCAGCTCCAATCCAGATTATAAATTTAGCACATACCTCTGAACGAGGCAAGAAGAGAGAACTACGCCTTGAAAAAAAGGAGGAGGAACTTCTTTGGGGTTATGTCCTAGGCACAGAAATCTATAAATGTATTTCGGATGCATCTGGAATCTGAAACAGAGGGAAGCCTTTGTAATTTCCTATGCAAGCCCCACATGTTTAATAGTCCAGATAGCTATCAGGAGACCAAAACGAAAAGACTTCCCCTTGCTAATTGTTAATTCATCTGTAGAGCAAGGAAGCTTTAATGTGAGTCATGGCTTTTATCTCTTTTAGTGACTAAGGACTCAGTTTAAAAAAAAAAAAAAAAAAAAGCCCACCTAATGGATATGCATTTTCTCTCCCTGTGTGATTTTCTCCTTTTATTTCAGCAGAACTTAGAGTGTTTCCACACGCAGCCAGGCACTATCCAAAGTTCCTGGATTGGTGCCATGATACTCCAGTAGAAGTAAATGTAACCCTGGGCCACACCAGGGGTGCCTGGTAGACAAGCCGCTGCTCTCCAGGCCTCCCCACCCTGACCTGAAAATGCAGCCCGAGTGTTGCTGTGCCTCCAGGGCCCGGGTGAAACAGGCTTGTCTAATTTGCAATAGCATTTTAAGGAGGAACATGGGGCAAGGAAATGAATGTCTTTGGGCCCCTGGAAAAGTCCCATAACTGAATCTTTTGATGATTTTCAGGCTGTCCAGTCACATGGCTGTAAACTTTTTAAAAAGTCAAGTCACCCTCTGTGGAGTGAGAGATGCAAAATGCCTAGGCCTTCAGTTGAGTTCCCGTGTTCAAGGCTCCCCCAGCCAGTCCATCGTTCTGCCCACCTGCGGGCACCCCATATCATGATGTGAGCACTGTTTACCACGATGATGGGGTTTTATCTGCCTGCGGTTCTAGCTTTTGGAGTAAATACCAAATGCTCTTTTCCCAAAATAGAATTTGATGGCAGGGAGGCAGTATAAACATAGCGCTTAAGAATGTGGGTTCTGCAGCCATTCGCTCGGCTCCCACCCCTGGCTCGCTCTGCCTCTTGCGAGCTCCCGTTTTCTCATTTTGTAAAACAGGATAATAATAGCACCCGCCTCATAGGATTGCTATCAGGCTGAGATGTGTTCCTATATGTAAAACAATTAACCGTTGCCTGGAATATAATAAGCTCTTGACAACCAATGACTGCTAGTAACTAGCTGATATTTTGGTTTATTCCAAGACACTTCGTGCAGAGATTGATTCATTCAATTAATAATGAAGACATGGCTTGGGAGGAAAATGTAGGTGTGAGGAGCCGAAGATTGCTGAATCAGGAAGAGAGGGACGAAATCCCACAGCCAGATTTAAGGCTCTCACTGTCTATTTCGAGAAGGGGCCAGGGTGGTTGCAGATAGCTGGGGGGTGGGTGCGTTTTATGGTCTCACATGATCCTCAAGAAGTTAATGTGATTAGATTCTCCCTGGAGTATATGTGTGACTGTACAAATGATTTCCACTCATCCCCTTAAGAGAAGCCTATAAATATGCACAAGTACTCTGGGTTAAACTGGGCCCTTCTTTTAGGACATTGTCTCGAAGGAGAACCCCATCAGAGGCCGCCACTGACATTACCTGTCACTGCTGTGTCTGATACTGCTAATCGGCCTTAGCTTCTTTTCCTGCAGCTTCTCAAAGGGATTTTCTCTATCCTCTGTTTATGATGCTTCCCTCCCAGGAGTCTCAGGAGAGTTCCAGGGCGCTGCTAGGTACCCCCTTCCCAAAGGGAAGGAGCAAGTGCTTTCCTACTGCAGTATCAGGAAGACCTTTAGTGGGGTGGGGTGGGGTGGGGTGGGGTGGGGAGGTTCCCACCCTCTTCACTTCGGCTGTTTCAGAAGGCTTTCTTTTCCAATCCCACCCCACAACTCAATTGCAACCCCTGTCTGTTCATCTGTTTAATACCAACTATTTATTTAGCGTTCATGAAATTAACTACTCTTTAACAAAAGTCACAACCTCTTTAAAAATATTATATTTTTCCTATGACTATCAGCATCTTCCTTAAGTATTCCGGGGGTCTGCGTAATTACTACTTTGCTTGGGAACCATGTTATAAAAGGCTGGTCTTTAATTTAGCAAAGTAGGCTAGGGTATCCTTGCATAATTCTCTGAAGGGGAGATCTTTTATTATCCTGTGAAATGCCTCTGACTTTGTGCTATTAAAAATGTGAAAAAAATACTTTTGACTTTGGACTATATAATATTATAAAAATTTGCATTTGGGCATAAAACGTAGACTTAAAATGAGCTGACCTAAGAAGACCTTGCACTGAACTGTTTTACTTCTCTTGGCGTTTATTTGCCTCACAGCGTATTTTTTTTTCCTCCTTGCCCTATTCTCGCTTTCTCAATTTTGTAAATTCTGACAATGTAGAAGATTTGTAATTCCCTTGTGGCAATGTTAGGCACATGCAGTATTTGAAAGAAGAAGCAATGTGGAACATTCTACGTGGTAGGTAATGCCAACTATTAAAATCTTTTATTTAAAAAAAAAAGATAATAGGGGTCTCCACATGAATAGAAAATCCAATTGCCTTAATTAACTTCAAATCCTGTCAAACATTGAACATTGTGGGTATCTTATTTCCTGGGAGAAATCTTACTTTTCAACTTTTTCAAAACTGGCTACAAGTGAAGTCCAGGAAGAAATGTTTTGTATTTCAATGTACTGGAAAAGTAGAGAGATAGGCTACATCACCTTCGGTGGAAATGTCTAGAATCAGTTGATATCTGTTTAGGGCAAATCTGGATTTCCCAGGTCCTGGTTATAAATATTGTTGTTTTTCCTTGTTTCTGCTCAACTATTTGGAGACTTTGAAAAGCACCAAGTTAATTGGATAATTATCAATTCTCTACTTAAGTTTGTATTGTGTGCGTATAGCTAAACTCAGATATAGCTTCCTCATTTTTGGTAGAATTTGAATTAGTTTCTGTATCTCTTCTAAAATAATTACATATCTAAATGACATTATTTATGACATGGATGAGTAGTAAATAGAATGGGATACCAAATATTTCTATAAATCACTTAGACATCAAATGAGTATCGTTATTTGGCTTGTTCCCTTTGAATTATTTTACACTCCATCATACCTCAATCTGTTTCCCTCAGAATTGAGGCAAGGTAGACTGTCACACTCTGTGGGATAGATTTTTAATAAATGATCACGATGCAAAATATATTTGAATAAAGTAATACAGCAATTTTTCAACAAAATCATGATATAATAACTTCCGTATTTTCCTTTCCATGTTAAGGTCTGTGAAATATTTTAATAATCATGTATATAATATCCAAACATATTAATATGTTATATAAATACACAATGGATTTGATTGTATGTTATCTAACATCAGGAAGGATTGTCTTTATATCCACCTTATATTTGGAAAAATAGATAGGTTAAGGAACTCACCAGAGTTTACAGAGTCAGTTAATGAAAGAGCCAGTAAAAAAACTCAACCATTCTGCCTTGCAAACTATGCTTTATTTTTTAAAACATATTCTCAATATGATCTTTAGGAATAAATTATCATGCTATTATAGTTGGAAACATTAAAAGGGGATCTTTAGATTTTATTTTTTTTATTCATGAGAGACACAGACTGAGAGAGAGAGGCAGAGACACAGGCAGAGACACAGGCAGAGGGAGAAGCAGGCCCCATGCAGGGAGCCCAATGCGGGGCTCAATCCCAGGACACCAAGATCATGCCCTGGGCTGAAGGCAGGCCCCAAACCTCCGAGCCACCCAGGGATCTAAAAGGGGATCCTTAATCTTGTCACAGAATCATTGCAGACAGTGGATCTAGCTAACAAGTATATATGAAATGATGATACATATTACATTTTGATATATGCAAAGCAAAAATTTTTAGATTTGATAATCCAAGAAATCGTCTATAAAATAGGAGTACTTACAAACGATTACATTAAAATATCCTTATTTGGATATCCTTATTTCAATATCTTTTTTCTCTGAACATTCTCCATTTTTTTATAGTTATGTATTTCTTTCTTCTTGATTTTTAATTTTTAATTTAAATTCAGTTAACATGTAATGTATTATCAGTTTCAGATATAGAGGTCAGTGATTCCTTGGTCTTATATAATCCCCAGTACTCATCACATCATGTGCCCTCTTTAATGTCCATCACCCAGTTATCCCATCCTCCCACCCCACCTCCCCTCCAGCGACCCTCAGTTTGTTTCCTATTATTAAGAGTCTTTTATGGTTTACCTCCCTCTCTGATTTTGTCTTGTTTTTTTTTTTTTTCTCTCTCCCCTATGATCCTCTGTTTTGTTTCTTAAATTCCACATATGAATGAGATCCTATAATTGTCTTTCTCTGATGGACTTATTTCACTTGGCATAATTCCCTCTAGTTCCATCCACGTTGTTGGAGATGGCAAGATTTCATTTTTGATGGCTGAGTAATATTCCATTGTATATGTATATTACATCTTCTTCATCCATTCATCTGTCAGTGGACATCTGGGCTCCTTCCATAGTTTGGCTGTTGTGGACATTGCTGCTATAAACACTGGGGTGCAGTAGATAATTCTTTTTTAACTCACCATATCATTTGCGTATGTTCCTACTAATGAGAAATTATGGTTTATATCTATGTTTTGTCAAATGCAAATGAGTATCGAGGTAGAATTTTCAGTGATAGTGGTTGATTTACAGTATTTTAAACATTTTGATGAAATATTTTTCTTTGTACTCTACATTTTATTTCTACAAAATTAGCATCACAATTAGAAGAGTACAGTATCCCAGTTACTCAGCTTGCTTGCCATTGAGTTTTGTACACTAGAAATGAGATGAACAAGGGAACAGAACTCTACTGCAGGCAGAAAGTGCTTTCCAAGGAGCAGAAGGAAATACAGCTTCTTTGTGACCCCTGTCCCCTCTATTTTCAGCCAATATTTAGGCACTGTACTGATGTCTTTGTTTTGTGAAATTTACTGTCAAAACCTACTTAATTGCTCTTGAAGTTGTCTCCTGATTTCATTTAAACTCTGCTTTGACATTTCAGTATGACATTTCAGGCTTTATCTAGAACCAAGTGTATATTTCTGTGTTTCACTAAAAGATAATCAACTTTTAAAGTAGCATTTTTTAAAAGATTTTATTTATTCATGAGAGACACAGAGAGAGGCAGAGATATAGGCAGAGGGAGAAGCAGGCTCCCTGTGGGGAGCCCAATGTGGGACTCAATCCCAGGACCCCGGTATCAGAACCTGAGCCAAAGGCAGACCTCAACCACTGAGCCACCCAGGTGCCCCTTAAAGTAGCATTATTAAGATAATATGAAAAATTGTGTTTTACTTTATCTCATGGTTGAGTAGTAATCCTTACCATTGGAGAATATATATTCACCCCGGGGTTCACATAGAGCTATGTCAGCATTTTCCAAACTGTGTCGCATAACTCAGAGAATCCACAATTCACATGTTTCACATGATATTAATAAATATTCCCACAACCGGATCTTTGGTTAAATTAGTTTGCAAAACATTGCATAGGCTGTATTTCCTTCTGAGAGTTTTACAGAGGTCATTTGCATATTAAAGGCTCAGAGAGGCCTTTCAGTAAAATAATAATACTGATGATGCTGTTAAACCAAATCTATTTTCTAAACATTGTGAGAAATGCCAAAACATGTACAATGAACTACTTGGTTGAATTTATTAAGCCATGATGTCATACCGTTTTATCAATTTAGGTAATATCACAGAGTGAGTCTCCACCTTGCTCTTAACTCCCATGTAACCTCTGTATCAGATAAAGATTTATATGGCCCTTCTTAAACTTCACAATTATAGACTGGAAACCAAGTTATTAGCAAGCTGTTCTTACCACTATTCCATATAAATGAAACATTTTAAAAAATATTTTATGTATTTATTCATGAGAGATACACAGAGAAAGTCAGAGACATAGGCAGAGAGAGAAGCAGGCTCCCTGCGGGGCAGCTGATGTGGAACTCGATCCCAGGATCCTGGGATCACGACCTGAGCCAAAGGCAGATGCTCAACCGCTGAGCCACCCAGGTGTCCTGAAACATTTATTTTTAATTCCTGTCTTTCCCTTTTGCCTCTTTCCTCAGTATTCTAAATCCAGTGCCAGCAAAACCTCTCTGCATCTTGAGCCAACCCATCACTCTTTGGGAAGAAATTTTAGTAACTGCCAGTCTACCTCCTTCTTCTGGCTTTGTCCCTTAGCTCTGCCTCACGAACCCCACATCCTAGTCTTCTGAATTCTTTTAGGAAGCTCCTCTTTCTGTCCCACATCCAGTCCAAACTTACTCCCAGTTTTCTCTCATCTGGAAGAAAATACAAAGGTGTGCCAAAGTGTAAGTAACATTCTCCTCTGAGGCATGTTGACATTATAGTAGGGAAGAAGCCTTACATCTCCTCTTGCAGAGTGTAATTCCAGCTTTCCACAGCATGCAGATGCATCCAGTTCGATTCAATTCCATGGGTCCACAGTGATCCCTCTGGTAGACCACGGAGGGTGGGATCACTCTTACATGTTGAGCTTTCACGGGTGACTGATAAAGAGGATATAGATTGCCGTTGTCTTTAATTTGAGAAACGAGGCTAGTACCAAGTAATAGTTTCTTTGTATTAATTCCCTTGGAAATGTGCTTTTCCTTTGGTGTATAAGGGTGAGAAAGGCCATGTTTGATGGCTTTGCATAAAATGCTTTTCAGGTTTGTTATGCTCTGCCAAATTTGGTTTTCCAACTACTGGTGATTTTGGTTTAGCCACTACTTCTTTTTACATGCTTCCAATACCTCTGGACCATTCTGTGTTCTACTGTCTGTCTCCATAGCACCCATGGGTGATGCTCTGTGTATTTGACTGGTCTCAAAGATGGATACCTCAGCAGTAAGCCAGTGCCTGTCTTTGCCCACAGGGGTGCGTCTTGACAGAGTACGTGGAGGTCGGCAGAAGTACAAGCGCAGAATAGATGCGGAGAACAGCCCCTACCTGAACCCTCAGCTGGTTCAGCCAGCCAAAAAGCCATGTAAGTACAGCAGACATGTCTGGCTTTCCAACACACAGAATCCTCCCAGTTGGCTCTATGTATATCAGTTTTGGCATGCCCATCCCTACCGACTCCAAGGAGACTTGTCTTTGTTGGGGGGCTGTGGCTCTGTTCCCAAAGATTGCCTTTGAGGAGCAACAGCCACTCAGCTAATTATCTTTTTTTTTTTCCTATGATTTTCTCTCGCCTACCTTTCTTTCACCTAGTCATTTTGAAGAAGCATAAGCATATTAAGGCACAGCTTATATAGTGTGAATTTTACATTTACTGGTTATCTTTATTTTCAGAGGTACATAAAATGGATCATACTGTAATCATTAGTTCATTGGAGCTGTTAGTTTCAGATTTCACAAGAAAGTGATTTTTGTAGTTTTCACTAACTAAATGAGTTTGACTGCTCAACCTCCCAATGAAAATACATTAGGAGCCTCATTAATTTGGAGCTATAGAAGGTTAACACACTAGCTAGCAATAGATTAAAACAAGAATGGGCCCTCCTAATAACAAGCATAGGTTGGTGGTTCCATCTCAGATGCCCTTATGGGCATTATGAATTGTTTTTAAAGAGTCCATGGTTTTATAATGCCAGATTGCAATTTGAGAGGATGATGGGTACATTGCTAAAACGCAAGCCCCATTCTCTTTGTCATTAACTAAAAGGAGCTGGAATGTAGATTGAGGCAATAACTGCATCCCATTTTCTGAAAAATCGGTTCATAGTTATAGTGCAACAGAACTAGCCTTTTAGGATTTTTATGCATAGAGTTCGTACTAGGCACTGAAACGTGCTTGATGGAAACGGTCCTCACATTCAGCTGTCTCTGTCTCAGAAGACACAACCAGCACGTACCAGAGGAGGCTGCATCTATGGCCATTGTAGGTGATTTTTGATCTGCTTTCAAGGGAAGAGAAAGTGTCCGTTTCTAATTCAGATTCTCCAGGAGGGGTCGCTGCTGTGCATCATACATGTGAGCATATGGGGATCTGTTAAGTAAATAAAACAGACCCTGAACTGTAAATGAAAGGACATTTCAGCTATGTCAAAGGAAAAACAACCAGTTTTACATAAAATTAAAGCTTAAGTGAACATATGGCATAGTTTCCTTTTGCCTTTCCAAAAAACATTATGTTGATTATACCTTCAATTGTCCAATCTGGCATCTTCTCCTCAGCCTGCATAAGCTGTTTGGCATTCAGCAAATACAATCTAGGACTGCATTAAGCAGATTTTGCACATTATAATAAAAAACTTTCTGATAATACAATAAAATGCAATAAACACTAATGCTTAATTTCATTAGAGGTTAGTTTTCCTAGACTCGCTATTATACAGACTGCCCATTTCTCATTCATTTTACATGAGCATTGACTGAAACCATTGATAATTTCCTCTACCAAGAGAACAATGAGCACTAGCCCATTTTGTAAGTCCACATGATGGAGGAACAGCTATGGTTTTCAGCATAAACCTGAGAAATTGGGAAGTGGCTTGTCAAGTACCTTTAAGAAGATTATAGCAATTTCAGTGAGCTCCATTTGTCTGAGATAAAGAGGACTCCTAATAAATCATTACTCATTATCTCAAGGCCTCTGTGTTAATTTTCCTTAGTCCATCCAATTAGTGTGTTTTTGTAACAAACATTTATAAAACTTAATTTTCAGATCCTGTCAGATAAGTGTCAAGAGGCTGTGCCTGGGCTCTGCTGAGAAAGTGGCTGAGGGAGATTTCTGGCCCCTGACTGATTGTTTGTGTACTACAAGAGCCCAAGAACGAAAATTGGGTTCTATTGATTCTAATTAGGGAAACATTAAATAAGATTTACCTAGAAACAGTGCTGCTGGCTATTCCATTTTCTGAATGATGGGAATTTCTTAGCTTCAGCCAAATTTCTCCCACCCTTCCGGTCAAGCATCCATTGACGTGGGTAAAACAGGTAACCATCTTCCCAGTATGGAAAGAACTAGAATCAGGATTTCCCTTGGGTACATTTTTGTGCCCTTTATTAAATGTTGCACTTTCTTTTAATCCTGAGAAACTAGTGGTTGCTGACAGGTTTTGCTGCATTGTCAGAGCAATGAAAGTTGAAACTTTTCCAAGCGTAACTAAAAATACAGGGTGTTGTTTCCATAGCATATACAAGAAACAAATGCCATTCTTCACAGATCCTACAAATTAAAAAAAAAAAAAAAGAATCTGTATTGAATTTAATTTTTTTCCTACAAAATATGGTGTTTAGGAATATTTCCTCCCAAATCTGCATTTTCAATTTGGTGATAATTGAATATTACTGCCAGTGAATGGTTATCGGTTGATTATTTGCAATAAATGCAATGCATATAGCAACCATAAAAATAAAATTTTTAAATGTTAGAAAAAATGCTAATTAAAGAACTTGGATAATTTCCTTGTCATTTAGTTAAAGAAGACTAAAAGGAATGCTGTTTTCAATTCTAAGGTAGATGAAGTCTTTTCATCTGGGTTAAAAAAGTTAAACACTTAGAATGAAAGAAAAATTACCAAGTAAACGCAGAGGAAACGGGCTTTGCTCACAAAAGTCTCATTTAATACCCTGGTTTTTTAGAGTAATAGTACATAGAACATTGAAATATTTGAGTTTATCCTTACCCATTTGTATCTCTTCACTTAGAAGAAAGTATAAAATCTGAAACAGCACAGAGAAATAGAAAATAGGGCCAACAAGAAAAATCATTCCGTTAGCAAGGCTTTACAACCCTTCCATAAACTCTCACATGCCCCTAAGCAATAAAACACATTTGATGTGATGCTTTCCATTTGTCTCTAGTGTTTATTTTATGAAGGATTTTAAAAACATATATCACAAATTTTAGACAGATAAATCTGAACCAGAGAATGAGCTAAAGACAACAGATGAAAATAGAGGATTAAAGAATTAGACACTCCAAAGAGAAGACATTGTAACATTTAAGTAGGAGTATTTTTCTGGAAACAGATATTGGCTATATTTGAAAGATTGGCCGGGTGTGTGGGGAGGGAGAGAAAGGAGAGAAATTCTTCTTTAATGCATCCCACAGAGATAGAGTTATATAGTCAGTAATTCACCCAGGCAGAAGGGCTCTGACCTTTGCTCTTCTTTAGAGGAATTAACACAATTAATGACTTTCGTGCCCATTATGACTATGGGCAATGATAGTTTCTTGCCTTCCACATTATATTCTATATTTCAGTGGTTTACTGTGGATTTTTATTTTAAAGACGTTGTATGCTATTGAATCTGCTTCCCCATATCCCACTTAAGAATCAAAGAGCAAACCCAGAAAGCATCTAACTTCTCTTATCTGTTTGCTATAAAAAATTTCATTACAGGACAGATGCTTCATTCCAGCAAAGGCAGGTAGAGCGAAGAAGAAGAAAGGAATGCATCTTGTTACAACTGCAGTGGCTGATTTCTTGCTATGAGTTTTCCTGAACACTGTTTACTATGCATATATTGAACCATCAGTAGGATATTTGGGGTTTATTGTAGGCAATTTGAATTATTTTTCAAAATGCAGCATACTATAGGGTTTGTGAAAGAGGGATGATGCTACTAGTGATCTTGTAGTGCTCTGGTCTGATCCTGCAGATAACAAGATTGTCTCACATTTGTTGGTGGCCGAACCGGAGAAGATCTATGCCATGCCTGACCCTACTGTCCCTGACAGTGACATCAAAGCCCTCACTACACTGTGTGACTTGGCTGACCGGGAGTTGGTGGTTATCATTGGATGGGCGAAGCATATTCCAGGTACATTTTCTGAAAAGAAAAAAAAAATGAGACAGAAAAGGTTGCAAAATTCCCTAATACATAGATTCAGGCAAATTCAAAAATTTCTCATTATTATGTTTTTTAACCTTTACATTTGTTTTTATCATAGTTAATTTAGAGCTTTGCTTGACCTTAATTGTATCATAAACCTCTCTATATCTGTACCACCTTGAACTCTTGTTATTTTTTTTTGATATGCGAAGGTACTATTGCCAATATATAAGGTAAAGAGAATATAACTTTAAAAACATATGTCTTTCTTCCTCTTAAAATTCTGCACTTTCTCCTAAGGAGATACTTCTCTTTTTTCTTTTCACTTTAAAAAATGTCTTTGTCAGCACAACTCAGTGTACCTTTTTTCCTTTTAAGAATCACTCATTTCATTTTATTGTTCATGGTGGCTTTTTACACCAAATTGCTGTTCGTATTTACAAGCACACCTTTGGCTGACAATTAGGTATTTACCAAGGATTTGTACACAAATTCTAAGAATAAATATTAAACAGACACCATAAACTTTCCCATATAGTAACTTGAAAGTAGTATTTTAAAGTATCCTATTACTTTTCTTTCTTGGCTCAGAAGATCCCATTATATCAATAAACAGATACCTGGTCACAAGTTTTGAGGATTTTAGTAGTCTGCTTGGATTATTTTTTGTTTGTTTGAACTTTGATCTTCAAGTAGTTTATAAGCAAGTTTTTGAATGATGAGCAGTATTTTTCTGGTATGGTTAACTTATTTGCGTCTCCTTAAACTAGTTTGTCTTTATGTGTTGAATGCTACAGTAATTTCTTTAATCAAATTGATGGAAGTCCCTTCCCCAGCCCACACTGAAGCCAATTTCTTGGTCATGATACGCCAGCTATGTTGCTAACAGTCGTAACGGACTGTCAAGCCATATCGCAGTGAAGCTAATTTGAAGTCATTAGGTGTGCGGCGTTCAGGCGACAATTTGTTACAGTGGTTAGGAACACAGCTGACATTTCTGAATGGCTTTGTTCGGTGCAGTTCTAGATGAGGCCCAGCAAATTGTAAACTAATTTAAACATCACTCTGTATTATACTAGCTACTTTGTCTTACACTGTTTGCTAATAAAGCACCCCAAATTAAGTCAGAACTAGTTAAATAGGTGAGCTTGAGTGCATTCTTTAGAAGATACCTACACAAGGGTTACTACATGTAAAAGAAGGAGGAGAATTGGATCATATAGATAGTTGATACTGCATTTAGATTATAATCACATCTATGTGACTTCTAAAAACAGAAAAAAAAAAGGATGTGCTAAAAGATGTTAAGACGTTTGGGAATTATGGCAGTGGGAACTGTCAGAATTTGCTTAAACAGTGTATGAAAACTTATCTGGATGAAAAGTGCTGTGAAGCATATTACAGCAAAAGAAACAAAATTAACATTTGTTGAGATATCCACATTTTAGATAATTAACATATATCACTTGTATTTATGTATTTTATTACTTTACGTATATAGACATGTACAAGCGCACGCATATATACTCACATTTTATTTTTTAATTAAAAAAATATTTTATTTTTGAGTAATCTTTACACCCACAGTGAAGCTTGAACCAACAACCCTGAGGAACAAGAGTTGCACGCTCTACCAATTGAGCCAGCTAGGCACCCCTATACTTACATATTTAAAATATTATTCTGGGGCACCTGGGTGGCTCAGTCCGTTAAATGTCTGACTCTTGATTTTGGCTCAGGTCATGATCCCGGGGTTCTGAGACTGAGCCTCACATCAGACTCTATGCTGGGCATGGAGCCTGCTTAAGATTCTCTCTCTCTCTTCCTCTGCTCCTCAATCCTTTCTCTATCCCCTCCCTCCTTCCCTCTCTTTCTTAAAAATAAAATAAAATAGACCAAAAAATATCATTATCCAACCTAGGATTGTCAGCCTTGACATTACTGATATTTGGAAACAGTTATCCTTTGTTGTAGGGGACTGTCCTGTTCATGGTAGGATGTTCAGTAGTATCCTGGGCTTCTATCACTAGCACCCTTGAGTTGCACAAACAAAACTGTCTTTAGACATAGATGTATGTTCTCTGGTGGGCAAATCTGTGCCCCTCTTCCCCAACTGAGAACCGTTGTTTTAATCTGAGAATCAAGTACTGTTATCTTTAATTCAAAGATAGGGAACTTTGAGGCATAATGAGGTAAAAACACTTACACAAATTCACAAATGTATCCGGTGCCTTCAAAGCATATTCATCATTGCTTCCTGGAGTAGAATCAGGATACCCAGTTGACTGCATTTGGAAGAACCACTTCAAAATAATAATGATAATAGTGTTCATATTACTGATAACAACAGCATGAAAGACTGTGTCACTATGGCTCCGAACCTCCCATTATTTTAGAGAACTCAGCCCAAGTACTCGTGAATTAAGAGACGTGTTAAGCCAATATTGTAATATTGTTCAGACATCCCATAATAAAGACCAATAAAAGTCAACAACTCCTTACAGTGCTCTCTGGTGAGGAAAAGTCAATGATAAATTTGTTGGTCCAGTTGTGCATCTAAGTAGAAATGTCAGCTTACAAAGGAACCTGTCACTGTAAAGGGGCTCTAGTGACTTTTGTGAAGACAGTAACTTTAAATAACTATGAGTAACAGCATTTCCAGTGGTGGAAACAATTACTATACGATTATGTGTTCAGTCTTAAGCTGAGGCTTAGAATTGGTGGGGACTGACGTGATTCTCTCTCCATAACAAATGCCAGAGGAGGTCACTGTGGAGTGATGATTCACAGCTCTGGTGTTCGTGATACCCTCAGGGTGTTTAAATGATTGCAAGGAGTGGCTTGGCTTTTCAGAAAAGAATTAGCCAAACAAGAATTAACTGGAATTCTTTAAAATGATTAAATAATAAGTGTGCCATACAATGTTTTGAGGTAGAAGGAGAGGATACTCTTATATCAGAGTGCTGGTATACCCCAGGTTCAGGGAAGTTGGGTGCAGCAGCAATGTGGAGTGTAGGATGGGGGGGGGGGGCTGGTGGGAAGGGAGACAAAGAGAATATAAAGATTAAGGTCACATTTCTGCCTTGATGGAAGTAAAATCGTGTTCTTGATAACATGACCCAGTCCTCATAACTGGGGTCAGAGCCTGAATTAAAGTCAAATCAGAACTGAAATTTCACCTGTCTTTGTCTTAACTTTAAAACTCTTTGTGTAACGCTTATGTGAAAATTAAAGTGAAATCTTCCTTTAATGCTAAAATGTAAGCCTTCGCTCTCTCTCTGCTCCTCTCAGTTTGTGTAATCACACACACACACACACACACACACACACACTCACACGCAGTTCAAAAATTAAGTTTAGCATCTAAGATAAGATCAGTAGCCTCTCTGCACTGCTGGGAATGTACTCTTAAAGCCTTATTTTTGCTACATAAAAAAGCGAAGAATTCAACAAAAGAAAATATTGAAGGAAAATACATATGGAGTGTTTTTTTTTTTTATCAGTAAATCGAATTAGTTGACTTACTTTAATAAATCATATAAATGGAAAAGTGTGTTCTTAGGAAACATGACCATACTTTATCTATAGAAGAAAAAAGATCACAAGGGCTTTAGAAAATGCTTGACTTTAGTTGGAGGAGCATAAGGGCACAAGAACAGATGATGGTGCCCTAATAGCCCTTTTTAAGAATGACAGGGCCCCGCCATTAGCATCCTTTTATATCCTTGGAAATTGCTCATGCCTCGCTTTTCTGGTTCCTATCTGCCTGACTCTTTTTTATTTCTCTTTCAATTTCGTCCGCGCTCGGATAAGCGCATGCTAACACAATATGATTGAGCTGTAAAATGGAACGCTGTCGCCTCTAATCTCTTTTATGTAGATACGGAGTTACTGCACACTCCACTTCATTCTCTCCCCATTGTTGGCCTTTTTTAGAATGGGCTGCCAAGTAATGGAGGCTCCGGCAAATATTAGAGCTAGGTTTCACAGGGTGTGATAAGACGATTATCAGCCCAGCAGTCAGATCTCTTATTGTTCTTTGTGGTTGATTAAAATATTATTATGTACTGTTACTTTGTTAGCAAAATGCAGAATGTGCTTAGTCAGATGGTGCTTAAAAAAGCATAACCCATATTAGCTGACCTATATAAGTGGCTTAAATATATTATGGGTCTCATCCGACAGTTTACTTTAAAAGAATAGAAGGGTATTTGAACAATTAAGCCAATGAATGTATTTTAGAGAATTTTTTTCCTTTATCAAAGATGGCAGATTTTTAGGTAGGCTTGCTTATTTTTAACAAGACAAATTAAACCCTTGCCTACTAAAGAAGAAGACTCTGCCTAAGTTTGGGGCCTCTTAGTCATGTTTATAGAATGATTTCTTTTGGAATGAGATCAACATAGAGAAACAACTGTAATTTTTATTCATACTCAGTGAAGGCAGGAAATAGTAAGCTCTAAGGAAAACCAAAATAGAAAGATAATGTGATAAAACATTCTTTATATGTAGTTTCTTCATGTGAGAAACAGAAATCTAAAGTATAGAAACCAGTATTTTTCATTTACACCGAAACATGTTTTTGTAAAAACATGCAGTTCAAAGAACGTATCAAAAACTGCTCCTTGAATTGGATTTTTTATTTTTCTCAACAGAAGTATTGAGACTTTTCTAGAAATGACAGAAATCTTTAAAGAACGTGTTTGAACTATTTCTATATTAGGATATAAATTTGGTGGGCAAATACCCAAGAGTATTTCAAGCGTCTATTGCTAATGATACCTTTTAAAGATGTATCCATTGTTCTAATGCATTTTATGTAGAGACCAATTTTTAAGATTATATCATCTCCAACCAAAGTTGCAGAGGTTTTAAAAATGCCCATTCCTTATCTTAAACTCGTAGCACCATTAAGTGATGATGATATGTGTAAAAATCACATGCAAAAAATGTAGTGGAAATAATTACCATAAGATTATGTTTCCATTTATAACCCAAAAGTATGTTTCCATGTGTATATGTGTGTGGTTATGGTGTGATGTGCAGGTCAAGGGCATGGTTGACTAAGAGTGAATCATATCAATATAAGTAGCACCTAATACTCAGTGTGGGATCTCTATCACTGGCACTTGATAAATATTTTATTGATTATTTGATTTAAAATATGCATAGCCCCAAACTGCTAATTGGCCCTGAGGCTCCACTCTCTACCCCATCCTAGAACTGAATTTACATGTAGTTGTAATTTCTGCTTGCTGTGAATGAATTGAAGTGATTACAACCCCCTTTCTCAGGATTAATTTTTCTTTTGTGTATGTAACTTAATGATTTCAGAACTATGAAGTAGTCGAGTCTTTTAGTTAAGTGGAGAAAATGTAAATTTAAGACCCAAAGCCTTGACACTTAATAGTGCTATTTAAATTATAATTATATTCTATTACCAAATATTTGGAAGTTATATTTCACATACCTGGTAGTTGTATACCTGTGCACCTATAGTTGTGGTTTACGAGGGTAGAATGAACCTGAAAGTAAAATTAGACAGCTTAAGCTGTAGTGGAGTAATTTTTTGTAAGTTACTTAATTGCTCTAGCCATTAGTTATATTGTGAAAATCAAATGAGGGAAAGAATACACATGCAAATTAAACACATATGTATAATTAATTTGCAAATTATAAAGCATGATCTAAATGTAAAATATTCAGTGTTCATTTTAGTTTCTAAAGTTCTGCACATAGGTTGTCATTTTATTGCGATTAAAACCAAGTGATCCAAAAAGTCAGTGAAAAATTAGAGGAAGACAAACCATGAGAGACTCCTAACTCAGGGAAACAAAAAACGGGTTGCAGGGAGGGTGGAGGGATGGGATAACTGGGTGATGGTCACTGAGGAGGGCACATGATGTGATGAGCACTGGGTGTTAAACTATATGTTGGCAAATTCAATTAAAATAAAATAAATAAAATAAAATAAAATAAAATAAAATAAAATAAAATAAAATAAAATAAAATAAAATAAAATAAAATAAAATAAAATAAAATAAAAAAAATAAAATAAAATAAAATAAAATAAAAAATAAAATAAAATAAAAATCCATTTCAAAAAATAATCACAATAAACATTCGTTGTAATACAAAGGTAGGAGGGAAGCTTATTTAACCAAAAGGATCTTTGTATGGATATTGTCATCATTCTGTCTTAGGTGAGTGGGATCATTAGCATCTAAATAATCTAGTACATCCTTCTAGGCCCAACCTAAAATACCTGAATGTTTATTAGTTTCTGAAGTCACAGCTGTAATATGGAAACATGAGCTAGCAAGTCAAAAACATCTTATGAAAAAAATAATCTGAAAGGTCACCTAAGGTCCTTCATTTTCTGCAGCTACCCTTGCTAGAAGTAAAAAATATATATAGATCAACAAGAAGTTGCAAGTTTTCCTAGACGGAGATCCCATTCAAGGGTCAACCCAAATATTGTTAAAGATGCTCATAGAGACTTACTGTCACCACTCCATTCCATTGTTTGTGACCTAGTGCCTTTCTGTAACCATGCTGAATTACCTGTGCTCATGTGATCCCTAGGCCAGCATTACTTATGCTCCCTAAATCATATTTGCCGCCCATACATAGCCATGCTATTGTATACCTCTGCTCAAAGAGGAATCATAATTTCACAGTAATCACTGAATACAATTTGAATAGCTGCTATGTACCCGACACTACGCTTGATACTGTGGAAATAGAAAAGATATACATGACATGATCTCTACCCTGAATCCTGTATCTCTGCCTACATAAATATACATGCATGTGTTGTGTGCACATATATGTGATAATCTCCTTTTAATGAGATTAAGCTTTCAATACAAAACTAACGAACATCTATGTAGTTATTTATTGCTTACAAAGCACTTTCACAGACATTTATTTGATACCCACAAAAATTCAGTCATTATTCTCTGGGTAGGTTTTACTCTTACAATCCTCACTTTTTACATGAGCAAACTTGAGAGTCAGGAAGTTTGACTCACACTGTTCGCGTTACTTGGGCCCACAGAATATTTAGCTTACATGACTTTTTACCAGTAGCTTCATTATATCTTTCTTCCTTGTCCTCATCTTACTTCCCCCGTGTCCAGTGTCATTTCTTCCAGATTACCTACCTACTTTTCATAAAAAGTTGTGTAAATGTGACATATTTGCCCTATCTTTAACTTTTGTCTGTGCATTTATGAAATACAAGATCCAAGGAAAGGTGGATGAATAAAAAAAAGGAAATGTAGGACACTTTTTTTCAATGAAGATAAGTATCTGGATCTTCACTTTGACCATGTACCCTGGATAGGCTAGATCACAGATTTTGATGAAATGAGGCAATTGCTGTGTAACTACTCATCTGAATAGTTGGAAAAGTTCCTAAATGATTGGTTGCTAAAACTGGATGCTCCATGCTTCCTTAGTGTGTTTGGATTCACTGGCCATTGAATTTGAGAGTTATAGGTAAACTGGAGAAGGAGTGAGTCAAGTGACACCAAATATCAAAATGTTAGCTCTACTGCTTAACCTTGAATCCATTTCTTCCTCCCTCCCACTCTCCTCTCTTCCTCCTTTCCTTCTTTCTTTCCTTCCTCCCTCCTTTCCTGCCTTCCTGCCTTCCTGCCTTCCTTCCTTCCTTAAGGCATTTAGTGAGCTCTGTGTCAGGTACTGTGTGCAAAGGATTGCACAAGACTGTGAATACAGAACAAGTTCTGCTTTTCCGACCCTCCCAGTGTGGTGGATGATTCAGAGAGATGAATGGACAACTATAACTCCGTGATGTGAGCTGTGGCGGTGCTCTCACACAGAGTCACAGGGAACATGGAAGGAGCAGTATGGGACTAGATTCATAGCCAAGGATTCCATCTTGAAAAATCTTGAGTTTCATGCTAAGGAAATAGCATTTTATACTGAAGGCAATAGAAGCAATTGCAATTTTTAACTCAGTGACAGGATTAAAACTGCATTTTGAAAATATTAAAATCAGAATCTTGAGCCAACTTGCATAGAGAAGGATTACTCAGTGTACTTTTGAAAACAACAGTGTTAAATTTCTGAGTGTTAAGGATTTCTGTATGCACTGTGTTCTAACATATATGATACCATTTTCAGGCAAGTTCTTTGTAATTGTTAAAGTCTTTTGAATGATGAGGTGACAGGATTGAGTCCCGTCATTTCATCTACCATATGTCATGATCTCTCAGAAGCCTGAAATAGCTTGAAATCTACCTGAGGATTATCAAAATATTGACATCCTTGAGACCTGGCCCAACTCCTTCTGTTCTGGAATTCTGTTAATGGAGCTGTTACTTCTGACTTTTTAGATTCTTCTCAAAGCTACTTGATGAGTTAAGGAGAGAAAGACTTTTGTGTCTTGCAAGGAAGTTGTTATATGAAACCTGCTATAATTAGCATAATCCATATATGGTTAATGCTTAATCAAAATATCTTTATCTACCTCTTAAAGAAGAATTCGAGGGAGAAGAGCAGAACATGATGCCAGCATGTTTTGTTTCTCTCTTTGCTCCTTTTTGACTCTCCTTCCAACCCTAACCCTGCCTCCCTTCTGTGGGCTGGTTGCACTTTTTCCCCTGCGTCCCCCTTTATCTGCCTCAGCCAATCTCCAAATGAATGCATGTCTATCCTGGCCTTGGCTTTGACACTCTGGATATATTGATTAATAGTTGCCCTAAGCTCCTTTTAGCAAATCAAATTTTCACTTTTAGCAAGGATTTCGCCTCTGATTTATTCAGCAAAGTGAAATGCACTAAATTGACTTTGACATTCAGGGAAAATGGCTGAAAAACAAAGAGCAGAAGAAAGAGATATAAATTGTGTGGCAGCTGGAGACTTCAAGCATCAGAGAAACAGTTTTCTATAGAATACAGAGTAATTTAAAAGCACTTTTTAAACACGGAGAGAAGTGATGTCTTCAAAAAATTTAACTGCTGAGTTTTCTTTTTGAAAGAGGGTAGAAGTATTACTCAGCTGAACTCAGACTTTCTGGCACAAGACATTATATTTTGTAGATAAAAATAGCTATGTAATCCAGGATTGTATATATCCAAATTAGTTTATGAAAATGAGGAAGTAACCTAATTACTTTGGAAAAGAAATATTCAAGAATAATCCTATACAAAATAGAAAGTTAACTTGAAAGCTCTAGTACTTTGTAGCTGTGTGTGTGTGTGTGTGTGTGTGTGTGCATGTGTGTGGGTTGTAAAGAATGGAAATGCCTCATCACCACAAGGAGAATTTGAAATAATTTTGGATCACGATCTCAGTAGAGAAAATCCATGCAACTTTGTTCTTCTGTATGCCTTTTCCACAAGAATGTCAGCCTTGGCTGTGTTCTTTTATGTGACTAAGCCAGCCTACTTCCTTGTTAGCCCAAGGTTCAGTGAGTAACCATCGGGTTCAAGATACAAAGTGTGATTTTGATGTGTAAAAAGAAATAGTGCTGGTGTGTGGCTGAAGCCAAGAAAGGCCAGTTGAACTGAACTCACTGGGGGCACTTGGGAGGAATTAGAGGTGTGAGGAGTATCGAGGAATATTTTTTGATATTGGGATCTAATAGACTGTTGCTTCACTTACGTGGAGAGATTATCAGAGTAGAGAAAGGAGAACGGGAAAGTGAAAGCTACAGCTGGAATTTGGTGCTCATTGACCCCTTTCCTATTCAGTATGATTTTTCCTTATTAACCGAAGTTGGGGTCCACGTAGTCAAGGCACTCTCCCTTTAACCTGATATTATCATTCTCCTTCCTTTAATGTTCAATAAATCTAATTTATTTCATTTTTAAAAAATATTTATTTATTTATATTTATTTTTAAGATTTTATTTATTTATTCATGAGAGACACAGAGAGAGAGAGAGAGACAGAGACAGAGACAGAGACAGAGACATAGGTGGAGGGAGAAGCAGGCTCAATGCGGGGAGCCCGATGTGGGACTCTATCCCGGGTCTCCAGGATCATGCCCTGGGCTGAAGGTGGTGCCAAACCACTGAGCCACCCGGGCTGCCCTATTTATTTATTTTAGAGAGAGAGGTAGGGGGGAGGGGCAGCGAGAGGGGCAGACAAACAGACCCCCCGCAGAGCAGGGAGCCCAACTTCGTTGAGTCTCCATCCCAGGATCCTGAGATCATGACGTGATCCGAAATCAAGAGTCAGACCCTTAACTGACTGAGCCACCTCGGCGCCCCTCAATCTAATTTATTTTGAATAAATCCAAAGTGACCCCAGCTCTCCATATCAGGGGCATTTTACACCTCAGATGTCTTAACATTGTACCTGACCTGTCCATAAGGGATTTCCCTAAAATCAAGCAGCTTCCTCCCCAATTCAGGCCACTTCCAAACATCATAAATGACTCTTAATAAGAAGAATCCAATTTGAAGAACCTATTTAACCTTCCCAAATCACTTAATTTATTTTTTTTAGGGTTTTATTTATTTATTCATGAGAGACACAAAGAGGCAGAGACACAGGCAGAGGGAGAACCAGGCTACACCCAGGGAGCCCGATGTGGGACTTGATCCCAGGACCCTGGGATCACACCCTGAACCCAAGGCAGATGCTCAATTGCTGAGCCACCCAGGTGTCCCCCAAATAATTTTAACTGACCAAAATTTCTAAGAACCTTATGCTATATGATAAACAGATAATACCTCCATTTGTTTACATACACCTTGATATTTTTCTTAAGAAAATTTGTCTTTTTCCCAGAAAAAAACACTACATTTTTTATCCTCTGAAGCAGTCAACAGCTTTTATTTTTTATTTATTTTTGCCTAGTTATTTTTTCCCTCTAGCGAGTGTCAGGAACGATGTACAAAACACACAAACTCCACGTAAAAGAAACATTCAGCTAAGGTTTCATACTTGGATCTCTTCTGGTGTGGTGCAATATTATTATATGAATTAAAAAGTGCTAATACACTGTAATTTAGCTAAAGAGGAAAATATAATGGATAAATATCAGCCCTTGGTAATTCTGAGAGTTATAGTCCGCTCAATTTAGTTAATCCCAAAATTTTAACCAGTCTCTATGAATCACATAATTTTGCTTCCAATAGAGAAATTATATTTTCGTTGCCACAATGGGCATTAAGCCCTAACTGCAAATTATTAATATAATAATCAAAAAAGGGAAAGGACCAGTTCCTTCAGCTGGATTCAGATCAAGCAAGTGTATGGCTGGATGTCCAGGTCAGCAGGCTTGCCTGCCTGGTTGTAAAGAGTCATCGGAGCCCAATTAATAAATACTATCACTCCAGGGGTGTCTCTAAAGAGAGGCTCCCTCCTCTCTGTGTGAAGAAGGCTTCACACCTGCTTAACCTACATTAGGAAAGGATTAATTACCTGAAGTGCCGGGCCCCTCAGCCAGTCAGCACGTTTGTGCCAGGGCACATGGTGGCCTCGGCTGAGGAGGGAGAGAGGGAGAAGGAGCAGCTGGGAGATCATGGAAAGACCAGCTCCTCCTGATATGGTCAGCACTTTAGGGAAAAAAAAAAAAAAAAAAAAAAAAAGGTCCATCTGTACTTATTCTTGTGTTTTTCTGTGTCATGGAAGAGCTCAGTGGCAGGGTATCTTCAACGCAGGTTCGCCTGTGCTTGTTACTCAGATTAACCTTTTGTGGAAAAACATGGAATAACTATTGCTAGCATTTCAGATTTATTTCTGTGAGTTGCTATTTTTTCTGAAGTGAAGTGTTTTATGATAGACTTTTCCTAAAGTTTTCAAAATAGGCTTGTTTACTCAAGAACATGCTAGGAGGAATCTTTTTGACACTTTTATATTTTCTTTTAAACAAATGGAATAATATTGAAGAAAGAGCTCTTTGCCCCCACCAAAAAAAATTAGTTATGGAGGACAGAACCAGAATGGACCTTAGAGATCATTTGGTAGAACTTTGCATTTTAAGTGGAGGTTCTTGACTGTAGTGGGCCATGTGCTGGCCTTGGAGTTAGAGACTATGATTCAGATTCTGATATTGCTGCATATCATGAGCTCAGTGTGTTTATGCCCAAGATGGGACAATGATGCCTTCCTTCTAGGTTGCTAGGACAGTTCTGTGGGTTAATATTTATAAAGTGCCCAATCCAATCTCTGGCTTTTAATTGTAAGTATTCAATGAATGTTAAATGCCTCTACTTGCAAATTCACTTATGGATAAAGATACTTAAGACCAGGAAAACTGAATGACTTACTTAAAGTAACAAGTTAGTCAGTGATAGAATTGAGATCAACACTTTGTATAAAAGTATTTCTTTCCCTTTTTAAAAATTTAAATTCAATTTGCCAACATATAGTGTAAATACCCAGTGCTCATCCCATCAAGTGCCCTCCTTAGTGCCTGTCACCCAGTCACCCCATACCCCCACTCTCCTCCCCTTCTGCAACCCTTTGTAAAACTTACTCTTTTAATTCTCAGCTGGGCATTACTGATGTTTGTCATTGTCACTAGTAGTTTTTCAGAAAAAAAGTATGCATCCTTATACATAGTATTAAATATTAGTAAGTTATCATGTTAACTTTATGTCTGTATTATATTATATTATATTATATTAATTATATTATAAGCATGCATGTATTCATTTGGGCACCTATTTCTTGAAGATAGACTAGCAGTGAAAATGTTATAGAAGAGTTATTGCGGTATATTTTTAGAAGTGTATACTGCAGAGATCCCTGGGTGGCTCAGTGGTTTGGCGCCTGCCTTCGGCCCACGGTGTGATCCTGGAGTCCTGGGATCAAGTCCCACATCAGGCTCCCTGCATGGAGCCTGCTTTTTCCTCTGCCTGTGTCTCTGCCTTTCTTTCTCTGTGTCTCTCATGAATAAATAAATAAAATCTTTAAAAAAAAAAGAAGTGTATACTGCAAATTGCAAACAATACACCTATCTTTTGTTATTCTTTGGTAAAGCCTGGGTTTAATATCTGGATATATCAGATCAAAACCCTTTCTGAAGGATTATTAATCTATAGGTCAGAATATTTCTATAGAATACAGGGGGATATAATAGAGAAAAATCCGGGCAGCCTGGGTGGCTCAGCGGTTTAGCACCTGCCTTCAGCCCAGGGCGTGATCCTGGAGACTCGGGATCGAGTCCCACGTCGGGCTCCCTGCATGGAGCCTGCTGCTCCCTCTGCCTGTGTCTCTACCTCTTTCTTTCTCTCTGTGTGTGTGTGTCTCATGAAAAGATAAATAAAATCTTTAAAGAAAAAAATAGAGAAAAATCCATATGGGAAGCTTGAGATGGGGAAACATGGCTAATGGGCCAATGTGGCCACAGGTTACTCTATGGAGGATCTTTTTTTTTCTTTTTCTTTTTTTTAAGATTTTATTTATTTATTCATGAGAGACACACAGAGAGAGACAGAGACATATAGGCAGAGGGAGAAGCAAGCTCCCTCTGGGGAGCCTGATGCAGGACTCGATCCAAGGACCCTGGGATCACAAACTGAGCCAAAGGTAGACACTCAACCACTGATCCACCCAGGAGCTCCTCAGTGGAGGATCTTAATGCAGATCTAAGTGTCTAGATAGCATAAGGGAAAAAAATAACATGAATACATGAAGTGAGCCTTATTTATAAAGCATCTTTGAATATACTTCTATGGAAACCCTGATGCTATCTTTGAAAACAATGTCTCTGGCAGATGAGTATACAACATTTGGTTAAAATCAGCATACGAATAATCCACTGATGCTAATTAACCTGGTTAGTTATCTGACCTGTTACACTCAGTGAAGGTTTTAGGTTTTAACATCTCTGTAATTGCCGTGAAACTTTACCTCAAACTTCCCAGGAATTTGACATGTTTAGAATAGAATCATTTATTATTTAATTTGAATCTGACCATACTATAATTATATGGTTGACTATTTATATGAGCTGAGAATGGATGATTATGTTACCTTCAGAACATCAACTATGATAATATTTGGGATATCTGAATACGGTAATAAGCTCTGTAAATTCAGTTCAACATTTCCCTAAACTCTTTGAAACATTCAGTTCCCCAACAAAAATACCATGTGTAATATATTTTTGTAACCAGCGAATACCTGTTCACACCTGCACTGAACAAAAATGTGTATTGAAGGCCTACTTGCTATATGATCACCCTGGTCCTATAGTTGCTGTTCTTGGGAGTCTTTTTTTTTTTTTTTTTGTCATTAATATAGGACTGTGATGCATAGTTGATCTCTTATCAAAATTATGACTTTTTTTTGTCCTTTAGAATTTTTATTTTAAGAGTGTTTCTTTGCAACTCATTAGGGATCATGGTTTTCATTTTTCTGTGACACATCCTCAAGAGTCTTAAAGAAATGCTTTGAGAGTGATCTGAGCCAGATATCAACCATGCCTCCTGGCCCAGTATTTCAGTGTTTACCCCTTCACAGCTGTTCATCCCTGGGTCCTGTACGTCACTGGTATCTCGTACACTAAACCGAGGGCCAGCAGCTGCCTGACAGGATTCTTATGCTGTCTACATAGATGTGCTTGTTGTGAACCCATTTGGATTTTAAATAGTTAAACTACCCCAGGAATGGAGTGTCTTTAGGAAAAAAAACCCTGCTTGCTGCATTGGTGGGGGTGAGGGGGTGGGGGGAGTGGCTGTATTTTTACTTGAAGAAAAGATTCTTCATCTACCTTGACATAATATGGGAATATAGAGCTGATTTCAGCCAGAGCTTTGCTCAAGATTATTAACGTCGGGTTGCATCTCCTGCGGTTAACTTTTGTTCTCATCTGCAATAGCACAGTTCAGAGGTGTGGGCTCCATGTTGTATCCATACTTGGCTTGTTATCCTCTTATCAAGCTCTTAGCATCCCTTTGTTTATTTGAGGCGACAGGAAGACTGTGTAAAGGCTGCTTAGTCAGGGATATCAGCCTTGTTGGCAGGGGAGTGATTGCCAGTTGAAAAACAAGGCATTATTGCTCATTTTTTCCCTCTTATTAGTTTGATTACATTTGCAAATCAAATCAATCCATCAGACATGATCAGGCCTCGTCCGCATTTTAAGGAATAGTAATCTCCGTCTAATAAGATGCAAATGTGTCACATCGGTAAGTAACCAATAAATCATCGTCTTGTCTTTGGCAATCATTAAATATCAGAACCAACAGTCAATTTTTAGTATTTTCAATTTGCGATATGCCGCTGGAATATAAAGATAGATGGACGTAATTACACAAACCAAACACTATTTCAGTTCATTCCAGACAGCAAATTTAGTGGAAGGTATAACTGGCTTGTCATCACACTACATTATTCCTAGCAGTTCATGCAAAGTTCACAGACGAGCTTCAAATGGACATTGCTTTTTTTCAACTTCTAACAACGTCCCTACAATGGCAAGCAAACTTTGATGTAAGGACTTGAACTGACTTCCACGCGGCTGTTGCAGTCAGATGCCAACATGACAGGAGACATATGCTCTCTCCCATCAGAAACTGCTGGCAGTGCCAGCTCCAATCTTCTGTATTTTCTATTAAAAAGGAAACGAACTCACAAATGTAAAAATAAAGAAAAACAAAAACAGCCAAGAACTCTCTACCATCTTCATCTATTTTGACAGAGAAGTTTCCCTTGGGGCAAGAAGTGAACAAAAACTTTTCATTTTTCTGAGTTTCATATTTTTTAGAGCTCCTCTGTTTGGGCAACCTATTCTTTTCACTTCAGCCACTCTCTGTGAAGTTGTGTATGTATGCAGTGCCCTGATATGGCCAAGGAGGGGAGTGAGTGTTAATTTTTGGCACAATACTGAAATGTTGACAAATAAAAAATGTTATAATTCAAAGGATAAGAAATGAAATTGTTCGGTCGGAGTATCTGATCTGAATGCCTTTTCCCAAATTATGCTTGGCAACGCAGCATCTTCTGATGAACTGACAATTGCCCCTTCATTCATTCATTCATTCATTCATTCATTGGAATTGACTTCTCACAAATGGAGGATCCTCCCCAATCTTCCTTGGCTCTATCTCAATACCATCAAGATTCATACTTTATTATCCTTTTCCAATAATGTCTCTTGTCTATTTCTTTTTTTTCTGAATTCTAATATAAAAAGCTCTTTTACATCTTTGATCTGATGACATTTAATATTTGCAATTCTTCTTTCTTTGATTTTTGTTTTTCACCTTAGCCTCACCTAGTCCCTGACATCACTTTTGTTCTTTTGCTTTCTTCTCTGCAAGTTACCTGCCTTCTCCGGTGTAAGTAGTTAAATAGGATGGGAAGAACAAATTTACATGACCTCGCTGCACCTGCTCCTTTATTTTGGTGGCACTTCCAATCATCATTGACTGATTCCAGTTTGTCTTGACAAGTTATCATACCCTTTATAGTTGAAGCTTAGAGCTTAATATTTGGCAAAACCAATCCTTTGGCCTCCTAGATTCCTTTATTTGTAGGGAGAAAAGCAAACACTTTGGAATATTATCTAATAAAATCTGTTATTTAAAAATGATAAAATTAAATTTCTGACTACATTACCTATTTGTTTTAAATGTGTTGGGTATCCTTACCCTAATCACTCTGCTAGGGGGTGAGATTCAAAAGTAAACAGTGTAGATGTGGTCATAGTCTTTTGAGGGATAAGAATAAACAAAGAAGCAATTTTTGCACTCTAGCCTTATGAATCAGAGAAGGCTTCTTGAAGCCTCGAAGGCTTTTTGTGAGGAAATCCAGTGAAGATAAATTTCTAGAGAGGTATTAAGATGTTTCCATTAAGCAGTAGCTTCCTCCTGCCAATGAAACCGATAGTGTAGGTTAAACGGGCCCATTTTAATACCACTGTCCCATCTGTTAGCAGGACGGAGGAACATAATTCACTGAAAAAGGAAGAACATTCTTTTAAATTTTAAGAAATTATAATACAGAAGCTAGCTTAGATTTTGGTAAAAAAGAGGCCAGGAGGTTTCAAATTTAGACAATGAAAACATTCAGTAGCTTAAGGTAGTGGTCAAACAGCTTTTGAATCAGCATAATCAACTTCTTAAATGTCTCATGTGTGTGCCTGTTGGATGCACTCGACATGCATACACATGGGCAGGCAAAATGTACCATCACTTTATGAAAACAATTTTATGCTGCTTCTGCACCTCTTCCTGTTGCCATATCCTCTCAAAGTTAGTAGATTTCCAGCATTCTTTTCCTTTCTGCGAAACTCTTGTGAATTTTTAAAATACAGCTCTGGTCTTTCCAGCTGATTGTTTTGCCAGCCAGCCTATGTAACTCAAGGAACCCCATACATAGCAGCAATTGCCAGGAACCCCTATGAGTTACAGCTGATGAAAGCCATACAGCTCATGCCTTTGAAGCTTTGTACCAGAACCTTATGCTCTCTCTAACCGATTTACATACCACCATGGTATGTTTAATTTGCTTTTTCATCAAATCAATAATGGGTCTAATTGAAAAAATTGGCAGTGCTACGTGCAACCTAACTACTGATCTCAATGTTTGCCGGCTAAAGGGAATGTTGCACAGCTCTGTGTCAGACACCTGTGTTATTGGTGTGCTCCTGCTACTAATGCGTACAAAAACAAACATTAATACAGGTGGAGCATCTGCACCAATTGATCACTATGCTATGAGAATTAATCACCTGGCTTTCAGCTTGAAGAATAAAATTTACATCTTTAATGTATGAAATGTATTAACACACACGCTTGCACCATCGACTTAGGGTGATATCAGCAGTCAAGTGTATGCAATCCCACTCAGCTATGTTCCTCTGGACATTGGGACCTGAATATGTAAATTCAGGGCCAGGTTTTATGCTCTTAGAGAATTTTTAGAAGTTAGATTTGACACTTTTTTTTTTTTTGTCAATAGTGATTGGAAAATATTGGGTATGATTCAACATCAGGGACTAACTCTTTGAACTCTGTAAATCTTCCTTCAAAAACTGTACAATGAAACTTTTGAGGTTGAATTTTATTCTCTCATCCCAATCCAGAATGGATTTTGGCAACGTCATCATCATTGTGGAGCTACGTTTGTTGAGCACATACTAGGTGTCAGGCCTGGTGCTAATTGTTTTATATACATTATCTCAATTATTCTCCAGAGCAATCCTGTAATTGGGGATTGCCTCTGACATCACTTTATAACTGAGGAAATTAAAGCTTAGAGGAATCAAGCAACTAGCCTGAGCTCCAAAAGCAAGTATGGTAGAGGAAATAAGATTTAAATTCTGATCTATTGGATTCCAAACCCTGATTTTTATCTACTACAGTGCCAACCCAAATTCCTGATAAAACTGGTTCTTTTTTTTTTTTTTTTAAGTTCCAACCTGACTTTTTGTTCAGCACACAGGAATCTTAAAATCTTCTCCTGGGAAAATATAGATTTCGTTGCTATATCCCAGTAATGTTGGTTGCAAGACTGGCTACATAATTGATGGAGTCCAGTACAAAATGAGAATTCAGAACCCATTTGTTAAAAGATGGCAACAACAGAGCATTAAGCAAAATCTGGCTCCCGATAGGTCACATGCCCAAGAAATTGGCCTGGTATTGCCATGAGAGATACAAATTTTGCTTGGGGACAAGTTTCACAAATAGAGGGATGTGTCTTCAAGTCTGTGTATGATTAGGTCTGGGAAGATGCTACACAGACCAAGACAAGCTATTTTTGATACCATCATTCTCAACAACCAGGCCTTGGTTTAGGAAGGAAAAGATGGCTTTTCATTGCACCTAATTGGTATTTCCCACCCAGGGATAATTTTGCCTAACAGGGAACATTTGGCAGTGCTGGAGACATGTTGATTGTCATAGTCAGGAAGGCAGCGGGGAAGGAGCATCTCCTGGGTGGAGGCCTGGGAGGCTGCTACGTCATTATCTCAGTGTAGCCCCTCACCCCTCACTCCCCCACCAAGACTTATTCAGCCTAAAATGTCAGCAGTGTTGAGAAACCTATCATAAACTCTCATCCTTGGAAGGTTTGTGAGTTTAGTATTCAGTTTTGCAAATCTTATAAACGCATACATAAATAAATATGGTAGCTTTATTACCGAAGAGAAGGCCTACTTCACAAGAAGCCACCTTCATCAACCAGATCAATAAATATTTATTGGGCAGCCAAGGTGCATTTGCTCCTGCATTTTGTGGCCAAGCTGTAAGTTTAATCTTTGGTATTTAAAAATAAAACGGAAAGGTTAGTGAACTCTGAAAAGTGACTATGGCACATTTGAATTAAGAGCTTTCTTGGAAATTTCATAGGAGATATTTATTATGTGACTAATTATATATTCACATATAATGGAGAGAAAGGAGCCGTTGTAGCACATTGAGTAAGCAATATGCATTTTAACAGATATATAAATATGTATTTATTCATCAAACAGAAACATTTTCTTCGTTATTTGGATGTAAATGTTTATAAAAATTTATAAACATTAAGTGATAAATGTTCTAAGCGCTCAGGTAGATGCTATGTATGTTTAAAGATATTTGAATTTTTGACAGAGATCTTTTATATGAGCTTATACAAACAACATCAGAATAATTCTAAAGATGATGATACTAATCTGGAAACGCTTAGAATTGGTAGCTGGGATGGATATGTCATAAGCTTGTCAATGAGTTGTATAAAGTTTATATGAAGTCATATGTAAAAAGCATTGCTATACTACATAAATACTTTGGTAATTATTCATAAACATGTATGAGGCTATATAATTCAATGCTTATTGGAATCTTCTAACTCTTAAAACTGTTTTTTTCTAATCATTTGATAGGAAAACCAATAAACCATCATAACCAGATTTTTACACAGAAACTTCCATTTCAATAAATTTTATGTTGCTATCTTTCAACTCGGTTTCTCTCCATTTCAGGGATAATATGTCAAATTTTGAGCAGCTGATAGCATAATTGAAAAAAAAAGCAAGAAAAATTCTGGGTAACCTCCAAATGTACTGTAATTGTGAAGTCCCTCACTCATAGGGCTACTTAAACTCTTCCTTTGAACCATTCCACCTAGCTTGCTCTTCTAGTGCACAGCCAACCTGAAGAGAGATTGATGCCAAAGCGAATCCCAGGGACAGCACAGAAAGTAAGAGTCTGCATGCAGAACTGTGAGATGATCTCAGGTACTGGGACGTCTAGCACTGTATATTGTGGGTTTGGGCAGCCCCACTTCTGCAGGCCACTCAGTGCAATTTGGGTGATCTAACCATTCCCTCCATGCTGATTCTGAGTCATCAGGAAAATCAAATATGTACTAAATAGACATGGTTTAAGAAGACTGAGAAATATGTAATCATTTCAAAGGACTCTATCCAAGATGTTTGAAATCTTTAGGAATATTTTGGAGTTTCAGATAATGAAATTCACCTAGGTGAGATGCCACCAGCTTTTCCCAGTCTGAACCAGTATTACTATCAATGAAACAATAATAATGGCAATGACTGTCATTTGCCTAGGGGTGCTTAGGTTACAAAATGATTTTAAATAAATTAGATCCGTACTTGCATTTGATACCTATAACATCCCGATGAAGTTGTTAAATCTCCCCTCTTATTTTGTTCAGATAAGGAAACCAAGACCCAAGGATGAAGAGATATTTTTCAAATTCACAGTTGGCCCTGTATGCACACTTATCTCTTGTATAGTAGCGCTTAGGTAATTGGTATTCACATTTTACAAGATATGTAAAGTCAGATAATCCAGTTTTTGTTATTTTGATATTTGAAACAGTTTTCTAAGATTTTTTTAAAGCATTTATTTATTCATGAGAGACACACAGAGAGCGGCAAAGACATAAGCAGAGGGAGAAGCAGGCTTCCTACGGGGAGCCCAAGACCCCAGAATCAGGACCTGAGCAGAAGTCAAGAGTCAGACACTTTATCAACTGAGCAATCCAGGTGACCCTCTTTCTATTTTTTAAAAAAATGGCCCTATCTCTTCAAAAGGTATTTAAGTGGATTTATTTGTCACTATGGTATTAAGTATAGAGGGAATGCTACAAATTTTGGAATGTTGTAAAAATACTATTCAGTGGATGGTCAGCACTATTTTTATTCAATGAACTGAGATAATACACTGCAAATGTAAATACTTTGATAGTCAATGGAAATAAGTGATATAATGATAATAATACATATTGAAATGCAGTGTATTTAACCAAAATTTTAGCAATAAGTCTTCAAGAGGCAACAATTAGACATTCAAGTTGAAATAGTAAAACGAAACTAGAAGCTCACTGGAAGGCTCGCGTGATACAAACTTGGGTTGCCAAGATGGTCTTACAGGCTTGGGGCTCAAGGAAGTTAATTGTTTACTCTTTTTTTTTTTTTTTTTTTTTTTTTGGTGTTGTTTACTCTTCTGGAGCTGCCAGGGATTAGTAGAGTTCTAAAAGAAATGTCCTGGATGTTTGTGCAAAGGGTTACTTCCTAAGGAATCAAAAAGTGCATCATTTTATTCCTTTAGGAGAGCAAAAAGCTTGAATCTTGCTGAAATGATTAAATAAAAAGTCTCACCTCTGGGACGGAGATGGAAAATGGTACCAGAAAGAGGAAAAAAATGAAGATCAGCATGATGTGAGCACAGAAGGGATTTTTCTTTGCAAATGGCATAGAAAAAATAGGAATTGACCAACCAGGATTAGTAGTAGAATCGGAAAACTCCTTACCCCCGCACCCCTGCAATAACCACAAAATGTAGTACAGTATATCTAATTCTTGAAGATTCACCAAAGAGCATGTTTTGGGTAAATTTGTTACCAGGCAATTGGCCGGGATTAGGCCAAAGTTGTGGATAGAAAGAAAAAAAAAAAAAAAACCTTGGTTATTGACACTCCCGGGAATCTGCTCTGTAATCACGCTCAGGGATCACGAGAAGGTTTGGTATGATGGGTTTTAGGATAAAGGTAAATGGATCACTTGAGAAAAACTATAGGTTTGGCTAAGAGAGTCTGGCAGCATTTTGGTTTAGAATTGATTAAAGACATAGAATAAAAATAAAAATACATATTTAGAATCCATATCTTGACTTGGTTTAAGAGACAAGGTAACCCGGGGCTTACGTTACAGTCCCAGAAGTTAACGCTCATGACCAGGGCATACAGGGTAGCTGACCACAAAAATAACAACAGACTTAGAGCAAGTCTCCTTTACTTAAATATCATCATTTCCCAAACTTATAATTAAACAGAGGTTCACAGTCCATAATGTGTAACAACATACGGGAGATGATAATGCCATTGGCTAAGAGATAACATTTAGCTCTCAATCCTTCTGTGATCCTATTGAATTTGCCTGTTAAATTCTTGGTGTAATTAAAGCAGATAGGAGCATTCATACATTTTGTTGCAAATTGATATGATCTCTTTTGTCTGTGATCTAAGTGAGATTGCCCTGTAGTTTTTAATTTAGCAGGTTAAGAAGCACAATTAAAATATCACGAAAAAGATCATAATCAGAAACCGTCTTTTGGGTTGTCCCTGCCAAGTTGATAAAGGGATTGGTGTATTTAATAATTACCTCCTTTGCTGTACATTTGTTCTATTTGTGGGCTGAAGTGTTAATAAATACCTTGCACTATTCCAGTGGGAAAGTAGGCTTTCCACCTAATTAATAAAACTTGGAAGAATACGTAGGACATTGAACCATATCTTTCTTATTAGTGCTGCCTGCCTCAAAAGAGAATCCCTGTCTCCTCACCACATTAGTAAATGTCATCTTCCTGGGTTATAAAGAACCTCTTGAAAAACTGCCGGTTTTCAATAGGACTGAAAACGCAAATTCTTTGATGGCTTTTTTTTTTTTTTAAAGAAATAATCCAACCGTTGAATTTTAAGTAGCAAAAAATCCTAATCAAGCCCAACAGGACTCACTCTGTCTAAGGAACCATACCTTAGTAAAAGCTCCAGAATAAAGAAAGGTTCATATTGAGATAAAATTGGCTTTGAATTAGTCTGTATTTCTAGCTATTGTTTGTGCTGTAGTTCAGTTGCTCAAGAACTTTCTAGGCCTTGATCCTAGAAAAATGAAACCGAGGTTAGCATGTAGCACCATTACATCTACATTTTAGTGTTAATTTGTAAGTGCCAAGTGGCTTGTGAATATTTTATTTTTATTAAAATTGAACTTAGAAATGGAAAGTTTGAAAACACATTATTATTTCAAACAGGATATTGACTGATATGGACAATGTGCTCTTGTGAGTGTATCCTTTTAATGAATATTTATTTGAATGCCTATTTGTGATGTAAAAAAATAGCCCAGTCAAGAAATAAAATAAAGTTCTTTGTCTGTGGCCATATGAAAGCTTCAGTTAGAGGCTCAAATTAGGAGTCTGATGTTATACCTTTTTGTTCTAATTAAAAATATGTAACACATGAAAAATATGTGTAACATATCATCTATAAAATTTTTCTCTGCATAGAATATGGAAGTTTGTTCCCATTTCATTATGTATGAATCATTGAGTCCACTGGCTTTGCTGGGATTCTCGAGAACATGAAAATTATAGTATCTGAATTTTATGGGGAGTGTTTATAAGAGAGGAGGCTTATAAGGCTTCCTCTATCTTAGGTATATGATAAGGTAGAAATATTAAAGTATAAAAATTCTACATGCAGTATGGCCAGATAGTATGTCCTGGAATGATTAGGGAAGGGAAAACACATTCTATTTCAAATTTCTTTGTTAAACTATGGTATTTTTTTTTCCTGTTTCTAATTTTACTTTAAGTATTCCCCCGATCTAATTAAAACTTAAAGTAACATTTTAAAACTGTCCTTTAGAGGGCAGATTGAAGAAATATTTTTGAAGTAAAGATTTTTGTATGCATTTCTAAAATCTCAAATTAAGTTAATTGGTCTTTCTTTGCCCTGAAGTGGCAAAAGAAACTAATGCATTTTGAACACCTTCCATTACGAATCTATACAATTCATAATATGATGCGTGTGCTAAGCATATTGACATTCTTCCCCAGATTTATGTATTCAAGGATTCAGAGCTTCTAAACACTGGTGATGTAGCAGTGATCAAAAGTGACCAAAAAATTCCCACCCTTGTAGATTTTAAGCTCTAGGAGAGGAGACAGAAAATCTGTACTGGAGAGACTGTATCTGCAAAGGTTCTGAGGTAGGAGTGTACTTCAATATTCCAGGAATAGTAAGGATCCCCAACTGGGTGAAATAGAATGCACTGGAGATGGGAGGGGGTGGTGGAAAATGAGAGGAGAAGGAAGAGGGCCACTGACTGTCATGCAATTTCAAATGTACCTGTTTTTTTTTTTTTTTTTTTAAGAGAGAGGGGTGGGGAAGAGAGAGAGAGAGAGAACCTCAAACAGATTCCCTGCAGAGTGTAGAGCCTGACACAGGACTTGATCTCAGGACCCTGAGATCCTGACTTGAGCTGAAACCGAGTCGGATACTCAACCAACTGAGCCACCCAGTTCCTTTTCTTTTATATCTGAGGAGTGATCCCTCCAAAGACTTGAGGTTAGACTTTATTTCTGCAGTTAAAATGGTTATCCTCATTTCCTCTACTGTTTTTGGAATGTTGAACTTCTATTGCGGGAAATGAATAAACAAACCAAAATCCGTTTTGAACATATATCACGACAACAAATGTTTAAGTCCCACTGTTGCTGATTAGAGTAATTGCTAACTGACATGACGTGTCTAATATAATGATGGAATTTGTTTTCCTAAGGGCTGTCAGCTTTCTCATCTTTTAAATGAGCATTGTGAATAAGATAATTTTTTAAAACTGCTTCCTGGGCTTATAGCCTATGCTCTTATAGACCAAATTTAATAAACACCTGGTAACATAATCATACCATGGCATTTAGCTTTCCAAAGTTACCTTGAAACAGTTTTGCTGCTAATTGGGTGCCTGGCATGCTGGAGAATTAAACCCAAGAATGTGGAGCAGAAGCTTGGTGTTAAGCTGGGGAATATGATGATACTTTGGGCTCTTTTTGAAGGTTTGAGCATGTTCTTTTTGGGCTAAGGGATGCTTTTGCTCCTTTTCATTCTCAGACTCTTTCAGCTGTTCAGGCATATCCTGTGTTCCCCTTGAGGAATTATTCAGTTGCCTGAGTCACTTCTGACGGGGCAGCAGCAGTGGGGTATCTTCCCTGTGTTCTGATTTCTAGCCTTTAGAGTGGAAAGTGGGACCAGTAAGAAGCGGGGCGGGGGAGGGACAGATGCCACAGACTCATTGCTTTTGCCCTTACCCAAGCTCTGACCACTTTTCCTTCCACCATTTTTTTTTTTTTCATTTCCTAAGCATGAATGAAGACCACTTAGGTCCTTGACACCATGCGAGCTCTGGGCGCACACATACAAAATATTCCAATCCAAAAAAAATGCTATTTATCACTCAATGGGAATGCAGAGATGAATGAGTGGTTTGATGTCATAGAAGAAGTAGTGACTTCAGCTGTGCCCATGCACGTGATCATGGAAATAGGGCAAATGGGGAGAAAGCAGTTGAGAAGCACTGTTACTCTCTCTAAGGTCATTAAATGCGTATAGAAAAATATATTTCAAATATAGATGGATGGTTTTCATTTGCGCTGTGGAGAGGAAGGGAAAAGGCATCCCATGCCGAGGTAAAGAAATATCAGAAGCACAGAAGTACACTATCATGTGGCCTGTTTGGGGAAGGGATAGATAATGGTTGGAACATAGGAAGAGAACCACGTGTCACAGTCGTTAAATTGCAGGTTCCTGGGGCACCTGGGTGGCTTAGTGGTTGAGCATCTGCCTTCAGCTCAGGTCGTGATCCCAGGGTCCTGGGGTCGAGTCCCACATGGGGCTCCCCTCAGAGAGCCTACTTCTCCCTCTGGCTATGTCTCTGCCTCTCTGTCTGTGTCTCTCATGAATAAATAAATAAATCTTTTTTTAAAAAAATTACAGGTTCTGGACTCAGATGGCATACAAATAACACTAATACTTTTAGCCACATGACCTTGAGTGGGTTCATGCCTCAGCTTCTTCTGTGTAAAATGGGAAAGAGACTACTACATGCTCCTTAAAGATTTACTGAGAATGAAATGCTGATAGCTGTGTCACTGCTCTCTTATATCCAGTCATCTTTTTAAAATGCAAGTCTGATTCTGTTTCCTTTTTGCTCAAAGCCCCCAGTGGCTTCTCATCTCAAAGTAAAAGCTGCAAAAGTTTGCAAAAAGTCGTGAAACCTTTGTGTCATGCCCATGCCATTAGATGCTGTCAGCCCCATCTACTTCTCTTGCTTCCTAGCCACGCTGGCCTCTGCAATTCTCTGAACCTTGAAGAGAAAGCCCCTTTCAGCAAGTGTTTCTTTGTTATTCCCTTTCCCTGGGATGCCCTTCCACAGAGAGGTGTGAGGTTTGATCTCTCTCCTCCTTCAGATCTCTGCCCCCAAGGTCCAGCATCAGGGAGTTTTCCTGGATGGCCCTGCTGAAAATTGCCCCTTCCTGGTGCCTTTTTTCTACTCTAGTTTTGTGGACATTTTCTTCACGACTGTATTTTTTTTTTTATTTTTGTTTGTTTTCTCTCAACTCCTTCCTGAATATAAACCCCCAAAGGGCCAGCATTTTGTCCTTTGGGCATCTCTAATGCTTGACTTATGACAGACAGATGATAAGTGGAAGAGCAGACCAAGCACCAGATGCCTGGCAGATAGTAAGCCCTGTATGAATCTCCCAAATTTTTACCACCACCATCATTCTGAACAATAAATAAATCATGGAGAATTGACCCCTGGCTGTGAAGGATCCAGGAGACTTCATAGAGAGACATCAAAGGAACAAGGAAGAGATGATCCCTGCTAACTATAGATCCATCAGGGGTCACATCCAAGTTAAGGAAACCATGAGTTGGGTCCAGATGGAAGATAGTGGAGGGCTGAATTAGACAGTGGGATGGAAAATAAGTGGTGGAACTAAGGGCTATTTCATAGAAGTAATTGGACATTGGGGAAGAGTCAAAGAAAATAACAAAGTTTTGATTCTGTCTTGTTGAGTATTTGATGATATTCTGGGGCGATACATTGGAATATGTTTTTTTGGGGATGCAGGATGAGTTCAGTCTTATACATTTTGAGATGAGTTGTCTGTGGGTTTCGGGGAGCCGCAAATAAGTGTGCACTTGTAACAAGAGGCCAGGGCAGAATTATTGAAGGTATCCCATGGAAAGGATTGGCACAAAAGAAGGGAGACCAGGAGCAATATGTGGTGCAATGCCAGGGGGTGGGTGAGGCACAAATGTTTCAGAAAGGAGGAGAGGCCCAAAAAAGCCAATGGAATTGGAAGGACAGGCCATTGGATTTGGCGAGGAGGTGATTGTTGGTGACCACAGTGTGATAGAGGCGCTAAGACATGATCCAACTTCAGTGGACTGCAGATGAATGGGCAGAGCAGTGTGAGTGCACCATGTGGTTGTGAATTTTAATGGTGAGAGAGTGGGGGGAAGTGGAGAGACACCAGCAGACCGAAGACAGACATACAGAGCTAGTGACGGAGGAGGAGCCAGTGTGGAGAGGGCATCTTATGAGAATAGGATGAAGGAATGGGCACTCAGGAGAACGAGAGATTAATAAGCACAAAAAAGGAAGAGGGGCCGAGCAGAAAATTGATGGAACAAATCTTCAAGGTGGCCAGAGCAGATGGGATTGAGAACATAGTAAAGACTTTCCTTGGGAAGAAAGAACAATCCCTTTTCTTTAGAGACAAGTGGGAAGGTATTAGGAATTGGTCCTGTTATAGATGAGAAGGAGAAGTCGGTCAAGGGCATTTATATCTATTATTCTTCATTTCTCAAAAAAAAAAAAAAAAAATGGGAGGTGAGATCACATTGGCAGCATAAAATACAGCCGAGCCTAGAAAGGGATTCAGGCAGAGAGACCATCCATTTGTGTAGGAAAGGGAGGTTTCAGATCTACACTTTGTCCTGCCCAAAACAAAGAACACCAGAGATAATAGAATGTTCTATCTGGAAGGTACCGTAGACTAGAGCAGCCTTGTTTGGTAGATAAGGAAAGGGAGCAATTCGGTGACTAGCTCAAGGTTATAGGGCTAGTTAGTAGCCGGCACTGTACTGAAACCAGTTTTTCTCAGTCTTAATTTGAACTTGTGGTGAAGTGTTTCAAGCTGTGCTTCCCAAAGACTTAACGCCACTTAAACCAGTTATGCATCTTTTTTTTTTTTTTTTCATAGACACCACCTCCCTTATGTACACATACACTTTACCTCCCTGCCCGTCTTCAATCTCAAAATCAGGCTCCACGCTTCCTGCCCCTTTCTCTCGTGCCCTGCATGGTCCACTGTCTCAGCTTGCAGCCTGATTTGGATTGACCCTCAGATGGGCTTTTTCTCCTGGATAAGCCATGTTGCAGACTGGCGGTCTGGTCATATTCATGAAATGAGCCAGCATGAGGCTGATGCCATCATAAGGACTGAGGGCATTAGCTCTGTTACTGCCATATCCCAAAGGCAGAGTTGAACTAGATGCTCCCTGGAGTGTAGCACTTATGGTTGTCAAATGAACCTCCTAGATGGCCTTTTCCATTTTTAAAAGGATCTACATAAATGCTTGATTCCAAAAAAAAAAAAAAAAAAAAAGATATTGTTGGAAACATGGTAAGCAAACCGTAGTTTTATCAATTCTTAGGCTTTACGAATTCTAGTATTCCCCAACCAAAAGACTTTGGAGCTACAAATATCGTAGTGGTATATGAGTATGATTCTATTTTCCCTGTCTCCATTTCAGCATGGGTGTCTGTCCTTAGATTATATTTTAAGTGTTAGTAGCTGTGAAAAAGATACTCCGGAGCTATAATGTACTTTGTTGCAGAGTCCTTATTTTGAATTGCTGTATAAATTTTATGTGCAGGCTAAAAAAAAAAAAAAAATCCCAGATATATAGCCTTTTTTTTTTTTTTCCACCACTAAAATAGATGTTAGGATATCTGAGTAGTTTCTGCCCTTTGAATAATGCACTAAATACAATGCTCATGGACACACTCACACCCCTTCCTTCTCTCATTTGATTTCGAGATACAGAGAATAAATGAGACGTTCACTTGGGTTTCGCTGTCTTTTATGAAATCCAACCCATTCTGGAGTGAATGAGCAAGAGACTCAGGAGGCCGCCTTCGTGGGAGCAACTGCCTTTCCCAAGTGCCTCATCCCCTCTCTGTCATCCCCAGGCGATGTGCCTGCATTTGTGTGTGTAGATTTATAGTTTATCTTTATCAATGGCTTCATCTGTAGGTAGCTATTATAGCTGCCTCGCCTGGATATTGTTTGGGCCTGATAGATCTGTCTGTAGTTCATCAAAGGGGAGCCGAGTGCCTAAAAGCCATCGGGTCCAGCTGAGGATGAAATACGAGCCATCAGCCTTGGTAATGGCTGTAAAATTTCATAATTACACGGCCTTTATTACATTGCATAATGATCCTGAAGCAGTATGGAACAATTAATTAAGATTTTCAACCGTGGCTCTTTCAGAAATTAAAAGGTGCTAGGAGCTGAGAAATGGGGATCTGTCTTGTCCTAAAAGCATTAGGGATGCTTAAGAAATAACTTTCCTAGGCACTTTTATTTTTTGCTAAGAGGAACATCTAGTTAGAGAACAAGCGTTAGTGTACCGCGGCTATTAGCAAGTTTTTATTCCAACTTCAAAACTGCTATTTTAAAAGGCACGGGAGTGAGAGTGCTAAGGGTCTATATAACTCCCCAACTTCCCTTTTCTCTTCTTTGAAAAATTCTATTCAGCCTCCTGCTGTAGCCATTTATCACGTTTATGGTTGTTCATCTCTACACATTAAATAAATGCGGGCTCTGAGATAGGGGGTCAGTTAACTGCCCACTCTAGTATACTGACCAAGGAGTTTCTCTCATGCACTCTCTCATATCTGGAGGCATTAAAATTCTTTGAAGATCTCTACAGTTTTGACAGTCATCCCCAAAGGAAGACTTTACTGTTTTCATTTATTATCCCGTGAATCCAGCATGTCACATCTAATATATACCTTTTATGTTTTTTTTTCCATAATCTCATCTTCACACCCCATAAAGAGTAATTAAATTTTGCGAGGGCCTGTAAGAGCTGGTAGGGATTTGCTATTTTTAAATAATAACAGAAGCTGAAGGCAAGTATAGAGTATGCACACACGCGTGTGTGCAAATGCACATACAAATCATGACCCATGCCTGACTTTGTTTTCCATGCCAAGGAAATTATGATCGAGATGGTTGCGTACTATAAAATACTAATGACAAGATGGTGAAAACAAGCCCAGCATTTTTATTATGATGATTCTAAGCCACATCCCAAGCTTTCAAGCATGTATTCCATAGGAAACAGATGTTTCAAAGGAAACATTATCAGTGGTACTATCGAGGTACCTGAGACAAAATTAAAAAAAAAAAAAAAAGAAAAAGAAAAGAAACCCCTGACATCCTTGCAGTTTACACGTAACTCCTGGATATTTGTTCACGTCAAGTATTATTGTTTTTAAATTGACAATCATCATACAACATTTCGGAGATCTAAATATTTCACGGGAGACTAAAACTTCCCTTGGGCATCCCCAATAATAAACTTTCAGCAGAAAATTTGGAAAGGATTATGTGCTTCGAGGAGGAGCTCCTGCTCAGAGTAAATTCTCTTGTTGAGGCATTTAGTCCCTTAATAGGAATTTTCTGATCTGCTGTCATTCTTGTTCACACACCGAGTGTCACTGCCTCTAAAACACTTGTCATTCTTTAATGGAAACAAAATAGTCATTGCAGCCAGAGCCACAATGTCATTCCACTACCCCTTGCTGCGTCGGCAATAGTGAAAATGACAGAGCGGCTCTCAGTAGGGGTAATTAAAATGTAAATATTGATATTTTATTATTTGAAATTACTTTCCAGTGCGGCATTTAATATCTCTCCATCTGTGCGGCTCTGTTTAGCGGTCACTTTAGTGCAGCTCTGGGATACCAAGCAGCGGCTTGATCCCCGTTATGTCAAAATGCTTGTTGCTGCTTAATTTTGATATCTAATTAAGTGGAAAAGTACAGTCCACACTGTAATCCATGGCATCTTAACCAGCTGCTTGGGTATATTTAGAATTAATCTCCACTATGGAATCATCCTAATGTATGCAATTAAGAGTCTGCCGATGGCTAATTAGGTGTATTAGAATCAGGCAGCTTTTTTTTTTTTTTCCTCCTTTTTTCCCCCCCTTTCATTTTGGACTGTTGCAGACGGAAGAGCCTCCGCCTGCAGAGGTAGTCTTAATGCTACTCAGAACGAGTTAGCAAACAGCGCAACTTGCGAACAGATTGAGCCAGGGACAGTGATACTGGCATTTCTCTGTGCTTCTTTCCTGGAATCAGCCTAATAAAGGAATTTCCAGGATTTCCTGGATCTGTTTTTGCAGGATCTCGGTGACATGGGAGGGACCGGTCACGGCGTAGAGGAGAGGTGGGATACCACGATAAATACACTTTGCAAGGGATCAAAGCAGGGAGACTCCGGGGCAGTGTCTGAGTGCCCTTGTTCATTTAGGGAGGGGAGGAATTATGGCTCGAGAGCTTTTTCCCGCAGCTACATTTCCCTCCTCCATTCTACTTTTGAATGGAACTCTGTCTCCGCAAGAGTTATTGTAAGAGGCACAGGTTTGGTTTGTATGTGATGCATCCGTGGTAAATAGGAGAGGCAGCCTTTTACTCCTGATAACGACTCTGCATTCATGCGGTTGGGAATTCCAAGAGCTGTGCTGTTCCGTGCTTTTTGTTTTTGATTTGTTTTAACTTGGCCGGTTATCCAAATTGAGGGCAGTGAAGAGGGGAAGAAGGGAAGGCAGAGAGGAATCGAAGGGGTTGCCTCTATTGTCAATGAGAAGATAACTGGTAGCCTCCCCAGTGGAACGTATGCCAAGCCGTAATGACTTAGCTCTGCTTGAGCCAGCAAACACCAGCCGTGAACTTGGGAGTAAATATTCGTAAACAGATCTTCATTAGCCACAGAGAAAAATAGTGTGGGAGCCTGACTTTAAATCCGAACTCTCGGGACTAGAAATTTTCAGAGAAGCTGTTTTTGCCTGCTGGCCAGAGCACAAATTATGCCCAGGTCTTTAAGCAGAGATAGTGAGGATTTTCTAATATTATTTGAATGTGGAGTTTCAGGGTCAGCAATGCTGTAATTTCATATCTGTGACATGCATCTCATGGATAACATATTTCTCCTACGTTCTTTCATGAATACATATGACACTTTGTTTTTAATGGCCTGTGTTGTAAATCCTTTAACTTGTGTTTTTATGCAGAAGACCTCCTGATTTTTTTTTTTTTTTCCTGCCTCTTCTCCTTCTAGGGCACGGGTTAGAGACGCTGAGTTATAGTGTCTCTCTATTGTGGGAAAATCAAGAAAGGCACACCTGAAGGATTTTGTTTTCTGTTGGCTCGTAACTAGTAAAAGTGGGAGAAGGGGAGATGTTAACGTTAACTCCACAAATACCAATGCTTTAATAATTGGTGCTCTTGATAGAATTTGTGTTTCTATATCAAGGGACCAATTAGGTAAATCTGAAAAGATTTGAAGGCATGCTACTTAAAATTAATTTAGAAAGTATAAGTGATTTTTCTCTTAGAGCTCTCACGTAGAACCAGCTATTGGTCATTTTCAGTGAAAGCACACGAGATGGTCACAAATCTATTTTTTTGCCATTGGTGGCTGACATGACATTTTTAAGTTCTTAGGTGAGCTCATGAAATCACGCAGGTTTTCACGATGCCAACATCATTCTGTACCTCAACATGTGTGTAGTTGTGGCCTTCACAAATGGGAACGTGACAAAAAGATAACCTGAGCTCTAGAGTCTGCAATTTTGCCTTCATTGATGCAAACAAATGCACTGGGAGGAACTTTGAACTATCACCTTTTGTAGATAGGCAGTATTTAATCCAAAATCAGACTAGATTGGATAAAGCATTACATATATATATATATATATATATATATATATATATATATATACATACACATATATATATATAAAATACACACACATATACATATATATTTTGATCCTAATTTATTTAGTGTGTGGAATGTGCTTTTGGATTCTTCAATATCAGAATATTATGCTGGATCACATATAATAGAAACAAAGCAACCATGGCTAACTTGCTATTTATAGATTTCCTTTAATGGTTGAATGTTCCCAAGAGAAGCAGTTCATCTTTTTTTTTTAAAGTTATTAAATTTTATAAGTGGGCAAAAGAAAAAATACACAAAAATTCACTTTTAATTTAAAATCCAATTTAGGTCAGAAACAGTAAGAAATCCAATATTAGAAATTATGAAGGAAAGTAAAACATGCCAAGAATTTGTTGTTGTTTTAAAAAAAAAAAAGTTAACCAAAAGTTACAGCTGTGCTTGTTTCTCTAACAGTTCTAGAGAGCATTAGAGGCACATTTATCTCTTGCTGAAGCCTGACAGATGACATGCTTTATTAATAGTGTATTGGTTAGTTTGTTGAAATGTTGGATGGTGAAAAAACATATATATGATCCTAAAGTTTATGTTATCAAAATTTATCTTCTTGTGTTTCTGCCCATATCTGTATTTTCATTGAAAAAAACTATAATCTCCAACGGAGATAATTTGCCCATAAACAAAGAATTGCCAAACTCTCAGGTAAGCATGTATGAAAAATGGGGGTGGGGGGAGTTCATACAGAAATCACCTGAACCTACCATGTGTCCTACTAAAAGTATTTTTGGCCTCCTGACTGATTTCCTTAAGATCCAACCTGACTTCTTATAGACTTAAAGGGATCTTCCTTTACTTGCCCAGAATATTTGCAGAGGACCGTCTTCAGCTAGGCTTGTCCCTATGGCAGGTGGAAACGGCTCCCTTCAAAATTATTACATAGGAATGGATACACAAACCAGTTTGATAAACCTGAAACATGTCTAAATGGCATTTAAATTACATTAACACCTACTTGGACAGACACAGTGAAAGGTCATAACCGACAAGAACCATCTTCGCTATTTGTAAACGTCTCATTTGCTGCTTTAAAATCGGAAGGCACCCTACTCCCTTGGTGCTGCTCCATGGCTGTCGTGTTGCAAATACTTCTGACAAGTGAGTATTTACTTAGTGAGAATCCATTGTTCTAAAATGGAGTGAGAGGGAGATGCCGTATGAATGCATTTTTGTTGCATGTCTCCTCTTTGCTGTTTTTTGATTCAGGGCAAGGAAACCCAAGATTTCTCAATCTGCTTGCCAAATATTTTTTTTTTTTTTTTTAGAGTGGAAAGTGCCTTTACTAGTTATTTGGGTTTTACAAAGACTAGATGTAGAATCTCTGAAGAATTTATGTTAAAAAAGTAGACATAGATTTCTTTTTATTCCTGCAAGTAGAACGAGAGCAAAGGGCATTTGTTTTCATTTTTGATGAGGCTAGGATTTCAGAGGTTTAAAGCTATAGCTACAGAAATAAATTCACACATTGTCAAAATAGTTATACTAGTAGGAAAAAGTAGAGAAATTAGTTACAGATACTTGTAAATAATAAAAATGTGACATTATCATGGAATCTGTTATGAATGGTTATTTGTAAACATAAGAGAAAGCAGTTAGGCCATATGATTATGAATTTAAAAAGGAACTAGCTGTTAAGAAAGGGCTTTATCACAGTTTAAGTCACTCCAAAGAAAATCCTATATACTGTATAGTAGGCACTTATAAGCAAAGAGCTTTATATAATCAGTACCTTAATAAATACTTGTTAAATTAGGGAAAGAAACATGAGCCTACATTTTTTTGTTGTATATTCAGATTTTCTTTCTAGTGGAGGGGACTGACACCTGGAATGCTATCTTCATACATAGTTTCCCATTCTATTTGAAAGCCAGTCAATGAGTTGTTAAGGAATTATCCACTAATTAATTTGGCACGTATTTATTGAGCACCTGCTAGGCAGTAATCATTGTTGCAGTGCCGGGATTACAGCAAGGAACAAGGAAGAGGAGGCCTCCACTATTAAAATCTCAGAGACCATGGTGACCCACTGGGAGAGATCTGTCTGTTGGGTGACACATCATTACATTCACTCCTTTACTTGCCTTTGTCTTTCCCTGGAGCTCCACTTTATTTTTTATTTTTTATTTTATTTTATGGCTCACAACAGTGCCCATGGATGCTACACAGGAACAACAATAATGGCAGTAGGAATGAAAAGGAATATATGCACTTGATTTCAGAAATCTAAAAGGGAAGATTTGGTGATAGATCATTGAAAGCCTGGGAGTGAGGCAGCAGGTGGATGATGATGCCATTAATCTGGGAAGTAGCAGAGCTATGCGGTTGGGAAAATGCGCTCAGTTTTCAACATGCTAGGATGTCTACAGAGGAGTTGCCCAAAGAGGATTTTTCAGGAAATATGGCAGGAAAGGAAGAAAAGGGCCACATAGTGAAAGAGATGCCATACTGTGCCAGAGCATTTCCGTTTTGTCCTACAGAGGAAGGCAAGAGAGCATTTAGGTCACTGGGTGGCATACTCAGAGTTCGTATTTAAAAGAATGCTTTTAAATATTTAATATAAAATATTTAATATAAAATATTTAAAAGAATATTTAAAAGAGCCACAGGTAAGATGGAAGAAGGAAATACCAGATATAAGGATTTTAGTATCCCTTTATCCCAAAAGAGATGATGGAGGTCTGAACCAAAACTGTGGGGAGGCAGAGAGGAGAGAAGTGACGGACACATTTAGGAGGATGTGCGCAACCCGACACTGATCTTTCCTCCCTTACCTGTACGTATACTTTGATCATTCCTTATGGTACCTACCATCTTTTCCTCATTGTAATCTTTATTTTTACTGTGCTGTAACATCTTAGAGGGTAGGGATTATATTGTACTCATCTTGTATATCCTATTGGGTCTGAGCATGGTGCTTCACTTGCCATAGATGCCCTGAATATTAATTGATTTGAATTTTGTTATAATGAAACCACTGGAAACTGAACAATGTAAGGCTGGCCCAAACCCTCCGGAACCTTTTTTCCATTTTCTCATTTTACAGATGAAAAAGTAGGAACCAGAGAAGTTAACTCATTCTTCAGCGTTACATGGTTGCTTGGCGGGAGAGGTGGCACCCCATGCTGGTCCACTAACTCCCAGCCCGGAGATCTTTATCTGAGTTGCTCACCATTACCCACACAGCCTTGTGCCTCATGTCAGTGCCTTCACTGTGTTACTCCAAATCATACAGCATTGGAACTGGAAGCTTCTTCAGAGGCGTCCAGTCTATGTTTCACATTTGACAGATGAGGTGTCAACTGTGGGTCTGTATTAGTTTGCTGGGGCTGCTATAACAAAATACCACAGGCTAGATGGCTTACAACAGAATTGCGTTGTCACAGAGTTCTGAAGGCTAGAAGTCTGAGATCAAAGTGTTGGGAGGGTTGGTGCCTTCTGAGGGCTGTGAGGAAAAATCTGTTTCAGGCCTCTCTCTTGGCTCCTGGTGACCATAAGTATCCCTTGCCTTGTAAATGGTATTCTCTGTCCTGTCACATCATTTTCTTTGTCTTTGTCTGTCTCTGTCTAAATTTCCCCCTTTTTAATGAAGCTACAGTCAGATTAGGACTCCCCCTAATGACCTCATCTTAACTTGACCATCTACCAAGACCCTATTTCCAAATAAGGTCACATTTCACAGGTACTGAGATTTAGGATTATAACATCTTTTGGAGGGACATAGTTCAACCCACAATGTGGTCAAGTGAGCACTATTGGTTGTAGTGTGGGTGGAACTAGAACCCAGATCTCCAGATCTCTGGGTCACCGCTCCCCATACTAGCCTCTTCCCTTGTATATCACTCAATGGCAATAAATCCTTAGCTTTGGGGTATTCAACATTAATTATTTCCCACAGATCTTTTAAAAGTTTGGAAATGTCTGTCAGCCTCAAAGTTCAGGTAGAGTCAGCATGCATTTATTTTGGAGGCTTTATTTTTTTTTTGAAGATTTATTTATTTATGAGAGAGAGAGAGAGAGAGAGGCAGAGACACAGGAGGAGAGAGAAGCAGGTTCCATGCAGGGAGCCCGACGTGGGTCTCGATCCCGGGACTCCAGGATCGCACCCTGGGCCAAAGGCAGGCGCTAAACTGCTGAGCCACCCAGGGATCCCCTGGAGGCTTTATTTTTAAATCAAGCATTAGAGTAAATTCAATGAGGACACAGAAATTTCCTGAAGACAGTGCCTGCATATCTGATGTGCAGGCTGGATTGATCTTCTTTGGACTCCTGGTCAGGACCCTTAACACCCTGTGATATTTCTCGATCAGTCCCAGCAGTGATTGGATAGAGCCAGTCAGATTGGAGTACAGGATCTTTTTCTTTCAAACCAGAAATGTGGCTTCAAAATGAGCTTTTTCCTACTCCCTGTCCATGTAATCCCAAAGTGAAACTGAAAATGCCCTTTTATAAGATTTTTTTTTGTATAGGAGTCCTACATTATATGGCACTGACTTCCTTTTTTCTTGATGGTCAAACAAATTTTTGTCACATCAAAAAGGAAACTTTCCAGGCAGAGCTCTCTTGTTTTCAACTCGTACAAAATAAAAGTCGTAGGAAAAGAAAACCATTAGGTATCCCTCCTTTAAAGCAGCTCAGCCTGTACCTTTCTCTGTGCCTTCCAACAATTTTTCTTTCTTCTTGGCTTAGATGAAAGGATGGGAGAAGTAAAGTTGAGGTCAAGTTTTAAAAAGGAGTTTGGGGAAAGCTAAAGGAATGTTTTCAGGTCTTCTGTAGTCATTCAGCAGTAGGTGGGTAAGTGGGATTTCCAGGGAGGAACCGTACACTTCATCTAGATATCCTCGGTATTCTTATTTTACATTTACCTGCCCCATATCTAGTCCTTCTTTCAAAGCGGGTTGGCAGTTGTCACCCTCCCACACTCACAGAAACAAACAAAAAGCCCTCTTGTCATCATTTTGAGGCTTTCCTGAGTAGCCACTTGGGAATATCTTTCTTTTAGCTGCTATTCTACTTTTATTTTTTTTTTTAAACAAGCTAGACTTGGAAACAAGGACAGATTACTAAAGATAGCCTTTCATCAATGCCATGGGGGCATGTTTTTAATTTCGGTGCCCATGAGTGGGCTAATTGAAAATTTATCTGGCTATTCCCATAATCAGAATGAGTGGTTAGTGGCCAACTGCACCTGTAAACTCAGTTAACAGTGATCATTCTGTCTTGGATTCATAGATGCTGACTTTGTGATTCTATTCTATCCTCTAATTTGTCACCACTACCTAGACTGTTTGCTAAGTTTTATGGATGGTGGTCAAGTTTGCCACATAGAATTTTTGAACTGGAGTTCTTTCAGATTTTCCCATTTGTCCTATGAAACCACTATTTTAAAATAATAGTGGTTTCATAAAATCTCTGTGAATCCTACCTGAAGTATAAGAACAGAGGTCAAGAAACAGATTTATCATGGGATCAACAAATGTTAAAATATGATCAAATTACAAGAAGGGGAGCTAGGGGTACCTGGGTGGCTCAGTGGTTGAGCGTCTGCCTTCAGCTCAGGTCATGATCCCGGGGATCTGGGATCGAGTCCCACATCAGGCTCCCGGCAGATAGCCTGCTTCTTCCTCTGCCTGTGTCTCTGCCTCTCTCTGTATCTCTCATGAATAAATAAATAAATAAGATCTTTAAAAAAAAAAAAACAAGAAGGAAGGGAGCTATCTCATTTTTGTCAGTTATTCTTGTCTTTTACCCAAACTAATTGAGATTGAGTCTGAATTACTGAAATCTGGTTTATGATCAGCCTAAAAGAAAGATTCCAATATTGGCGGTATCGTTTCTCATGCTTATGTACTAACATAATAGATCATATTTATCATCCATTATAGAGAAAAGTTTTCAATGACATGTTTCTGACAGCACCAGGTGAATATTGCAGCTTCTGCTTTGGCACTTGACCATCTGTAGTTGCTTAACTATAGCCCCTAATGAGTGCCAGCCCCTAAAGTCCATCGCTCTAAAAAGCAAAATAGAAAATAGATCTTTATATGTTTATAGATATATATTAATTTTATCTATTATATATACACACACACTATGTGCTGTGTGTTTTGTGACTCGTACAACAAATGGTATGTCTGGCAAACTGGCTTAAAATAAAGTTAAAAGTTAAAAATAAAGTTGCTCTCAAACAAGGGGGTTATGCATCTGTGGATCCGTTGGAAGCTAAGACCAAACCTTAGTGCCATGGTGATTCTTTTCTCTCCTCGTTCCTGGAAACATTAGGTTTATTTGTATGGGAGAGGAAGAGTCTAGCTAATGCCACAGTGCTCGCCCAGCTTCTCTCAATGAATTTCGTTGGCCCTCTCTGTGAGTCATTATGGCATAATTACAATTCTAGCATGATATGCTATTTGTTGAAAACTGTCAATTTTTTGTGGAAGAGAGAAACTGCAATTCAAAAACGGTGAGCGGGCAAATCAATGCCATGATTAGCTGATATTAACAGACACCCTGAAGATTTACAACGCTTGCTGTGTTTCAAGGAAGCAGCTGAGGAGAAAAAAAAAAAAATGCCCAGCAGGGGTTAAACCCAAATGCCTGCACTGCAGCCTCTTTCTGGCAACGCTCCGTTCGGGAAATAAACATTTATGCTTTCTGAAATGAAAGTGTATTTTTGAAGACTAGCCGTCAGATATTTTTTGCCCTTCACACTTTCGAATGCTTAGCCTTTTCTGTAAGTTGACTGCAAAGTGCATCAGTTTGCCAGGCTAAAAAAAAAAAAATAAAAAAAAAAAGTGCTTGACAAGTGCCCGTGGCACCACTGTCAGCCTCCGAAGTTTCTAGTGGAAGAAGGCAAGAGGGTTGGCACAAAACATACTTTCTTCAAGCCTGTGACTTCAGGGGTACCTGCCTCTTGAGCAGCTTTTCAATCCTTCCAAATGATGTTATTCCCAACTGTCATCTGGTTTATTTGGAGCACACTGGATTGCAGATAAACCTGCTATTTAACGGCGGGTCAAGGTAGAGAGTCATTCTGCTAGCAAAATGCCTGAGATACGTTAAATGGCACTGACTCCAGGACAGAGATGAAGTGAGATCAGGGTTGTCAGCGATATGCATGGAATGGGCCATAGCTGGGGAGGAAGAAAAAAAAAATGTGCAGTGGTATCAGTGTATTTTAAAAAGCTGTAATACGGCGGAACCTTTAAAACTATAACCTGTCACACACCAAAGATTAAGATTCCAGGATGCACAAAACATGAAGTTCGAGCGACACGGCTGCAAAGTGTATTTTATTTCACTTGGGAGAGAGGTTTCTCTCCAAAGGTAGCTAAATGTTATAGGTGATGAGAACCTCTCACTCATAGCCCGATGGCTATAAAACACCACTAAATTCCCGGTAAAAGTGCACACAGATAATTATCATTTGGATACAAGCACACGTACACCCATAGGGCAATAGTGTTTTTTTAGGAAATATGTTAAACTCAATTTATTTAGATCTTGGCCATTTAGGTTTTTGTACTTTTGCTCAGGTCCACTGGTAGAAATGTTATCTTATGCATGTCGGTTATGTCTGTAAAGTATAGTGAGCACCTTCTAAGAGCAGGTAAAAGAAGTTTGTGGAATTAAAATGTAAGCTCTATTATGTATTCAGCTTCCTTGGTGACCAGGTGAGCACAAGAATCTCATAGCAAGGCTGTTTCACTGGCACCCAGGCATTTGGGCAGGAGGGCTCTTTGTATCAGCTTCCAGATTGCAGAGGTGTGGTAGGAAAGGGTTAAAAGTGTTGCGATTCAGTTATTTCTAGAGCGAGAAGAGATAAAAGTCCAGACTTTTATTTACATTCCGTAAAGCATGGATTGTCCCCTTTTCCTATCGTTTTGCCAAATTACACTTCCTTTAATCAGCTGAAACAGATTTGAGGCTATCAAGCAAGCAAACTTGTCAAACCTTTTGTGCTATATCTATATCCCCATCCTCCCTGACCAAAGAGAGAGAGAGAGTGAGAGAGAGAGAGAGAGAAATTTTTTTGACCTTTTTCCTTTTATTTCATTAAGAAGTGAAAGGAAAAAGTTAGGTTTACAGGAAAGATACACACACACATACACAGAGCCATTGACAAAGAGCCAACAGATTGCAGGATCAACCTAAAAAAAATGAAATTTTATTGTTTTTTTTGCTTAATTAAACCCCAAAGAAATGTGTGAAACATTGTTATGGCTGAAAATTGTTAATTTGTAAATCACAGGGACAAAAGGGCCCCTGTGCAACTTTAAAGTTTCCGTCCACGTAACTGTCGATAGCGTGCCTTCTCCATCATCAGCACTAAATTCACATTGATGCCTCTTTTCTTCTCCGTATTGATCCTTCCATGAGAACGTAGATTTGTATCTGTTAATTAATGCGTCCTGAAACAGCGTTTGTATTAATCAGGCAGATAAGAAAAATTGGATGCCTGCATCCTCCTGACAACCGTAAAAGTGCTGGCCCTGATAAAATCGTGGATGGACCTCAATAAAAAAGTTCCTCCTTCCACTCAATAAACTAATCATCCTGCTTTTAATTATTCGGCAGAAAGATGTGTGGAGATTGGAGAATGTGTAAATCTATTTACTAACAGCAGTGTCTGGGAGGGAGAATAGGGCTGTCACAGGAAGGTGCTCCGGGCTACATGCTCTGTCCATCTGCTGCTGCAGAAAAACTGCTGCTTGGGAGCATGAAAGGGAACAAGAAAACTAAGGCAAAGGGAAAATACTCATCCCTTTTGGCTCATAACTTTCTAGAGGATCATTCATGTCTTTCTGCATCTAATTCATTTACAAAACAAATCCTTACTATTCCCTTTTCTTGAGTAGGATATTTGGATTTGCACTACGTCTTTTTTTTTTCTTGGGGATGGGGATAGAAAAAGGAGCAATGTTGGTTTGTTTGTCATTAGTATAACATTCTCAAGATCCGAAGCAAATGGAGCCTAACCTACTTAGACTGGATCACTATTTTTCTCGTTGGACTGTCTGTTTAAAATGTTACCAAGTGTTCTATCTCTAATTCTGATAGGGAATTTATTTAACCCCGGAATGCAATGACCAAAAAAAAAAAAAAAAAAAAAAGGAATAGAATGGAAAAAGAGAAAAAAAGATTGACACAGCCAATTCAAAACAAGATGCGTCATGTAATATGTAAATGGCTTGATAAACAATGAAATAAATGCTTTTTACACATGCCTTAAGATCCCCGCTTTAATAAAAGCTGGACTAATCCCTCTTGATGATTTTATTAAACACTTCAGTTCATGGTGCCAAATGGGAAACCACCATTTTCACCAACAAGGCAGGAAATCATTTCCTTTTCCTGGTTGTACAGTAGTTTCTAATATTACGTGAAACGTGAACAATCTGATATGAATGAAAATGAGACGAAAGGAATGACCATAAGCAGGAGCCTAGGAAGATTGGGCGGCAGTGGATATTTATGATTTGGGTAGTAGGGTCTAGAGAAGGAGTGAAAATAGATCTCATAAGTTGCATCATTAAAATTTTCTCCTCCTATAGAATTATTGGTGGCAGGATCTTAAATCATGGTACTGTTGTCCTCAATAACCATAGGGGTGGTTGCTCACCCTTGGGATCCCTGGGCGTTACCTTGGAAATCAAAGTGAAGATTGAAGGAATGTTTATGTTCTAGGACTCTTGGAAAAAGTACGTGGCTGATCGTCAGGTATCTTCACTAAAACTTCCGTTTAGGATCCAGACCGAGTTCCTCTGAGATATAAATAAATATTTTTACTCCTACCTAGGTTAAATCGTACTACTTCGTCTTTGCTTGTTGAACCACACTTTCTTTTTCATTTTTTTGCATGTTTTCTTAAGCTCAGAAGGAACTTAAAGCTTGTATATGTGTTATGTGTGAATTCAAACCAGATTGTTAGTGAAGAAACAGTCACCCAGCTATTTCAGATAAAAATAATATTTAACATAGCTACATTTAATGAATGCATATTATAAATTAGCATTTTGCTGGGTGTTAGTTTGTATTTTCCCAAGACAAAAATTGAGGTGTAAATAAATTGTCTTGCTCATGATGAAGGAAGCAATAGCTAAGTGGGGCCAATATTTAAACTGAGGACCTGGCTCTTCCTACATCCTACCCATGGAACCCTATTGCCTCCATATTTAACTTTTTAAATAACTGGATCTTAATAAGAACAATAAACTGTGGCTTTTCAATTTGGTGAAGAGGCCAGGCTGCCAAGTATTCTACTCTCTTTTATACCAATAAGCACCATTTTAAGAGGAATTCATATTATATATCAGTGGGTGCAAAATATTCACTTAGGAAGGCCCTTTGGGTATATGAGTACTTATTATTCACTGAGCATCTGACTATTACAGAGAAATGTTTCCAAATTGCACTCTACAGTGTGAGCCTACACTGTTTGTTTTCCTTTGTTTGGGAGCTTATTTATTTATTTGTTTGTTTATTTATGTATTTATGTATTTATGTATGTATGTATTTATTTATTTATTTATTACTTTTATGTTGTTTATCAGTAGTAGTTTCTACAGATGAAGCGGATGAAAATCTGACTTTCTGAAGACATTTATAAAAACTTCAGCCAGAAATCGGTTATATTTAAAAGACTATATACTCTTTTCATCTGAAATGAAACAAACAAACCTACTTTTCTGGTATAGTCACCTCAGTTGTGTCCATAAAGCCTATATAAAAAAAAAGAACACCAACAAGTTGAGCTGGTTTGTGACTTTTACTCTGGCATTCGCAAAGTGATCAGGGGAAAATTTAAGAGCATCTGATCAAAGCTCAGCATAATTTCGAGCACTGATGCAGAAGCCGACTACCATATGAAACTAATGTTGCATTATGAAATTAGGGCTTTAAAGTAACTTGATCTGCCCATCTTCCCATGCAGGCTTCTCCACGCTGTCCCTGGCGGACCAGATGAGCCTTCTGCAGAGTGCTTGGATGGAAATTTTGATCCTTGGTGTCGTATACCGATCTCTTTCATTCGAGGATGAACTTGTCTATGCCGATGATTATATAATGGATGAAGACCAGTCCAAATTAGCAGGCCTTCTTGACCTAAATAATGCTATCCTGCAGCTGGTAAAGAAATACAAGAGCATGAAGCTGGAGAAAGAAGAATTTGTCACCCTCAAAGCAATAGCTCTTGCTAATTCAGGTTGGCATATTGACATGGTCGTTGTTACATTTTTTTCACATTTTAGTTTTACCCTTCCCTCCACTCCTCCTGCACGGATTTGCTAAAACCCACTTGTAAATTCCGTACGAGGCAGCAAAATTACAGTCATTACAGCTTTCTAGTGAAGAGTTAGGGATAGGAAAAGTCCACTTGAATTATTTTTATTAGATTTACTTATTGAAAGCGGTGAAACTTTTCCCCCCAATCTGTGCGTTTCCTAACTTGTAGTGTAATAGACACTCTCAGGACAAAATTACCTCTGTTGTCTTGTAGGCACAAGTGAAAATAAGTGTGCGCTATGGATACACAGAAGCCATCCCCCCCACCCCATAAATGCATATTTTGCAATTAGCAAAAAAAAACATATGCAGTATTGGTTTTAATTTGAGGTATCAGAGAATACTCTGTTTTCGTGTATTCTCAAATTCCTTAGAAGTCAACTCCTATTGGAATGTTTCTCTGAAAGGTACCACCTATGCAGTAAGGGTTAAGAATTATGGGATAAGCAGTCTTTACATTTGAACCAAAATGTACTAAAATAGCAACCTCTGATAAGTAAAAAATCGTTGCTGCTTTGTTGCTTTTCCCTTTGTGCCTCTCCTAATGCTTTATTGTGGTCTTAAGTCTCTTTTAGCATTTGCATATAGTTCAGGATAGATCCCTCCTTAATGACGTGCCGATCTTTAGATACCTGCGTGTCAATAACATGCTCTGATGCTATGTACCATTGACAGTCACACCGTGCCCCTCCATCTGCTTTTGTTTTGACCCTATCTTTGAACTTTATCTTGGTTGCTGGCCAGTAGTTTTCCCTTTAATTACAAGAAGGAAACTGTCAATAAAATCTGTTAAATGGGATGCAATGAGTGGCTTGAATGGGCGGACGGCTATTTGTTCAAATTCTGCAGCATTCAAGGTATTGACAGTTTGTTTTCTGGGGCCATATGTGACGATCAATCTCAGGCTGGGCTCAGCCGCGCTGAAAAATGAAAAACCAGATTGCTTTTGCTTACTTGTGGATGACGACTTTGTGATTTGGCGCGGTCCTAGTGAGATGAGACCCTTCTGCCCAAATTGCCCCCATGAGAGCCGGGAACGCGTGACTGTTTTTAGAAATAATTTTTAATTGATTTTGTAATTAACAGTTCATCTACAATATTGATGCATGAATCCTTGGACTGAGAGGAGGGAAATTGTTTTCAACAATGAAGTTGTACTTTCCTATTTGTCTTCATAATGGAGTTTAGCATTGCACACTTTTAATTGCTTACCACACCATTCGTTCACCTCTCTTTTCCTACCCCCCACTGTGAAACTGTAACATAGGATTCTTTATGACAAGTGGCACTGTTGATGCAAACATCTCAGATACCCCTTGTCTGGCTCTCCAGAAGACCAAAGCGGGAGATGGGAGAGAAATTTTCCGAGAATTTATTATTAGTCTGCATGGACATCACATTATAGCATCTCTCATAATCAGATGAAAAATTTTGCAGCAATGGTTTTGGGAAGGATTTCTGTTTGGTAGTCATATAGTGATTCCAACTGAAAACATGCACTTGGTTATTTTTAAAATACAGCAGGCATGTTTTCTGTCTTTCATACTACGTACTGCTTCTTTAAATTATTAACTAATCCTGAGTGCTGAGCAGCGCTAAAATTTTATCAAAATTGCTAAAATCTTACCATTTTAGGTGTCAGATGTATACTTTATGGCAATGGATTGTAATTTAGATACCTGAATTAATTAGTAGCAGCACTTCCGTCTGTTGTTTGGAAGTAAAATCATTAATGTTTTGATATGTAAATATTCGAATCCCACAGACTCTGCTGTTAGAAGGAGGAAGTGACCTACTTTAGAGCAATGACTGGTGATTAGGAAGTCTTTAAAGAACTCGTTAGTTTGCTTTGCTTGTTTAAAGCCAGAAATAGTTAACAGGCCTTCTCTCTTTTTTCTCTTACACTGGTAGTGAGTCACATTAATTTCTCTCAGGAAATTTCTCCATGTCACGAAGTTTCTCTGGAAGTGCTTGTAAATTTTTTTTTTTTTTAGCTTCTCAATACCAAGACAAATTGAATCAGAGTCCATAATAAAGGAGAAAAGAGTAAGGATGGTATTGATAATCTAAATTATGCCACCTTCCTTGTGTTGTATAACTATGACCCTTCTTTCATGCACCCAACCCCCAAAGCCTCCCACCATTTTAGCATGGGATAAACTACTCAGAAAATGTATTTTTTCATACTGTCAATACGATACTATTTTATTCCATTTTTTGACCATTACTTGGATGGCAGCAATGAAGTTGTAGATTCATTCTTCCTTAGATCCAGTGATTCTTAAACTGTTTAAAAATACATCAATATGAAAAATGTTTTCAAAGATTCCGTAAAAAGGTCATGGATTTTCTTTTAGTATTTAGAAATTTCAGATGAACCTAAGTGAGTTTTTGTGAAAAAAAAAATCCTATTTTAGTGTTATTTTTATAGATTTCTTAGCATTCCCTTTATGGCTATAGGTGTTAACAGCCCATGTCTCATTAATCTAAATTTCAGCTTATTTTAAACATCTGTCTCTATTCAATAACTATAAATATTGTGCTTATGCTCAGGAAACAGGGAATTGTCTTCTTGATAATAGCTTTCATATATTTTTGTAGCTCTGTTTCTGGCATATGTGAATTTAGGGTTACAGCACCAGCAACACCACTGGAAGTACTTTCCCTCTCTTGAGGGAAAGGGCAAAAAAAAAAAAAAAAAACCCAATATATTATAAACTGATACTGTCATTCTCACATTCAAATATTTGGAAACCCCAAATAATTGCCTCAATTATTTTTGAAGGTAAAAAACTCTCAGGCTCACTTAAACTACGTACTTTCTTACTTTTGAGCGCCATCTATCTCTTAGGCAATTATTGCCTACCTGATAGATCTCCGTGCAATTGAATTTAAAAAGAAAAACCTAAGTCACAATTTTAGCATTATAATTGTTAGGCCCCAGTTATCTCATCAGTACACCAAGAAATTACAGACTTGTCTCTAGAATTCTTTCCATTTGGAGACTTTTATGCATCTATAATTAATTTTATGTCTTGATTAGAAAGTTTAGTGAAATATTACTCCTCGCATGTTGGGTAAGATTAGATCACATGATTCTATTCTCTCAGTTTGTTTGTTTGTTTGTTTGTTTGTTTTTGATTCTTACATTTAAGACTTTGTTTGAAACTATTATCACTGGCCCCAAGGAAATATACTCATTTTTATACAGTGGAAAACTAAAGCAGCTTAAGAGTAAGAATTACTTGTAGCCTGGTCTTTCTCTTTTGCTCAGATCACAACCCTCCAGCTTCATAGCTGCCACCCACAGCCCTAGTGGTGTCGCTGGCCCTGCCCCCATCCTGGAGCCCTGTGAGCCCAACCCATTCAAGAATAAACAGAATCTATGTACTTAAAGCTGACTTTTCTTTTTATTTCTACACCATACTTCTAGAATCTGTTGATATTAAGCTGCAAGTAATATCTTGGTCATCAGTTTCAAACTATAAGTAATTATTAACCACATCTTGACAGTATTTTGTTCTTGAGGACAAATGTTTGGTGTGTAGAATTGTGATACAATTTCAAGGAATAGAAAGTTTATGATTACCGTAGGAGACTGGAATGAGGACCATCTTTAGTTATGGAAGTTTGGCCTTGTGTTTTTTTGGTCTTTTTTCGTTATCACTCCCTTGTGGTAGCCTTTCTAGATATTTTTTTCTTAATAAGTCCCCAGTGAAATATTAGTATCATGAATATGTTATGTACCTGCTTATGTACTATGTGCGTATGTATTTGTTTTTACCAAAAAAGAGAGATTCCCCCTACTTCGTAATTCCAAATTTCACTTTCTTTGCGAATGCATGCTTTAATCACATAACTGTTTTCTTGTCTGTAAAATGAGGCAAGTGAATTACACAGTATCTCCTAAAATTTTTATGTCAGTTACTTTTAAGTGAAGGCAGTGAGTTTGGTCATCTATTTTGTGTGTGGTGATGTGTATATTTTTGCTGAATTTGTAACATAGAAATATTAACATCTTCATGGATCTGAACAATTAGTGGAAAAGTGGAAAAACCTCTTCAGTCCCTGAGTATCTCCTGGGCCCTCAACCATAATTGTATTGAAACTTTGACTAAATTTGCTGGTTTGATATTCTAAACATAGTTTTAGATATTGATCAAGAGATAATCTTTTTTTTTTTTTTTTTAGAATCTTTCTGTAGACTTTTTTTTTTTTTTTTTTTTTTTAGCTTTTGCTGGGACTCTCATTTGATTTCCGCAATGTGCCTGTGAGGTAGACATGAGACATATCCAATAGAATTTTTACTGGTAACTGAAGCAAGCTGATAAGATGTGTGGCCACTATAAAGCAGAGGGTTGGGCCCTCTGTCTCTGTCTATCAATAAGCTATTTCTATTCCACAAATAAGTATATAGCATGTCTATAAAAGGATCAACACAGAAAACTAGCCAATGCCATTTTACATCTGCTAATCTAAATTAGTACTTTTAATTTAGTTTAGAATTTTGCACTCACTTTATCTTGCTGTCTTCTTGTAGTTACAGTAGTATAAAACCACTCTTCAGGGCAGCCTAGGTGGTTTTGTGGTTTAGTGCCGCCCTCAGCCCAGGGCGTGCGTGATCCTGGGGACCCGGGATCCAGTCCTGCATCAAGCTCGCTTCATGGAGCCTGCTTTTCCCTCTGCCTGTGTCTCTGCCTCTTTCTCTCTCTCTCTCTCTCTGTCTGAATAAATAAATAAATAAATAAATAAATAAATAAATAAATAAATAAAATCTTTAGAAAAAAACAAAATACTCTTCAAAGTGACAAAAAAGATTTGGAGACAAATGTTTACTACCTTTATAGGATTTAATAAAAAATAAGTATGGGTGGGTCTTTTGTGGCAGGTAGATATTTATATTTAACTTTTTCTCATATCAAACCATAATTAATACTCTCTGTGAAATCAAAATGAGATTTTTCCATATCCTAGTCTATTTTTCTTTATTTTTTGCTCAAATCTGCCATCACTGTTTAGATTAATTTTGCTTAAGATGATATTTGAATTGAAGTAGGTGGTGGTTTTATTTCATATATATAATGATATCTCAAATTTTTATGTAAGAAATAACTGGGTTTTTAATGTTTCTTATCATATTAAATGATCACTATGCCTTGAACAAAGTGTAAGAAATATTTGCTGCAAGTGTCTCTGTGCTTCCAACTGGATGGATATTAAGTATATAAATACTCTATAATTGCTTTACTTCTAGGGAATGACATAATATAACATTATTTTCATTTATAGATCTTAAGATAATGACTAATCCCTTGCAAAAAGGTCATTAGCATGGTGCAGATCATTTATGATATTGGGAAATATCAAAATATTTACCACCCAAGTTGCTATCAACATTCACCTTTTTTTTTTTTAAGATTTTGTTTGGAGGGGGAGGAAAGAGAGCAAGGAGGAGTGGTGGAAGGGCAGAGGGAGAGGAAGGAGGAGGAAGCAGACTCCCTGCTGAGCAGGGAGCTCCACTGACCAAAGACCAATGGGGTGGGGGTGGGGGCTCTATCTCAGGACCCTGAGATCATGACCTGAGCCAAAATCAAAAGTCGAACACTCAACCAACTGAGCCACCCAGGCAGGCGCCCTTCAACATTCATTTACTGAGTATAATTGTCTTAATCACTTCCGTAGAAGGAGTTATAATAGAAAGCTCCTAGATAAGTGTTAGATATTGGAAGGAGGGAGGGGACTTGAGTAGTTGGAGGGAAATAAAAGAGTCTTAATAGGGAACTCCAATTATGCAGGGTAAACAGAATAATGATAACAATAATTTGGGATTTATGAGAGGGAAGCCTGGAGGAAAGAAACTATGAGCTATGGATCTGTGGTTCAACACCTAATATAAATACAGTAGAAGAATGATTTGCGGGGCTAGTATAAATGTTGGAACCAGGGCAAGAAATGAGAAAGGCAGGTCTCTCCCAAAAATGCATGTCTCTCCATGCAAAGCTGTAAAATCAGTTCTGTTCTCGCCATGGTTAAGCACAAAATAAGAATTGTTATTGCTTCTCCAACATGAGAATTCTCATTTTTCTGCATTAGGAAAGTCCTGAGAAGTCTTTTGATCCAACCTCCCAGTTGGTATGTGAACAGCTTCCTTGGCAGTTCTGCCAAGTGTTTCTACCAGCTTGCTCAGAATTCTGCTTAACTCACTACTTTCTAGAAGTGAAACTTCCATTGGAAGTTTCTCACTACCCCTCTCTCCATCTCTGCCTCTCACCATTTTAAGATGAAATAAAACATAGATTAAACACACACACACACACCCCAACCTCCCCTAAATGTATAACTTAATGAATGTATTAGTTTTCTAAGGCCGCTCCAACAAATTGCCGCAACTTGGTAACTTTAAACAGTACTTATTTATTCTCTTACTGTGCTGGAGATCAGAAGTCCATAATTATTTTTACAAGATTAAAGACTAGATATAGACTGGGCAGCTATCCTTCTGGAGACTCTAAGGGAAGACCTCTTTCCCTGCCTTTTCCAGCTTCTAGAGTGATATTCCCTGCGTTGCTTGACTTAGGGCACCTGCCACTATCTCCAAGGCAGCAGTGTAGCATCATACTTCAGTGGTAACATTGCCACCTTCCTCCTTTGCCTCTCTTCCATAAGGACACTTTTGACTTCATTGAAGACCCTCCTGGATAACCTAGGATAATCTCCCATAGCAGATCTTTACAGCTACAGAGTCTACTTTGCCATACAATGTGACATTCAAGTTCACAGAACGGACTACCTGGATATCTTTGGAGCCATTTTGCATCATTCCCATGAGCAAGGATGGGAAATAAAAATTTGTGAGATATCCCAGAAACCCCACTATGTGTCTTGTCCCTATCTCAGCCTTCCTCCTTTCCCACAAAAGTAACCACTATCCTGTTGTGGTTTTTATCCATTCCTTGTGTTCCATTATGGCTTTACTACTAAATAAGTATCCTCAGATATGATAGTTTAGTCTTGCTCATTTCCAAAACAAAACAAAAAATTAATGGAGTTTGTAACCTTCTTTTAATCTAAAAATTCGTCTTTCATTTTCATATTCTCATAATTTCTCTGTTGAAGAAATCAGGGCATTTGGTTTGCACAGCTTCCCACAGTCTGGACTTTACAGATTGCATAGTCTGGGTGCAGTTTGTCATGTTTCTTTGCCCTTTGCATTTTGTGCAAATTGACAACTGGATCCAGAGACTGAGTTTCAATCCCTGTGACACCTATATGTGGTGTGCTGTTCATTGGGAGTCACACAGTGTCCTTTTGTGTCTATAGGATGAATGCAACTGTTGATGCTCATTACCTATATCCATTCATTGCTGGGGGTTGCAAAATGATGATCTGTGATTTTTTCATCTCTTCTATATAGTCAGTCATTTGGATACTTATATAAAATGATGCTTCTTCATGTCTCTTATTGATGATTGATGATGCAATTTATATAGGAGCTTGATTCTTTCCCTTTATTCACCAGTTTTCAAAATAAAGAATTGATGTTCTATCTTTTAAAAATGGATTATAATCAAATGTATGTAAACATATTCAGTGGATTTCTTTATTCCTCTTTTTTTGTTTTTTAGAGAGAGAGAGAGAGCTCAAGAAGCAGGTATGGGGGGAGGTGGAGAGGGAGAATCTTAAGCAGGCGCCATGGCCAGTGCATAACCCAACACGGATCTCGATCTTGACCCTGAGATTGTGGCCTAAGCTGAAATCAAGAGTCAGATGCTTTACCAACTGAGCCACCCAGTCAGCCACCCAATCCTATTCAGTGGATTTCAGTCAATTGCAATTATAATCCTTTTGGAAAATCAAATTGTCCCATTTTCAGTCAGCGGAAATCTCTTCAGGTTGTCTTCTGGAATCTTTCTGAATGGCTTAGTAGTTGTAGATAGTACCCTTTAATCTAATATAAGATGTTCCATACTTATCTTAACTATTTCCTTGCTGAAGCCTGGAATCTAATTATTGCTCATTATTGCATTCCTGGGTTTGGCCATCCTTCCTAGGCCTTCTCAGTGGACAGAGCCAGGAACACACACAGTCCTGATTGTGTGTGTGTGCATGTGTGTGTTGGGGATACCTTGGCACTTAGTTTTGTTTGTAAGTGTTGTCTATGAGTTTTTAGTTTGGGCATCTAGTTGTTCTTTTTTCTATGTGCAGATTTGGAAAGATTAAATAATTTTGCTGCTACCACTGCCATCTTCCTAGAACCTAGTCTACCTATTTCTAAAGTTTATGACTGACACCATTTTTGGAAATTCAGGGTCAACTATCTATGTCAATCAAGAGCTAGTTTGCAGTTCCTCAGTACCCAGCCAATCGCAGCCAGGAGGATCGCTCTGTTAGATTCCTTATATATTGCATATAAAAATTTTAAGATCAAATTATCTTCTAGACAATAGACTTTTGCTCACTTCTCTGTGTTTTCTATCATGTTGCATTTCATTCCTTTAGTGATTGGAGAGTCCCATCGGCTCACCCCTTATTACCCCTATTCATGTAGGCAATTTATAAACACTAAAGAAATCAACACTGGGTTCCTCTGAGTGTTGATTTATATTATGTGCTAGACTTGACTCTGAATGTGCTTTGTCAGTTCCACCCTCAAAATAAGATTTGGCACCATCGAGAAACTATTGTCAAGAATGAGCTACAAGTCCTAGAGACAGTTCCCAAACATTTGGGCATTCAGGAGTAGCTATGCTCATGCCCACAATAGTTAAAATATTTATCACAGAAAAAGGCAATATTTTATTTCAGGTAAAATACAAAAATGAGATATTTTGCAGTGGCTCTGAGTCTCACTGAATTTCGCAACTGTGGGTGTGTGAGGATATTTAGCCCTCTTCCCAAAATAAATGATCCGAACTAGACAAGTTCCTTTAGGATCCCACTTCACAGAATAAAATATTGGAATTTAATGTTAGGGTCCTATTTTATTATTAAGTGCTGAAATTTAATATGTGGGTGACAATATAGGCTTCATGTGAACACTGGTTATCTTTTGAAGTCTGGATTCTTCTGGAATAGAATTCTCTTGCTGTTTGCAACCCTGGCTTGGCCATAGAAGCACCTAGATTTTTAAAAATACAGATGATGGCTTGGAGCTAGCTACAATTTTCTGATTAATAAATCTGGGCTTGGGCCCAGACATCCTTGTTTTTAACCACTCACCCAGTATTTTTAATGTTATAGGCTCCCTGTGTCTACTTAGTTCATAAGCCTATGATTCCCATTATTAAGTTTCACTGGTTTTCATTAGCACAAATACTGGGACCATTTCCTTTAAAATATAAAGTTAAAAAGAAACCAGCTCCAACAACCAAAGCTAAATAATTACATAAATTAATGCCAGTTCTCTTGAGCCTGGCATAAATGTATAAATGTAGCCCAAAGAGCAAAACAGAGATTAAAGCCACAGAGCCAGAACTTGAACTAGGATCCCTAATGGAGATTAATATTTTCTTCAGCAGTCTGCCAGCTGAATCATGGTCTAATTAAATAGTTCAGATTTAGTGAGTTTGCATTTAAAGTATTAGCAGATCTGAGAATGGGTAAAGCTAAAATGAGTTAGAATCTTTTCTGTAAATGGGAAGTTAAATTATCATAGTAATTTGATTAAATCATTTTTAAATCTCTCAAGCTAAATCACAGCCTTTAAAGAATAGTTTGAAGTCTTAATTGCTGTTTGTGAGCATATCTCTCTGCTATTTGTTCTCGCCTCATTTCCTGGGACATCCTATAATATATCTCCTGCCGGGCAAGAGTAGTGGGGAAGGCAAGGCTTGGGGTGGGGGCTGAGGTGACTCTGCAGCTCACTTCAAGCGTTTAAAGATCTGCCATGGAGAAGAAGGACATTTATTCTGTATCCTTCCAATATTTAGAACCAGGACCAAAGGCTGGAAGTTGTAGACAGATTTGGAAAAATCTGAAGAGGACATTTCTAATAATTGGTCAATCTCATAAAATAGAATGTTCTACATATATCTGGAAATGTCTTCATTAGCAATGTAGAGAAGATTCTTTTTTTTTTCTTTCTAAGATTTTTGTTATTTATTTGACACAGAGAGAAAGAGAGCGTACAAGTAGGCATAGCAGCAGGCAGAGGGAGAAGCAGGCTCCTTGAAGAGCAGAGAGCCCCATGTGGGGCCTTGATCCCGGGACCCTGGGATCATAACCTGAGCCGAGCTGAAGGCAGACACTTCGACTGCCACCCAGGTACCCCCAGGAATATAGAGAAGATTCTTGATGAAGATGGAAGGTTGAATAAGATAGACTCAGAAGATCATTTTAACTCATTTTTTAAAAAATGACAATGCCAAGTGGTATGCATTCTAGCAGCATATTTTGATACAAAAAAACCTGACTTAAACCTAATAACTCTGATGCATCCGGTGCCAGGTGACTTCCTGGCAGCCAGGAGATGAAATAAGGCAGTGTTCAGAAAGGGCATATCGGAGGCCTTACCCGAAACGGGTGTTTAATATATGGTCTATTTATTATATTTATTCCACTTTTCCTTTGGTTTGATGGGAAAGTAGTTTAAAATTGTCTGTAAAGATGCAATTCCTCTTTCCCCATCCACTTATTCCTCTTTCTACTTTGAGTGCTTTGAGGCCCAGGATATTTGGTAAGTCCATCTTCTCTCCCTTTCCTTATGTGCAAGGTCAGTTTTTTGAATACCTGGATACTCACCGTTAGTGTGTGCCTGGGCCTCCCATTTCCCCTTCAGCATTTAACAGGAAAAATAGAAAAAAAAAAAGTTCAGTGCACGTTGTCATCTCCATGACAGGTTTCCCCTAACATTGCCAGTCCTTAGACATCTTTGGAAATGACGTGTGCTTATTGCTATGAGAAGACACATAGGAAGTGGATGAGATTGTCGTGTGAAAGGAGCCGGAGTGAAGAGAGGCCTGGGGAGAAACAATCCATAGGGACAGGCTAGCTTCTGTGTTGGGAAATGACCCGAGTTTCGCTCCAGGGTACCACTGTCGACCTTAACAACCTGAAAGAATTCTTCTTGGCTCCACCAGGCAGGAGTAGAGTCGTATTCCAAGTGACTCAAAACTCTTTTTTTGAGAAATGTGTCATTAACTACCTGGTGTAAACAGTGGTCAGTTTACCAAGGATGTGCTGAAATGATTTCAAAATGACGATGTAAAACAACAAAATGCAAAAAAACCTTTTAAACAGGTTCCTGGTTATGGCTGTCAGCCTTCTAATTACGTTGCCATATTTTTTTTTTTTTTTTTTTTTTACCATATGTTTAGCCACTTGATTTTAAATTACATTTCCTCTCTCTTTTTGCACATGTGACCTGATATTTGAATTATAGGAAAGATTAGGCTAACTACATATATCTTAGAGCTCTGCATTCTCAGAGAAGGAGAATTATTAAACATGAAGAATCCCCCAAAGACTCCATTATGTGTAATTAACAGATAAACTGTCATCAGAATCAATAAAACGTGCTAAATGATTCAAACTTGTATATAATTAAGTGTCTGTTTTAGAGCTAGAGCAGTAACTTTTCTTTTTCCCCACATCTCACATTTCTCAAAAGAATAATTGTGGCAACCCTGTTAACCCTTTCCTTGCTTGATCAAATTAGATTTTTAAATTAGTCACTTAAGGGCAAAGTTCACTTCACAAATGTGAAAAATATTTCAGAACTCGTTAATCTAAAGACTTCATTTGTTTTTCAGTAGAAGCAGACTGGATGAGGATGCTTTAATGAACTGTTAACAGTACACTGAAAACCTTGAAAGGATAAGCAATTTTTTTGTGGTTTTTGGATAGTCTACACCTGAATGTAGTGTTAGATTTGGTTTCTTTATACAGAATTCTTAAAACCCTGGTCATCAGTTGTTGTTTGTTTGTTTGTTTGTTTGTTTGTTTCCTTTTGGGAAATAAGGGCTTTCTGAGGGCAAGATCATAATTTTATTTTATTTTATTTTTAAGATCATAGTTTTAGACAATGTTACTTCCACACCACTTAGAATAATGCTTTTATTTTTTAAATTTTTTTAAAGGGGAGAGATTTTTTTAAGATTATTTATTTATTTATTTATTTATTTGACAGAGAATGAGCCAGAGAGCAGGAGCAGGGGTGGATGGGGTGGGGGGATGGCAAAGGGAGAAGCAGGCTCCCCACTGAGCACGGAACCCTACCTGGGATTCGATCCCAGGACCCCAGGATCATGACTTGAGCCAAAGGCAGACGCTTAACAGACTGAACCAGAATAATACTTTTAATAGGCGTCCTTCAATAATTGCTGGCTGAGTGAATAAACACATGAATGGGATAATGAATACGGTGAATGAGATAATGAATAAAGTAACAGAGATTGTGATCTGATAAAAGAAAGTCTCTGATTGTTCCATTTTAGAGGAAAAACAAAACAAAACAAAAATCCCACACTTTGAAATAACGGATTTTTTTTTGGGGGGGGGGTAACTTCTGTGTTGGAAATCCATGGTGGAAATCACCTGCTGGAGGGCAATGTAGAAAAAGGAAAAAAAAAAAAAAAAATAGAGGTTTTTGGAATCGTAAACTTCTCTGAGCAGATCACAAGGCTTAGAGAGCCCAGAGAGGCCCGAGAATAATATCGAGGTTCCCCCGAGTGGGCTCTGGTTCTTACTGACCCTGTTCTGTCTCCCGCTTTGTCGCGCAGACTCCATGCACATAGAGGACGTGGAGGCTGTTCAGAAGCTGCAGGATGTGTTGCACGAGGCGCTGCAGGATTACGAGGCGGGCCAGCACATGGAGGACCCGCGCAGGGCCGGCAAGATGCTGATGACGCTGCCGCTCCTGAGGCAGACCTCCACCAAGGCGGTGCAGCACTTCTACAACATCAAACTAGAAGGCAAAGTCCCCATGCACAAACTTTTTTTGGAAATGCTGGAGGCCAAGGTCTGACTACAGGCTTCCCGGGCCTTCCTAATCTGCACGCCGGAAAAGGGAAAACTAAACCCAAGAGCGATGTCGAAGAAACTTAGCGTTTAGTTACCAACATCAAAAATCAACGGACTGCACTGATCATTTAGCAGCAAGACTATGAAGCAGCTTCCAGATTCCTCCCAATCCTCCTGATGCGTTTCTTTCTCCCTTTTCTCATCGTCCTTCTGCCTTTCTTCCCTCCTTTCTCAGCCGCTTTATTGCTTTCTTTTCTCCCTCCCTGAGTCCTCCTCTCCCTCATTTCGTGGCTTCCTTCACTACCGCTTCCCTTTCTCCTCCACTGCCTTCCTTCCCTCTTCCTCCTCCTCCTCCTCGCCTCCTTCCCTTTTCTCCACCTTCCCCTTTCTGCTCAACTGAACGTTTCTCTAGTTGTAAGGAAATTGTCCCCTGCCTTGCCTTGCCTTGCCTTGTCTGTCCTTCCTTCCTTCCTTCCTTCCTTCCTTCCTTTCCTTTTTCTTCCTTCCTTTCCTTTTTCTTCCTTCCTTCCTTCCCTTCCTTCCTTCCTTCCTTCCTTCCTTCCTTTCTTTTATTCTTCCTTCCTTCCTTTCCTTTCTTCCTTCCTCTCCTTTCCTCTCCTCTCCTCTCCTCTCCTCTCCTCTCCTCTCCTCTCCTCTCCTCTCCTTTCCTTTCCTTTCCTTTCCTCTTTCCTCCCTCCCTCCCTCCCTTCCTTCCTTCTGCTGCTGAACTTTTAAAAGAGGTCTCTAACTGAAGTGAGATGGAAGCCAGCCCTGCCAAAGGATGGAGATCCATGATATGGATACCAGTGAGCTTGTTGTGAACCATAACGTCCCCAATGACTAAGGAATCAAAGCGAGAGAGAACCAACGTACCTAAAAGTACAGCGCAACACAGACCAATTGACTTGAGTGCAGTATTAGATTTCACGGGAGCAGCCTCTAATTAGACAACTTCAGCAACGTGGCATCGGCTGCTTCTTATCATTGCTTTTCCATCTAGATCAGTTACAGCCATTTGATTCCTTAATTGTTTTTTCAAGTCTTCCAGGTATTTGTTAGTTTAGCTACTATGTAACTTTTTCAGGGAATAGTTTAAGCTTTATTCATTCATGCAATACTAAAGAGAAATAAGAATACTGCGATTTTGTGCTGGCTTTGAACACTTATGAACAATAATGAAGGACAAATGAATCCTGAAGGAAGATTTTTAAAAAAAAAATGTTTTGTTTCTTCTTACAAATGGAGATTTTTTTGTACCAGCTTTACCACTTTTCAGCCATTTATTAATATGGGAATTTAACTTACTCAAGCAATAGTTGAAGGGAAGGTGCATATTATCACGGATGCAATTTATGTTGTGTGCCAGTCTGGTCCCAAACATCAATTTCTTAACATGAGCTCCAGTTTACCTAAATGTTCACTAACACAAAGGATTAGATTACACCTACAGTGACTCCGAGTAGTCACGCACGTAAAGCACTGCACATGGAGTACAGATCCGTAGAATGATCAGGAGTGCGCCTCTCTACCTGGGAGGCACAGTTGCCATATGATTTCTAGCTGCCATGGTGGTTAGGAATGAGATACCGCCTGTTTGCAAAGTTACAGACCTTGTCTCCGAAGGAGCTGTGAGCCAGTATTCATTTAAGAGGCAATAAGGCAAACGCCAGAATTTGAGAAAAAAAAAAAAAACACACAAAAACAAACAAATCATCAAAGACAGCAGACGCCTGACCAAATTCTAAAACCTAATCTTTATGAGTTTATTCATTTAGGAATGTTTGTTTAAATTAATCTGCAGTTTTTACCAAGAGCTAAGCCAATAGGTGTGCTTCTCAACCAGTATTGTCACAGCAAGAAAGTCAGTCAGGTTCCAGACTGTTAAGAGGTGTAATCTAATGAAGAAATCAATTAGATGCCCCCGAAATCTACAGTCGCTGAATAACCAATAAACAGTAACCTCCATCAAATGCTATACCAATGGACCAGTGTTAGTAGCTGCTCTCTGTACTATGTGAACAGTCTTATTCTATGTACACAGATGTAATTAAAATTGTAATCCTAACAAACAAAAGAAATGTAGTTCAGCTTTTCAATGTTTCATGTTTGCTGTGCTTTTCTGAATTTTATGTTGCATTCAAAGACTGTTGTCTTGTTCTTCTTGTGGTGTTTGGATTCTTGTGGTGTGTGCTTTTAGACACAGGGTAGAATTAGAGACAATATTGGATGTACACTTCCTCAGGAGACTACAGTAGTATATTCTATTCCTTACCAGTAATAAGGTTCTTCCTAATAATAATTAAGAGATTGAAACTCCAAACAAGTACTCATTATGAACAGATACACATCAGAATCATAATAATATTTTCAAAACAAGGAATAATTTCTCTAATGGTTTATTATAGAATACCAATGTATAGCTTAGAAATAAAACTTTGAATATTTCAAGAATATAGATAAGTCTAATTTTTAAATGCTGTATATATATGGCTTTCACTCAATCATCTCTCAGATGTTGTTATTAACTAGCTCTGTGTTGTTGCAAAACTTTTTGGTGCGGACACGTTTCCAAAACTATTGCTACTTTGTGTGCTTTAAACAAAATACCTTGGGTTGATGTTTCATCAGCCTCGTGCTAGGAATACTGTGTATCTATCATTAGCTATATGGGACTATATCGTAGATTGTGGTTTCTCAGTAGAGAAGTGACTGTAGTGTGATTCTAGATAAATCATCATTAGCAATTCATTCAGATGGTCAATAACTTGAAATTTATAGCTGTGATAGGAGTTCAGAAATTGGCACATCCCTTTAAAAATAACAACAGAAAATACAACTCCTGGGACAAAAAAAAAGGTGCTGATTCTATAAGATTATTTATATATGTAAGTATTTAAAAAGATTATTTTCCAGAAAGTTTGTGCAGGGTTTCAGTTGCTACTATCCAACCACACTATATATAAGTAAAATATATACAATATATACGTTGTTTTCACTGTATCACATTAAAGTACTTGGGCTTCAGAAGTCAGAGCCAACCAACTGAAAACCTGAGATGGAGATGGGTGCAAAGAATCAAGTACAAATTTTAGTTTTCAGTTTAAGTGACTCTTGGCATCACCGAGAACAAGGATCTCACAAATAGGAAACACAACTTAAAATGTAGATCTAAAAAAAGAACTGCACGGGCTTTAGGGTAAATGCTCATCTTAATTAAACCTCGCTCGAGGTAAGTTTTTTCGAGTTTCAAGCAAGACCATTTACTTAATGTGAAGTTTTGGAAAGTGAGAAAAGTGTATGTTTTCGCCATATGATTTTAAATTTTTATTTTGCTTCTTTTAGGTTTGTTCTTATTTAAAGCAATAGGATCGTGTGACTACCTGTAGTTACACTTGTGTTTCAATCAGATCAGATTGTTGTATTTATTCCACTATTTTGCATTTAAATGATAACATAAAAGATATGAAATATTTAAAACTGCTATTTTTCTTATAGAAGAGAAAATGGGTGTTGGTGATTGTATTTTAATTATTTAAGCGTCTCTGTTTACCTGCCTAGGAAAACATTTTATGGCAGTCTTATGTGCAAAGATCGTAAAAGGACAAAAAAATTTAAACTGCTTATCATAATCCAGGAGTTGCATTATAGCCAGTAGTAAAAAGAATAATAATAATAATAAAACCATGTCTATAGCTGTAGATGGGCTTCACATCTGTAAAGCAATCAATTGTATATTTTTGTGATGTGTACCATACTGTGTGCTCCCGCAAATGTCCATTTGTGTAAATGTATTTATTTTATATTGTATATATTGTTAAATGCAAAAAGGAGATATGATTCTGTAACTCCAATCAGTTCAGATGTGTAACTCAAATTATTATGCCTTTCAGGATGATGGTAGAGCAATATTAAACAAGCTTCCACTTTTGATTGCTCTTTTGTATTGTGTTTCTTTTTGTTCCGCCCACTGAGGACCCGAATCAATAAACACTGCCCTTTGTTGCTTCCACGCAGACAGTATCTCCGAGTACCTATTCCCTAAAAATAAAGTAGGAGTTTAAATAAGAGCTATATAAAGGCTTGTCAGAATGAATTCGAGGGTGCCGAGAGACATTTTGCATATTTAAGAGTATGCAAAGTGTCTCATGGCACATTAGAATTCATTCTGACAAGCCTTTATATAGCTCTTATTTAAACTTAAAGCATCCCCACATCATCCTGCATTACTCAAAATCATCGCCTCTGTGTCAATGTCATAACAGAAAACTTTCCCCCTATTTTAAGATCGTATTAAAACCTGCTCGAGATACCTATTATTGCCCTCCCTCTGCAAGGAAGCCGAGGGCTTGCACGAGCTCGGCAGCGGGCTGCAGGCTTCGCAGGCCGGATTTCCCTGGGGGAGGGGGGGGGTCGGGGGGGTCCGCAGGGGCGCTGGGAGGTCCGAGTGCACGAGTGGGGGGAGCTGCCTTCCAATCCCAGAGGCTGAACCAGCACTGCCCACCTGCCCAGGGCACGCGGCCTCCCCTCGCTTCTCTCCCTCCGACAGGTGACACCCGGGTCGCCCCGGGTCAAGCCGCGCTTGCACCTGCTTCCCCCCTCCCCCCGCCCCGGGGCATCACCACACTTCTGCCTACCTGGGGAGCCTCGTGGGGCTGCATCTGCCCACCGTGCCCCTCACCTGCCAGGGGTGGCCGGTTCTCTGGTGACACACAGAGGTCTCTAAACACAAGGCGACTCAGGGGCCAGAGGCCACCTAAAGGACCCAGGTGCTGCAGCCAGCAGCCCCACTCGGCTTGGCCCTCCCTGTTCCAGGGTCCTCTGAGTGGCATCAGCTCAGCAGAGGTTCTTAGGTTCGGAGGTGCTTGGCTTTGGGTATTTTTCAAAGTCCTGGGGTGGAACTGACCCAGTGCAGGATGCAAACCTAGCAGGAGGGAAAGCTGGCCTGGCATCTCCCAGGGACGTTCTCCTTTAAAGCTCTGTGCCAACGCTCTCAGGAACTCCAACGGCAGACTTCTCTTGCTGGCTTTTGGAATTCGGAATTATTTAAAAGAAAAGAAAGGAAAAAAAGGAATGCTGAGTTATTACACGGAGTAACTTTTCCACTACTGACGTATTTATCAGAGACGCCTCAGGTGTCAGAGAAAATGAAACAGGATTTTGACCTTTCAGCATGTTCATTTCTTGATATATAAACAATGAATAGCTCTGACAAATGGGTTATGTGTTTGTGTTGAGGGATCAGTTTTATTTTTACCTGTTTATAAATGACTTTTTGCTTTAAACTAGTGGTTCCCCCAACTAGGCCGCATATTGGAGTCACCTGAAGAGTGTTCAGATTGCCTGACGCTCATATGCCTACCCCACAGCGGACTGGGCCTTAGCTGTGGCCTAAGTTGTGGGGCTTTGGAATGGTTCAAAAGTTCATCTGGGTGTCATCGTGGCTCTGGCGGTAGGGCACCTGACCTTTTTTTTTTTTTTTTTTTTTTTTATATTTTATTTATTCATGAGGGACACAGGCAGAGGGAGAAGCAGGAGCCATGCAGGGACCCTGACGTGGGACTCGATCCCAGGACTCCAGGATCACGCCATGGACCGAAGGCAGGTGCTAAACCATTGAGCCCCCAGGGATCCCAGGGTGCCTGGCTCTTGAGCTCAGTTCTATGCCTTGAGCTCAGGGCGTGGGTTCAAGCCCCATGTTGGGCTACCCACTGGGCATAGAGCTTACTTAAAAAATTATATATATATATGTATATATATATAATATAGACTTAATATATACTTAAATATATTAACATATATTATGTACTTATATATATGCTTAAAATTATATATATAATCTTTAGCTGATTGTAATGTGAAGACATGAGGAAACATACTTCAAATTTTTATGTTACCCAAATAGACAAAGAATAGCCTAAAAATTTTCATACGTTGGCTCTGAATTTTTGTGAGAGTTTTAGACTGCTTTTTAAAATATCATGACAAACGGATTCAGCCTTGTTTTTAATCACAAGGCCAATGCAATGCACCTGGATTGTTTTGACCACCGCTTCTCCCCAACACCTCCCCACATAGTGCCTGGTCCTCTCTTCCCATCCATCCTTCCCACAGTCACATGGGGGACACGTTCTATTTGATGATTCCCAAACCACATCTTCTGGTTTTGCCACATCTAAAAGTAAGATACCTTCTTAAAAACTTGTGCAGACTTATCTTACAATCTCCTTTAAAAAAAAAAAAATTCTGCTGATCTGACCCTTCCATGTGCTTTCAATTGAACTTACATGTGGCTTACCTACCTGTTCTTCCCTACTCAAAAACAAAAGAGGAACAAAATTAGAACAAATTTCATTTCTCCGGATGACCTCTCTTACCTACGTCTTCCAAGTCGCAGATTTAGGTAAGTAGGAAGTAGAAATGAGAACGGAGATAGAACATTTCACTCTTGGGCCTATGCAAAAACTTTAGGTACACTGAGCTTATTGCAAAATTTAATTTGTGATTACACTGTAGAAGAAAAGACATCTATTTGAGCTTCTTGTTTCATCCATGATGGTTTACATATTGAATGGATAGCCCTACAGTCCAATAGATACTGAAGTGTGCAAATCAATGTTTCCGGCCCTTTCGAATCTGGAGGTCTAGCTCCTTGGGCCCCTTGGTAGTGTGGAAAGAACAAAATGAAACAAGTAGCAGCAGATTGATTGCCCACCTCATCTTATTATGAAACAAAACAGAAAAGAAAAGAATTTCAAAATATAATCCCCCTTTCCCAGGAGTATTTGTCTTGTTCTCCATGAAGTTAAAGGTCTGAAATAATGTGCCCATCAGGGGCTCAATGTTGCATGTCCATGCCAGTTGGTCCAAGGGCTTGTTATGATGGTAATGACCTGCTGAAACGTGAGCTTGGATTGCAACAATACAATTGCTACCAGCTCACCCGCTGGGAGAAATATTTTATTATTGTCAAATGTCCTCCATAGAGATTTGTTTTGCCTGTTCCTGTTTAAATTAAATTCAAAGCAGAACTGCATTACTATTTCTCTGGAGTATATTTGAGATAAACAACTAGTCTCAAAATTTAGGATTCCTGGCTAGCTCAAATTTGTTTATTAGCAGAAAAATTACAATAGGTGACACCATAGCTGCAGGAATATTATGATTGCAGCCTCAAGAGAGATTTACGTACTAAGTCCATGACCTAAAAAAAAAAAAAGAGAACTCCTTTTTTCATTACAGATGCCAGCCAGATTAATAATTAACTATGCCGTCAATTGTACAACCTTAAAAAGAAAAGATATCCTTATACACTGCTGCATTGCCATAGTATGCCACAGAATTTTGGCCATGAGGAAATTTGCCCCAAGTTAAGAAGTATGTTGAAGTCATAAATCAAATGTGTATGTGTGTATATAAAAATATTTTTAAACAGCAGCATAGTATAAATAGCACAGAAGCCCAAAGGATAAATTAAAATGCTCTTTGAGCATATACTTTTTCCATTATTATTTTTAAAAAGAATTAAATGTCCTAGAATTACGGAATTCCTTGGATCATTTTGCCAGAGGCCCTCTAACACAGCTTTGGCAAAGGACCTTGCAGCTGTGAAGCTCAGTCAATACAGATGTTGTCACATGCAGTCGCATTAGCATGGGACCTCACCCTACCAGAAAAATGCCTGTTACCTTTGTGAAAAATCACAGGAGGCCCGTGTGGTCCCCAACAGACCGAACTTTGGAGAGCTGGTTTGGGAAATGCAAATGAGCTGTTGGGAGGGGTGACCAAGGACCAAACAGGCAAACATTTCAGACTAGCAGGAGCATTAAATCACACTATTCACACTCCAATGCCATCCGCCATGCTCAGTCGAATTTCACAGTTTTGTTGGGAAGTGAGGAACTGTCTGCTATTAAAAATATAACAGCACAGAAAATGAACGTCAGAAGAGCAGTTTCTAAAATGAGGTCTAGAGTTATACATGGGTTGGCTTTTTTCCTTTTAAATATGTGGTTTCATATCATTACAGATGAAAAATACTAAACATTCATGGTAAAAAAAAAAATCCTGCAGATCCTTTGGTAATAATCTGAGATCTGTTATCTCCACTAGACTTGTATTTTGCCTCGGTCCTCTTTTGTGAACAAAATGAACTGACTAGCCCTAAAATATCAACTCTCTGCTTATAAATCAAAACAGATAAATAGACTATTTTTAAGGATATGTATGCAAAATCCCTTCCTCCACAGAAATAAATATGTAGGTGAGGATTATGGGCTGGGCAGGAAGTAAAACGATGTTTAGCTTTGATGATGTTTTGCCACCTAAGGAATTCTATACCACGTGACTTCCTTGTTCTGGTTTAATGAGATTTGGTTGTGCTAAAGTTGACAGGGGGAGACAATGAGGAGAAGCAGCTTGCCTTACCAGTTTCACGTGTGGACTTTGAGTCAGTTATACGTGAGTCCAAATCCCACCTCTGCCAATAACCAGCTATGGGGCCTTGTGACTAAAGTCTGTTCAACTTCAATAAATGGGATTTATAATCTCAAGGGATTATTATTAGAATTTAGGTAATTTAAGAAAAAAAAATGTTGTACTCATTATGATGAAAATGATTATTATTTTTTCCTTTCCCCAAGAGAGGCTAGCTAAGATTCCAGGATAATCTAATTGAGCCTGGGAGAAAGTCATTAGGGCATTGGATCCAGATGCATTAGCTGCTGCTTTGGGGAGCTTCTCTTGAGTGGGCAACACTGAAGTAGTACAGAGTCGGCGTCGATGTGCCCCTGCACAATGCAGGTCTGCCTAGAAAGCAGTCATGGACCTAACTACGTGCTGGGCACTCTGCTAGTTCTTTGCATGTATTATAAAAGTTAATATTCCCAGCAACTTTATGAGGTAAGTGCTACTAATATCTCCAACTCGTAGATGAAGGAAAGGAAGCTCCAGGAAGTCAAATGACTTGTTCCAAGGACCATCTAGTTAAATACATAGTCCAACTAAATTTGAACCCAATTTGTCTAACTCCTGAGGCTAATTATCTTAAAACATGAACTCTGCATTTAAGAGTTTCTCAAAATTGAATAATAGACAATACATCTTTTTTTTTTTTTTACATATGGGACACAAGACTGGATTAATCCTATTGCTTTGATCAAGGAATACTGTCCTCAGCTCCTGGCATCAAGTTTATTCCCTCCCCACACCATAAATCTTGTGAATACTTGGAAAATGCGTAATGTGGTTCCTGTGCAAAAGAATTTTTGTATATAGAAATTGTGCTGTGTTGACTATCTTATTCTGTTTCTTATTTTTTACTTCGCACTAGGTTTTTTAAGACTTATCCATGTTTTAGGAGGAAATCTGCTGCATAGTAAACCATTGAAGTCACATATCACATTTTGTCTGTTCTCTTTGTGATGAATGATAAGGTTGCTTTCAATTCCTTAATACAATCAATAATGCAATGAACATCTTGGGGTGGTTTTCCTTATAGACCAATGTAATTATTTTTCTAAGTTATATGCCCAGGAGGGGGTTACTGAGTTACTGACCATTTGTATGTTCATTTTCACTACAGAAATTATTCTACAGAATAAGAGCACTTTGAACTCCCAGCAGCAGTCTGTTTGGGTTTTATTTTCTTTCAGCAACGTATGAGACTATTTTGCTTTTTTTTTTTTTTCACTAATTTGATTATTTGAAAATTTATATATTATGGGTTTGACTCAAACTTCTCTGAATGTCTTATTCTTGTACGAGATCAGGTTTTCTTTTCTGTGAACTGCCTATTTATAACCTGTTTATAAAGAGCAAACTCTTTTTTTCTATTGGGTTCTTAACATTTTCTTGTTCATTTGCAGGAGTTCTTTGTATATTTTAGATATTGATCCCTGTCAGTTTCAGGTTTGGCAAATGTCTTCTAGCTGATCATGCATCCAGTAACTTTGACCTTTGTCTTTGTTCACTAGGAATTATTAATTTTGATAAAGTCATATCCATCAGTTTCATCCTCCTTTCAGAGTTCAAAATATATATTTCTAATTTTTTTTGCAATTATTGCTATAGTAGAAATTTCACATGTAGGTCTTTTATAATCCAGTTTGGATATCTTTAGTGTCATATAAGAAACTTTATTCCTCAATTTCCTTGCTCCCTACCAATGTATGATGTCACATCTATATTATACCAAACTACCATATATAAAAATGTCTATTACTTGATTCTTTTTTATTCTGCTCTTTGGACAATCTATAAGTTATTGACACAATACTATATTTTATTATTATATTTTACTATACTATTTCTATGTCTATTACTATATTTTAGTAGTATATTTTAATACTGTATTTTATTATTTTATTACTATAATTTTATAGTTTGCCTTAATATCTAAGAGGATGCATCTTTCACTCACCCACATACACTTTATCTTATTTCTCAAATTATTAGTTTTTTGGAAAATTTTATTCTTTCTCATAAATTACAAAATGTTTTGCCAAGTTTTCAAAATGATCCCTTTATAAATCTTATTAGAATTTTAATATATAAATTAAATTGGCAAAATTAACATTTTTACAAATCAAATTCAACGAACCTGCTATCTCCATTTTTTTTTCATATTTTTAAATTTCTTTGGTAGAGATTTCTCAAAATTCCCTACACAAAATCTTAGGTTTTTTAAGGCTTTTTTTTTTTTTTAGTCAAATTTTGGTATTTTACGGATTTGTAGCTATTGCCAAATACCACTAATTTTCCATTGTATTAGTGAGTTGTTTTTGAATAAAGGAATGCTACTGCATTTTGCATATTGATCTTATACTTAGGAATTTGCTGAACATCCTTATGAGTTGTAATCAGATCTGAATTTTCAAAGGAAATGATCTACAGTCGCTCTAAATTTAGATTGCAAACCAATTGGCTTATTTCTGAATCCATCTCCTTCCCACTGTACCTTATAACGGACAGTTAAGAGCAGTCAGCTCAAGCTTCTAGCATTCTGACTACAAACCATCTTTCCCAAAGCCATAAATCTGTTAGATACATTTTCTTTCTTCCCAGTGACTGAAGGCAAAACTTTTACAAATGGGTTGCCAGTACCTAACACGAACCCCCATTTGTCAGCCTTCAATAACATTTTCCAGTTTTCTGTCAAAGTTTCCCACTGCCTTTGTCCCAAAGCCACTTCCATGTATTTTAAGCTTTCATTATGGAAGCAACTCTATTTCTAGGTACTGATTTTTCTATCAGTCAGTTTTTGTGGTGTAACAACCACAAAGCCTCCATGTAGAATAAAATAAGTACTTCTTTCTTGGAGTTGGTTGGGGGAATCTAGACAGGACTTCACTGAATAGCTACTTCAGCCCGTGGGTCTGGCTGGCTCTCTGCCCCTCCTATCTCACTTTGGGGTCTGGGCTGAAGGGCCAGCAGGTTCTTCAGAAGGCGCCTCTTACTGCGATGGTGGCAGAGGGCCCGGGAAAGCAAGTCCCAAGGTACCAGCACATTTCAAGCTCTCACTCACCTTATGTCTATTCATCTCTCAGTGGCCAAAGCAAATCATGTAGCCAAGTTCAAAATCAAAGAATAGGGCAATGCGCTATGCAATCATGTGGGAGAAATTTCAAATTTATGTGGTAAGGGGTATAGAGATAAGCAGGAGTAAAGAAAGAGAAACCATAATTCAATATACCATAAACATTTGATAATTTCTATTCAATTTTTAATTATTTAATGACTGTATCCAAAACCATAGATTTTCCTCTAGATATACTGCTTTAGCAGTATTCCACAAAATTTGACATGCAGTATCTTTGCTGGCATTCAGGTCTAAGGATTCCACAATTTTTCTTATGATTTTCTCTCTAATTAAAGGCTTTCTACTGTCATACTGTGTATGTGTATACAGTTACAGCTATGTTTTTAAATATTTGTTTTAAATATGTACGGTATTAATTTCTAATTATATTTTGTGACTGTCAGAGAATATGGTCTGTATGAGGTTGAAATATGGAATTTAATAAAGGTTGCTTTGTGACTAAGTTAGGATCCAGTTTCTGAGGAAGTTCACTTGTGCTCAAAAAGAATGTGAGTATTCTGAATGATGGGTAAAATTTTCATTTTAGCACATTATTAATGTTCAATATTTAATCACGATTTATTTTTGTCTGCTTGGTATTAGAGTTTCTTAGAGGAATGTGTTAGAATCTCCATTTATAATTATTGATTTATTTGCATCTTTGTCAGTTAAGGCTTTGTGTATATTGAGTCTATATCATTAATTGCATTTATGTTTATTATCTTCATGACATTTTAATCAATTATTCTCTTTAATAGTAAATAATAGTTCTTCTAAAATATATTTAAACATAGAAAGGGCACAAAACATAGATAGTCTTTAAAGAATTTTCATGAAGTTAATGCCCATGAAAGTACCAACTAAATCAAGAATGGAAACATTGTGAATTTCAAAGACATCACATCTATGCCCCTTCCTTAAAACAAAGACGATCATGATCTTCTTTTTCTTCTAATTGTACACTTCTAAGCAGCACAGTAGAAGTTTGTTTCCTTGTGACATTTATATAAATTGAATTATACACTATATAGTGTTTTGTGACTGGGTTCTTTCAATCAACATGACTCGAGAAATCCATCCATGTTGTGATTAATGGTAGTTTGTTTATCTTCAGTGCTATATACTACTATTTATTTTTCTAAATGATGGATATTTGAGTTGTATATAATTTTTGCTGGTACAAAAGATGCTGGCATCTGTAAACTTTTTTTGCTACGCCACCTGGCTTATATGTACATGCATTTGTCACTATACCCCAAAGGGTAGCACTGCCGTATCCTAGAGCCTGCATACATTCAACTTTAGTTCATCCTAAACTATTTTCTAAAGTGGTTATACTAATATACTTTCCCACTAAGAGTTTAGGAGAAAATTCAAAAAGTCTGAATGTTATCGCATACTTTTAAATTTTGTCATTTTCATGACTATGTAGTAGTATCTTATAATGATTTTCATTTTCATTTGCAGATGACTAATACCATCGAGCGCTTTTTTATACTTTTATTAGCCCTTTGGATATCTTTTCTGTTCCAGTCAATTGCTTCATCCACACTTCGGTGATCTGTACTTATTGATTGGTATGTGTTTTTAATACTTTGTAGGTATGAAGCATTTGTGAGTTATATGTATAGCAAATAAATTCTCCAACTCTGTGGCTTGCATCTTCAGTCTCTGAATGCTAGCTTTTGATGAAGACATGCTACGTTTTAATATGATCCAAATTATCAGTCTTTTTCTATGGTTTGTGCTTTTAGTGCCCTACTTTTTAAAATGTTTCGCTTCTTTGAGGTTATGAAAATCCTTCCAAACATTGCCTTTAAGGTTTTATGGTTTTGCCTTTCTCTTTTAGTTCTTCAAATCATCTGGAATTGATTTGTGTGTATGACATAAAGTGGAGGTCAAGTTTTCTATCTTTCTGTTTTTCTATATGAACTTCCAATTGTGTAAACACCCTCCACTGAGAAGACTGGCCTTTGTCTACAGCTCTCTGGTGTCACCTTTGATACACACAGGTCTGTTTCTGGGTCCCCTCTTCTATTCATTCATTTGTCAATCTTTGTGCCAATCCTGCACATTCTTAATTGCTTCCTATAATACTTATAATAAGGCTTGATAGCTGACAGAGCAATCCCACTTCACTATTGTATTTTTCCTATCTTGTCATTTAGCATTTCTGTGTAAAATAGCATCATCTTGCTAAGATACACACACACACACACACACACACACACACACCTGTTAATATTTTCTTTGAGATGGCATTGATTCTATAAATCAATTTGTACGAAACTTATATCCATGTCACACTGAAACTTCAATTCATGAGTATGTTATGCTGCTCAGTTTTACTCTTCTGGAACTTTTTAATGCTTTTAATAAAAGGGCATCTATAAAACAGTTCTTATAGCATATATATTAGTATATGAAATATTTTTCTACTTTTTCTACTTTATAAAGGATATATGTCTCTGGTTCATTTTTAAATTTTCATGTTGTTTTTGCAATTTATAAAATTAAAATTGATTTTGTATATTGATTTTGCATCTACCAACCTGGATAAGCTTACCTATTAATTCTGATGAATATCTGTTAGGTAAATATTAGGTAAATTATTATCTAATTATTTATAGTTTTTATGTACCCAAACATATCTTTCACACATAATCACTGTTTTATTTCTTTCCCCCTCCATCCATATATCTTTTACATCTTGTCTTCATCTCATTGCACTGGTAAAGTTTTTATTCCATGTTGGATAAAACTGGTGAGAGCAAGTACCTTTGCCTTACTCCCTACCTCAAAGAAGTGTTCAACTTTCACCCTTCATTTTGATGCAGGTTTTTTTGTAGACAGCCTTTAATAGATTAAGGCTGTTTCCTTCTTTTCCACTTATTGCTAAGAATTTTTATAATGCATGGGCTTTTAATTTTGTCTAATACCTATTTTTGCATGTACTGAGATATCCTGTGATTTTTCTCCTTTATTCTGGTAACGTGGCAACATATATTGATTGCTATTTTATTGTAAAATTAATTTTACCTTCCTAAAATAAACTTAATTCGATCATGGTATATCCATCTATTTATATATTGCTGAATTTGGTTTGCTTATCTTTTGTTTAAGAATTTTTCCATCTCTGTTTATGAGCAAGAAAGTTTTATAATTTTTTTTCATAATGTAATTCTCAGGTTATGATATAAAGGTTATAAAATAGATTAGAAGAACGGTAACTACTTTATCTTCTCTGGGAGAATTTGTATGAGAATTGACCTCAATTATGTTATTTCTTTGGAAAATGCATGGGAGAATTTGCCAGGGAAACCATGAGGGCCTGACATGTTCTCTAGATAAAGTTATTTACTTAGGATTATATTTTAAAACAATTATAGCACCATTCACATTTTTAAATCTCTTCTTGTATCTTGTTTGTTACTTTGTATTTTCATAGGAATTTGTGCATTTTGTCTATTTTTAAAAATTTGTTGGCATAAAGTTGCACACAGTTTTCCCTAATTAATTTTTTTATTGACTTCAAAGTCTATAGTAGAGTGGTTGTATTAATTTCCTGTGGCTACTGTAACAAATTGCCCCAAGCTTGCTGGCTTAACAGAAGACATTTATTCTCAGGCCAGAAGTCTGAAATAAGTTTCACTGGTCTGAAATCAAGATGTTAGCAGGGCTGCATTCCTTCCAGAGGCTCTAGAGGATCATCCATTCTTTGCCTCTTCCAATTACGGGGGGCTGCTAGCACTCCTTGCCTGGTGGCCATATTATTCCAATCTTCAAATCTCTTTCTGCTCAGTCTTCACTTGGCCTTCTCTCTTTGTATGTTATCTCCTTCTACCTCTCTCTATAAAGATATTTGTGATGGCATTTAGGACCCACCAGGATAATCTAGTATAATCTCCTCATCTCAAGATCCTTAATTTAATCACATCTGTACAAACCCTTTTTCCAAATAAGGTAACATTTACAAGTTCCAGGGATTAAGACCTGCTATCTTCAGGGGGTTTACTTAGCCTGCTACAGTGGTATTTCCTTTTCCACTAGAAATCCCTTTTACGTTGGGTCCTTGTATACTCCTATTTCTTAATCAGTCTCTCCAGAGTTTATGAATTTTAGAAGTTTTTTTTTTCAAAGAACAAACTTAAATTCCCCCCCCTTCTATTAGAGGATTGCCAATATGCTCATTTCTGTTCTCAAATCTTTCCTCCATTATTGCTCCTTAGATCATTTGCTTTATTTTTCTAAGTTCTTAAAATAGATGCTTGCTAATTTAGTTTTTGTCTTTCCTTCATTTCTGTTATGAAATTTCTTCTTTGACAGCTTTTGCTTGACTACATAAACATTAACTGTTTCTTCAACATTAAATTCAAAAGGATTTCTAACATCCTGATCTATTCTGATCTATTCCTTCTTGATCATAGTTTATTTAGAAGTATATTTCTAGATTTTTTTCAGTTAGTAATTTCTGTATTAACTGTGCTGTGGTCAGACAACATGCTCAGTACAAACACAGTCCTTTGAAATCTGTGGAGACTTCACTTTGTGACTCATTATATAGCCAATATTTGCAAATGTTCATATTTGCTTGAAAAGAATGTGAATTCTTCAGTTGTTAGGTCTAGCGTCATATATATTTCCACTGGGTAAATTTTACCAATCAAATCTTCTACAACTTATAATATTCTAAAATTCTACTGATATGTTACCTGCTTATTCCTAAGAGAAGCATGTTTAACTATCCCAATATGATTATGTATTTGTTTATTTCTCATTTTAGATTTGTTAACTCCATATTTCTGTGGCTATATAAATTTAGACTTCTTATATGGCTTTGGCAGAATGACACCTTCACCATTACGAGCTTTCCTTCTTTAATTCTAAGATCCATTTTCTGGTTAAAGTTCTTTTTTTTTTTGTTTTTTTTCTCATAGTTCCATTAATATTATTTGTTTGTTCTTTCTTTCATTCTTTTTTCTTTTAAGATCTTATTTATTTATTCATGAGAGACACAGAGAGAGGCAGAGACATAGGCAGAGGGAAAAGCAGGTTCCCCACAGACAGCCTGATGCAGGATTTGATCTCAGGACCCCAGGATCATGATTTGAGCCAAAGGTAGACACTCAACCATGGAGCCACCCAGGTCCCCTGTTTTTTCATAGATACATGTTTTCCTTCCCTTTTTTGGCCTCAGGCTCTTTCCCTGCTCCACAATGACAGATTAGATGGGACACAGGGCAGAAAAAAGCCTAATGACAAAACCCTCTCCCCCCTTTCCACTGTTTCCTGCGTTTTGTTTTTTCCTCTTCATCTTCTTGGTGTGCTCCCTCTCACATGGTTCCCCGAGTATTTTTCACAGGTGTTTTTTTTGTTTCTTTTTAACACTTCATAAATCCACCTCATTTTTGTGATATCTTCAGTGTTGAGTGGAGGGGTCATTATAAGCAGCTCATGCCAGTTAATAATCTTGATGCTTTTAAAGGAGAAAAAAAAAGTCATAGATCTCTAAGATTTATTTTTTATAATAATGTTACTTAAATAATTACAGATGCACAATTAGGTACACTTCTAATGCAATTATACAACAAAACAATTCTACAAAGTAAAGACAAAACAAATGAATAAAATAAGTGATCGAGGACTCTGTTTTCTTAAAACCAGATTATTTGGTGCAATTTCAGTATGGTGCCAACCACTAAAACCTAGATCCTATTGCATTTGGCATTTGTGTGCCATTGTGAATGCAGGTGTGGGGGAGGCTGCGTTTGAATAGGTATCTCATGAGCCAAGTCATGGGTATCTGTGAGAGTCTGCCTTTGCCTGGTGTGAGTATCGCTGTGCTCAGGGACTGAGATGTGAAATAGCTGATAAAATGGCCATAACAAGGCAAAAGAGAATCCATGAGGGAAATGGAAATGCATTTTCCCCTTTGCATTTTTTTTTGAACCAGGGGCCCCATATTTTCCTATCATACTACTTCCTGCAAATTCTAGAGTCAGCTCTGTTTGTGGATTTGAGGCCACTACTTTTCTTTGTATGAACTATTCTGAACCCTCTGCTATATGGCATATTGTGTTATTTTTTAGCGTGCATTTGGTGCCCATACAACATTATATATGCTTCTATACTTTTTTCACAGCCCTGCAATAATTTTGAGGAAAAGTAATTTTGGACACACACACAGACGCTGAAGTCATGGTGGCACTTGGTGGGCAACCAGAGGCACTGAAGCAGGCTTAGTCACAAATGTGTTTGGACAAAATTCATTTTAAAATTTCTTAGGAAGAGTTCTTTTACCTTAAAATGAGAGAACAACAAAAGAGAATGAAACTATTAGGTTAGCTGACAAATCCAAAATAACAATCTATGAGTAGTCAAACTGAGTTAAAGGTGTGTCCCCCAAATTAAAATCTCAGTGAACTTTTACTTGCCTACATAGAACTTTTGCCTGAGATTTTTCTCACACTGTAGTTGAGAAAGTTGGTCAGTTACCAGGCCAAAGTCTGTTAAGTCTTGCCAAACAGGAATTAGGCTATAGTCGATGTAGCTGAGAGAAAAGAAAACAGAATTCTTAACTCCAAGGGGTGGTATTGCCTATGTGCTACTGTTCTTAAAATAACCTGTGGCTTTTCCAGTGTCAGCCTCCTTTTGTGGTTCCATACATGGTAAGTGTTGGACTTGTAGATTTGCCAATAGAAAGGGTGTTTTCTTTTTTTCCCTCATCTGCTTTGGACTTTTTCTCATAATGACCATAGACTAAAATAAACTATTTCTGAAAATTCTCATTGTTTCATACATGTGAATTTTTGTATTTTTCAAGGTGATATGAATGTGAATTTTGGAAGCATCTCGGAGACATTCTAAGTGAAGCTTCCAATGAATACTTCAGCATACTGGTCTAGGTATACCCACAATAGCTAATGGTAGGACCATGGAAAGAGGCAATATTATACCCCAGTTGATATAAAATATGGATCTCTCTCTTTATACCATCCATGTGTAGTACAGATAAAGTCCTAGCATATTAGAACTGGAACTCACTGTGTGTTATCTGGCCCAGTTCATTTATGGTGTCGGCAAAAAACAAAAGCAAAAACAAAAAACAACAACAAAAAACACACATAAAAAAAACAAACAAGCAAGCAAACAAAACAAAACAAAACAAAAAAATGGACCTAGAGGATTTGGGGCTTGCCCAGCATCCTGCAGTAAGTTACTTGCTTTTTCATCTTTCCCCAGTTTGGTGCCGTGCCCTCATCATTCCATGCTTCAAATGTCGCTGTCATAACTAATTGACTTGCTTTTCCTCTCTCCTCCTTTTCCATCTATCTTGGGCCTCAGATTAATCATCATAAAATCTGCTAGTTAATACAATTGTCTGTCACATCAGGCACAAATGTCTTTTTTCTGGCGTTAAACACTCTCTATTCTGACCCACCCTTGCAAGCCAGCCTTATCTCTGAGTGTCCCAGAAATCAAATCCTCCCGTGGGTCTCTGGATCTTTCTCCATTCCCACCTTTGCTCATGCCGATGCCCCTTCCCCTCTGTTCCAGGAACGTGGCCCCAGTTGGTGTTCAAACTCTTACTCTCCTTGATGTCTTGTTGATGTGTACCACAGGATCTAGTTTCTCTTTTCGGTTGTGTATTTCAAAGTAGACAGCAGGTAACCCCAAGCCAGAGTTTCTTACTCAGATTTTTATGTCTATCATTTCTAACCTGCTCTGGCGCTATGGGGCACATACGTTGGAACCAGGCTAATGACAAAGGCCCTGCACCAAGAAACGGTGTTCTTTCTCCCCTCTTCTCATTCACTAGTTCACTCCACCAAGAAACGCCCTTGTAACAGACATTCTTGCTCCCTCGCCTTCTTTAGATCATTGCTCAAAGCCTCAATGACATTTTTCTAATCACTTACTTAAAAAAAAACCCTCCCCCAGTCTTGCTATCCCCTTTTCCTGCTTCATTTTTTTCCCCAAAGCAGTCATCGCCTTCAACCATTTCTCTAGAGAATGCCTTGCTTATTTGCTTATTGCCTGTCTCTCCTCATAGAAGGTAAGCTCCACGAAGCAGGGTTTGTGTGCTCATCACCGTGTGACATGTGCATAGAACAGTGTCCGCTATGTAGACTGGGAGCCCATCATGCACTGGGCGTTGTGGCACCTGGAGAAGGATGTGAGAAAGTAGGCCTATTCCCTGCATTCATACAGTGTGGGGTGAGAGGGAGGACAGGCTTTGAATGAATAATGGAAACTGTAGTGAGTCCTTACAGAAAGGAAATACTGGCTTCTAAGGCATGTGAAGTGAAAGCCCTAATCCAGCCTCTCTGGGTTGAAGAAACCCTTCCTGCATAAGAAATATTTGAACTGAGAATAACTAGCTGTTAGCTCCCCTGGGGAGACAGTGGGAAAGAGGGGAAATAAAATGGTTCAGGGGATCTCAAACAAAGCTAGGCACTAAATGCATGCTGAATGATAACAATTAGGGGCCAATGTTGACCTCTCCATTGTACCCCATTTCATAGCATGCAAACCAGTTTGGAGACATTTGCTTTTCTGGTTGGTTCCTTCAGCCCCCAGCAACACCAACACACTCCCAACATGATGGCCCAGCTGAAAACTGCCATATTATCTTACATTTCAAAGGAAAGCATAGACATAAATTGATAAGTGATAGGTCTTGTAAGAAATCATTGTTAGAATAATGACTAAATTCTAATTCTTTTCCTCCACCAAGCCACAAACATTTCCACTCGTAACTTTTAAAGACTGCTTTTTGAGTTGCTCACATGCAATCTATACGGTGTTTCTCTCCATAGAGCCTTCCCTGGCTTGTGTCAGAGCTGGGTACCATCTGGACTTGATACTGTTTTTCTTGTGTCAGATGCTTTTATGGATGGGGAATGTGTTCTCATCCTTTTGCCCACTCCCCTCCCTTCAGTTTAGGATTTCTATTCATTTCACTGAGGCTTACAAGTAGAGGTATTTTTCTCGAAAGTAATTCTGTCATCGTCCAGCTTTCAGTATATACTCCACAACCCCCACCCCACCCCCACCAGTGAAACTAGGGAGCAGTTAAGCTACTACCTCAGATGAGTTTTAATAAAGTTATATAGGAAGCAGTTTTCAATTTTTCACATCTTGGTTTTTAAGTTGATACAAGTGATGTATAAAACTTTACACCCCAAATCCATACTCTTTGGTCTTCATCAAAAGGAGGTAGGGTAAAAGTTTAATCATGAGAGAGGAACTGTGGCCTATAGAAAAATGAAAATTTTTTGAAGGGGAAAGAAAGTCATCATTATTTCAGTTTATGTTTCCAGGACCCTGGGGGATCTATGTTGGCATTGCCATTTTTTAGGCTAGAAAAGAGAGAAAGATTACACAGACAACAAGGAGGAAAGAATGAGGCTTGTATCCAGATCCGTGTGTCTCTAAAGTCTGTGTCTTACCCATGTGGCCCAGTGGCCTTTAAGCTCAAGTAGATGTGTGAAGAAAGGAAGATGAAACAACAGAAATTAGAAAAAAGGGGTAAAATCATTTCTTTCCTCCATATAAGGCTTTCATTCAATAATCGCAGGTAATTAAGTAGCTTGTTCTGTGCTGGCTGAATTTGGAACCAGTGCCTGATTGCTGAGCATAACGTTGCTAGATATTGAAAGTTTATAAAGTTTACTTCAAAAAAATTTAATTAGGATACTAACGGAATCTTCTTTAAACCAAATCGTGTGCCTGAATGTTTGTACCATGGGCTGTGAAGACACTTCTACCCTAGAAAAGTTGACAGTGATGGAAAAGAAAAACAGGACAGTGTCATATGTTAATTTATAGTCAATGAGGGATGAAATGGAAGAAAGGACCAAGACTTAAATTCTTCCACCTTTTGCTTTACCTTTCAGAGGTCAGAAGCTGTTCCTGGTGTGCCTTGATCTAGCCCTTGGAGGGACTCTCCTGTCCTGTGATTCTTCCACAGAGAACTGTTGGGGGATAGGTGAGTGTGCGGCTCTGTGCAGGGAGCTAGAGCTACAATCCCTGTGTCCCAGGACTTAGAACCTAGGCAAGGAGATCAAACTCCACATGCCTAGAACTATGAGAGGTCAAAAGAGAACATACCTTTACCAGGGCTACTTAGGAGAGGTGTCAGAGAAGGTCCTTTGAGTTGGCATGACAGTCCAAAAAAATCAGGGAGCAAAGAAGAGTCCTGCAGCCAGGAACCCTTGCCTATAGTTAGATACCAACAGGGGGATACATTCAGTTTGGAGTCTTCAAATTCTAACGAAGGTCAGAGAACCTGGAAAATGCTAATTATGTGACCTAAAAAGGATAGAATAACCAAAAGGAGCAATGAGAACTCATATTGATGGACAAGGGCAGGAGAGGATGAGCTAGCTTCAAGTTTGGTGAGTTCTATCTGCCAGTCCCAAGCATTTCAGGAGCCATGGCTTTGGTGCAGATAAGGCCATGTCCAAGACCACACAGTCCTAAAAATGGCACACAACAGCATCAGAAAGCCCTGAAAATGAAGATATGAAACTCTTCAGCAAATCGATCCCAAGTTCCTAAGGAATTTGTGCTTTGCCAGGAAGCATTTTAAGAAGAGCCTGAAAAAGACAAGACACAGGACAATAATGCCAAGGCCATGAATGCACGTGTGGAAGCTAGCAAAGGCCACGGAGACCAAGCCCAAGGTCCCAAGGGACAGCAGTTGCAAGCTCATTTGACCTGCCTACATTGCGACCCCAACTCAAGAAATGCTCTCTGCTCGTATTACCAAGGCTCCTAGGTTCTGTCTATCAAAGGCCGAGGCCAAGGTTCCAACCAAGGCCCAGAAGGCAGCTGTGGCTCCAGCTCCCACAGGTGCTCAGGCCTCCACAAATGCTTCAGTGTAGAGATGTCTGCAGATGTGAGGACAGAAGGGCTGGAGTGACCCCTGCACTCTGTCTGCATGGGGCCAGGGTCCTCCTGGGCTATTTGTACAAATAAACCCGAGGCAGAATCTGTTAGAGAAAGAGAGAGAGAGAGAGAGAGAGAGAGAAAGAGAGAGAGAGAGAGCATTACCTGAAGGGAACACTGACAGAGGCCCAGAAAATCTTGAGTCTTGTTGATGGTTAAACCTACGACATTGCACAAGTCATGTCACCTTTTAATGCTTAGTCCCATCATCCAGAAAACAAGGGAGTTGCATTAAATAATAAAGGAGGTCCCTCCCAGCTGTAAAATCATGATTCTAGATATGTGAAAAATATGTCTACAAGACAGGTGCTGGAAAACCGTTCACAGCATTCAGGAAGACGATAAGGAAAAGCTATGGGTTTGAACAAAAGGAAAAGGAACTGGGCAATTAAAAATGTTCCTATTTCCTTTACTTATACATTAGATCCTCTTTAATATTATAAAACAACGACAGACAACCATTTACTAGGGGCAGTGTTGGTGTAACAGGTAGCATTTATATGGGGATTCCAATGAGTCAAAAATGCTGTATTTCACACCTTACATATTCTATTTCATTTAATATCCAAGGTCTGTGAGGAAGGTGCTATTTATTATTGCTTGTACTTTGACAATGAGACTGGAGCTTGCAGAGCTGAAATGTCTTTCCACAGGTCACATATGTCCTAAGAGGCAGAGCTGGGATTGGATCTCGGTCTGTCCTGCTGCAAAGAACTTGCTCTTAACCTTGACCATCTCTCATCTTAGACCAAGAACGGACCAGATCAGTTTGTGAGATCTCTTCTTTAATTTTGTGATCATGGAACAGCTGATAAAATTTTAAGTACAACTTTCTTTTTTTTCAGAAGCTACCTATCAAAGAACAAATATCTAGTGTTTACAGGAATGAAAGTTCTATTACATTTCTTCATGTCAGAGTATACAGAGGGTTTATGTGCATCTGTGGGAAGAAAAGGAAATACAGCTGTTTTGCAGGTAATAACAGTTTATTTTATGTCCTATTTTCTTTAACACTGATTGCTCTTACTTGGAAACTCTCCTGGCATTTTGTAGGCAATAAAAACATAAAAAGAATGCTCTTTGCAGAGAGTTTCACAAGCCTGGCCCCCAGTTCATAATCTGTGGCAGAAGGCATTTGCAACCTGATTCCGGAGTGGTTTATCCATATATCCAACCAAAAGGTAGGACCTGGGGCCACATTCCTGACGTTCTTCATGCCTGGGGTCAAGTCTTCTATCACTGGAACTTCCACTACCATTGTAGAGGAAAAATAAAGTGCCAATTTGAGAGAATGCTGAGAAAAATGTTTCCTGCAAGAAAGAAACAGAAATGAACATGACTATTCCAAAATAAAATTTGTAATTTGGTGCTAAGAACACTGCCCTCTGATTAAATATCCTTGTCTAGACTCAGTGCTAGTTCAGGGCGAACTGCCACAGAAATTCTGTTTGATGCCTCAAAAAACTGCTTCTGAGCATCCTCATTGCTCTCCTTTCTGTAACCTTGCACTCCCCTGACCTCTGGCAGGTTCCAGTGACTGTCAGGGGACAAATTTGTTCTCTGAACCTTCTCTTCTCTCTAATTCAGGTCTCTCTGGGCTTTACTTGCTGCTAACAAAGTTATCTGGATGAATGGGCATAGGCACCACTGAATTATTTGCCTTTTTAATTTTAATTTTTGAAAAATAAAGCACCTGTTTAAAAATCACTGTTCTGAACAAAGTATCGTGCTGGGGTGCTTTTCATAAATAAGTTTTGAACCTTTAAGAGCCTTGAGAGATAGGCAATTATGGAAGAGGAATGGGGGCCTGCAGAAGTGAAAGGATTTACCCAAGTCCCATGGAGATCAGGTGGGAGATCATCAGCACCTGTGCTTTCCTCACCGTTCTGCATTTTCCCCTGTGATGTTGTAGTCATGCCTTTGGAAATGATGCTAAAATTACAGACTTCTTAGGCTTCAGCCAGACCCATGTGTAAGAGTGAGAAAGGAGGAGCGGTGTTTAGCAGATCCATCAATCGTCAACTGAATTGATTCTGGAATGTTCTTTTTTTAAATTAACGTATTTTGAAGTTGGGGCATCTGGATGGCTCAGTGGTTGAGACCATCTGCCTATGGCTCAAGGAGTGGTCCCAGGGTCCTAGGATTGAGTCCCGCATTGGCCTCCCCATAGGGAGCCTTCTTCTCCCTCTGCCTATGTCTCTGCCTCTCTCTGTGCCTTTCATGAATAAATAAATAAAATCTTTAAAAAGTTATTTTAGAGAGAATGTGCGTGAGAGTGGGGGGGGGAGAGGCAGGGGGAGAGATCTTCAAGCAGACTCCCTGCTGAGCATGGAGTAGGTGAGGGAGCTTGATCTTGCAACCCATAAGATCAGGACCTGACCCAAAACCGAGTCCAATGCTTAACCCATTGAGTCACCCAGGTGCCCCTGATTTTGGAATGTTCTATCCTTGTTCGTTTTCTTGCTGCCTATGAACATCTAATAGCATAAATAGTAATAATAATAATACCCTATCATTCTCTCTTTCATTTTTTAAATGTTTTATTTATTTATTTGAGAAAGAGAGATACCATGCTAGAGAGAGAGAAAGCATGAGTGAGGAGGAGAAGCCGACTATCCGTTGAGGAGGGAACTCCCATATGGGGCTGGATCCCAGGACTTTGGGATCATGACCTGAGCTGAAGGCAGATGCTTTACCGACTGAGCCACCCAGGAGCCCCTCTCTCTTCCAACTGTATAATACTTTGTAGTGTTGTTCCAGCTAAATAAAAAATGAGATCTTAGTTTCAGGAGTGCTTATTTCCCTTAACTGTTCCTTGGAGAAACAGTAACACTATATCCTGTACGTTTTGAATTTGTAGGGTTTAACTGAAAGGCACGGTGGAAATTTAGGCTAATTTTATAATTGTTATTATTTTATCCCATTGCTAGCTAGGGATTTTGAGGAAACATTTTATGAGTGTGAATGATTGACATTTGTTTGTTTTAATGGCAGTGGCTGATCAGAAGAGAGGGGTTAAGAAAATCTCATGACCTACTACAATGTATGGATTTCGAGGTGGCACATCCATGTGGAAGCAGTTGAACAAAGTATTTTGCAATTTATAATGACACTCTAGATTAAATTGGTGACTTTAAGGAAAGTGGTGGCTATGTTTCTGATGATAGGACTTCTTGAGTGACCTTGAAGCATACATAATTCAGCAGTTTTTCAAGATGAGTTGGCAGGTCAAATTCCCAAGAGCAATAGCCAGTCAGTCCGCAAGCATCAGCAATGGGTATGTAGTGTAGTGTCTGTTCACTGATCAGAGCAAGTCCTACAGAAAGTGCCCTTAGGGAAACAGGGCATGAGTCCTAATCACCCCTAAGGGTGAGCAAGCTGAGGAATGGCTTCACAACCATTTGTCCAGACACAAACTGTTGGGAGGGAAATGTAACAGTATTTAAGCATCTACAGGCTATACCAGTGCTGGAGGCGAGCTGACCTTTCTATCTGCTTTTCTGCAAATGGAAAAAATATGGATTGCAATGGGATCTAAAAAGGTGGACAATGATATTTGGTAGAAAGCAGGGAACTCACATAAGAATTCCAGAATGGGCTTCATTACCACAAACTATATGGATTTTTCACTCTTAGAATATGGGCAATGCAAATAGTAATTACACCTACACAAGGGGGATTCTCTCCCTTGCTCAGAGATTTTGTTCTAAAGAACCTTTTCATTTTCCTCTCCTAAAAGACTTATTTAAGAAATTAAATAACCAATTCCTAATAAAAGGATCTCTGAAATATCAGGAACATTACTAGAAATTCAATGGTTTGTTTTTATTTTTTAGCATCTGAAGTTTCTGAGATTATTCTGCAAATAAATGTGGCTCTTGTTACATCATCTTAATGTTCCTAGTAAATAGGGGGTTATCTCGTGCTGGCAAGATGGCTTTTCCTCACTTTTATGGCCACGGAATCGCCAAGTCTTACAGTATTTCTTCCATAATAATTGACATACATTTACAATAAGAAATGTGTTAAATGAGGCTATAGAAAGACCTTAAGAAAAAGCCTATCTTATATGAATGCAAATAATATTTTTGTCGTTATATTTGTCATTTCATGTTTATTTTTTTAAAGATTTTATTTATTTATTCATGAGAGACACAGAGTGAGAGAGAAAGGCAGAGACACAGGCAGAGGAGAAGCAGGCTCCACGCAGGGAGCTCAATGTGGGACTCGATCTTGGCACTCCAGGATCACGCCCTGGGCCAAAGTCGGGTGCTAAACTGCCGGGCCACCCAGGGATCCCCTGTCATTTCATATTTAAGCCTACTTCACACAATCCCTGGGACATAGGTGTAATTATTGCATAAGTAAACTAATGAGCATAAACCTAGTAATACTGACATAATTAAAGGAAAATCATTATCTTATGTATTAGTTTTAGCAAGTAGGCTGATTGTCCAGGTAGACTCAACACGGCATTGAAGGTTTAAAATAAATAAATAAAATGCTCCCAATAAACTACTATAAAGTGTACTTAATAGTTTGATCCGTGTGTGTGTACTACACTGAGAGCTGAAAACAACGGATGAGAAGGCGTAGTCCTAGTTTTCAAAGGTTTTGATGGGTACTCAGATACAAGAGTGGGATTTATATCCCATATATATTTATATTGCACATGGACTATGTGTAATTTTACATATATATGTCAACTTGCATGTGAGATCTATCTACCTGTTATCCAGAAACATCAGAAGATGGTATGGGAAAGGCAACAGCCATCTATTAAGCATCTGCTATGGAAAATATCATAGTATGTTTGTAGGATATATACTCACTGTGATTCTGACGATCTACATGCTACTCCTCTCATACTCAGACACTGAGACTGAGGAGAAAAGAACAATTTATCTAAGGCCATGCATCTTAAAAGTAGATGAGTCAGGTATTGAACAAAACTGTGGTGGCATCAGAGCTATAATCTCCAAACTCCACCTCCCATCCTCCATCTCCTCCCTTCTCCATGGTGCCATATTGCATCAAACACTGAACAATCACTGTTTTGATGTATTTGTTTTGTTTTACCTTGATAATGCAGTGCAAATACTCTCTCTTGTCCATGATGCTTGCTGTTGTTGAGTGTATAGGAGCAAAATAAGAGTTAGCCCAGAACTTTAGAGTTTGATTGCACAAGGCTGCCCCGCTATGAAAAAAAATGGATAATTCACAAAAATAAGTCCATTATTATCTATTCAAAATGTAATGTAGAAACTGGAAAGGACCTTTGAGGCCTCCTCTTTCATTTTACAAATGAAGAAACTGAACCTCATTGTGGCACAGTTAGTTCTAATCCATTAGTCAATCCCTTATTAAAAAGGGCAGCAGAGATTTTTGTTTGAGTGTTATTCAAGCAATGTTTTGCAGGAAAAGACTTATTATCTGTCACTTGGAGTTTTGGCACTATTTTAAAGCCATATTTGCTAGATTAAATAGGCATCTTCAGGACAAATAGATTATTGGTACGTTCTTTTTGTCTGGGACTATGAGTTTCTTAAGGTTTGGATAGAATCAAGCTATCAGGAAAATACTAGGGGGAACTAATCTTTGCAGATTAATTTGGTTCTCCCACCCCAGTTTATGAGGCAGCAATCTTGCCATGCTTATTGATTATCAGACAAGACTACTAATCCCCTTAAGGTCATTAGTGTACTTAATTAAAGAGCAGTTAGCAAGCTTCTCTTTACTAAAGTAATGTGGCTGTTAAAAGTGATTTGTACTTTGCCAATACGGTAGCTATTAATCTGAAGGTCAATTTGTCATTTATATTTTCCCAAACAAATATATTTGGCAGGTCAAGCAAGCGCTGATATTTATCACGTGCCCACTTGATGCGCTGTATCTGTAATTGCCAATTAAGATAGAAGGCTTCCAACTGCCCTGTCTTTAAATGAGAACAGTCATTCCTATCTTTTTGAATATCACACCTGGCTATCATTTGCTTAACGATCTGATACCTTCCTCCTTTTGCTAAGGGTGTCATAGGGAATGATGTTGACTGGGAAAATTTTTTTTTCTTTGTAATCTGCAGGGTTCCAAAAAGAATTTGTGTAAAAATGAAAGAAATTGATACATTCCCATTATGAAGTAGTTCTAGAAACAGATAATAAATAAATAAATAAATAAATAAATAAATAAATAAATAAATACCGAGTTCACAAAATTCACGGTTGGAAATTATTTATTGTATATAATTTCATGGGGTAGGTATGGAAATATGCAGATGATAGAATTTTTTGGCTGGCCTCCCACAGCATTCTTCACTCGGTCCTATACACTTTGTTTCAGGACTGCACCCATAAGATAGTCAATGCTCAGTAACACTGTCTCTGGGAACAAACATTCATGTGGATGATAAGGTATGAAGGAGTTCCTAAGGGAAAGGAAGAGAAATCACACAAACCATCGCTGGCTCTTCTGGATGCAGGCTGACAGTACAACGAGAGTTCTTACAGGAAAGGCTAGGGAAGTTTCCAGAACTCAGAGAAGTGATGACAATCCTAGGTGTTAGCAGCTGAGTTACATTTTAGAGGATCTCACTGCCTTTCTCATTCTTCTAGATTTCGTGTCTATTTTCCAATTGGAAAATGAATTCATAAAGGCAGCTATCTCATTTGGGAACACATAAGAAAACACTCAGCTCCCTGAAGGAAACAAAACCCAACAAGTCAACAAGATTTTATTAACAGAGGTTGTTTTGGGTCTGTTCCTCTAAATTACAGTTTGAAAGTTTCAACCGTGATAAACGAGGAAAGAAAAGACTGCTGAGTTTTTGTGAAGTAAGTGACAAGGGGAAAATATAGCTAAGCATCATGTCGTTGAATGACAGGTGGAAAGTTTTGCCCCTTCTGATTCTAGATCCCTTTTTAACCCTACTCATCATTTTGCAGTGCTTTCCACCTTTAGAGCTGAACCAAATGTGCAAACCTAACAAATGCAGTGTCCAGTGAAGGTGGCACAGGCTCCAACCAGCTAACATCCATCAGCCTTCCCTTCTGGCTCTAGGGAATCAGTGTTATGGCACCGAGATTGTCTGGTGATTCTAATTTTGCTCTTGGGATGGGAACAAATGTTTGGGGGTTAATTCATTGCTCTTTGGGACTGTCTGTGACATATTTCTAACTACAGATCATCTAACATACTTATTTCAGATGCACTGTTATAGTACCAGGAGAGCAATTTAAAGAACCATGGTCCACACTGGGAGATTCCCAGATGGCCAGCAGTAGGGTGGTTGAACCATGGGATTGGAGCCATTTAGCAATGTTTAGGAGCTAAAAGGGTAGTCTGAGGTGTAGAACAGGATGGAACATTAATTGAGCTTGTTGGTTCTACCAAGCACACAATTACCTCTTTTATGCAACCACCCATGGGGCATTATTCTTCCCTCCAGTTTACAAGTTAGGGCATTGGGGCTTAGGAAGATTCCACACCTTGCCATCTGGGGTGACGTGCTTCTCCATTATTCTAACACCTCAAGAAGGGAGAAAGGCAGATGAATGAGCACCTAAGAAGGGGAGCCAGGATCATCCCAAACCACACGTGCCAACAATCCAATATTGAAGGACAAACAATGTTCATTCATTAGTGATCACGACACTCACTGACAAGTGAAATGGGAGCAAAGAAGGGTGGTAGCTTCAAGCATGGCATGTTGCACGTTTTCTTAAGCTCTCTCCAGCCCATCGGAAGAGCTGACTCCTAATATAAAACCTAATTCCAGAGAAAAGTATTTGGCCCTGTTTTTAGTATTAGGATGTTGTAATTACGCACTGAAAGCATACTATACTATTCAACACTTTACTTTTGGTCTGAGGATTGATGTATCTGAGGCAGCAGAAACCCAGATTTAACTGAATTAATGACAAATTCTTAACTTTCACTCAGTGATTTGTTTTCCTAGCTGTTATTCCATACCTTCCTTTAATTTTCTTTGTATGTGTTCATGTTTGCCAATGTCATAGCCATATCCAGGACATCTCTTTAATATTCCTTCAGTGACTATTAAATTTGATTTTAAAATACATTCATTTGGATATTTTCAAGCTGCTTACCAGTTAGCAGTATTTTTAATGTCCTATTTATCTAATACAGTTGCTTGTGCTATTTTCATAATCAGATAAGGGTCATTAAACCATTTTTGAGATTAAATAGCACAAAACCATTTTTTTCTGTTTATGTGCCCCATTAATATTGGAGCTTATGCTTACTATGGCTTAATGTTTCAATTTTTAAATATCATTTATGTTAATATGAAAAGGCTCTATTATCTAATTGTGAGGATTATTTCCATTACCTTCTAGCATAATCTTTGCAAATATTGGCCTCCATTTTTCTTTGAACTGACAGATTTTTAACCTTGGAAGTCTCTTAGGACATCATTTAAAGTACTATTATTTACTCATACTCATATAATTTCTTTAAAAGACTTGATTTTTAGAGCAGTTTTAAGGTTACATCAAAATTGAGAGGAAAATATAGGGATTTCCCATAGGCTCCCTGACCCTACTACATGCAGAATCTCCCTATTATCCACATCACTTAGCATAATGATACATTATTTTTTTGTTTTTGTTTTTGTTTTTGTTTTACCAGGGATGAACCAACATTGAAAAGTTAGAATGAACCAAAGTTCATATGTTTATATGATGGTTCACTTTTGGTGTTGTATGTTCTACGGGTGTGGACAAATGTAGAATGACAGGCATCCATCATTATAATAGTAAAAAATATTTCACTGCCCTGAGAATCCTCTCTGTTCTACTTATTCATGTCCCCTTCCCTAATCTCCATCAACGCTGGTAACCACTGATTTTTTTTTGTTGTCCCCATAGTTTTGTCTTTTCCAAAACATCATGTTATTGCAGTATGCAGCCTTTCAGACCGACTTCTTCCACTTAGTAACATGCATTTAAGGTTCCTACATGTCTCTTTATAGCTTAGTAGCTCATTTCTTTTTAGTACTGAACAATTATCCCATTGTCTGGGTGTACCACAATTTATTTATCCACTCAGCTCCTGAAGAACATCTTGGTTGCTTCCAAGTTTGGCAATGATGAATAAAGCTGGAACAACATCTGTAGGCAGGTTTTTGTATGGATCTAAGTTTTGAATTCATTTGGGTAGATACCTAGGAGCACAATTGCTGAGTCATATGGTAAGCATATTTTAGCTTTTTTGGAAACCACTCATCTTCCAAGTGGCTGAACCATTTTACATTTTCACCAGCAATGTATTCTTAACAGCTGTTCCTGGTGTTTTACGTCCTCCCTAGCATTTGGCGTTGTCAGTGTTCTGGATTTTGGCTATTCTAATAGGTGTGCAATGGTATCTCGATGTCTTAAGGTGCATTTCCCTGATGATGTAGGATGCGGGACACTTTTTTCTATGTTTACCACCTGTATATCTTCTTTGGTGAGGTATCTGTAAAGGTCCTATTAATCGCTGAAACATTAGGTCACTGTAAATTTTATCCAACTTCATTTACAGTGATTATGAGAAGATCCTCCATGCCAAGACTACCAAGTAATCAGCCTTGTTCAGCCTTCTGATCTGCAGAATTGAGGTTGCTTTGTACACAGTGTACCTCCTGCCCAGTGAGATTTCCTTAGTTGGCTCTGCTGGTTTGGATGGATCTCAGTCCTCCAGGCTGGTCTTTTCCAATGAGACCCAAGAGCACTTCTTTCTATGCAACCTATTCTTTCCCAATTCTGATGCCAATGTCATCATCGATTCACACTGTCTACATATAGGATGTCTCTGGATAAAGTAGTATTAGCTCCACTTGCCATTAACTATGTTTCCCTAAAAGGAGAATGATTCATGTCAAGTGTAGCTGAGAATGCGAATATTGTAGCAACAGCTCTGAATTGGAAGTCAGGAGCCAAGGCTCCAATCCTATTCTCTTTCATTCACTAGAGATGTCGCTTAACCTCTCCAAAGGTCAGTACTCTTTCTTAACAAGGGAGGTCAATGTCATCTACTTCTCAAGGGCTCTTATGAAGATTAAAATAGTTAAATGTGCATAGGTATAGTTTATAAATTGTAAAATACTATATTGTTTAGAGATCACAAAACTTACTACCAGAAGTAATATATGTAAATATAAACACCTTAGTAGCATCTATTATGTGCTGGACTCTGTTCCAAGTGCTTCATTATGTCATACCTCTTTCAATTGTCTTAACATTCCTGAGAAGTGGGTACGGTGAATATTTCCATTTTACAGATGGGTTAACTGAGTGGTTAAGCAACTTGCTGCAGAGTATCACAGCTAGAATTTGACTCCAGAGTCCATGATTATAAGCAGATACTATGCTGCTTCTTGAATAACAATAAAATGATGAAAATAATGATAATAATAATTACCTCAAAATTATGTATATATCTATCTTTTTTATGGATCAGAAGGTTAGACTTCTTTCGGATCATCCTGTACTCCTTAATCATTGACCCAGCTCCTGAGCAAATATTTCTGGTAAAGTAAGGGAATGACTCAGTGTGCAGAAATTTAAAATACATGTCCTAATACAGTAGGTCAATATCTCATTTTCCCTCCTGGTGACAGTGTTGTTAGGAACAGTGAAATTTAAATAGTAATATAATATTTTCATTTGATATAAAATATTAATAATGATTTCAAACTATATTTTCAAGGAAATTATTGGTCACATCTGTGTCTACAGTGTATTTTGCTGCCTCCTTTATTTTAGCTGCCTTCAATTTAGATAAAATGCATTAAACTTGTATTTATCTCTTCTCAGGTATTCATGACACTTTAAAGATTGTTTAGTTACACTTATGCTTGTCATCCTCAGCATGTAGCTTGCCAAATGGAGTTACAATATATGCTAATAGATGTGAATACTTCCTCGCTGTTCTGTGGAACTTTGTCCATCACACCGGACGTCTCTTTCTCAAGTCCTCATTCCACCTGATGGCTGCATACGTTTTAGCCACTTCTGGGTTTTCTCAGGCATTTTAACTCAGTAATTAGAACTTTCCCTATCTTTATTCTACCCCCATGAGTACCATTCAATTCCTGGGACTTCCATAGCATCATAGCATCATGGAATCATGGAGAAGTCTCTGGCCATAAAGCCATTGGCTAAAATGGCTACCATTCTGCACCATCTCAAGGCTCCAGTCAGGAACTCAGCAGCTTCTTTGTCCTGAATGCAAGGCTTTCTTTCTTAACATTGAGAAAATCTCAACACCTACAGAATTCTTTAAGGGGCATGGGAAATTGGGGGAAATTATCTTGTGTTCTCTGTGCTTCTGGAGATTTTGCGGGGTAGGACTAGGGGGATTGAAAGGAGTATTATGTCCTGCCTTCTCTACTGACCCTGACCCCACTTATTGCTCCTGATTTATATTGCTGCTTTTGCATTCTGGCAAAGGATCTCATCTGCTTTTTTGGGCTCCACTTAAGTGACTGCAAGGCCTTCCCACTCTTACCTAATCAAACATACCAGGGCATTCTTTTGTCCTCTTCAACTCTGCTCCCTTGTTTGCCAGCTTCAAGTGAGGGAAGTGGGTGGAGATGGAGATGGGAAGAGGACGGTACAAAATTGGTTCTGTAGGATTACACATTCTTACACAGCTTTCTTTATAGGAAAAATACTGACACCTGGACTAGGCACTTTGAAGTGAAAATCAAGATGGTGATGGTTTTGTCCAGTAGTCCCAGTGTACATGTTTCCTTAGCTTTGGGAGCTCCTGAAATGAGAGAGGGTCACAGCAGGCAGCGTAGAGGACCAGGCAGGAGGTATGCACATATTTGATGTTACTTCCCAAATCTAAGCCAGTATAATTGATAGGGGAACATTTGTTCACTTTCTTTTCATTTTTATCCCCTTTCCTTTCAAAGATGAATGTGAGAGAAGTATGGTGCAGCTCTGTTGCTGAAGGAAGAACGGTCACAATTCTGCTTTTCTGCCCAACAGAAGCCCTTCCTTTACATTGTTTGACTGCATGTTGCACGTCACTACATCTCTCTCTCTCTCTCTCTCTCTCTCTGTGAACTCTAGACTATATTCTACTCTTCTAAATTTTCGTTCAATTATTTATATTTATTTTGTTATCGATTGATATTTAATTCCAAAATTTGCTTAACTATTCACATTTTAACAAATACAAATATACAAAGACTCAGATATCTAGGCAATTTACTTATTGTTTCTTTTTAGCTTATCATTCAAACATTGATGTGTCCATGTAATTCTTGGTACCATCTTTTTCCAGACAATGGGGATGTAGCAATGAACACAGCAGGTGAGAACCTTCACTTTGTACCCTCTCTTGGAAGGTAATTATTAAGTACTAACAGTAAAAAGTGATGAGTGCAGTGACAATGGCCATAGTTTTCCAAAATTTTCCATGTGTTACAGAAATAGAAGAAAAGAGAGTCACCTATGTACCTGGGATCAAACCAAAGTTGAACCATTTCATGACTATTCCTTGTGACTCAGAAATAGGTATGGGGGTGGGAATGTTAAAGCAGATTCACCATTACTGTAGAGTATTACAATTAAGTATACATTAGATGCTCCCTAGGATGTGAAAGAGATAATCACTGACTATATGAAAGCATATGGTTTCTTTTATTATGTAAGAAATATAAAATGTATGTAAATAAACATACTTTATCATTTTATTTCAACATTAAACATAGGTATATGGCATGATACTGATGAGTTTGACAAAAAGAGTCTGGAATGACATTGAGCATATTCATCCACCAAAATAGCCCTGACTGCATTGGAATTTGTTGTTAAAAATAAGCCAACATGGAAATATGACTCACTCATAATCAACTAAAAGGTTTTTGTTAGGAAAACTGCACCACTGCAGCAAACAGAAACATTTGGGCACCAAATAGTTGTATCTTATGGTGGAGTTTGTATTGATGTTTTTAAAACAATCACGAGAAATTTGATTGGCTTTGTATTAGGCAACCAGAAATAAGAACCACATCTCAGGAGTCCTGGTCCCAAATTGTGTTTGCTTTTATAACGCTTGTTTCTTTTCACCTCCAGGACTTTTTTTTAAACAAAGATTTCTTTTCACCAGAATTGTGCCTATAATGCATAGCCCTATCTCTATGAACAGTGCCTGCCCTATGTCCAGCCAGATGAATATGCAATTTGCATGTTGCTGATTAAAATGAAAGTCTGTATGCGTATATGAATGTCTGGTCACATTTAAAAAAGAAATCTCAAAAGCTGACAAAATACCTTCCCCCTTTCTATACAATCCAACAGCTTGAGTTCTTGTATATCCTCTAAGCCTTATGCCATATCTTTTGAACAAAGAATGAACCCATGTATGAAAAGCAGCCAGGAAGACTTTGGTTTTATGGATCTGCAAGAAACAAATGCCCCATGAGAGCCTCTTCCTACTCTTCCACTCCCTCTGTTCAGAATCCCTGGCTGCTGGTCTTTGAATGAAGTAGCAATAGGTGCTCATGGGATTTCCACCCGGCAGCAAGAAGCAGCCCAGTTTTAGATCATAATAGACCAGCTACTGGTGAAGAATACAGAATGTTATCAGTTAGTTTTTACATTGGTGCCTTGGAAAGGGTTTGGGGTGGGGGTGGGGAGCAAAGGAGAAATTGGGTAGGAGAATATGCTATACCCTGTCAGTTTCCTGAGTTATTCCAAGGGACCATGAAGACATTTATTCTAAACTATGTGCATAGTAGCCATTGGTAAAAACGAATGTTCTTTCAAGAAGTGGCAGGTTGAGAATAAGATAGCTACTGCTGATAATGGTCAGAGGAGGTCATTTTGCATGCTTAGATCTTACCGTGTAATCAGAGAGGTGCTCATGAAATCCTTAACTTTTGTGAGTAAATTACTTGGAAGCCACTATTTTTCTAGGACATCTCATAGCTGCACTTATGAGAAAACACCTTGTTTTCAAGGTCTGAAACCCATCAATACATTCATCTACATGTAGATGTAATGAAAAATGAAAGATTTTTCATTTAGGTCATTCATTTACCTTCTAACCAGGTCATAAAAATAATAAAAATTGTTAAAATTGTTGGAAGATCAGTTTGTTCCTTTCATCCAGTAAAGTTGGGAGTAGGGTTTATTTTAAATTCATTTGTTTTGCCTTCACCACTAGAATTCAACAATTCACTTTACCAAACTAGTTTGCTTTTTATATTTATGAAGTAAGATGAGAAACATTTTTTCCCAATGTAGGTTTAATGTTTTGAAGGCATTATTTGAGGTGCTGCAAATAAAAAAAAAAAAAAGTAAATAAATAGAAAACAAGGCAATCGTATAGCACTTAGCTATTGGCTACGTTTTAGATGTGTTTAATGGAAGGATGTTATCATAGGGATAAAACCAAACTGATTTTGGTTCTAAATGAGTGGTCCATCCTCTCTAGGACAGCCTGAGAATATTTCTAAGAGGAGGTGACACTTGACTTAGGTCTTTAAGTATGATTAGGAATTCACAAGTCAGAAAAGTAAAAAGAAGAAATTCATTTTAAAAGAGTGCCTAGGATGTGTGAAAGACAGGGAGGTAAAAAAGTGTAGAGCATATCTAGGAAACTCTGAGAAATTTCGTGTGAACGGAGTGTAGGGCACAAGTACAGTAGGAAGAGAGGATGGGAAGGAGGTTAGAAGAGGTTGGATTAAAGGCCAGAGTTCAGAGAAGACATGGTCTTGTATTTTACTCTCTGTTGCACCTTCAGTACAAAAAATGCCTGGCCTTTAGGCAGGGCTGAATGAGTATTTGTAGAGTAAATAAATAGATGAAAGAAGCGATAGCTGGATGGAATGACTATTGTGATGAGGCCATTCATCTTCTCTTATAGGTAGGGAGACGTCATTGAAAACTTATAAGCAGGATGGTAACATCGCATGGAAAGTTATGTGGGCTGGAAGACAGAGAGGCCCAGTGAGGGAGATCACAAGAAGGGGAAACACAGCTGCCTGCCAATAAGTTTCCAAGGGGAATTTTGTCTGAGTTCAGAGAGGAAGAGCTAGATACAGAGCAGAATTTGTAGGTATTGTTGATTCATTGGATATCGGGGGTGGAGAGTTGAAGTGATTGTTGATTTCACTCTTGATTTCATTGGATATTGGGGGTGGAGAGTTGAAGGTGCTGGCTGAGCCCTTCATGCAGATTCATGCCCTCGAGAGAGCTGCACAGGTTTAGAGGAAAATGGCCTACAGGTTGGTAAACACACAGGTGAGGAGATAGAGATGTCCCATGGGTTGTTAGAGACACAAGTACGACACTCCTCTGTGAAGGGTAAAGGTTCAGCAGAGGAAGATATTTGAGAACACAAAAAATGTGAGGATGGAATTTTGAAGATCATCAAGTATCCAGAAAGGTCTGAAGAAGAGCTAAAAAGCACAGTCAGGAGACTCAAAACAACAGTCGGAGATAAAGTGGGACTGGCTACTTCTTGCTGTTCATTGGAATACTTGGAGCAATGTCATGTGCTAGAGTTACTGAATGTAATTTATTTTTTCAGTCAGTTTGGAATTTTCATGTATCCTAATACCCAAACATTAGCTGATTTAATGTGATTGTGCCGTTTAACTCGGCTAAAGGAATATTTAAGATACAACAGGGCTTTGTGATCTTTTCCAGAAAGCTGCTTCATTAGTGTCTGATGTCAAGATTATCTTTATTTTCACTTATTAATACCAGGGGACTACTTTGCCCCATATTTTAACTTTCAGAGTAATACTGGCACATGTACTCTGTGAAAATCAGACACGAGCCTGGAAAAATGTGAACAAACCTAGGTTAGAACATAAGATTATTTTCCCAAAAGAGGAAGGAGCAGCAGAGGAAAGGGAGCATCCACACAAATCCTGAGAGATTAGAAAATTTTGAGCTTCTTTTTCTTTATTTGAAAACTGTTGCCTCTATTGGGATTTATCCGTTACTCAGAGAAACCAGGTGAGTTAAGCTTCGTCCCAAGTGGCCATTTGTCTGGATCCCCAAATTTGATGCAATTTAGCACAAATTGTCAGTCTGTGCTGAGAATAGCTGGGCCTGCTTTTCAGCTGTTGTCTGGTTCATTGGACAGAGCTTTGGGGGGGAAATCACAGCTCCTACCAGCACAAAGCCCTCGGTCAGCATCTCAGTCACCGCTGGCTCCCTGTGCCTTTCAGCACCAAGGAAGCAGCTGTTATCCCTTCTAAAGAATAGGAGAAAAGTGTGGAGCAAAAGGGAAATCAATTAACTTTGCAAATAATAACAAATAGTAATAAGGTAAATGAGATCATGGAAACAAATTGAGAAATGCATTGCACTCTTCTTTCCTTATCACACAAATTGGTTTTCATAAATTAGGACATTAATGTATATATAAATCTGGTTGCTGCTTACACCGTTAATTTATTACCTCTTTCCTAGACAAATGATAGCTATGTAGAGTCTATTAAGAGCATTAGTTGAATTTTGAGCTTGTCTATGAAATGAGGACTGAATGTCCAAGTTTTTTCTGTGTAACTGTTCCCTATTTTTGTTCATAATTTACTTCCTGAGACTGATTAAAAGCTGACTTTACTGTTATCTTGAAAATCAGAATATCTATTACCCTATTCATAAACATAGAGTTGATATATGGAAATATGGAGAGAAAAAAATCAGTGGATGACCAAGGTACAGAGGTGTAATCCCGACTTGGCTTCCCATGGGACCCTGAGACAGTCTGGTTTACTTAACTCCATATTACATACGCTTAATGTGAAGGCGACCTGCATTCATAATTTTTAGATAAAACTCTAAGATATTTTTTTTCTCTGTTTCCAAAAATTTGAGCAGATTCCTTATAAAGTGCTTGGGTGGCTTAGTCCGTTGAATGACTGACTCTTGGTTTCTGCTCAGGTCAGGATCTCAGGGTTATGAGATCAAGCCCTGCATGGAGCCTCACTTTGTTTTCCACGCTAAGAGTGAAGTCTGCTTGAGATTCTCTCTCCCTGTATCCCTCCCCCTGCCTGGGCATGATGTCCTTCTCTAAAATAAATAAGACCTCTAACAACAAAAAAGCCAAAGGAATCCATAATACAGTAAGAAATAGACACTTTTATTTAACAGTCATTGAATAGAATAATGGAAAAGACATGTTGCTTGAAGAGTTTGGAGTTTGGAGTTCATAGTCCGCTGTGGAGACAACACAAAGCAACTCTGGTATAAATAGGTAACCATAAATACTTATTTATACTAAATAGAATTTAAAAATCATATTTATTCATTTACTCCCAATATTCTACTCCTCCATTCCACAGAATATTTCATATAATGCTCACATGCACACACACTTTTACAAAAGTAGAAGCAGATAACTGACACGGTTAAGGGAACAAAACATATGGGTGATAAAATAACAACAAAACCAGGAATGAAATTGCACACAGAAAGTACAACATTTGGGTTCATGCAGTTGTAGTTACTAGCGACGGTCAGAAAAAATTGTTCTATAAGCTCCCCAGAGTCCAAAGCAAAGAGGAAACCAGGGTCATTTACGAGGTTAAATGGCCTAAGGACACGGTACTTTTTCAATGACATCCTCTATAGGCACCATTTATTGGGCATTTATATTTCTCAATGGATTTCCCAACCACTACCACCACCATAAATAAGACAGAAAGGTGAAGTGACTTGCTGCAGGATCCACATCGAGTAAATGGCAGGGTGGACCCCCGTGTGACCTGCCCTACTGTCCTCTCTCCTGGCCCACCCCCCATGTGCCCTGCTGTCCTACCTTCTCTGATGCTTATTGTTTCACAAGACCCATGGGAGAAACTGTGCTCCAAGTCACTATAAGGTCCTATCATTTTCAAAATGCCATGGAAACATGGAGAAAGAAATGTTTCTGCCTATATATGAGAGTGGAGGCAGTACATTTATAGAAACATTGGCCTATAGGTACTTTTAAATAATTAGTCTGATTTTAGAAAACAGTTTTTACAATCACTCGATTCCTTTCTGGTTGTTTTCTTCTAGATGTGCAACCACCATACCATACATATCATTCTTTTCCTTCCTAAATCTTTTAATGATTCCAGAAGATATAATGTTGATGACTGAGATTGGCTCACAGATCTCATATTAAAAAAATAATCTACAACACTCAGAAAATATTTAGAAACATGCCAAAATTTGGTTGCAACTTGTCATATTTCCTTAATCAATAGGCTAAAGATAAATGCACCATTTCAGAGCTGTGTTTGAAGGCTGGTAATCAGTAAAACCGTATTTTTTATGAGTTGCATAAATGCTTTGTGGTGTTACTGAAATATCTTAATTGCTTTTATGAATGTATTTAATGAGTTCCATTTAAAATGTGATGTTATTTACCTTATGGGATTAAATGACTCACTCCATCCAGACAGTGTGCAAACCCCAAGGAACATTGCTTTTTGCCTGGGGTGCAGGGTGAACCAGAAAGCTCTAAATCCAACGGTTAGTTGCTCTGCTTTGCCTGTGTGAGTTCTGTGCTGTACCCACAGGAGATCTGGGCTGGGGACTCTCTGTCCAGGAGCCTCTGGTCTGGTATCCAGGCTTAATTGAATAACAGCAGGGGCTTCAGCTAGAAGAGATGAGATGGCCGGTCAAGATGGCTACAAGGTCAAGAAACAGCCCCAGAGGAAGCAATGTTTATGTCACAGAATCGGTGGAAGATCAGTTCCAACAGTTAGTGTGTTGCTGAGAAGAGTTTTGCTTTATCGTGGACTGAGAAAGAGGAGGGCAAGAGAAACACCTAGTATGTTAGAACCCTGATGAGCAGTGTAGCTCAGAGTGGAAGATCTTATTTTTCTTTTAAGCTTTCTTTATTTCCTTCTCTTTTCTCCATGATTTTATACCTCCTTTGTTATACTTTGGTCTAAGTAATAATAATAATAGCTAATTCTAATGAGCATCTAGTATGTGCCATACAGGGTCCTAAACACTTTTATGTGATTATTTCACCTCATCTTCCCAGCAAACTCTGTGAACTGGATATTACCATTATTATTATTCCACTTTTAAGCATGAACAAACAAAGGCTTGGTGACTTTGCTTAAGGTTATGCAAGTATCGACTGCAAGGGGTAGGATTTATTTAACTATTTATTTTTGTGGAGAAAAGGGAATTCTACTTTAGGATCATTGAATAAAAACAGTAAAAATTGACATTATGAGTTAAGCAGGGATTTGTGTTCAATAGGATGGTTATGTTTCAAAGCTGGCAAAGGAAAATGACTGCTCTTTGGTATTAAGGAAATCCATTCAGAGTTTAATATTATGCTTTAATCTAATGAGAAAACAGTCAATGTTGGGAGTAGCCAAAGCATGCCCCTTACCCCAGATTGGGATTTTTTAGTCCATTTTCATGAATTAGCAGCAGATATTGCTCATTCTCATTCCCATGGTGAAGTGGAAAAGTTAGTTGTACTCCCCAAACTTCTTGGGCTAATGGGATAAAATAATGTTTTAATGAAAAAATTAACAAGATAATTATTTTATCACTCAAACAAGCAAATGCATTATCACGAGCATTAAGCTAGAGTTGAGGGGGATCCAGTGAATGTCACAGGTAGGTGCTAATTACTTATATTTATAAGGAAGTGGGGAAATATTACTTTATCAGTTAGAATGCCTGTGGGTAAGCAATTTGGTGGGAAGAAAACATGAGAACACTGGGAATACAGGAAAGGAGGAGGGTCAGCAGAAGGGGTAAGGCAGGGCATTCTTAGGGGAAGTGGCTAGTAAAATTTCCATTATGGTGAACATGTTAAGAGTTTAAAGAATTTCTCCGGGGTGAGCAGAGGAGATAAGTAAGCAAAGTACAGGGAATTGTCAGGGCAGGGAAAATACCCTGGAAGATACTATAATGAAGGATATATGATGCGTTTGTCCAAACCCATAGAAGATACAATACCAAGAACGAACCCTATTGTAAACTAGGGACTTTGGTTGATTATGATGTGTCAGTATAGGCTTAGGTGACATTCGGGAAAGTGACATTGATAAGGGGAAGGCTGTGCCTGTGTGGGCACAGAGAATATATGGGAAATGTCTGTACCTCTTACTCAATTTTGATACAAACCTAAAAAAACTTTTTAAAAAATAAAGTTTTTTTAAGTAAAGGACAAAATAGAAAGTTAAAAAAATAATATTGTCTTATTGATGGAAAGAATTCTTAATGGGTTCTAGGTATAAGCCCTTCAATTCATCTGTCATATGTTCATTCTGCCTAACTTTTACCAAATAATCAATTGGCATTTATTGACTAGTCCTTATGGGACACTTTAGTAGATCTAATCCTGTCCTCCCAAATTCATGTCCCCTTAGTGCCCCAGAATGTGACATTATTTGGAAACAAGGTCTTTGCTGATGTAATTCATTAAAGATCTTGAAAGGAAGTCACCTTCAGTACAAGGTGGTAATGATTAGGGTCCTGATAGAAAAGGCGAGGACACAGAACACAGAGAAGACCATGTGAAGACAAAGGCAGATATTGGCGTTATGTTGCCAGAAGCCAAAAACACCAGGAATCACCAGAGGCTGGAAGAAGCCAAGAAGGATTCTTCCCAGAGCCTTCAGCAGGTTCATGGTTCTGTTGACATCTTCGTTTTGGACTTTTGGCTTTCCAAACTGAGAAGGAGAAATTTCTGTTCTTTTCAGCCTCCGAGTTTGCGTTAATTTGTGTGGTCTCTCTAGGAAACTGATACAGGCACTCTTCCAGAAATACTATATGGTACTTGCCTTTAAGAAGTTGAAAGAGTGGTGTTACAAGATAAACTGTTGAAAGCACCTGCAACGCTCTTATAGAACCAGTAGTGGCTGAGCTTATTATGGAAAGGGTGGCTAGGCATTGCCTGGTCAGCTGTGGGAGAGAGGGGAGGAAGGATCAGAGAGGCAAGATACAGCAGATGTAGCAAAGTTGTAGAACCAGGAGAGAGCCTGGTAGGGAGGCAGAGTGAGAATCTCACTGAGGCCAGAGCCAAGAAGAGACAGGGTAGGAAATAAGGTTGGAGGGGGTGGGAGGTGGAGATAATTTGAACAGCCTTGTGTGCTCCGCTGAAGCGTCTTTTGTTTTATTCTGTAGGCAATGTAGAGGAAGCCGAGACCCAAAAGATGGAAAATGATGTGGTCCGACACCAGTACAGGGGAGTGATTGAGAATGGATGTGCCTGGACCCAAACCCTGGCTCTGCTGCTTATTCAGTGTGTAAATGTGGGTAAGTTTCCTATTATCTGACTGTCACCTGTAAAACAGAGACAACATAGTTCCTCGGGCAAAGCGCTAGCATGAAGAGGGTGAGGAGTAAGTGAATTCAGCAGGCATCATTTTTAGAACAATGTCTGGCATCTATAAGGCACTTAATTGAATGTTGGTCCTTATAATCTGCTGCACATTTCATTAATAGAAAGTTCATTTTGGCAGCAATGTGCAAATACCGAAGCAGAGAAAACAGAAGGTAAGAGCCCTGAAGCCAAAGCCTGAACAATGTAGAGAGAAGGAAGAAGAGTTTTCTGGAGATGTTTCTTGAATAGAATCAAAGGGTTGTATCGGCCAATGTGATGTGAAGAACTAGGAAAGTAGGAAAGATGTTGGCTCAAAGATTCTTACCTTGACGCAGAGTAAACACTGGTGCCATTAGCAGGGAGAGGGAATACAATGCAAGCAGCGGGGTTCAGGAGAGGTAGGGCAAGGGACAAGGAAATACATTGGATTGCAGACATGGTAAGTTTCAGGTGACTGTGACATCCAGGTAGGGAATGGCTGAAAATTCTTAAAGTAATGTTTCTTAGAGGGGGCCCTTTGGACAACCCTTTATGAGAAACATCTGGTGCTCTTATTAAAAATGTAAATTTGTAGTTCCTACTCAACTCCTACTGAATCAAAATACCTGGCAAGCAGGCCTTGAAGGGTTGCATTTTAAGGACTTTTCCTAGATGATGCTTATGCATATAAAAATGATTAGTTTCTGGGAAACCTATAAGCATCCAGTTCTGGCTGTTGATTAGAATCATCTTAGGAACTTTAAATAAAATATTGAAATACGGATGCTCAAAGAGATTCTGATTTAACTGGTCTGGGATGGGGCCACAGCTTCAACTTGTTTAAAAAGTATCCCAAGTGATTCTAAGCTGTAGACAGACACTTGAAGGAGAAAGACTATTCAAGGAGACAGAAGATCTGGAGATCAGAAAAAGGATTAATAAAAGACAGAAATGAAGATATCTGGATGTTAAGTGTGACAAGAGGTTTTTTTAGAGTAGGAATAGGTAATATTACTACATTCAATAGATGTTGGCAGAAGAGAAACAGAACTGAAAATAGGCTCATGGATTTGACCAATAGGAGGTCAGTGACCATTAAGGGAGGGTATTTTCAATGGAGTGTGATAGAGCGAGAAACAAGAGAAAGGGGGTGTCTGGGTGGCTCAGTTGGTCAGGCATCTGCCTTTGGCTTAGGTCATGATTCCAGAGTCCTGGGATCAAGCCCCACATTGGGCTCCCCGCTCAGCGGGGAGTCTGCCCCTCTCCATCCCCCTGTTCATGCTCTCTTTCACTCTCAAGTAAAAAAAAAAAGAAAGAAAAAAAGAAAAAAGAAACGAGAGAAAGGCTTGAGGACATGGAGACAAAGAACACAGACTGCTTTCACAAAGTTTGAAAAGAGATGGAACACAGTTTATAGCAAGACCAAGGCTAATGCGCTCTTCCTTTCTCTTTTTCTCTCTCTCTATATGAACAAATTAAAATATTTAGAATATTTGTAGCTGAAAAAGAAAACACCGGAGGAAAAGGTGATAAGATATCTTACTAAAGATAAGTTTAAAAAGTATATTACAAGAAGCAGTCTTAAGAGGAGAAATTCAGAGATTTTTTAAAAAAATATTTTGTTTATTCATGAGATACAGAGAGAGTCAGAGACATAGGCAGAGGGAGAAGCAGGGAGCCTGATGTGGGTGTGACTCAATCCCTGGACCGGAATCATGCTGCTGAGCCACCCAGGTGTCCCAGAAATTCAGAATTTTGGATGTAAAGAAGAAAGACACGATTCTGTCCCTGAGAACAAGACGTGAGGCTCTTGTGGTGGTGGGAGCAGTTTACCATCATCTGGTATGAAAGGGGGGATTGGAGGACATTGGAGGGCTTGAGGGAATGTGAATTGTTTGCAGGTAGAATGCAGGAGGAAACGGACAAGTGACCAATATAAACACTACTGGACAGTGTTCAGAGGTCCCATGGGGATATGAAGTCCTAGATCTATAGTGGCAGCAAACCATAGAGCCTAGTGAGTTCCTCCAGAAACCCTTGGCAGCTCATAGGTTGGAAATACAAGGCTGCGTCTGGGTTGGCACTGGGAGGGGTAAAAATGAAAGAACAGAAGTGATGACACTGTTAGAGCACCGTGATTCATATAATGACTTTGTGGTGTGGGTAGGAGCATGGAGTGAAGAGGTTAGTCTCGGATTATAAAGAAGGATGATTCAAGGATTCATGGTTCCTCATGAGGTCCTGCTGCAGCTTTACTAAAAGTGAGGGAGTGAGAAAGAGGTGGGAGGAATAAAGGTTGTAAACAGTAAGTGGGATTTCTTAGTTTAGGATTTCAGAGTGGGGAAGGTGTTGGTGACCATGATACCCTCGCTTAGTAAGAGAGTGAATTGCTGATTGTAGCTCAATAATGATAAACTGGGATATGAGAGAGAGAGAGAGAGAGGGAGAGAGAGAAGGATGGAGACAGGGAGGGAGACCAGATGCCTTGGGTTCTTCATGAACTGACAGAGTGATTTGGGTTGTACGATGGGAGTGATGAATTTTATAAAGTCTGGGGTGTAGCCCAGGTTTGTAGCCTCTGAAGAAAGACCGTCCTGGGTGGAATCCTAATTCTTATCCTTTACCACCAGGGCAGTGTTGGGCTGATTATTTCTGTGATCCTCAACTTTTTCATTTATAAAAAGAAACAATAAGTATCTCCTAGTGAATTTTGTATTTTATTTCTATTTCTGCCTTCCCTTATCCCTCCCTTGAGACAATGAGCAAACAGCTTGGCTGCCTGGGATATGAGAGGAAAGTAAATTTTGTGGAAAAGTGATCAGTATTTTGGAAGAGTTCCCTGCCCCCCCCATATGTATATACATATATATGACCTATAGATTGTCTTTCTGAAATCAGTGCACACTCCTATCTCTTACCTAAGCTCGTCCTGAAAAATAGTGATGGAAATTCTAGACCAAGTTGGTGTACCATTTTGTAGCTCTGGTAATTGAGGGACTGGGGACTCCAAAGAGAAAATGAGAGAGAGAGAGGAATTGCTGGCATTAGCCTGATTACGTAGCAGCCAATTTTGCTTAGTTCCTCCATAGAATGCAAAACTTCTACGGCTTGTTGACTAGTGAATATGTTTTTGGAGAGATTACATAATACAACAGGGGTACCTGTACGATAAGGTTACTTGCTTCATAGATAGGCTCATTGCCCATTTTTAAAAATCATTATTTACTTGTAAATAGACGTTTCTTCCTTTTAAAAAAGCTTCATAGAATGTAATTGTCATAAATGGTTTTAAAATTCAAGCCTAAAGTGTTAAAGATCAAACTTGTTAAAAATTCTTTCAATGTTCAAAACATTTTGTTAGACTAATTAATGACATGAAATGTAACTGAACTGCATATTTGCAGACTTCTTTTCTACATTAACAAATCTCAGAAGTGAAAATAGAATTACTGCGTTCTTTATGCAAAATACACCTGCCAGGGCTGCTGCACTGTATCAAACCAGGGGGACACGTTTCACATTATATACTTTCTAAAAGGGACTCTTCAGGCACACTTCTGGGCCCCTGCTATGTGAGACAAGAAGCAACATCAAGAAATTTAGGATAAGGAAATTATGGTATAAAAAAATCAGAACAAGAATATTGAAATCTAAATAGGGATTGAAGTCATATTGCTCTAAATTTGGGTATGAAACAGGAAAACCGATCGGAAAGAGGATTTGCAATATAAATAGCAGAAATAATAATAATCCTAAATATTTCCAAGAGTAGCTTATTAAGATCAGGAAGAGGTAAAAGTAGAAATGAGTGAAGATCTAATTAATTCGCCACCTACTAATGGTGGAGCCAAAAGACCTTGAGTTTTGCTCCTAACTTTGACAATTATAAAGTAATGCTGAAGAATGTTTTGAGACTTCACATTTTTCAAATTGAACGACTGAGTTCATGGAGTACCCCCCACCCCCGCCAATATTAAAAATATTGGGGGGCGCCTGGCTGGCTCGGTCATAGAGCACAGAGTATGTGACTCTTGATCTCAGGGTTGTGAGTTCAAGCCCCACTTTGGGTGTAGAGAAGACTTGAAAAAAATGTTGGTAAAATGATCAAAGATCAACACCATAACCATGCTGAAACGCAAAGGGGGAACCTTCATGCCAAAGCAAGGAGAGAAAATTATAGAGGGTAAGGAGATCGTGGCAGATTGAGGAAGTGGATCAGAGTGGAAAGTTCGATGGAACCTTAATGCCAACCAAAGGGAGAAGTAGCCCCTGGAGCAAGGTGGCTCAGAGAGGCAATCCATAGGCTGATGCATTCCAGCTGCACTACTTGATTGATCCTGGCAACCCCCCTCCCCCACTTCCCTCTTCCTTAGGCCAGGGAAAAATTTGGGAGACACAGAGTTAGGTGTGGGAGCTTGAGACAAATAGACTGAAAGGCTGGTCAGAACGAGAAGAACCCAAAGCACTGGCAGCCACAAAACCAGGAACTGAAACATCCCCTTGATTCTTTCGCCCTAAATGTGCTGAAATATGAACTAGCCGGAAGTTTCATGTCTTTTCAATCAGGTGGCCCACAAAGAAATGGCAGACTGTCTGACAATTTCTATAAAAGCCTGCATTCAGGACTCAGCCAACATTGGAGGATGACTTAGCCCCTGAGAGAGGAGAGACTCAAAGTAGAGAAAGTTTCTAACAGAGTCTGTACTATTGACATGACCATGGACAAACCATAATAAATATCCATGGAAAGACTGATAGCCATAGAGCAAAACTCAGGACAATTTAACTATCAAAACAGATGAAAGTGGGGCACCTGGGTGGCTCAGTGGTTGAGCGTCTGCCTTCGGCTCAGGGTATGATCCCGAGGTCCTGGGATCGAGTCCCGCATCAGGCTCCCTGCATGGAGCCTGCTTCTCCCTCTGCCTGTGTCTCTCTCTGCCTCTCTCTCTCTCTCTGTCTCTCATGAATAAATGAATAAAGCCTTTAAAAAATTATAGGAAGATAAAAAAATTGAATGGTAATCACTATATGAATATGAATCATTATTTTTTTAAGAATATGAATCAAATGTATAATTTTTTCATCGGTGCATAAAGAAAATGGACCAGGAAGACTGTTCAACCTACTGAAAGGCAGAAACAGGGAAAAAGAGTAGCATAAATAAATAAGCCCTAAAATATTAGAAATAATAACACCTAATCCATGAACTAAGCTCAGCTCTTAAAATACACTGATTGGTTTTTTCTAAGTTTTGGTTGAAATCTAACATATATACGAAGTGGACCAATCATAAATATATTTTATGTAAACTGAACATGTTTTCACACGTTGATCATACCAAGTAGCCAGCATCAAAATCAAGAAATGGAACATTTCTAAGCCTTCAAAAACATCCTCTTGGGCAGCCCAGGTGGCTCAGCGGTTTAGCGCGGCCTTCAGCCCAGGGCGGGATCCTGGAGACCCGGGATCAAGTCCCACATCGGGCTCCCTGCATAGAGCCTGCTTCTCCCTCTGCCTCTCTCTCTCTCTCTCTCTCTCTCCCTGTGTCTCTAATAAATAAATAAAATCTTTAAAAAACAAAACAACAACAAAAAACCCATCCCCTCTTCCCCCACCACCTACCCCTTTAACCCTCCTTCCATTCCTCTTCTCCATTCCATTCCCTCTTCTAAGAAAACCCCTATATTGACTTCTGTCATAATCTGTTAGTCCTGCCTGTTTTTGAATTTTATGTAAATGCAATCTGCGTTATGTATTCTTTCATGAAGGGCTCTGTCAACACCATGTTTGTGAGACTCAGATATAACATTGCATACAGTTATTGACTTCATTCTCAAGGCTGCGTGGAATTTCGTTGCATGAATATTCAACAATTATTTACCCATCCCATTGTCGACGGACATTTGGATTTGAATAATCAGTTTTAGCCATTATGAATAGCACTGCTACAAACATTCTAATACATACAAATATATGTAGTTTAGTAAACATATTCACAGTTCTGTTGAGTTTAAACCTAGGGATGGAATTGCAGTGTGTAAGATCTCCAATTATACCGTATCTTTGCCCCTAGGTGGTATTTCTTATCTTTTTAATTTTATCTATTTTGATTGAGGTTCATTTTATCTATTGCTATTGTCTTAAAATTCTCTGATTGTGGAGGAAGTTGGTATGTACTCATAAGTTTATTGACCTCTTGTGAGAAGTTTTATTCAAGTATTTTGCCACTTTTCTGTATTGTTTCTCTCTAACTTGCAGGTGTTCTTCCTATGTAGGATTTCCTTGTATACTCTGGATAATAATTATTTAGGAGATACTGCAAATATTTTATCCGCCCCCTTGACTTGCCTTTCTACTGTCTTACCGATGTTTTTTATAAAGAGAGATTTCCAATTTTAAGGTATTTGGGGATTTTTCTTTCATATAACGGTAAAACAAGCAACAGGCAACAACAACAAGACAATAAAACTGAACAAACCAATAAACCTTTCCCACTTCTCCAAAGTGCATTGTCTTAATAAATTAAGCGTCCATATATGTATATGTTTCTGAACTCTCCGTTCTGTTTGCTTTGGTGTCTATTTTCACCTCTACCACATTGTCTTATTGAACCTTTACTAAGTGTTGGTGTCCACTAATGTCCTTTGTTACCTTCTCCAGCTTCCTTTTATCTCTCTGTGTCTGTTTTTCTTCTTCGTGATCATCCTGACTACAATTTGCCTTAGTTTCATATAAATTTTATAACTGCCTTATAACCAACCTGGTTCAATAGGATTTTGATTGGCATTACATTGAATTTTTTGCTTAATTATGGAGAATTGAGATTGAGTCGATCCATGTACATGATCTAGCTCTCAGTGTGACTTATTTATCAAAGTAAAATTTGGTGCATTATCTTTTATTTATTTCTTTGACTAAGCTACTTAAATAATAAGTTTGAAGTTTTAATTGTATGTTATTAGGTAAAAATGTAATTGATTTTTATGTTTTGATCATCCACCTATTTTGCTCAATTTATTCCTTCATTTTAGAGGTATATAGATTCTTTTGCATTTTCCACATACTCCTTATTGTTATCTGTGGATGCTGACAGGTGTATTTCCTTCTTTCCCATATTCATACCAATTATTTTGCTTCATTGCATTGGCCCAGAGTTTAATGATGAATAGAAATGGCAACCATGGACATCTATTCACCATTAAGTATAATATCCGCTATAGTCCTTTTATGATGTTGTTGGTATTCTTAATTTTTTTGAGATTTATCCCATAACTGTGAGCCTATATCTCCAATTCGTGGTCACCTATTTTTTTCCAGTCTCCCATCCCCCTTTCCTCTGGCAGCCATCAGTTCTGTGTATTTATAGATATGATTCTGTTTTTGTTTATTTACTTGTTTTTTTTTCTTACATTCCTTATATGAATGAAATCACGTGGTATTCGTCTTAGCCTGACTTATTTCACTTAGTGTAATACCTTCTAGGCCCATCCATGTTGTCATAAATGGCAAGATCCTATTCTTTTTATGGCTGTATACTATTCTATTGTATGTATATTTATCACCTCTTTATCCATTTATGTACTGATGGGCACTTCTATAGCTTGGCTATTGTCAATACTTCTTCAATGAACATAGAAGTACACATATCCTTTCAAATTAGCATCATTGTTTTTGGGTAAATACTCAATGGTGGAGTTATTGGATCATATGGTATTTCTATTTTTAATTTTTTGGGGAACCTCCATATTGTTTCTCTGCAGTAGCTGTACTAATTTATATTCCCAATATTTTTTGGTTGGTATTCTTGATGGAAGAAATTCCCTTCTTTTCCTAGCTAAGAGTTTTCTTTTCTATCAAGAATGGACAGCAAAATTTTATCACATGGTTTTTCTGGAGATGGTCACATTGGCTTTCTCTTTAAGTTAATGTGGCCAAGTGTATTGATTGGTTTTCAAGAAGCTAAATCTAACTTGCATTTTAGAAATTAAATTGGTTCTGATGTTTTATAGTGTGTGTGTGTGTATATATATATATATATATATACACACACACACACTGTGAGATTGTATGTGCTAATATTTTTCCCTATTTTTACACTTCAGAGAGATTGGCATGCAAAGTTCTTTTCTTTTGATTATCTTTTTTAGGTTTTAGTGTCAAAAACTATTTGGAAAGTGTTTCCTCTTAATCTAATTTCTAGAAGAATTTACATAATAATGATATATCCCTTTAAATATTTGGAAGAATTTCCCAGTATGCATATCATCTGGATATGCAGTCATTTGTGGGAATATTTTCTATTACAGATTTATTTTCCTTAATTCATAAATATAGAAATATCAGCTTCTTGATAAGTTCTTTTTCTAATAATTTTCTTAGTTTATGTACTTTTTCCAAATTTATTGACATAAAGATATTAATAGTGTCACTTTATTTTCTTTTTAGCATCTGAATGTTTTGTAGGATATCCACTTGATATTGGTAAATTTTGCTTGTGTTTTTTTCTTGATTCATTAATTATCAATTGATGTCTTTCCAGAGAAATAACTTTTGGTTTTCTTGATTTTGTGTTACAAAATTTTCTTTGTATTGATTTGTGCTCATTGGTTAATTATTTCTTTTCTACTTTTTTCTTTTTTTTTTTCAAATTACCTGAATCATTGATTTTTGAAAATCTTTTAAAATATAATATATGCATTTAGGCTCTTCATTTCTCTTTAAAGAAGTTTTGATGTCTTGTTATTATTGTTAAGCTCAGAATAATTTTCTAATATCCATGTTATGATTTTTCTTTGATCCATGAATTATTTAGAACTATATTGCCTTATTTCCATTCACTTGAGGGTTTTCTGAATATCTTTGCTATTGATTTCTAGCTTAGTTTCACTATGGCCTGAAAATTACTCTGATTTACTTGAATCTATTAAAATTTGTTAAGAATTGCTTCATGGCCAAACATGGAAACATTTGGTAAATATTCTATGTGTACTTGAACAGAATATCAATTCTATCTTGGATGAACACAGTGCTCTCCCTGGGTTGATTAGGTTGGGTTAATTTTGCTAAAAATCAGATTGATCTGTTTATTACTGAGACAGGCAATTTAAAGTCCCTTATCATGAATTTCTTTCTCCTTTAAGTCTGTCAAATATAAATATTTGGAAATTGTAACTAAAAACATATAAATTTATAATTTCTTATGTTGTGGATTGACAGTATTAAAAATAACATACTTTGGGGAATCCCTGGGTGGCGCAGCGCTTTGGCGCCTGCCTTTGGCCCGGGGCGCGATCCTGGAGACCCGGGATCGAATCCCACGTCGGGCTCCCGGTGCATGGAGCCTGCTTCTCCCTCTGCCTGTGTCTCTGCCTTTCTCTCTCTCTCTCTCTGTGACTATCATAAATAAATAAAGATTTAAAAAAAATATTAAAAAAAATAACATACTTTGTTAGCACTAAAAATGTTCCTTAAGGTCTGTTTTCTTCTAAAAATTTTGTTATCACTAGCCCAGGTGTTTTGGTTACTGTTTGCTAGATATATCTTTGTCCACCCTTTCACTTTTAATCTTTCTGAAGTGTATTTTGTAAGCAGCAGATAATTTGATAACAGTAATCTTTTAATTTAAATATATAATTCATTAATACATTTGCTTTTATATTGTCCCATCTGTTTTATGTTTGTTTTTTCCTATCTTTTCCCTCTCTTTGAATTGTTTAAAAAAATTCCATTCCATTTCCTTCTTTACTAGCTCACAATTATTTTCCCCTTTTCTTTTAGTAGTCCCACAGGTAATGCTTATATGTGTCTTTGTATTTCTTAGGGTCAAATATAAATGAATGCTTTTTCAGTTAGTAATAAACTCTTTAATTTCATGTCTTATGTTTGCTTTTAATCCATTTTTAGTTGATTTTTGTGTATGTTGTAAGAGTCCTATTTTATTGTTTTTGCATGTGGATATTCAATTTTCCCAGCATCATTTTTGCTGAAGATATTATGCTTTCCTCACTGTGCATTATTTACACCTTTCTCACAGATCATTTGAATGTATATGCATGGGTTTATATCTGGTCTTTGTATTCTGTTCCACTGGTCAATGTTATCTTTATGCCAAGACCATACCATTTTTATTACTACAGTTTTGTAATAATTTTGAAATAAGGAAATGTGATGTCTACAGCTTTTTCTTCTTTTATTTTCCTAGACTTCTTAGACTAGTACTAGTCTTTTGTGATTCCATATGAATTTTAAGATTTTTTTTCCTATTTCTGCAAAAAATATCATCAGGATTTTAACAGAGATTGCATTGAATCTATCGACAGTTTTGGGGAGTTTGAACATTTTACCAATATTCAGTCTTCCAATTCATGTACACAGAATGCCTTTCAATCCATTTATCTTATTTAATTTAGTTTTTTTTCTGTCTCGTTTATTTTTTTTTTTGTCAATGTTTTGTATTTTGCAGCCTACAAGTTTTTCACTGCCTCAGTTTATTCCTAATTATTTTCTTTTTCTGGTGCTATAGTAAATGGGATTGATTTCCTAATTTCCTTTTTAGATAGCTTGTTGTTAGCATACAAAAATCAGTAACACTTCTCTCACTAATTTTCTATTTTGTATCCTGTTGCTTTTCTGAATTTATTCATCAGCTCTTAGAGGTTTTTATTGTTCTTTCTGTGGCATCACTTGTAATGCCTCCTCTTTCAATATGGTTTATTTTATTTGAATCTTCTCTCTTCTTAGTCTAGCTAAATGTTTTTCAACTACTTACTTTTTCAGAAAACTTAGTTTCCTCGACATTTTAAATTTCATATTTTCTATTTTATTTTTGCTCTAATCTTTATTCCCTTTTTTTCTGCAAACTTTGGGCTTACTTTGCTCTTCTTTTCTAGCTCCTTGAGTTACAGTTAGTTTATTTTCAGTCTTTCTTCTTTTTTAATGTAAGCTTCTTACACAACAAATTTTTCTCTTAGTACTGCTTTTGCTACATCCCATAAGTTTTGGTAGATTGTGTTCATTTTCATTTGTCTCAAAGTGTTTTCTAATTTCCTTTTTGATTTCTTCTTTGACCCAGTGACTATTAAAAGTGTGTTAATTTTTACATATTTGTGAAATTTCCATCTTTCTATTAATTTCTAGTTTTATTCCATTGTGTTCAGAAAAGATACTTGGTATGATTTTAATCTTAAATTTGTTAAGAATTATTTTGAGGCCTAACTTATGATCTATTCTGGAGAATGTTTTGGGTGTGAATGAGAAGAATGAATATTTTGCTGCTATTGGGTGGAATGTCCATAGGTGGACCTATGCTAGGTCCATTTGGTTTATATTGTTCAAGTCCTGTGTTTATTGATCTTCTGTCTGAATGTTGTATACATTATTGCAAGTAGGATATTGAAGTCTTCTACTATTATTGTATTGTGTATTTATTCCTTTGGTTCTGTCAATATTTACTTATGTACTTTGGTCGTCTAATATTGGGTGCTTATATATTTATAATTCTTATGTCTTCTTAGTGACTTGACCCTTTTATCATTATATAATGTCCTTCTTTGTCTCTTGTGACAGTTTTTTTACTTAGTCTATTTTATCTGATGTAAGAATAGTCAGCTCTGCTCTTCTTGTTATCAGTTGCATGGAATATCTCTTTCCATCCCTTCACTTTCAGCCTATATGTGTTTTTAAAGTTGAAGTAAGTCTCTTGAAGGCAGCATATACTTGGGTCTTATTTTTTTTAATCCATCATACTACTCTCTTCTGATTAGAGAATTTAATCCATTTACATTTAAGTTATTGATAAATATTTACTACTGCCATTTTAAAAAGATTTTATTTATTTATTCATGAGAGACACACAGAGACAGGCAGAGACGTAGGCAAAGGGAGAAGCAGGCTCCCTGCAGGAAGCCCATGTGGGACTCCATCCCAGGACCCCGGGATCACACCCTGGGCCAAAGGCAGATGCTCATCCACTAAGCCACCCAGGTGTCCCTACTACTGCCATTTTGTTAAATGTTTTCTGTTAGTCTTTTATTATTTTGTCTGTCTTTTCCTCTGGTTTTGTTCTGTTTTGTTTTGGTGTGCTTTCATTGCCTTTCTTTTTGTGCACCTTCTAGTGTGTGTGTGGTTTCTTGGGGCTTACATAAAATATATTATAGTTATAACTATTTTAAATTCTAGTGTGTGTGTGTGTATATATATATATGGTCTATTTTAATATGTAGTCTATTTTAAGCAGATAACATGTTTAGTTCAACTTAATACAAAAACTCTTTAATTCCTCTTCCCACACTTTGTGCTATAGTTGTCACAATTTATATATATTTACTATGCATGTCTTACTATTTCTTTGTTATGGTTATATTTAATACTCTTCCTTTTAATGTTTACATAAGGTTTAAAAGTGATTTACTCACCACCTTTAAAGAAGTACAGAATTCTCTATTTGCCTTTTCTTTTGCTTCTTTTTTAAAATTTTAATTTCATTATAGTTAGCATATAGTGTTATATTAGTTTCAGGTGTACAATATATTCATCCAACAATTCTATGTATTACTCGGTGCTCATCATGATAAGTGTACTATTAATCCCCTTACTTATTCCTCCATCCCCACCTACCTCCCCTCTGGTAAACATCTGTTTGTTCTCTAGAGTTAAGAGTCTGTTTTTCGGTTTGTCTCTTTTTTTTTGTCCTTTGTTCATTTTTTTTCTTAAATTCTACATATAAGTGAAATCATACAGAATCTTTCTCTGACTTTTTTATTCCCTTTCCCTTCAGGGGAAAAGATCTGTTATATTATTATAATAGCAATATAGCATTATATTCTCTAGATCCATCCATGATGCAAATGGCAGGAGTTCATTCTTTTTGAAGGCTGAGTAATATTCCTTTATATACATACTGCATTTTGATCCATCCCTATCAGTGGACACGTGGATGGCTTCTGTAGTTTTGCTATTGCAAATAATGCTGCAAAGGAGTGCATGTATCCCTTTGAATTAGTTTTCTGTATTGTTTGAGTGAATACCAAGTAGTGTAATTACTGGATCATAGTGTGGCTTTATTTTTAAATTTTTGAGAAACCTCCATTCTGTTTTCCACAGTGGTTGCATCAGTTTGCATCCCCACCAACAGTGCATGGAGTTCTTTTTCTCCATATCCTCACCAATACTTGTTGTTTACTGTGTTTTGATTTTAGCCATTCTGATAGGTGTGAGATGTTTCATACTTTCTTATGCTACTGTTCTGCTATTTAAGCAATCTTTTATTTCAACTGAGAAAAACTACCTTTAGCATTTTGTATGGCAGACTTAGTGATGATGAAGAATTCCCTCAGTTTTTTTTCTTGGAAAATCTTTAACTTTCCTTTATTTTTGAAGAAGAATTTTGCTTAGTATAGTATTCTTGGATGGCAGTTTTTTTTTCTTTCTGCACTTTGAATATAACATCCCACTCTCTTCTGACATACAAGGTTTGTGTTGAAAAGTCTGCTGCTATTCTTATGGGAATTCCTTTGTATGTGACAAATGCCTTTTCTCTTGCTGCTTTCAAAAATCTCTGTAACTTTTGACATTTGATTCTAATATGTTTCAGATGGAATTCTTTGTATTCTTTTTTTTTCTTCATCTTTTGGGCTTTTGAATCTTGATATCTATTTCTTTTACCAGCCTTGGGAAATTCTCAGCCATTAATTCTTTGAATGAGCTTTCTGTTCCTTTCTCCCTCTTCTACTTCTGAGACCCCCTTAATGTGCATATTGCTCTGCTTTGTAGTGTTCTATTAGTCTCTTAAGCCTTCTTTATTCCTTTTCATTCTTATTTTCTCTTTGTTCCTCTGATTGAATTATTGCACTGACCTGCCTTTGAAACCACTATTTTTTTTTCCCTCTGGTTGACCTAGTGTACTGTTGAATCCCTCTAGTGATTTTTTTTTTTCTGGTTCTGTTATTATGTTCTTCAGCATTGTGATTTCTTTTTATTTTTTCTTAAAGATCTTATTTATTTGAGAGAAGGAGAGAGAGAGAGAACAAAAAAGAGAAAGTATGAGCAGAGGGGAGGGGCAGAGGGAGAGAGAGAAGCATACTCCTTGCTCATCAGGGAGCCTGATTCAGGGCTAAATCCCAGGACCCTGGGATCATGACCCAACCTGAAGGCAGACACTTAACCAACTGAGCCACCCAGGCAACACTGTGATTTCATTTTAATATTTTCTTATTGTTGAAATTTTCATTTTGTTCATACATTACTTTCTTGAACTCACTAAGCATCTTTAAAACCATTGTTTTGCATTCCATATCAGGTAAATTATGTAACTCCATTTCATTAGGCTCTGTTTCTAGAGAGTAATTTTCTTTCTTTATTTGGAATATCTTGGCCTAATTTTTCATTTTCTTTGACTCTGTTCTGGTGCTTTCACATTAGGCAACATGACCACCTCTCTTATTCTTAACAGATTGGTCTTATACCAGAGGAGACACCTACCAACCAGCCCCCCTAGAGATTCTGGTGAGTCTCTCAAAATTTTTGGGTAGTCTAACTCAAATTCTTTGTTCTTTTTGCAGTCCCCAAGCATCTAGTGTCCTGCCAATGCACTGGGGAAAATGAAACTGAATCACATTGCCCTGGCCACTCCTAGAATAGTTGGGTCATTAGACACTGTCCAACTCCTTCCCTCTCTAGGAAGAAGCTGTGACCTGGGTTATTCATCTATTCACTGTGTGCTCAACAGGGACATGGGACTATGGCAACTGCCAGCCAGAATCTCTGTCCCTGTTCTTAACTGCCCCTAGATAGCTAGACTATTTCTGACTCATCAGAAGTCTAAGACTGAGAAGAGAGTTGCCCATTCTCTGTGTATCCCTGGAGAGGTTGAGGCATTAGACACATGGATCAACCCTTTGTCACTCCAGAGGCAAGCTGAGAAGCAAGATTCTTTTTCTCTGTGCTAAGCTAGGGTAGTAGGGGATGGAGAGCCTTGATATCTACTAGTCAAGTCATTGTCTCCATTATCTCCTATGCAGGTAGACTGTTCCAAACCCCTCAGAGCTCCAAGACTGGCAAGTCAGAAGCCAGACATTTGGAGATTCACTTTTGAAAAGTGAGATGCTGAATGCATGAACCAACTCTCTCCTTCCCATGAGGAAAATTCAAGAGCCAGTGTGTCTCTTTATGATTGCATGGCACTGTGCCAAGGGCAGAGTTTCTGGTGATAAGGTGTCTTGAATCCTGGCTTTGGTGATCTTGGTATTTTGTTCATCTGGGGTTCAGGAGCCTTTCAGTTTTTATTTCTCACAGAAGGAATTTGGCTATCAGTTGTTGCTGAATTGGTATTTTTGTTGGGATTAGAAGGGTTCTGGGCTTCTTACTGTGCCATCTTACTGACATCACTTCTCTGGGGAATTTTTCTTTGGGAAGGAATTTTAAAATTATTCCATAATTATACCCCCTTCCCAAACAAAAGCACTAGGGCCACTTGGGTTTGTTCTGAATTCTTCCAAAATTTCCAAGGACATTTAATTCCCATTTTATAAACATCTTTCCAGAACACAGTCAATGAAGGAAAACTTGCCAAATTATTTTAGTAAAGTAACAAAACTAAATATAAAAACCTTATAAAAATTGTCCTCTAATCCATGTATATTAATGTAAACTCCTAAATAAAATACCACAACATCTAATCCACTTACATATCAAAAGAATAAACAACCACAACCAAGTGGGTTTGCCTCCAAAAATGTAGAGGTATCTAACATTTAATAACCTATCAATAAAATATGTTACATTGTTATATCAAAATGGAAACAAATCTTTTTGAAATGTGAATTAAAATTTGTACAAGCAATATGACACTAACACTCTAGAAATACAAAACATAGTGTTGACATTTAAAAAAATATTTTATTTATTTATTTGAGAGAGAGTGAGTGAGAGAGAAAACAGGAGCAGAGGGACAGAGGGGCAGGGAGAAGCAGGTTCCCTATGGAGCAGGGAGCCTGATGCAGGGTTCAATTTCAGGACCCTGAGATCATGACCTGAGCCAAAGGCAGATGCGTAACTGACTGTGCCTCCCAGGCACCCCACTGTCGGACATTTTATTTTTTTATTTTTTTAAAGATTTTATTTATTTATTCATGAGAGACACAGAGAGAGAGAGAGAGAATGAGAGAGAGAGGCAGAGATACAGGAGGAGGGAGAAGCAGGCTCCATGCAGGGAGCCTGACATGGGACTTGATCCGGGGTCTCCAGGAACAGCCCCTGGGCCAAAGGCAGAGCTAAACCACTGAGCCACCTGGGCTGACCATTGTTGGACATTTTAATAGATTAATTGATTTTTGCAGTTTTGGCCTTATAGTTTTCTGACAGTGAAAGAATCATTCTAATCATTCTCTTAGGAGATAGAATGTATATTATCATAGCTCTGCAATTGATATTCTGCAATTAAGACCTAAGTTAACTGGAAACTTGAAATATATTTCAATAAGGTGACCAGATATAAATATGTCTTTTATATACACACACACACAAACACACATATATATATACACATACACATATATGTGTATCTTTTTCATATATAACAATGGTCATTTATACATTTAATACTGTTTAATTAGGGGATCCCTGGGTGGCGCAGCAGTTTGGCGCCTGCCTTTGGCCCAGGGCGCGATCCTGGAGACCCGGGATCGAATCCCACGTCGGGCTCCCGGTGCATGGAGCCTGCTTCTCCTTCTGCCTATGATTCTGCCTCTCTCTCTCTCTCTCTCTCTCTCTGTGTGACTATCATAAATAAATTAAAAAAAATACTGTTTAATTAATAATTATTAATTATAATTAATAAATGTTTTAGTGTTTAAATGACCATTGTCATACATGAAAAAAATGTCATATATGACATTTTGAGAAAATATGAATTACATAAGAATAATAACAAGAAATATTTGAGAACTTTATGAATAATTGTAATTAAACACCTTGACCTGATAATTTAAAAGAAGTCATCAATAAACATAAAGATGGACCATGTTCCTGGCTCAATTGGTTGAGCGCTTGACTTGATTTCAGATCAGGTCATGATTTCAGGGTTGTGAGATTGAGCCTGTGTCAAGCTCTGCACTCACTGGAGGAGTCTACCCGAGATTCTCTCTCTCTCTCTGTCTCTCCCTCTGCTCCTCATCCCCATCTCTCTCTCTCTCTCTCTCTCTCTCTCTCTCAAATAAATAAATAAATCTTAAAGAAAAGAATAATTGAAAGAAGCATCAAGAACTTTTTCAAAAAATGGGGAAATAAAGGGGTTACTTATTTCGCTTGTTATTAAGACATAATGTAATTCTTTTTATATCTAATGAAGTCAAGGTATAAGATCCAAAGAATCCTTTAGCTGATAAGACAGTTCAGAAACAAATCTTATATATAATACTGTTTTATATGATAAAAGTGCCACTATCACATTTATAGTAGAAATGCAGATGATCTTAATAAACGGTGCTCTGTTAATAGTTAACTTTAAAAACAATACTTGAATTAAAAATGATACTACAGAATGAGTGTCTTGTAGATCACAGGAAAGTTTATAAAGTTTTAAGCATAAAACGATACAGTAATCACAAAAAAGAAATTTGGACAATTGATTTTTATATGTTTAGGTATAAATTTATGTCAAAATCCATACACAGTCTGTGAGCACATGAAAAAGTATTTAACATCACTAGTCATGGGGAAATGCTAATAAAACCACAATAAAATATTCCTTCATACTCAATAAGATGGCTATTAATGAAAACAAAACAAAACAAAACCAAATCAGGAAGTAATAAGTGTTAGTGAGAGTATGGGGAAATTTAAACGTTTGTGAATTGATGGTAGGAATATAAATGGTACTGCCACTATAAAAAAACACTATGGTGGATCTTTAAAATATTAAACATAGAATTAATATGTGATCCATCAATTCTACTTCTGGGTGCATACCCAATAGATTTGAAACCGGGGACCTGAGTAGATGTTTGTACATCAATATTCATAGCATCATTATTTTCAGTAGCCAAAGTAACTCTAGTATCCATCAACAGATGTAGGGATAAGGAAAATGTGATATATACTTAAAATGGAATATTATCCAGCCTTAAAAAAGGAAGGAAATTCTGACCTATGCTAGAAAATGAATGAACTTTGAGAACATGTTAAGTGATTGGGCACATGGGTGTCTCAGAGGGTTAAGTGTCTGCCTTTGACTCAGGTCGTGATCCCAGGATCAAGCCCTGCACCCACTCTGCTTGGTGGGGAGCCTGCTTTGCCCTCTACCTCTGCTGCTTCCTCTGCTTGTGATGATTCTATCAAATCAATACATAAACTCTTTTTAAAATAAGATTTTATGCTGAGTGAAATAAGCTAGACACAAAAGAGCAAATATTGTATGACTCCACTCATATGAGGTAACTACTGTAACCAAATTCATAGAGACCAGTGTTGACTTTTAAAAAAATCCGTTTGGAACTTCTGGCCCTCTTTCAAATTCTTTTTATTTTTCCCCTCTGACTCTTTTGGTTTCTCCCTGCCTGTCAGTTTTCCACATCTTACTCTACCTTATGTTGGTGTTTTTAGGAGCTCTCAAAGCTACTGCATCTTGCTATAGTTCTGAGTTTTATATATCACCTGAAAATAAAACTGGAGCATAGAGCATGGCTGTCCAGCATACAGGTTAGCATCCCAACCACGAGGGGCATTCTAGATTTGAATCATTTATTCCCGCCTTCATTCATTCAACAAATCATTAATTACTAGTTATGTGTTGATATTCAACTGGACATGACATAATCATGTGCAGTGGACCTTTCTCATAGGTCGCTGAGGATATAGTGTGTCACCTGTTATATGTCTCATCAGACCTTTGCCCATACTACTTATTTCTTTTGAGCTCTACTCTGCTTTTGATGAGTTATTTGAAGGCTTTATTTTAATTCTATTTCAGTTCTGGTGGTCAGTCTTGCAACTGCCTAACAAAGAGTTCCTTTTTTGTGGTCAGAGTGTCTTGTTAAGTTAGGTAACTCTTTATTGCATTCTCAATGCACGCTGCAATTGAAATAGAGAGTATTTATCCAAGTAGAAAGAATTTTACAACCCCTATAGTGGTACTTTAGGTTAAAATTATAGTCGATTCATTTGCCCCTACATAAAGTGATTCCCTTATTGCCAATAACTTCAATCTTACCAAGTACTCATTCAAAACTGTGCTTTACTCCAAATTTTTTCCCATCTTCATGGCTTTTTCTCAATTAATCCTTCTAAACGTGCTCTATTAATGTTATTTTAGAACAACAGAACTGGAAACATCTGAACATACTATAGCCAAAAGATGCTGCTTCTGTGGATCACAATTAAACTAAGGGCTTTCTATTCCCTCCTGGAGTAAATCTTTTTTTTCTTAAAGCAAAAGGCCAATCCTCAATTTTAAGGGTTTTCTTAGGATTTGTTTTCATTCATTAATTAGTGTAGTCCAGTGCCTGGTAGACTGTAGATGCTTACTATCACCTAAATTATTTTAAGGGATATGTTTAGAATAAAAGAAAAAGTCTACTACTGGGATGCTCTCTGAGATTAATGCTTTTAAGAACAACCTGGCATTGTGGTGAAGATTTAGATGGAGGTAGATTTGAATCTTGTTTTCCCCCTAAATATTAATTGTGAGACTTTAAAAAATTATTTAATATCCAGGGTTCAACATCCTGATATCTAAAATAGGGGCAGTATTAACTATTGCTTAATATTAGATGAGGTTATTATTTTCCATATAGTATCTGACACATACTGTGCATGCAGCATTATTATTAGTAGTGCTATTATTTCAAAAAATTGCTCACAGGCTCATATTCCTTCATTACTTTCTTCATGTACATTTTGGTTTTTACATAGTAATCAAATACATTCATGTGTATGGGGTAAGGTAGGAATCATGTTGTTTTGGGCATCAGGAAACCGGGTTTGTTCAAAATCAAATAATATTTGGTCCTATCATGATTGAGGGTCATATCACTTCTCTTATTTGCAATTTCTAAGTAACGCCTCTTATTTCTCAAACTACCTGTTTCAATTACACCAATAGGTGATAGTGTTTGCATATGTTTCAGAAACTGTTCTGTAGAACTACTTCATTCCAATTTTACTGTCCTAATCATTTTTCTATTTCTTGCTCTCCTCTTCTTGAAGACTTCAGCTTCGGAACCTAAAAATTATATGAATAAGCCACATGAGTAAGTAACAATGGAGAATTACAAAGTCCTTCTAGAAGAGTTTACTGCTTATAGCATATTCCATATTATTTCCCCACAATTGAAACCAAAAAATCTTTCAAACACATAATGTTTGTTTTTTTTCTTCAAAGCAAAGCAATTTTTGTTCCCATCCTCATGACTTATGTGTTCTCCATTTCCTTTAAATGTAGCACACATTAATTTTCACTCACTTTATTTTAGATGTTATTCAATTGGATTGAGTTTTGAGGACCAAATATACCACCCTCCCTGCTTAGCTCCATGTGCCACGCGTCCTGCTCTGTCTTCATGTTTTCCCCCTCAAGAAAATGACACTTTTTCAAAAACATTTTGAAACCACAGACCCATGGGTTTCAGGCAATCCAGAGCTTTCCCACTTTGTGAAAGAAGCACCATGTCATTCTGAGGGTACAGCCCTTTCTAGAAACTTGACCCTTAATTATTGCCGATTGTCTGTTTGGCTTGAGCTCAGGTCTTTGCTCTGCTTGCCTGCTGTCCTTCTCCACATTGTGTCATTTTCATTTTCAGACCCACACCCACCTATTTGTGCTGCTCACCAGCCATTAACTTGCCTGCCGCGACCTGTCCCATACTGCTTCCCAGCTGTTACTTCGCTGCCAGGCGCAGAGCTAGAAAGCCACTCTTGAATTCACCTGCCAGGCTCACTCTGGGCCCTTACCCAGGCTGAGAAGAAAGAATGGACAGGAATTAGATGGCCTGCCACATGCTATCAATGGTATCAAGTTCTCCTCCTGTCCCAGTGTAACCTGAAATATCGATGTGAGGCTTTTATGCCTCAAACAAATACAATTCTTGGATCATCAGAGAGTTTGCATAATTTAAGAAGTATAAGAACATGTGTTCAACAATCTTGATCAAGGCAATAGAATAAGAACTGATAGGACCTAGATATTGAATAAAAAACTCTTCAAAGTTGCTTTATAGTACCCTTGTTAAACTTTCAAACATTTTGCAGAAAAATCTGGAAATCTGATCAGTTCTACCTTAGAGAGCTGAATTGTATTTCTCTACCTTTTTCTACAGGAAAAATGTGTCCCATAAATGCGGGACAGTCTTTATTCTGAGCTCAGGGTCTTCACTTAGATTGTTTCTGTCAATCTAATGCTCATTGTTCTCTATAAAAACTCAACATTCCAGGCACAATTCAACACCCCACCACTTCCGTGAAACCTGCTTAGTTCAACTTTAGTATAAAATGACAAGTACGAGGCTCAATCCAGATAATCTGGGCTTTGTCTAGGCTTTGCCACTTACCAGTCAAGTGACTTTGAGCAAGCCACTTAAGCTCTGATTCTCATTTTCTTCATGTGTATTTTTGGAGTGATTGTCTCTGTTGAGTTTGTAGAGTGGTCATAAAGGTCAAGTGAAGTAATCTATGGGAATGTTTGGTAAACTCTAATGACAGGGAAATATTAAATGGTAGCATTTCCTCCAAATTTACTTGTTTTATTTGCCTTTGGATGTACAGTTTCAAACTATCTCATTAAGTATAAATATTTTTAAAAAAAAGAACACTAGCAGTGAAAACCCGGTCATTGCTTTTGTTCTCTTCATCTAATCCCCCCAAAACCCTAGGAGATAGGTCACATTTTCATTTTGTGGATGAGGAAGCCAAAGCAAAAAATGTAACCAGCCAACAACACACAGGCACTAGGCAGGGGAGCCAGGTTTCTACCCCAGGCTGTGTCTGGAGCTTGCATTCTTAACCACTAAGTGGTTGACCACCTGCCCTAATCTTCTGGGTGATGGAGGGAATATGGTTCATTCATCTAACTTTTTATTATTTTAGGGGGTGAAGAAGGAGGGGTTTCCTAAAACAGACTTCCCTCACCAGCTTTTCTACATCTATGGGAGATGGGGCTAAGCCACAGCAGTGAGGCATGATGCTTTGCTTGTCTTTCCAAGTAACTGTCTCCTCAGACTGGGAAACATCCCTTCACTGTGGCCGACTAAGCCCTCAAGGATCACATTCCTGCGGGCATGTCTCTGGCTCCATGAGGGAGTGCTGTCCTGGGGTTTATCTTTTCCTGGGGTGTTTATCCTTGGCTGTAGGATGTTCTGAAGTTGCTGATATTCTCAAGGAGGCGAATGCATCATTATCAAGGTTCTAGGCCTCGCTGTGAGAATCCAACAATGGTGAGAAGTCCATTTCCATGGAGCCCCTGGCTATATCGCTAACCCATTCCAAGAAAGGAGGCTGCCCTTCTCTGGCATAGTGGATTTTCCTAGAATTAAGGTATAGCTTTTGCCTGACACTTAAGGCAGAGATGTGGTATAAAGGGGAACTTTTCTAGTTGCCCTGCCTCCTGGGGTGGGTGACTGGCAGTGAGACCTGTTCACACAAAATGCCCCTGTCAACGGTTCTGGTTATTTTCTCTCAACTGACTAGCTTCTGTCCTATTCTTCTGGCCCAGCCATACCTTTACCTGTCCTCTTCTTCCCACAGGCCCTTGTTGGGGCTCTCCCTCTCTGGGAGAGTTTTGCTTGCCAGAATAAATTATCTCCTTTTCCAAGACCCATGTGAGGAGATTGTGGTCAGGTTTTGCTTGGTTGTATTCATTTGCTGACCGCTGGATCCAACACTAGTCTCTGTGGGCCGAATAGCTGTGGCTTTCGCAGCTATAACTGGAAAATTAAAAGCTGCAGCAACTCCCTTCTAGGCACTGCAAGGAGATGCTTCCACTCTGCAGGGTCAGCCCTGCCAGCTGACAGGAGGAAATGTGCTTCTGTGGATGCAGATTAGGTGTTAGTGGTCCACACACCATACCAGCCTTGTTCTCGAGTCCACTTTGATCCCAGGGCCTGTATAGGTGTGTTAGGAAATGCAGCAGGAAAAAAAAAAAAAAAAAAAAAAGGAAATGCAGCAGGTCCTGTGTACCACATGGCATAGTCCCTACTCTCATGAAAAATGACCCTAAAATCTCAAAGGCTTAAAACCCTCTGGGTTTATTTCTTGCTTTTGCTCCACGTCCTTCATGTTACCTGCACATTGTGGGTAATCAGGGTGTTCAAGGTGTTGTGGACATTTGGAAAACTGCACCCTGCTGAATATGCTGCCTCTTGATATAATCAGCACATCATGAGAGGGGGCCACTCCAGCCCCGGCTTCTTTAAACTTTCTCCTGCAAGTGACACATGTCACTTTTACCCACATACTCTTTCTTAGATTTATTCTTAGCTACCTTGTATTATTAGCAGCCTTAGTGAGAATTTGGAAACCAAATGATAGGCAAATTATTGCTATTCACCAAGAAAAAAAAAAAAAGTGATTTCATTTTACTCCCTGAATTGTAAGCATTGCGAGGAGTTGTACTGGCTCAGAAAATCGCAAAAGAAAATGGAAGAGAATTTTCAAAGATGGGAAGCATTTTCCTAAACTTCTGCAGAATGTTGAATCTGTTTTGTGTGGGAAATGCGTGCTTCATGTTTGTAGGAAAAGGTAAACATTCTAATGGCAGAGGCGTAATGAGTAGATGACTGTGCCATGCGGCTGAGGTCGTTCACTTTGTCTCTAAAAATCTTTTCTATGGTGCTCATCTGGTCCTTATGTAATTTTAAAAGAAAAAGAAAATGTATGGGGTGGGGGAGGGAAGTAGTTGTTTTTCCTCCTCTTTTGAAATGTGCTTTAACTGTGCCTGCCCGCTTTAACTTGGGGCAGAAGAAACCTGCTGTAATTGATTGGAGAACTGTTTCCACAGCCAACTTGTATCACAGAAAACTGCAAAAGACAGGAGCAAAGCATAATAAATAAGAAAAAAAAATAATGCAGAATGAGATAAGCAGCAGAATTCATTGTAATAGGATGACAACTTATTGATATTTGTCACAGGCATTGAGCGGTTGCTAGCCTTCTGGCAGTAGTACCCTAACCAGCTGCTGTGCGTCCGCAGAGCCCACTCCTGGCATACGTCCTCTGCTAAGGTGTTCTAATGAAGGTGCCCACGTGGGAACTTTCCTAGGATATATGTAGCTTCAGCTTTTCTAAATATGCCAAATTGTTCTTTGAAGCACTTACCTCAATTTCCTCTTCCGCCAGAAATATCTAGAGTTTCCGTTCCTACCTACTGTCCATCAAAATTGGCATTTTCCTGACTTAAAATTTGTACTATATGTGGGTGAATCAAACTTCAATAAAAACAAAATAACAAAGAAAAGGTAAGAAAAATAAAATTTGTACTATCTAAGTAAAATCTCACTGTGGCTTTAAATTGCCCTTCCCTGATTGCTGATAAAGCTGAACACCCCCTATAAGCTTATTGGATCCTTGTGTTTACTGTTCTGTGAAATGGTTGTTCACATCACATCTTGTTAAAAATTCTGGTATTTATCTTTTGATTTGTAGCAATTGTGTGAGCATTCTGTACAGCGATCTTTTTTCCGTTGTGTGTGACATGTCTCCTAAGTGGCTTATGTTACCACCTTAGGAGGATATCTGGGCAGAAGTTCTTAGCTTTAATGTAGTAACATTGATTCATCTCTTAGGTTTTGTCCTCTTTTAAGAAATACATTCCTGAAGGGACGCCTGGGTGGCTCAGTGGTTGAGCGTCTGCTTTAGGCTCAGGTTGTGATCCTGGGGTCCTGGGATCGAGTCCTGCATCTGGCTCCCCTTAGGGAGCCTGCTTCTCCCTCTGCCTATGTCTCTGCCTCTCTCTCTCTGTGTCTCTCATGAATAAACAGATTAAAAAAAATCTTAGAAAAAGAAAAAGAAATACATTCCTGGTGTGACAGGGTAGTACAGTTGGCTAAGCATCCGACTTGTGATTTTTGGCTCAGGTCCTGATCTCAGGGTCATGAGATTGAGCCGCAAATCAGAGTAAACGCTCAGTGTGAAGTCAGTTTAAGTTTTTCTCTCCCCGCCTGCCCCTCCTCATTCTCTACTTCTCTCTCAAATAAATAAATCTTAAAAAAATAAATAAATACATTCCTGTCTCAAAGGTCATTAAAGTGTCTTCTTTAATTTTAAAGTTGTGTTTCTTTCACTTAAGTCTCAATCTCCCTGTATATGGTAATTTTTATATTTGGTCAGAGATTGGGATCCAATTTCCTTTTATTTTCTAGTAAGGGTAATTAATTTTCCTTACAACTCTTATCGACTTGTGTTTTTCCTAATGATATGCAGAAACAAATATTTAAGTCCCTATAGATATGTGAGTATTTTCTTGCGGTTCTTTAGGTTTCTATTGGATTTTTTTTCTCTCTCTCTGCTCTGATGTTATACCCTCCTAATTTATATGGCTTTCATATTTGTCCTAAAATCTGTTAGCCAAGATAGACTCTTGTTAACTTGCTTCTACTTCAGCAGTGCCTTGGATCCTGTTAGCTCTTTGTTCTGTATACACTCTAGAGCAAGTTTGTCAAGTGCCATAAATAACTCTGTTGTGATTTTTATAGGAATTGCATTGGATTAATAGATTACCATCTAAAAACTTAATCCTTATGATAGTCATTTAATCCAAGAACATAATATATCTCTCCCTTTGTTTTAGGTCTCTTGAATGTTAATCAATAAAGATTAACTGTGTTTTTTTTTTTCATAGTAGTAATGCACTTTTTAGATTTCTTCCTATGTACTTTATACTATACATTGCGTCTTTTGGTTAGTTACATTTTCTGGTCTGCTTTCATTCTTTCGCTGGCATCGAGAAGTGCAATGGATTTTTGTCCATTGCTCGCTCTATCAGATTGGGCTAAATTATTCTGTGTTAATAAAGAATATCAAAATTTCAAAAAAGTTCCTTGAAACACTAAAAGTTTATTTCTTACACATGTTACATGTCCAACAGGGTCGGCAGGGGGGACTCTGATCTATGTCTTCCCAGTCAGGGAAAGAGGCCGACAGAGCAGCACCATCTGGACATGGCAGAGAGAAAGAGAGAAGTGAGCAAGCATAGTAAATTGCACACCGCTACTTGTAGCTTCGCCCTGGCAATGGCACATGTCGCTGCTCATATTTCATTAGCTAAAGCACGTCACATGGCCACCTCTAACTTGACAAGGGGTCAAGTAGGATGTGCCTCGAAAAAAAAGAGAGCCCCAGGAACTGAGCAACAGCATGAATCATATATAAATCTTCTCTTCAGGTCAAATATTTGTCTTTATTCTATTCTATTCTATTCTATTCTATTTATTTATTTATTTATTTTTATTTGAAAAGATTTTCTTTTTATTTCTTCATGAGAGACACAGAGAGAGAGAGAGAGACAGAGACACAGGCAGAGGTTGAAGCAGGCTCTGTGCAGGGAGCCTGATGTGGGACTTGATCCCAGATCCCAGGATCATGACCTGAGCTGAAGGCAGATGCTCAACCCCTGAGCCACCCGGGTGCCCCAAATATTTGTCTTTAGATTGTGTTATCTAGAGAGATATATCACATCTGATAATCACCTCAGTACTTACCTCAGTATTTATTTTCCTTATTCAGTGCACTGACTAGCGAAATAGTTAATAGAGGTAGTGATGGTGTGTGTCCTTGTTCTATTCCTGATTTTACAAAAGTGCTAGACTTATGTCAAGTTATGTTTTTCGTTTTTTAAGGGCTCTGGTTCTAGATAGTTTTTGATTCTAAATTAAAAATTTTTAAGGGTTTTGGTCCTAAACAAATCACATGAATTTTTTCATTAATATAGTTTTATGGTTAACATAAACATTAACATATTTTTAAATTCGAGTAAATTTTGTAATTCTGAAATGAACCCAACTTGGTCAGGAGATTTAATCTTTTTATACATTTCTGGATTCAATTTGCTTATATTTTATTCAGAATTTTTTTTTGTTTGTTTATGTACCTTAGTGAGAATGGTCTATAATTTTTCTTTTTATCTTCTTTTTTTCTTTAATATGTATATCAAAGTTATACTAGCCTCATAAAATAAGTTGGGAAATGTTCTCTTTTATTCCATTTGTAAGAGTATAAAAATCAGAATTAGTTTAATTTGGGTTGTCTCTAGTTCTCTTCTCAAATTAGCTTACATTGGAAATGTTTTTAGGAATTTGTCTAATTTTGCTAAGAATTCAAGCCGAATTATCATAAATTTGTCTACAATATTTTCTTATATTTATAATCAGGTTATATCTATAGTGTATGCCTGTAATTTCATACCCAATATTATTATACATCTATTATTTTTTCTTGATCAGTTATGCCAGAAGTTCAACCATTTTTTTTTTTAATTTTTTTTTTTTTTTTTTTTTATGATAGTCACAGAGAGAGAGAGAGAGGCAGAGACACAGGCAGAGGGAGAAGCAGGCTCCATGCACCGGGAGCCCGACGTGGGATTCGATCCCGGGTCTCCAGGATCGCGCCCTGGGCCAAAGACAGGCGCTAAACCGCTGTGCCACCCAGGGATCCCGAAGTTCAACCATTTTAATAGCAAATCCAGGGGTTCTAAAAACCCAGGAACAAAAAATACATCTTGATTTTGCCTATCAAAACTTACTCTTAAGTGCTTGAAAAACTAAGCTTATTAGAGTAAGCTTTTCCAGAATGAGTATGAACTTGCTTAGTGTTACGTATCTAAACTACCATTTTCTTGACTTTTTCAAAACAAGGCAATAGTGATTCAATGTGACAAGGTGTCTTTACAACTAGACAAAGAAATTGTGAGCAACTCTCTGGGGGTAGATCACAAAATGGTCACAAATTCTTTCCATTCTGTGTGTGTGTCCCTTTGTAGTGTGACTTTGCCATTCCTTCTTTGAAGAGTGGAATCTATTTTATAGCCCTCGAGTCTGGGCTTGGTTATGTGGCTTGCTCTGGTCAATGGGGTGTTGGTTATGTGACTTGCTCTGGTCAATGGGACATCAGCAAATGTGATGCAAGCAGAGGCATGAAAATTACTTGCACATGGCAGCCTCCCATCTTACGGTGCTGGGAATTTTTCTGCTATGTTCAGAATGAGCCTGGGGTAGGCTCCCATGACTGTCAAGACAACTGCTAGTTGAAAGAGCGAGGCCAAATCAGACCTTCCAAACTCAGCCAAGCTGCTCCAAACCAGAACCACCCCCATGAATCCACAGAAATATATGAAAGAAGAAAAAGGAGTAGAAGGAAAAGAAGGAGGAGAAGGAGAAGACAAGAGCTTACAGCTACATGTTTAGCTGAACTTCCCTCCTGTACACTTTTATTTTTTTCTATACTTATTTCTCAGGCAGCAATATGGGTGGTGGAACTGTGGATGCCTGATTCATTTACTAGATGTGTCCTCAGGATTGATAGGAACCAAACTGCAAAAGTTGAGGGATGTGTCAATCCATTGTCTGCCTTTGCAAATTACAGGCAGAGTTTGTGAATGTGGAGCAGAATCACTAATCTTAGATTATCTATTTCGAGTCATGACTTCCTACTACAAAGCAGGAGTTTTATGGTAGAAGATCTCTTATCCCCAGAATGGTGACCCAAAAGATATGCTGTAGTTACGCAATTTAAAAAGTTAGGCCTTGGATTCATTCACAAGGCATAAGGGGAAGCCAGTGATCAGATAACTTGTTTCAAGACATACGTGCATATTTTGTAACAGGTCTGAACAATGCATCTGTCTAATTCACTGCATCCAAAGTATCTATTTCCAATTTTCTCAAATTCTCAAGGCCTTACATTAGAATTTGTTTTTATTGAAGTTCACTCTTGCAAGATTGTAATAATCAACAAGTAGAAAATAGGATATTTTGACAAAGGTTAGAGGTTTCCTCTAGAAGCACCTAGTTCTGCTCAGGTTGATAGACAAAAGGTTGTGCTGTCCAGGTCTCTCATTGAGGAGAAAGTAAAAGAAGTTGAAGAGGTCATTCTTGGGGTTTGTCTCTGGCTGCCTTACAGAAGAAACACTATAAAACCTTTATCTCGTTTCTAAACATATCTCTAAATAAGATAACTTACAGAAAGCAGAACCACAGTGGACTAGTTGTTTTCCAAACAGGTTTCCACTTCTAAGTATGGAGCGATAGAAGTATCAGTTGCTTTAGGATATTTCTCATCTAGAATGAGATATCCCAGAGAGTAGAAGAGAGAGAGTCTTGGATAGAATCGACAGCAAACATGCACTCATAAATATATACGTATTCATATCCACTTAGGCCGCTAAAAAGTCAATAATCCTATCACTTTGGTAGTTGAATTAAAATCTCCCATTTCCAAATGTAATATTTAGAAATAACATCAGATGCTCCTCATGATGTAGAGAAATGTGTACTTGGGAGAGGGACCTCCAGGGGCAAAGAAGGCAGCAGCGACAGAAACTCACATCCATGGACCAAGCTTCCAGGGCATCAATATGTTAAGGTTTAGCCATTCGATTGCCCAGAAAGGAGAGAGCACTAGAAATTACTCCTTGTGTTACTGTCGAACGGTGGCCGATCCTTTCGATTCCACGATTAAATGGATCGAGGTGCAGCAAAGAGGGAAAGGGGAGAAGCCCCAAGAAGATTACAGGATAAGGTGTCCTGCTACTTTAACATTATGCATGCCTGGCCCCCTCCAGGTCCCTCCCACTGCCTGAAGCACCTGCTGAAAGCTTGGGGAGCTCAGTTCCAGACGGGCCACCAAGCAGACTGCGCTCTGAGTTTTCAGGTAACCAAGTGTTTGCCGTGCAGAATAGTCTCCTTGGGCACCCACGTCTTCCTCGCAGCGTTCCTGCTGCTGTGGCCTATTTGCTGAGAGTAACCCAGGGTTGGGGCGGGGGGGTACCACAGCGTTGCCAGGCAACGGGGGACAGCGGTCCTGTGAAGAGCCATTTGTCACACTGAAGGGACTGGTTGAGATGCAATAAAGAAATGGTAATTCAGCTTATTTATCAATACAATTACTGACACCTTATTAGGGGTCCATATTTAACCTCCAAATACGTAGTCATATGAGGAAACACGAACACAGACGTTTGCTAAATACTAAGGCATAGGACAGACAGATGGTGTCGGGTTTCTAATCAGCTTTACCGTGAGCTTAAAGTTGCTGCACATGCTGGGATGGGGGCGGGGGGGGGGGGGGAGGCCCAAAGTGCTTTGCCAGCTTTATTTCGGACATCTGCAAGTTAGCTGTGCGCTACAACCTAAGGTGCATGTGTACAGAAAAGTCCATGCAATTCTTTCCCTTGCTAAGTCGATCGTGCTAATTCCCCGGGGCTGGGTGGGTGGCTAGCAACCTGCAATACCGCCTGGCGAAATAGGGTCGCACGAAATATCAGTGCATCTGTGTCGACCTCGGCGTGGGTGCCCGTGGGTATAGCCACGTAGCGCAGGTGCGTGGGTGTATGACTATGTAAGTGGTTGCTCTGCTTCTCAAGTGCCCCACAGGACAGTGAGCAAAAAAAAGAGTATTTTTCCTCCCGACGGGGTGCCTCAAAATGCTGTTTGCTTTGAGAAGCTCAACAGGGTGTGTTGTCCAGGGCTCAGGGTCCTCGGGCTTGGGGTGAAGTTACGTTGCAAAGGGGGAGGCAGGTTGTCCTTGACCCTTTTTTTTGTGTTTGCTCCCCAGCCCCCAGCGGCCCCCCATGTGTGCACCCTCGCCAAGGCCGCCTGCGGTGTGGCCCGGGCGTGAGGACGGCTGCGCGCCTTGCGGGCCATGGAGCATCCCCGGGGCACCTGAGGCACCTGCTGCGGGGCGCGGCGGGCGGGCGCGGGGGGAGCGTGCGCGGCTGTGACCATGCGGCGCCCGGCTCGGGCCCTGGGCCCCCGCCCCCTGACCCGCGTCCCCGAAGCTCTGCTCTTCGCGTCTTTCGCTGCCATCTCCCTGGCCGCCCCTCAGGGTCTCTTCCCCAGGCTGGAGAACGTGGGCGCTTTCAAGAGCCTGACCCTTGTGCCCCCCCAAGCGACCTGTGGGCGAAGCACGTTTTGTCACCCCTCTGCCGCCGCCGAGGGCCTCGGGCTCTGCACCCAGCGCCTCTGCATCCAGGATTGCCCCCACAGATCCTCCCCTCCCGTCTACACCGCCCTGCTCCCCGCGGGCCTGCGCAGCTGCATCACCCTGGACAAGCACGACCTGTGTCCCGCCTGCCAGAGCAACGCCACCAGTTTCATCTTTGGAAATCAGCAGGATTGCTTTTCCTCTCCTCCTTCTCCAAGGCTGGAGGCATCCTTTACCTTAGCCGTGTGGCTGAAACCCGAGCAAGAAGGTGTAATGTAAGTAGGAGAGTGAGTGTAAGCTTTCCTGGGGTCCTGCACAATCCCTAGTAGTGAAGATCATTGCCACTTGACCCCTACACCAGCAGTGGAGGCTAACTCTGGAATTCAGGAACATCAACGCCTATGGTAGTCTTCCCATTTGGGTTTACAATCCAAACCTTCCCCCCCCACCCCCCCACCCCGCCCTGAATTTAGAATTTTTTCCCCCTCCTTTTCATAGGCGAGTGAGCCCTCAGAAAAGAATTTGTTAAAATAGCTTCATTGCAGGCAGGCATGTTTCCACGTCTCATTTATTTTCCAGCCGGTGGGTGAAAACTTTGGTCTTAGCCCTCAGAGGCTCAGCCAGGCTCACTGTGGGTTTTAAGGTGGAAGGGGCAAGTAGTACAAATAATTGGTATTTTCTAAGTTCTGATCTAGGTTTTTATAACCAGCCTGCTCCTGCCAGAGTATGAAAATTTAACCAGGCATAGCAGCTCTCCAAGGGCTTAGGGTTGTGTTTTATTCATCCTTATTTTCCCAGGAAGAGATGTTCGACTCATGGAAGATGCCCAATAATAGGAGTTGAATAAATGAATAATCCCCTAACACTGAAAAGATACAGCTTTTGGCCTTTTACCTTGTGGTGCCTTCTGTTAGGGAATATATAGGTAAGCGTAAGCGATTCCCCAAAGCTTCCATGCCATTGATACCAGTAGAAATGCCTTTGGTGAGTTTGGACTGGGGCTTCCTTAACATTGTTTTATGTTAGTTTATGTGATTACCTGTTTTTCATTCTGTAATAGTTTCTAAAACTGACCTCTAACGTGTTTTCCCTAAGTGTTTAGAGCCAATCTGGAGATTTGAATAAGTAAGGAAGTTTTGAGGCATTTTTTGCTTATCTTTTGTCTTCCTGTAGGGCTTTTGGCTCTTCCCCTTGTGACAGTTTCTTTGTTTGAGAGTGTTGGCCAAATAGCTAAAAACTTGTGAAACAAACCAGAAAAGTCTTATAATCTCATAAGCAAATATGACTTAAATGTCTTTGGTGTTTAGTTTTCATTTGCCAAGTGAAAGTTGGCATTTTTCTTCATTTGGAGTGAAAATGATCACAAACCATTATCTCTATTTCTGTATCTCCCCCAAAAGCAAACCTTGTTTTTTTACTGTTTGAAATGTCAGTAAATCCAACCTACTCAGTTTATGTAAAGAGTACCCAAAGAGTCTTAAAAAATTGTCTGCTGACAAATATGGCTAGGGAAAATTATTTTTTCCCAAGTTTTTCCCCACGGGATATGTCTCTACCAAATTCTTCTTCTATTGGTATCATTTTGTATAAATAAGACAGAGGGGTATTGATAGAGGCAGTGGCACATGGTTTACGGTCTGGAGACTTCCATGCATCAAGGTCGTTTCCATTCTCAAAACTAAAATAACTATGGGAATTGGGGGAATTTCGGGGTGTTTGCAGTAGATAAGTAAAACAAACAAAGCATGGATTATCCAATTATTGTTTATCCAGGAGCAGAATAAATCCAGTTCCTAAATATTTTGCTACCTGCCTTCCTCTCACATTCATTATCTACCAAAGCAAGTATGTTTACAAGCAAACAAAATAGCAAGGAAGATAATCAATAACATATTAAGAAATGCATTTTCAGTAAGCTTGGGAAAATAAGCCTGCATTTGGCAAATACATTCTTGAGTAATGGTCAAATTTTAACTTGTTGATTTAAACTCAAGAAAAAGGAGTAGAGACAAACTCTTCTTAGGTTGTTTGAAACCTGGAGACCTGGAGGCAGGGGGTTAAGAGAACTCTTTCATCCCAGTGATTTACAAAAATCCACCCACCCACTGAAGGGTTAAAAACATCACAGTAGAATTTCTATAAAGCTGTGTTTCTACTTTATGTGAAAACTTTATGTCAACTAAACCTATTTGCCGATGTTAAAAATACCTTCGTTTTCATATGTTATCAATTTTATTTTGCCAAAAAAATTGTATAGAATATAGAAAAATAGTGACAGTGAAATACTATTAAGTGTTCTCCAATCTTACTTTCACCTCTCAACTCCAGGTAAGAATACATGCCAGTGAGAAGGAATCATTTGTGGAAAGTGTGACCTTTAAGGAAAGTTTTAAAACATCTTTAGCAATATTTCCGGGTTGAGCCATTCTTACCCTTGTTTCTTTGACATTTCCTCTTTAAAAAAAAAATAATTATTTTTTCATGAGAGACACAGCGAGAGGTGGAGACATAGGCAGAGGGAGAAGCAGGCTCCCCGCAGGGAGCCTGAGGCAGGACTTGATCCCAGGACTCTGGGATCATGACCTGAACCAAAGGCAGATGCTCAACCATTGAACCACCCAGGTGCCCTGACACTTCCTCTTTTTTTTTTTTTTAATTTTTATTTATGATAGTCACAGAGAGACAGAGAGAGAGAGAGAGAGAGGCAGAGACACAGGCAGAGGGAGAAGCAGGCTCCATGCCCCGGGAGCCCAACGTGGGATTCGATCCCGGGTCTCCAGGATCGCGCCCTGGGCCAAAGGCAGGCGCCAAACCGCTGCGCCACTCAGGGATCCCCCACTTCCTCTTTTTGATTTGGTCTTTGACTCATCAGATTTTCAGGGTCCACTCTGTACCTGGCTCTGCTCCTGTTCTCAGAAAACTCATGAGCTAATGGGAAGACAGATGGTGCCTTTAATAAGGCAGCATAGTGTGTTAAAATAATACCAAGGAGGCCCCCCCTTCCCTGCACCAGAGAAGAGTTCTAAGATCAGGCTTAGTCCTGGAGATGCCTGAGCTGAGTAGGAGGCAACTGGGTGAAGAAAGGGACCCAAATTCTTCCAGGACATGATGAAATTCTCCTGCCTCGGAGGGGACACCTTGTTGAGTTCTTGTCTGTGGGATGCAGGTTGATGAGCATCTTTAAGAGCTAGTTATTTGGGGAGATGTTAAGGGCCAATGTCAGTGATATTTGTCTTCAAATAGCAGACCTTTGGGAATAAGCCACCCAGGAGGCTACTAGCAAGTGTTCATCATATTCTTTCTTCTGCTAAGAAGTTGAATTGTTAACACGAAATGTGATAGAGAGGAATGTGGCTTAAGTTCGTATCTGTTTCTGCTCAGTGGGTACAGAGTGACCCGAAATATACAATCCTATAATTACCACAAGCTAGTTTATATGAAATATGAATTAACACAGAAAATAAGCATTTACAAAAACACTTTTTGTCCCTTTAAAGGGATGGGGAAAGTGTGTGACTATGATGAGGATAGAAGTGATTTTTCAAATAATTTGATAATTGGCCTGACATAAGACCTAGATAATTTCTGGACATTCTTCTATTCTATCAAAATATTATTTCATAATATTTTATGGTCTTTAGAAGACTGTATGACCTTTCATCCAAGATCATTAATGTCATCCCAGTGCCTCAGTTGGGCTGTGTGGCCATGGAGAGCTCTTACAGACATTGGCTTTGCATTCTGGCCTGTTGAGGAGGAAGTAAGTCGAGATTGCAGTTGTCCATTCTCCATTTCATCATGGGAATTCAATAGAGCGATTCTGACTTCAGGGCTAGCACTTTAGAGTCTTCTATGGATGCTAAATTCTCTTTACATAAAAAAAAAAAAAAAAAAAAAAAAGATTTGCGCGGGTGACTCAATCCTCAAGCAGGATGTAGTGACTTGTCTTCCTATAAAAGAAATAGCAGAAGACTAATGAACCAATAGGCTAAATGTTGGTTTTGCCGGATGATTCAACCACTTTCGTTTCCATCATGAATCTCTAATAAAGGGTGTTGAGGTTTTGGGGAATATATTGTAAATAAGAATTCTATTTTTTAATTGAAATAAAAGGGCTTCTTAATTGGAGTAACACTTGCTCTGGATATAATGGCATTCAGGCACTTCTGCAGCGGGCACCCCTCTGAGTGGGGTTCAGGGTTATTTTCACACCACTGTAACTGCACAATGCCTTAGCATGTCTTTTGGTTGGATGCTGACCTTTTCTCTCTCTTGGTTGCTTCCTAAGGTGTGTTATAGAAAAGACGGCGGATGGGCAGATTGTGTTCAAACTTACAATATCCGAGAAAGAGACCATATTTTATTATCGCACAGTAAATGGTTTGCAGCCTCCAATAAAAGTAATGACACTGGGGAGAATTCTTGTGAAGAAATGGATTCATCTTAGTGTGCAGGTGAGTAAAATAAAAAATATTTAACATTTGGTTAAACACAAGGATCCATCTTCCTTTCTTTCCTTTAAATGGCGTCTTCCCACAAGCTCAGAAGCAGTCCTTGTAGATTTCATTTATGTGTAAATGACAACTAAAGAAAAATAACATTTAAATGACCTAATGATGTATCTCTTGATATGCTAGCGTTTCCCCCCCACCTCAGAATTGCTGGGAGAACTCCCACTGAAGCTTGGGACAATGCTCTTTGGGGTAATAACATCCTCAGGAAAGTTTTGTTTTACTTGGTTAGTATATTTTGTTAAAAACTGTGGCAGGGCTCTTTCAGTGACTGGGGCTGATTATACTAGTTATGGCAGCCTCAACCCCCCCCTCCCCCACCTGGTTTTTACAGCTGTCTTTTGCAGATTGCATCTGATGATGTGAATAAAATTTGGCTGTTGCATTAAAATGCTGACCTTAGAACTAATGAACTTTACACTTCAGACACTCAGAAAGTGTTATATGATTACTTTAGTTGTCAGCCACAGTTTGTTTTAGCCTCAGAAGCTGTTAACGGCTGAGATAACTGTGAGAAATCTGGTATTTTGCAGTTCCTGGGAATGGAGACAGCGTTTAGCCTTTCTCCAATTCAGGGTACCCAGGGCAGCCAAAAGCCACCCTTGCCTTTCATACCAGAGGTCCAATGTACGACAGTCCCCATCCCACGTGCTCATAGGAGTAGCTGGAGTGCTTCATGCAAACCCCATTCACACTAGAGGACAATTGCACCCCTATTCTTGTTCTGGGAATAATCTTTGATTTCTCACATTGGTTCTGCAACCTGAAGCAGTTTGGAAGTAGACCTCCTTTGAGGGCTTTGAGAATTGTTAATTGGGCTTTAAAGCTTATTTCAGCACAGATATCGTTCTTGAGGATTTAGAGACACTTTGTACAGGTCTGTGTTTTGCCTGGTTGTAACTGAAATACTGCTATGTCTTTGCATAGTCCATTAAAAGCCTTAGGAAAAAAATTTAAATATAAATACAGAGAGGTAGCAATGATGGATTTCTATAGGAAGGTATTGACAGAGGAATATCCAGTCAGTGTGTTTTGCTTTATCTACTCAGCTTCTACTTAGGATATGAGTTTATCAAATGCAGTTGGCAGTGAGCTGCATCTCCATAGCACTAGGTTTGAAAGGACCCACAAAAGGGTTAAGTCATGTCTGGTTTTAAGGCCCTGTGTATAGCACACGATGGGTTCAATCCGGTTGTACTTACCTCTCATTTTCCACTGGTTACAGATAGGGGCCTAATTTGTTCTGTATCTTGAAATTGTTCATTCCACTCACTGGCCAGTGGAACAGAGTTAGGTTATCATGTTAAAAATATGGAGCTAGAAACTGTTGAAGAAAGGGAATCTGCAGAAGATGTCACATAGATAATGTTTGTTGCATATTTTTGTATCAACAATGATAAAAAAATGTTTTTTACTTGTCGTTATTTTGCCTTATCTGTGAAACCGTGCCATGTTTTGGCAGGCGGTAGTACATTAAAAGCTTTACAAAAGAAAGTTTAAAATCCAAATGTGAAAAGGTAACTATGACTGAATTACTCTCGTGGGAGTAAAATGCTCTTAGAGTGCCTATTGAAATCAGCATTATCATTTCAATACATGTCAAATATGAGTCATTTCCTAGTTTAGGCAAAAATTTCTTTATAAATCTTTAAATCTTCCCCTTCTTTCAAGAAAAGGTTAAAGTACTTATGATTTAATGAGACTGCTTTATTTCATATCTGTTGGGCTATCAAAAGAAAACTTGTCCTTTCCAATTTGTGTACTACTCTTTAAAATTTATTTTTACATAAAATTTTTTCCCATTCTACATTTTGAGTTAAAACTACAGAACAATTATAAAACATTGGAAAACCGTCGAGATCGGTCATTTGTTCACCTCGCATTTCTTGTTGCATTTGGAGACACCAGCATTATGAGAATCTGGATACATTGAAGGAAAATTAGTGATCACTTATTCTAAATTGGAGATCTGCATAGGGTTCCTTTAGATTGGACACCAGTCTGAATACATTGGAGATACTATGAAATTTATAATAAATTCATGTTATAGATGTTTAAAAAGGAATGTGCTAAAGGTTGCTATAAAGTCATGGAAAGGACAAGGGATTGGATGTAGGGATAATTTATTCAGGTAATGATACTCTGCGGTCTTAACAAAACCATTTGACTTAGTTTCCTTACTAATGTAATAGGAGGTTTGGACTAGGTGACAAAAGGAGGCTTCCTTGAATTCCCTCTCAATTCCCATAAAAACATAAGTGGAGTGTGGGGCGAGGCACAGTTGAAGTTTAGAAATCTCCTCTGAGTTTTGTAGGGTTGTCTAGATGGTAAGTGACAGAGCCAGCTCCGTGAGCTGATCATCAGGCTTGGGCTTTTTTTTTTTTTTTTCAAGATTTTTATTTATTTATTCATGAGAGTCATGGAGAGAGAGGCAGAGACACAGGCAGACAGAGAAGCAGGCTTCCATGCAGGGAGCCCGATGTGAGACTCCATCCTGGAATTCTGGGATCATGCCCCGAGCCTAAGGCAGACACTCAATCTCTGAGCCACCCAGACATCCCTGGGCTTGTGCTTTTTTTCTGCTTGCCCATGCTCTCTGATATTCATCCAGGAACACTTTTTGGTAGATTTTCTGGCCAAGATATGGACAGTTGCTGTTTGTAACTCACTATATAACTGCAAAGAATATATGTTGATATAAAATGCAATATACTCTTGCATTATTATATCGTACATCCAAATTCTGTTTGACTTGGGGATTAGAGACTTCCATCATGCTGGACATAGGATAGGGCACATAATTGATAATCTGGTTTAGTCTCATTTCAAATTGCAAGTCTAATTAATGTGTATGCATATTTTTACTCATCCTCCAATATGGCCACAAATCAATGAGTTTGTATGGGGTGTGCATGCATGTACATGTGTGTTGTATGCGTAAAGATAAAACATACCTTTACTCATAAAATTGGCTCAGAAACCAGAATATAAGTTACAAAGGGCTAGTGACTTAAAATTAATTAACAGATCTAACCTCATACCTTACCTCAGTTCACTCAGTATCAGCTTTCCATCAGTAAAATCAGAATTTTAATTTCCCCAAATTCAGAAAAAAGAGATGAGTTTTAAATAATTAAATCTCTGAGCAAAAATGATGCCAGGAAGAGCCAGACATACTGAACATTGGCGGTCTAGTTTCTTAAACAAAAGATGCCTGATGTTATAGTAATGGATCTAACAGCTTTTATTCAAGAACTAGCATTTTTGAAGCTTCAACCTGTTGGAAAATGATTAGTTTTTAAATTAATATTCATTCAGGGACTTGAATCTGACACGATTGCCAATTTAAATTTCACTTTGGGGTTTAATATATTGGCTATTTCAAATTATATCAAGCTGAAATTCGTTATGTCATATTTTTTGTACTAAAACTGGAAAAAATCAATTCAGACTTTTTATTACCAAATGGGGAACACTGATAACATTAGCAGATTTTTTAAAGCTTGGTTTTCATATTGAATCACCACGTGCTTATAGTTATCGTAAGAGATCTCTTCTGATTTTCCTTCTTAAAAAAGGTTTTGAAATACATAAAAGAATTTTACTTCAGGAGTTTGTTATGGGATGGGAGGTAGAACAACTTGGAAACATATTCACATTTAGTTGCCTATTATTTAAAAGTCAAGCTCATATGAGTGAAACCACTCATATGGGGAATATAAGAAATAGGGAAAGGGATTATAAGGGAAAGAAGGGAAAACGAGTGGTAAAAATTAGAGAGGGAGACAAACCGTGAGAGACTCCTAAATCTGAGAAACAAAGAGTTTCAGAAGGGGAGGGAGGATGGGGTGGCTGGGTGACAGACACTGAGGAGGGCACCTGACGGGATGAGCACTGGGTGTTATACTATATGTTGGCAAATTGAACTTCAATAAAGAAAATAAAGGAAAAAATAAATAAAAGTTAAAGCTCAGACTTTCTTATGGAAAGACTATTTTCCCTTAAGCAGTTCTACATGGTGTATAGGACAAAGAGCACAAGTGAATCATTAGTAGAGTAACCTTGGAGTAATTATGCTGAAATACAGTAAAACAATTTATAATTTGATACTGACATAGTAATGCTACCATGGGAGTAAGACATGGGTTAGCAGTGGGGCTGTGTGCATTTTCTATGCTCTTTTGAAGGCCTCTTGAGACACTGACTGTTGAAGAGCCAGAGATGGTTCTAGCCATGGTGAGGTGAAAAAGAGCAGTTCTATTCTAATACAACGAAGGAAAGAATGTACGATAGATCGAGTTCTAGGAATCAATAGATGAAGAATAGGGGTTTCATAATCACAGTTTGTTCATGAAATATGTTCTTTTGATTTATGTATTCAATCTGAAAAAGGAAAACTATTGATAGTTCTGAAGAAAAAGAAAATGCAATTTAACCAATACCTGCTGGAATAGATAAACCAAGTCTCTCAATTAATCTCTGGAATATATGCCCATGTGCGCACTCTATAAAGGTACTCCATGTCTCTATTGATTGAGGGAACATAGAATGTCCATGCGACCTGATGGAAGCTTTCTCATTCAGTTCAGTTAGCTCTGTGTGCTGGGATCCTCATGGGAACACTACCCCAACTCTCACTCCAAGAGAATCTCAATCCATATTGTTTAATACTTTCTGTTGCTTTTAACTCTAACTACTGGTATGTATGGGTGCAGGTGTCAAACATTGTTAGTTATATCTAGCCACTGAACATCACCCAAGTTAGTTGACTAGTTTTAGTTATAAAAAACTGATTAAATATCAATAAAATTTACTGAATCACATTTCAGAATTAATTAAAAATGCTGATAATAGTAGCTGCCATTACTGAGCACTGGTTATGTATACCATATAAAACATGGCATAGGCTTAAATTTCAAATGCAAATAATAGTTCTGTGTCATCGGCTTATATTATCTCTATTTCAGAGATGAGAAAAATGACCCCTAGGTAGGTTAAGTTAGATTTACAGCGTAGATTTATGGTCACCAGTTTTTCTGACCATTAGCTAAAATTAAAAAAAAAAAAAAAGGAATTGCAGTGAACCTAGATCACTATAATGATCCAAGGAATAAAGTTATTTGAATCCCTTTACCCAAAACACCAAGAACTGAAGATGTATCTGTAAAATAAATATAAATTATTTTTCTGTATCTCAGTACATATTTGTAATGTAAATATTTGTAATGTTTCACATATTGGCATAATTTGTACAGATAACTAAAATCAATATATTTTACAACTACATCCCTCACTGAGACAAATGGCTTACATGTACAACAGAGTATAATTTTATATAAAATTCTGCTCAGTATGTTCCTGGTTTGTGTCAGTCAGGAACAACTATAGTGGGTTAAAGGAGGAGTATCCCACTTAACCCATCCTGATCACCTGATCCATGCATATAGAACCAAGACACATTTTGATGCAATAGTAATGAGGAGGATTCTCCCCAGTTGATGATGGAGAGAGGTAAAACCATCCAGGTAAAAATTATTCTGTGTTTTCGCACATGACTTTCAAATACAACATTTAGACAGAAGGCAAGGCTTTAATTTTTGACATTTTACTTCAATTGTGCAACCCTCAGGAAAATCATGTAACTCCTTGAAACGTTAGATACCTATTGCAAATTTAGAACAAAGATGAACCCAGCCCATTTGGTTTACACCATAAATGTGAACACGTGTAAAGACAATGATGTCTGATAAACCACTTTATCATCTGCTATGATAGCTTACAGTCTGTTAGGAGAAAAAGACAATCAAATAATCATACCGATGAAAGCAAAATTATAACTGTGATATGTGCTATGGGATCATACGAAGGACAATTTGATCAAATCACTGAAGCCAAGGAAGGCTTACTTGAAGAAATTATATTAGACATGTGTATTAGTTTTCTAGGTCTGCCCTAAAAAAACACGTCACCAACTGGGTAGTTTAAAACAACAGAAATGTATTCTCACACAATTCTTGAGGCTAGAAATTGAAATCAAGGTGTCCTCAAGGCCATTCTCTCTCTCTCTCTGAAACCCATAGAGTAGTATCCTTCCTTGCTTCTGGCTTCTGGTGTTTGCCAGCAATCCTTAGCTTTTAGATGCCTCACACAACTTCTCTGCCTTCTCTATCATGTGGCCATCTTTTCCCCTCCTGTGTCATTGTCTCCTGTAAAGACACCAGTTACATTGGATTAGGACCCACCCTGATTCAGTATGACTTCCTTTCAACTGATTGCATCCCGGAAGACCCTATTTCCAAATAAGGTCTTCTATATGAGTGCTGGGGTTTAAGACTTCAGTTCATCTTTGTGGGGGACATAATTGTGTGGATAACAAAATGTATCCAATAGAATGCATAGGATCCAACTAGGCAAAGAGAATGGAGAAGAACATTCTATACGTTCATAGCAAATAATGCAAACATCCTTTTATAAAAGAGAGTATGTTGCATGTGGGAAGCTAAAAGGCCAGTATAGGTAGAAGGCAGCAAAGTGGAACAGAATGTAAAATAAACCAGAGGGCTTGGGAGAGGCTGTATTTTAAAGAACATAGTTGACCATGTTAAAATGTTTTCAGAGGGGACGCCTGGGTGGTTCAGTGGATAAACGCCTGCCTTTGGCTCAGAGTGTGATCCTGGAGTCCTGGGATCGAGTCCCATATCAGGCTCCTTGTGTGGGGCCTGCTTCTCCCTTTACCTATGTCTCTGCCTCTCTCTCTCTCTCTGTGTGTGTCTCGCATGAATAAATAAATAAAATAAAATAAATAAAATGTTTTCAGTGGACTCTATTGAAATGTTTCCTGTAGGGAATAGGTGATGGGGGAGGCAGGGAAGGAAGGGAAGTAGGTAAGACATAAGCAGATGATCTTTTCATAAAAACTCCTTTGGTTGCAGAGAAGAGTTTGCATGAGGACAAGATTAAAGGTTTGTTAGGTTGTGCTCATGTTCCCCAGTGAGATATAAGTTTACCTGTAAAGATGATAGTAGATATATTATAGAGAAGTGGTCAGTTTTGAGAGCTGTTTGGGAGTCTAAAACAAAGGACTTGCTGATGGAAGAACTTGTAAGTTAAGGGAAGGGAGTTGTGATAAATCCCAGATTTCTGGCTTCAGCAATCGCATGGCTAAGTTTCATTTACTTAAATAGAAACACTAGAAGAGAATCAGATTTTTGATACTTGGCACATATGAACTAGAATTCTGCTCAGAGCAATAACTCCCAACTATAGAAATCACTAGCATCATAAAAATTTTAAAAAATATTCTGATGCCCACACTTCATTATGTCTTCATTGGTCTGGGGTGAGGGCCAAGCATTGTTTCTACTCTCCTTCATTCCTCAATGGATTAAAACGTGTAACAAAATAAAATAATCTGAATTCAAGACAGGAAATGATCATCTCCAATTCAGGTATGTTAGGAAAGATGAATAAAGGTAGGATGTGAATTAACTCTTGAAGCTAGATAGGATTTAAGTAGGTGGAGAAGAAGAGGGAGGAAAAATTCAATAGGTTAAAAAACAGGGGCACAATGCCCAGGAGATGAAAATAGCAAAAAGGATTCAGTAAGAGTGAGGGTCTGAGTTTCTTAGAAGAAATACATCATGTCTTAAATGAAAAAGGCTGAACAAAACAATAGCTTAGAGGTTTACATAGAGCTATAGAGTTTGTTTTTCTCCTCCTGACAAATAACCCCTTTTTTCCCACCTGTTCTTAATCCAATCTATTTGGTAATGGGTATAAGCCATTAGTATATAAATAATGTGCACGCACACACATACAGGTTAGCTAATATGTGCAAAGAATTATCACACATCACATTATAATGTTTACTTTTACAAATCTGAATGTTATCAGTCTAATATTTCACAGCAAAAATTTAAGTTCAGTAAAGCCTTTCCTATGGAAACACTTCCAATCAAGTTCTAAAGCAAGCGTGAATAAATAGATGTTTAAACTTAGAAAATAGTGTTTGAAGAAGTTAGTAAATTTTCTTGCTTGAAAATGATTGATTTTCAGCCAATAGCGCCAATAGCTATAAATATATAGCCAAAGCTATAAAAGACAAAAAAGAAAATATATACTAATATTATAGAACACATTTATTACATATACTACTAAAATTGAAAAGTGCTATAAAAAGAAGAGTATTTTCCAATGTCTACTTATTTGTTTTCAACAATCTCTAGTCCTGAAAAGGCCACTATGGTGATTCTGTAAAATTTGTAATGGTCAAAATTTGATGGTAGTGCTTTTTAAAACCTATATTATTTAATGGAATTGTCATTTATATTATATCACTTTCATATAAAAGCCAAATATAATAAGACAGATAATTTGTGCTTTTTTTTTGGGATAGGCATTCTTGTGCCTACAGGGCTAACTGACGCCTTCAGTTATACATGAACAATTACCACTAAAGTCAGAAAGAACAGTGTGCGTATAACCTAGGGCAGAATTTGGCCTATGGTATGTATCACTTGGTAATGGAATGGAGAATATGACTTTATTTAAACATGGACTTTAATAGTTTTATTTTCCCATACTGTTTCCCTTGATATTTCTCTCTCTCAAATATAGCATTCAAGTGTTCCAAGCAGCTGCATTGCTCTGGATACATAATAAAGATACTAGTTTAGATAACTAGAAGCCAAAAACAGAATTGTTAAAAATTAAAACAAATTAAGAGAACTTTTCCAAGAATCGAAAGGCTTTCATAGGCTCTTTAATCTTCAAATTAACTACAGCAGTGCAAAAATACTGATATTTGTAAATTATTTATATAGTTGTATACATATGTATATTATAAGCACTTATGTCAGAAAAAGCAATCTCATTCAGCTTTCTAAAGATTACATGAAATAACCCCCCCCCCCCCAAAAAAAAAGAATCACATATTCTAGAGGTAGAAAAATAATTGGATCGGTTTTGTTTATGCTTAGTGTTCACGCTTCTCAGTCTGGGGAGAGTGGAAAGAATGAAAAAATGGGAGGAAGCTGCAGAAGGCATTTGTGTTGTGGGGGTGGAGGAAGGATGGGGATAGAGAGAGCCCAGGGGCCTGGGGAGGAGACTCAAGCCTATGTCAGTTTCACGGTGGCAGAGGTTGACCAAAAAAAATTTAGATAATAGACATATTAGTATGTAACTTGAAGTTGTTTGTTTTCTGGGCTACAAATCCCTTGTATTATCCCAATTGGTCCAAATCTGTCACATGTAACTACTTTGGGGTGTTGGCGCTAAGGAATTTATAGAAAGGAGTTGGCTTCCTTTCTCATGGCCAGGTGGATATACGTGCTTCTCACTTGTCCCTGCCACCACCATTCTAAAAATACGGAGCATTGTCTCATATAACCTGGTTGCTGATGGGTGGGGTTGAAGTTTAGCTTCCCTTTCAGGACCTTCCCAGTGAATGGGAGCCACCTACTGGCACCACACTGTTGCTCTCGAGTGGTGATGTATTCTGAAATGCCCACTGAGCCCCCACTGCCACCAGGGAGGGGAAAGCACCTTACTGACTCACACCACTTTGTGGCTGTGGGGTAGGAGTGGAAACTGAGCTTCCTGTTGGTCCCTGTTGACACCAAAGGGTGGAGAAGTGGATGTTAAGTGATCCCCTCTCATAACACCTCATTGATGCCTGGTGTGAATGGAGGCTCAGCTTCGCACAGGGTCCAATTCACAAGGAGGAGAAGAGGGCAGTGAAATACTGCCTGACCCTACCTCATACCACATGCTTCAGTCTCATTCATACCGTTGGGGATGGAGGCTCAGCTCCCCATCAGTCTCTGCTCACTTGATGGAGGTGGGGTGGAAACCAGAGTGTAGACCAGTCCCGATGTACCTTCATTCTCTTTGCTGTGAAATGGGTTGGAGGTTCAGCTCTCAGCCAGACTCACTCCCCTGACACCAATGATTGGGGAAAATAAAGCACTGAACAGCTCTGGCTCATATTTCCTTGTTCAGTCTTCTTGATGCCGGGCAGGTATGAAGATCCAGCTCCTGATGGGCCCTGACGAGGGTGGGAGGAAGTACAGTGCTGACTTGTCCTGCCTTGTACCACCTCCTGTGTCCTGTGGCTGTCAGATTGGGGGTGGAGGGAGAGGCTCAGTGTCTTGCTGGGCTGGTAAAGAGTTGGGGTACAGCCTCGTTTAGCCAGATGGGAGACGACAGAGCAGCTCTCTGCTCACCCTGACAATACTACTTTGGAGGGGGAGTCCAAGTGCTGTCTCCTTTCGTTGAGCAGGGGCTAGAAAATAAGCTCTTTACTCAGTTCCATTAACACTACCCTGACAGATTGGAGAATTCCCTGTTTCCACCAAGTGGAGAGCCAAAGATCAGCTCCTTGTTTGGTTTGTCAGCACTGCCATGCAGGGGAATTGGAAGATTGCCTGCATTTGCCAGGAGGACTGGAAAATTCTCACTGTGTGGGGGAATCAGAGTAGAGCAGCTTATACTGGGTGGGAAGGTGGGACAAAATTTAGCCTCCTGATGGGCTCTGCTGGAACCATGAGGAGGGAGAAGGGGAGGGAGGAGGAGGGCAACTCCACTGGTGTTTGGCTACAGTAGGGCTGAAATTGCCAGAAAGGGTTCTCTTTTTCATTCCAACATTTTTAAGGCCCTTTATCTAGGAAAAGTAGACTTTTTTTTTTAACTTATTTTATCTGTGCCTGGTGATGGTTCTAGGATAGATGCTTCTGGAATGTTCCACCGAGGATATATGGGTAGTAAAAAACAAACAAACAAAAACCTAGGGGATTTGCTGTCATGTTATTCCTCCAATCCTGAGGTCCCTAAGTTTCGCCTCCTCCTTTCCTCCTTGAAGAGTTGTCCTATACTTGTTTATTGTGTTATGCCCACAGTTTTTTTTAATTATAGAGAGAGCACCTGGGAGAAATAGAGTAACTCTGTTTCTGTCAGAACCGGAAGTCCCAGTGTTTTCAGTAGGACCTTGCCCACCATTTTTTAAATGCCTGTGGTTATAAACCTCATTATGTTTAGAACACATTGGCGAAAACGATGAGAAGGAAGAATGTTTTGTAAAATGAATTGCATATAAGAAGGAAAAAGAGAGAAGATATGCTGGTCAGATACTGCAGAGTCCATTCTAACAAAGCTAGACACGGTCTTGTTTACCAACAAAAATCTGGCATAAATTGTAGCAGTGTTCAGATGTGCTGGCTTGTGGTTAAGGGATGATGAGAAACCTGTGCATGAACATTGCAGGTTCTTGTAAAAATTTTCAGCAACTATTTGGTCAAAATTGCAGTTAAAAGATAAGGTTGAAAAGGTTTCTGAACCAAATATGGGGCCGGATATATGTAAAATAACCACTTAGGCCAGCAAGGTGCGTCCTTTATTGCCTGTGATTATTGCAACTCCAGCTGCTGGCAGAGAGCCATCCCTTTCATGTGGGCAAGTAGAAGATTAATTCTCAATTAGAAATATAGGCTTGATGCAAGGACAACATTTAACTTGGCATCAACGCATCAACATTTCAGCTAATTTATCTGACCGTGAACACGTCAGGGGAAAGAGAAATTGCTAATGTTTCATATGAAACAGGAGATGGAGCTAGGGGGAAGTAATACAGTTTGCACCTTTTTCTACTTTACTTCAATTAATTTTGGCAGGTATGTCTTTTTGAAGCAAGTTTAGATGTGGAAATGCTACTTACAAACCCTCAAGACTTGTCTCTTTCTGTGTTAGAATTACCATCACCTTGGTGTATATTTGATTTGTGAATGGGGGAAAGTAGTCATTAAGATGCAAAATGATTATCATTATTTGAAGATCTCATGACTAGGAGTTTCTTGTGTTAATATAAGTAGTTTGATGTTCATTTGTACCATGTGTAACTGGTTCATGTAGTGATTAAAATAATAAGCAATGCTTGATCATGGTTAAAATAAATACCAAGGATAAACTCTTCTATTAATTAGTGAGAGCTTATCCAAATTAGCATCTATAATTATGAGCTGTTGTTAATTTTTGTTGCAACCTATTAGATATAGTGTCCTAAATCACTGACACTTGTATAAATGAGCATTAATGATAGGTGACTTATTTTATAAATGCACAGTGGATGCTCCCGTAGAAAATGTATACAACAAAATATGCATTTTGGGTAATATTTCAAGTGGAATCATAGAAACTTCATGTGGAATTTGGAATTTAGCATAAACAAAAAGATTAGGTTGGCTTGTTGTGCCTAATACTGTGTCCCTAGGTAGGAAGCTTTTGATTCAAGGTTTGCTTGTGCTCTGACTCATTTTTGTATGGCTTTCTGTTTCCCTGAGTCACATCACAGGTCTTTCTATTACAAACTTTTGGCATATTTCTTAAACTGACTCAATCTTATGTGCTTGTATAACAAGTGCCAGAGAAAGTAGTTATTGCTTCTTGATACTGATATATTTACTAGTATATTTGTATATAGCTGTGAAGTGGTTGGGAACAGAATAAGTGAATGCCTAGAAATTAACCCAAGTTTGGATTTTGTCTGTATTCACATTTTTACTATACCTGTCACATTCTTGAATAGATTAATTGCTTTGGGGAAGGATTTCTCAATCTCAGCACCATTGACATTTTGGACAGGATAGTCTTCTTTCATAGGGGGTTCTGTGCATTGTAGGGTGTTCAGCAGCAGCCCTGGCATCGATGTACTAGAAGCATGTAGTCAGTGTATAATAGGGTTTTGCAACCTCCAAATATACCTTTATGTTACTCTATTATAGTCACTGCCTTCTCCCATGCCATCAACCTCTGATCTGTTTTCTGAGTAAATATCTAGGAGCAGAATCACTGGCTTGTATGGTATGTGTATGCTTAGATTTATCAGAAATTGCCAAACTGTCCTCCAGCGTTTTTGTATCACGCATTCCCACCAGCAAAATGTAAGATTACGGTTGCTTTGCAGCCTTACCAGCACTTACATGATATGAGGAAAGAAGGAAGGAAGGAAGAAAGGAACAGAAGAAGGAAGGAAGGGAGGAAGGAAAGAATTAGTATGAATCCCAGTTTTATTTCAGGTTTTTATTCATGATCTGCAAGAGATCTCTTTCTTTTCCTTTCCTTTTTATTCATCTATCTTTTCCCTCCAGCCCTTTATCTTAGCCATTTTCCTGATAGATATTTTTTGGTATCTTACTGTTGTTTTGATTTGCACTTCCCTGATTATTGGTAACATCGAAGATCTCTGGCATTTATTTGTCCTCCATGCATCTTTGTGGTGAAATGTTTGTTCAAACCTTCCCACTTAAAAATACTCTGTTCTTTGGAATCCCTGGGTGGCTCAGTGGTTTAGCGCCTGCCTTTGGCCCAGGGCGTGATCCTGGAGTCCCGAGATCGAGTCCCACATTGGGCTCCCGGCAGGGAGCCTGCTTCTCCCTCTGCCTGTGTCTCTGAGTTTCTCATGAGTAAATAAATAAAATCTTTAAAAAAATAAAAAAATTCTGTTTTTTGTTTTCTTATTATGGAGCTTCAGTGGCCTTTTATGTATTCTGCATACAAACGCTTTATTTGTTTTGCAAATACTCTTCCAGTCTGTAGCTTGTCTTCTCATTCTTTCAACAGTATCTTTTACAGATTAGAAATTTTTAATTATCCAGGTTTTGATTTCCTTGAACAATCTGTTTGCTTTGGTTCATTTTTCCAAACACTTGGGTAGTTGCTTTTTAGATTTTATTCAGAGTTTTTAGTTGTAATTGGCAGGGCGAGATAGGTTGAAGTGGGCTTACTCCATCTTGGTCAGAATCAAAAGACCTGTATTATCCTTTTAAATTTTTCAATGTTTTTATAAACATTAATCTATTAATAATATTTCTGCCTGCCATTTTCCGTATAAGAAAAAGAAATAATCAAAATTGATGTTTTCTGACCAAAAAATAATTAAGAAGCCATGTGAGAAATAACCAGAGGTTCCTAGGTTCTAAAACACCTAGAAAGGGGTGCCTGAGTGGTTCAGTCGCTAAAGTGTCTGCTTTCAGCTCAAGTCATAATTTCAGGGTCCTGGGATGGAGCTCCCTGCTAAGTGGGGAGCCTGCTTCTCCCTCTCTCTCTGCTAATCCCTCTGCTTGTGCTGTCTCACTCTTTCTGCCAAATAAATAAATACAATCTTAAAAAAAAAACTGGAAGAAATAAACGTTTAGATGTTAAATCCTATTTAGCCTATCTCGTCAGCCCCTAGAATGCAAGTTTGGCTTATGAATCTTATTGAATTCTTATGACCTTTATTTTGTATATTCATTTTAGTATTTTCATAAATTGATTAAATTTTCAATGTAAATGTTTGCTGGTAGATACTATTTTTAAAATATGAAAATAAGGTTTCGAGGGAGTTTATTCTTTACTATATACAGAAGGGTCTTTTGTGACACAGTATTCTTTGGTGACACAATGGTAGCTTACTAGAGCAAGTCCACAGTTATGTTTTATGAGAGATCATGTGTTGAAGTCAGGATTGACAAATGCGTCTTTTGTTACTATATGTAATAAGTTGCAAAGAATCTCTGTGGTCTCCTGCCTGGTAAACAGTCAAATCCTCTTGCTTAAAGTATTTTACCTTCATGAGAAAAAAAGACCCTAAGTATCTATTATGTACACAGCGCCTTTAAAGAGGTCTTGAGGTTACTGAAGATAGTGAATTCATGCCCTCTATCCTCAAGAGGGAGAATAGAAACAAATCATTGTGAGGCTAGGTTGAATTTTTGGAAGATCATTTTTGAATAAAATAAGATTTAAAAAGTCATAAAAGTTATACAACTCACATTTTTAGAATACTTAGAAAGTAAATAAGAAAAAAGACAAATTCAACCAATGCCCCCAATAATTTTGCTATAATACTATTTTTTCCATCCTTTCCTTTTTTTAAAGTGAACATTGCATCACAGTTTATTTTCATGTAACTTCATAGTTCAAGGCATGTCCTGAGGGAAGTAATTAGAGATTCCCCAAGAGAAGAAGCAGGTTGCTAAAGAAAAGAGCTAGCATGAGAGTTCAGGAAGCTGCTACATTCTGGAGATATATATATAATGTAGAAAGTTATACACTTGTCCTTATATCCTTTAAAGACTTGTCCTTAGTGCAATTTCTCTTAGACTATAAGCTCTTTGAGGGACAGAACAGTAATTATATAACTTTTAAAATTTAAAAATAAATCAATCCACCTGAATTATATCCATTGGGTTCTTGCTGAGTCAAAGGTTTTAAGTGTATAGTTCATATGGTTTTATGAACTAGCCGATGAAGAAGGTACAGATAAGGCAACTGAGGCATGGAATGATTGAGAATATTTAACAGAGCTGAGTATAGTGTCACAAGCAGTTTGAAGCTCAACACATTTTTCTTGGTTGACAATATGCACAGACAAAAAAAGAATAGATAGAAAGTTTGTTCAATATAGGATGCAGACCTGAAACAAAAGCAGATGGGCACCGCGGAATCTGCTTGAGAGGTCACAGTGCCCAGGGGGAAACAACTCTAAGCAAGCCAGTTAACCTCCCTCACCTTAGTTCTCTTGTTGGTATAATGCAGTGCTTATGCAAACTCAATACATGTCAAAAAAGATCTGCAAGGCATTGTCTAAAATTGACCCTCTGGATTTCTTCATGCATGCTTGGTTATTATTTATTAAGATGTATTGGAGGCAAGTCTCAAATGGTAGAAAAGATAAAAGGCAGATCTGCAAAGTGAAGAGGTGGAGTTAAGCACAATGCAACAGAAACTCTTATCCTAATCCAGGAGGACTTCACCTGTCAATCAAATCTATATTCATTATTTTTTTAAAAGGTTAATAATGGCTTGTTAACTGAGCAAGCTGGCAGCTGTTAGAGCAATGAGATGAGATCTTGGGGGCTTCTATGACCAGTTGATGACTGACTGACCAGTTTCAAAAGATGCTGTGAAGGATCATAAAGTTTAGTTCCATGTGTATTTTGATGATAGTTGCATCTATATTTAAAGCTTTCTGTCACTGGAAGCACTCTTGGTGTTGTCAGACTGTCTATTGGACTGGATGAGCTGCAACTTCTTGCAATTGAATGTCAATAAGACCAAAGCAATTTTGGTTGATTCATAGCACCAGCTTAAGCATATTCACTTGCTCAGATTACATTTGACAGATAGTTACCTTCAGCTGAACTCTGTGGTTAGAAGCCTGGGCGTACTCTTGACAGTGAGCTTAGAGTTGATGCCTAATGTTTATTTCATATCCTGTTTTTCCCTTCCCTAATACTGCATGTGTAAATCTATATTTAAATATATTCACAGCTGATGTTCTCGTCCGTCCACTTGTTATCTCTGGACAGAATGCTGTAATGATTCCATTTCATTATTTTAATAAGAATAACTTACAGTCATCCAGTTTTAATTTTATTAAATCAGATGAGTAATGATAAGTTGTAAAGGGTCTCCTTGATGAGTGATTGCAACATGCTAGCTGGAAAATTCTCACATAATGGGAGATATTTTACAACTTGAAAAAACTTAAAATCTTGGAAGTTGGGTGTATGATTATGGATACCAAGAGAACATCTCCACGTTTATTTGCCATATCATTATTCCTTCATTTTCTGTTACTTAGGCCTGTGAGTTCTCTTCAAAGCTTAGGTACAGAAGTATCCATTTTGGGAACATTTAGCTCTTTAAAAGCCACATATAATTTGAGGAGCATATCTACAATATTTCCATTGAACTATAAAATACCTATGATCCCATATACTATAAGATAAAAAGATTCCTGCCTTTTCTTAATGTTTAGGGTGGTAAAATAATTAAGACCTGGGGGGTTTTGTTTGGGAAAAGATCGAGTTATGGTGTGAATTCATTCTTCATTGTGTTATTCCATTCTCAACTTTTCAGCTAAATTCATTAAGATTCTGATTGGGAAATTTAAGGGACACATAGATCTAATAATCTGAGCCTAAGTCTCCTGTTCTATACAAATAACACTGCAAAGCTCTGGAATCCCTTTATTTAACTAGGTGAGTGGCAGCTGTGTTTGCATCAGCCTCAACCTAGCTTGGAAACAGTGATTGCAAAGCAAACATGTTTTACTCATGCATTTCCATCTTTTCTAGAATCTGCGATTTTAACACATCAAACAATTCAAATTATGTAGTTATACGTTTCACACAGGAGAAAAACTCATGCTGAAGTAGGTAAAATATTTTTCAAAATTATTTCCTCCACATTTCCTGCTATACTTTCTCTTTCTTACTCTTTTTTAAACTTGACAGTCAATTTTTTATTTTTCTCTTTTACTGACAGCTAGTAAATGTACTGACAGTTGAGAAGCAAGATGTAAATGTAAGTCACTATTATTTTGTCCAGCCGATACCTGAGCATTAGTGGAAATGCTTGGCTATATTTTAAAATAAAAACTAAATCATTCCCAATGGTTCTGGAGGGAGAATGTATAGAAAAACTATTCTCTGGTAACTAAAAATGTGTTTGAGGCAAGACTGTAGTGCATTTAGAAATATCATACTTTCCTCATTAGGGATGTGACTAGTATTTGTATGGAAGAAAATAGGCCAATTATTTAAGGTGTGCATTTACTTTCTGTTCCATTAGCTATAAATCTTGTCAGCATGTAATCTTGTCTTTTAGAAGTTAATGGAGAGTGTATAGTGGAGAAAAGAGAGCAGGTTAAAAAGTTTCTATCAGATTAACAAGTTACTCCTGCTTATGTACAAGATTCAAGTTTAAAAATTGTTTTTATTATAATTAGAAATATTCTGGTTCATAAATTTATTCCTTGAGGAAATGCTATGTAAATAGTTGGATGTGCAGAATTATACTCTATTGGTAGAAGCATGTTGGGTTAACTTGGATGAAGATTTTTATCATAGAAACACTACTTGCTTATTTCCTTCAAAAAAGTCATTTGTTTTTCCTCTATATTGTAGATAACAGATGAAATTCAAAACAGAAGGAGATGAGTAAATGATAATATTCATTTATTTACAACTTAGATGGTATTCACAAAGATTTTATTGATTGATTGATTGATTGATTGATTTGGTCCCAATATTATGTATGTGGGAATTGGTAGACTGGGAAGATTTGGGATTTAAAGATTCTCTATGAAAGCACTCAATTACAAACTGGTCAGTTTCATCCCAGAACTTTTCTCTCTTTTCACTTACACTAGATGCTCAAAAAAAGGGACCCTCAGTTCCTGTTAATTGTTTTATTTGGCTACTTTTCACATTCTTATCCTTGTCCTGCAAATTTAGATAGCTTTGTGAAAATTTGTCATATGAAATTAAAATTGATTTGCCTTTAAATATAGTAGTTTCAATATCCCTTTGATTGTTTGAAGAATATCTGTTGGGAGGCAGGGAAGGACTTGCATAATAAGTTACAAAAGGCAGGAATTTCCTCACAGAAAAAGCAGCAGGAGTTTCCTTGGCAGGAGCTTCAGCAAGTGGTGTCAGCAGCTTAGAAGTTGCCATTGGACTGTCGAGCGTTATGCAGATAAATTGTAGCTCTGGCTTGTCCTCCAATGTCATTCTTTGATTTCTCTCTCTGTTAACATGGCATTTGCATTTGGGTCTGACTGAGAACAAGGACCTGTGCAAATGCCTCATGACATGTGTAGAAAGCTGCTTTTATGTTAAAAGTGGTATGTTTTCTTGTTCACTATGTTCACAATAAAAACTCCTCTCCCGAGTCTTAATTCCTTTGTGTGTTTGCAATTTCCATTTTAAGTCAAAATATTAATATATAAGGAATGGAAAGGAATTCTTGAAAAACTACAAAAACAAAATTAGTTGGTCACTGGCAGCAACAACGGGAAAGCAACATAACCCAAACACACAAAATTAGTGAATTTTCAGGGAAAGATAAGATCCTTAAGGAGGGGATCCTTTACATTGGCCTTAGAAGTGAGCCCCAGAGAAGGGAAAACATTAAAACAATCCCATTTGTAGAAAAGGTATTATTCCTTGCCATAAGGTTGTTTCATTGACTTCTCTATTTGGAGACACCCTTTGGACATCCTTGCTGTACATGAGAGGTAGATTTTTTTTTTTTTTTGCAAGAATAATGGTCATACTTAAACTCACTGAGTTACATTTCTAGACATTAGTTGTTTTTCATTTTAAATAGCTAGGGGACTGGATCATGACAGAATGTTGTCAGTCTTGGGCAAAGACTTTTCCCCCTTTCCAATAATGCTATTCAAGGCGAAGCTAGTTGCTCTGTGACATGCTTGATTCTCAAGAGATTCAGACAAAAGAGAAGGTTAGAGGGTCAGGAGAACCTGATGCTATTCAACGAGATATTTGAGTTGAATTCCCATACCAGAATTTTGCCTCATACCTAATTCAGACAGTGTAATAATGGGGGAAGGGAAGAAAGAGGGCAGGCGGGTTAAAATGTCCTTTCAGGTTAAATGTTAAAATAAGGTCCTTTATTTCTGTCTCTGGTGGCACAGAGCATTAAAGACCCTGTGACACATTTTGGAAGTGTTGCTTTAAAATAGATTTTAACGTTTGAGGATCTGTAAAGGGTATTATTGAGTACTTAATAGATTCTGTGTTTGCCTACTGAAGTCACTACATAGCCAATATCTACCTCATTAATTTGTGAAGCATTTTGGCCTACCTGGAGACTATGTACTATACTAAAGCAACTTTTATACCTCAAATCTTCTTGTCTAATAATTATAAAATGTTCAGCATCTGGAGAAAATGATCTAAATCCCACCATTTTGGTCTTGGGTAGTTTAATTGGCGTAGAATATCCCTTGTGGAAAAATTTGATCTATATTGAAGATGTTTCCCATCATGTCAGCCATATAATACTAAGTTGTGAAATGAGAAATGGAAAGTAAAATGTGAAAAAGGGATTGCAAAGTTTGTTTTGACTGGCAAAATGGCAATGCCATTACTCCATAGTCTATTCCTTTTTAGCTTAGGAAAACCAAATTTAGGTATTGTGAGATTAGCCTTTAACCATTTTCCTCATAACCAACTTCTTTATCAAGTTGATATTAGTTTTACAAGTGTTCTGATATTTGTATTTTTGAATTTTTGTCTTTTCTAAATTGTATCCTATTATATTCATAGACAAAAAATGTGTACCATCTGGATCCTCTATGCCTTGTAACATTCTCTCCTTTGTACAAAGTAACTCAGTGTTTATAATGTATCCGCTAACCATAGACCTTTAGGTCAAGGAAGCTACCATCTTTATTGTTGTTTCCTTCAGGGCTTGCCATCATGTCTCAGTGTGGTCAATTCTCAATAAATATTTTTTGAATGGATGTCATCATCCAGTGTTAGAATAAAGAGATTTGGAAAACAGGACAATAATACAGATAAGTGGTATTAACTAGTTGAATATGTAGCAAGAGAAAACTAAAGGAAAGACAAAATTAATTGAAACTTTGAGAGGATTTCATTAAGATGAAGAACCATTAAGATGAAAAACAGTCAAGTTTTGAATAATGTTCTTTACAGCATAGCTTGCAAGTAAGATCTAGAAGAAAGGAAAGAGCCTTCATGAACTTTTCCTTTGTGCATTGCAATCCATTTATGACTGTTCCCTTCCCACTTCCCTCTCCAGTATTTTCCATTATTTCTGTCTCCCAAACAACCTCTATATTGAAAATCATTTTCTTTCTAAAATACAAATGTGTTTCCATACCTCTTTTGTTTAAATGAACCACATGCTCACTGTCACTTATACGCCAGAGAATGAATTCTCCTTTACTTAGCAAAGCTTTCAAGAATCTTCAAAATTTGTTAGGCTGTATGTCGGTTGTCTCATTGTCCTTCTGTGTACTTGAGTTTTAGCCACACTGTTTTCTGCGTCTCTGAAAACCATGTATTTCGTGGTCTTCATCCAAGTTGTTCATCCTGCCTTCACTCAGTTTCTCCTGCCTTTTACTTTTCCTCTCCCTATGAACCCCCAGGTTTCTTGTAAACATATTTCAATGACCAGCACAAATGCAACTTCCTTTATAAAAAAAAAAAACACTCTACTATTCCCTCTCCTTTTCTCCTATCTGCTCCTATAGCATTGATTTTTTTTAATAAAAAATGTATTGGTTGTGTGATATTTTTCATATAGGTAGATTTTATTAGGCATGTATAGGAAAATTTGGCATTAGGCAGGGTTTGTATCTCCAATGACAAATACCTTATTCATTTGTATGTGTCAAGAACAGCAAAATGTCTTGTTGCATGGTTGATGTTTACTAAAAATAAATATATAAACAAAGGAAATTGGGTGAGTTTGATAAAGAATGATGCTATTGAGGAAAATGCCATGGAATGAGAAGCCTAGGGTATTTTTTAAATGATGAATGAGCGTTTACAACTTTGCTAAATTATGTATAATCCTCTTTTTTTATCCTATACAAAATTCTCTTTCCCATGATGGTGATCACTTTATAGTTTTCCAACAATGATGATTGCATGGCTTAGTATCCTCTTCTATCAATTGAACAACTGTGACTAAATTAGTGATATTGTCTTTTTTCTTCTCTCCTATTTTGTCTTTTGATGAATTCAACGATATCATTTTCTCTCCACAAATGTGCTCCTCTTTTGCGTTTATTAACTGTCACAGCACAGGGGATAACTAGAATTTCCTTCAAACTAACGCATTTTCTTAACTTTTCGTATCAAGGAAAAAACGACAGAAACACTGCTTTCTCTCACATTCTGTAGAACTTTTTTTTCCTCTGCATTTAACATTTCTGACCTCTGATTTTCTCATGATTCTGGCTCTACATTCTCCCTTGTGTCTGGGACCGTGTGGCTTCCCAGTAAACACAAGGTAGTGATAGTAACACATATGCATTTTTAGCTACTTGGAAAGAGATGTTATTTGAAATGTGTGTTCGGAATGACCTTCCATTTAAATCTTGTACTCAGATCCTACCCAATATCCAACCTCTTACATTTTCTTTTAGTTGTTTCTCAGTGACTTTTTGCAATACCTATCAAGTTAGTGCCATTTGTGTATTTCATTAGCAAACTCCTCTTGCAGATCGTTAATGAAAATTCAGAATAAAACTGGAATTCTTACCAATTTCCCCCTTAATTCCATAAATACTAGTTTTAAATGACCGTGGTTAGATTTAAATTCAAATAAAACGTTATTTCAAATAAAATTGCGTTTTTATGCCTGTATGGCTTATTGGTTCATGCAGTTTTATGATAATTGATATGATAAACAATTATCAGTTTTATTAATTCTGTTTTCTGTTCTTTGCAGTATCCTGTGCTAAGCTTGTCCATTAAAATATATATTCCTTCTAAACTCTGGTTAGAGCACAAGTGGTGTAGTCCTCCAGGGAGGTAAATGTAATTTGTTTGATTGGATACTCAAGCTTTCCAATTGTTTTATTTTCCTTAGAGAAATAGAACCTTTCTAGCTTTCAGGTCAATTGGTGTAATGGTTGGATTCAGATGGAATGACACTTTCTCCCCCTTGTAAGTCTCTAGTTCCTCAGAGAAATCCTTGAGAAATCTGTTGACAACTTGCTGTCATCTAGCTGGTCTAATGGTATAAATGACTTAGACACTGATTCCGAGTAGTGTGAAAGCCTAATGGTAAAGTGAAATTTTGAGAAGATCTCAAGTGCATTATGAATAAGGTACTTAGGCAGTACCTATATGCATGTCTTACAGTTAGTTTGTAAGGTCTTTGCTGTTTTTTGCTAGAGAAAGGGATTTCCAGTTTTAACTCACTTAAATGTAACAGCAGCCAATCAAAAATGTTACTACTGTAAGTTACAGAAAAGAGTTTTAGATTGTTAGATTATTGTGACATTTAAGAATCTATGAAAGTAGAAAGCAGATGAGATTAGATTGGCAGAAGAAAGCACAGCCCAAAATACACACAGGCGGGAAAAGTTGTGGCAGAGGAGAGCACTGTGTCATGGGTAGTGTAAGTAAGACATCTGACAGACTGCCAGGGACATGACTTGGCAAAGAGTACTTGCAGTGACAATCTGGGTTGGCTTCCTATGCTCTTCTCTATCACGAGCCATCAGACTTCAGCTTGGAGCACAGGGTGTGGGTCCTAGGCCATAAGGAGGCAGGCTGATGCCACAAGGATGAAAGGGAATCCTCATGCCAAGAAAAGGGGTTTTACAGCACACCTACACTTGCTTCAAGTTATTGGATCTGGTCTAGAGTGAAAAGGGTCATGTCCACAGACAGAGGCGACACCCCCCCTCCCCATAGGACTATTAGAGATGAAAACAGAGAATGGATGGGGGAAAGATCATGTATGGAAAACGTTATGTTAGAATCATGAAAGGAAAGTCTTTGAGTCAAGATGTCCTTGAGCTAGGATGAATGTAGTGAAATGATCAGAGCTGATGTTATCGTGTGTGTGTGAGTACACACACACACACACAAACACATATTTGTTGAGGGATGGGTGGAGGAGAGAAAAACTAAACAAGAAATATATTGAGAGAAAAGTAATATCTAGAGAATTATAATAGTATAACATGATAGCAAGTTATTTAGTGATTATTTGGGCCTGCTTAGATATTAAAAGTCTCTCCAAGGTGGTAATATTTAAGCTGAGATCTCGGTAAAAATAAAGACTCAGCTAGTCCCACATTCCTTCATCTCGACCACCTGTGCTAGAAAAAGGCTCAAGTCCTAAAATCTCAACTTAAATAGAGTATTTGAATGTTATAACTCAAAGGCAAGTTTGTAGGAAGTAGAGGTAAACTACTACCTAATTATGCTTAGCAGGGTAGGAAGTTAACCTTAATCTATAAATGTTACAGATATTAGGAGGTTCAAGGCCCCAGAGAAATATCCTGGACACAAGTGTTATGTGAGAGACTTTGGATCCTCTGTTGAGTTTTTCTACAGTAGATATTAGAAGCCTCATAATTTGCACTCTGATCTTTTAATTCCTTCACCTTTTAAAATCCACCTTGATTCACCATTTTTAAAGATATACTAAAAACAATTATAACTTCATTTTTCTTTTTAATAAGTAAAATCAGCACACAAATATTTCCCTCCACACAATATCTTTATTTTGAACCTCACACTTGGGAGGCCTGCCACTTTGGAGAAGGCTCACCCAGGCTTTTCAAGAAGAGATGAACTATTCTAAATACACAGCCCCACTAAATTTACAGATCTTTATTGACAGCTCCTGCTTCCTTGGGGGAAAATGGCTTGGGAAAATATGTAAGAATGGAACTGAATAAATATGAATTACAAAAAGACAAAATTAATATTATTTTCAAGAGTGCTACCTGAATCTGGTCATCCAATTATTAGCATGAGGTTCTTCAGATGATAATAACAATATACATTTATTGTGCCCAAATGGATGAGATTATCTCTGGAGTTTGTTATTGTTGTTGTCAAGGTTTGGGGTGGGGAGTAAAAGAAACTGCTGAATGTTTTGCATTTGACCCACAAATAGCTACTTTTGTCTTTAGGGCTGATATAATTCTTACCTTAAAAGAATGCCTATTGGCTGTGTCTTTTTTTTTTTTTTTTTGTTTTGTTCTAAACCAAATTAAATGTGTGGGCTTCTCCATTAATGATTGAGGAAAAGATTGCTTAGACAATTACTCTCATACCAGCTTCAGGGCAGAAAGCACCACCTTTTAAACAAGGGTCACTATGAAGACTATTCTCAATTCTAGCATTTCTTTTTTTTTTAGAATGTCTTTAAAGACAAAGCAATTCACATCCAATTTTATGATACAGTTCTTAAAGAAGGATAAAGAGATTCATATTTTTTCCTTTGGTCAAAAATGGCTCTTTTTCATTTAATTTATTTTTTTAAAGATTTTATTTATTTATTTATTTATTTATTTATTTATTTATTTATTTGAGACACACAGAGGGAGGTAGAGACATAGGCAGAGGGAGAAGCAGGCTCCTTGTGGAGAGCCTGATGGGGTGGGGTTCTTCTTCATTTAGCTTATGAGACTGATTTTTAATAAATTTTTCTGAGTATCATTGGAGCTGCTAAAAATATTTAAGAGAAGAACAACAAAAAATTAAGGGAACACAAAGCCTAGAGGATAGGTAGCTCTTAGGAAAAAGCATGTATTTGAAGAATGTAAAATTAATGATCCATTCATTATTTCATGGATGATTCTACTCTTATTGGAGATATTAGTAGGAGTAACCTATGCATAGTATAAGTGGGCATGGTTACTGATGTTTTGTGCATATGGTGGGACTCCATTTCAACTTATAAATTACTGCTCAGGATCTTTAAGATGTCAATTAAGTACTGGCATGAAGTTTAGTTTGGGACTGTAGACAGAAATGATTTCCTATATATCTGTCCACATGTTGAGGGTTTGATTGATGGCCCTCCTGACTTCGGGTCAGGAGTGAGTTCACATCTCTTGGATCTCTTGGCAGGGCTTTGGCTTATTCCCTGAAAGTATAAACAGAAATCTGATCTTCACCATTTTTATTATTCTCTTTCAGACATAATTTGACTTAGTGATATGTAACTTTAACATTACAATTTAAAGAGATTTTAAAAACTGGAAAAGATATTTATTTAAGGAAAAGTGAGAAAGGTGATTTTCAATTCAACACATTAAAAGGAAGAAAAGTTTAAAGAATGGAGCTTAATCAGCATAAGTAGAAGGCTTGGGGTAACTTCTAAGACTCTACATTTTCTTGTTTCTTGTGTTTTTCTCTTCCTACAACTCACTTCTTTCCTATTCTCTACCACTTTGTAGTTTGCTAAGTATAAATTAATTCCCATTAATCCTTCAAGAGTTACTTTAGAGGAGGCTTCATTCGTTTAATGAAAAATTAATGGGTACCCGGTCGTTGCTAGTCACCGTTCTGGGGAATGAGGGAACAGCAGTGAATAAAATAGCAAAAAGAAACAAACAAAATCTCTTCTTGGAGTTTATAATATAAACTTGGAGAGGAGACTAATGCTAAAAAGAAAAGTAAATAAAATATGCAAGTTAGCTGTGGATAGAGAGGATAATCCTATAGGAAGGTAGTTAGGATGGACTAGGAACTACTTTTCTAGATAGGGTAGCTTGGAAAGGTTTACTAACATGACATTTGAAGAAATATCTGAAAAAGATGAGCAAATAAGCCAGCAGGTGTCTGTAGGAATAATGTTAATTAGAGAGAAAAGAAAATGCAGAGACTAAGGAAAATACATGCCTGGAATGTATGAATGTTTGAAGAGGTCAATGTAGCTACAGAGAACACAGGAACATGCTAAAAGAAAAAAGCCAGGGAGCTGTAAAGGAGCCAGATTGGGTAAGGCTTTGTAGAACTTTAACTTTTACACAGGTTAAGAACTTGTTGAAGGTACATTTGCAGAAGAGTGGTACAATCTGCTTTTGTTTTAGCAAGAATCCTTGGGTTGCTGTCTTGAGATTATACCACAGGGGAGCTTGTACCAAATCAGGAAGGCCACTGCAAAAATCTTGGGGAGGAGTGGTGGTGGCAGCTTGGGCCAGAGTTGCAGCAAGAGGAGAAGAGGAGTGCTGAGCAGTGGATTGTAGTTATAGTGTGGAAGTAGAATCTATGGGTTTGCTGGAATAGTTGAAAGGCATGAGGGAAAAAGAGATGAGTCAAGGGGGACTCCAAGGATTTGGAGCCAAACAACTGGAAGAAAAGAGTTGCAATGTTCCAAGGTGAGGAAAGCTGTGGAAGAAGCATTTTGGGGTATAAGAGCAGAGTTCCATTGTGGAACATTTAGATTTGAAATGCTTGATGGACTTCAAAGAAGAGATGTTGATAGAAAGATAGATGTAGAGGGTCTAGATTAGAAGTGTGAGATAGAGATAATCACTTAGGAGTTAATTAACCTAATGATGCTACTTAAAGCATTGAGATAGATGGTGATATCAAGGAACTATTTATATACACAGCAACCAGAGGTATAAGGACTGAGTCTTGGGGCACTTCTATATTTATAGATCCAAAAAAGAGGGTCCTAGCAAAGGAGATTGAGAAATTCAGCCTGAGGGGTAAGAAGAAATTAAGTGGGCTTGATGTACTTGCAGCCAAATGGCATATGTGTTTCAAGGAGGCAGAAATGATCAGCTCTGTCAAATGCTGCTGATGGTCCAAATAAGATGATGACACCTGGGAATTTACTATTTGTTTTTAGCCTCATGGAAATCATCGGTGACCATGATAAGGGAGTTGTGATGATGTGGCATGCACAAAAATGTTGTAGTGTTAGAGCTTGAGTGGCTGGAGGAATGCTTTAATGGAGTAGCCTGGGACAGATGTCAGGACCTGAGTGTGATAAACAAACCTGTGTTTGGGGACATGGGTGCCATGACACCTGGATATTAGTGATGTACAAGATAATTCATCAAATAAGTATACATGTGAGGTTGAAGGGAGACAGGTTTCTCTCTTTCGGAGAAAGGAGTTACAAAATGGAATGAGAGAAAATTAGAATAAATCCTAGGGTGGTAGATTACAATTGAATTTATCAGTGTAATATCATTTCATGTGAGTGTGTGTGTTTGTGTTGCAAGTATATATACATAGATGTAGAACCAATATAGAAATAAAAGTGTATGTATGAATATCTAATATCTAATATCTATCTATCTATCTATCTATCTATCTATCTATCTATCTATCATCTATCTATCTATCTATCTATCTTTATCTTCATATTCCCTACTTTTCTCCACTGAGAGGAAGAGGGAAGGTCTTCGAGAATAGCATCTGAACAGCATGAGTATACTTAACGATGATCTTGTCCCTCAAAGTCACTCATCACTTAAGAAACTAGAATTTTGGGGCACCTGGGTGGCTCAGTCAGTTAAGTGTCTGCCTTCAGCTCTAGTTATGATCCTGAAGTCCTGGGATCAAGCTCTATGTTGGACTTCCTACTCAATGGGGAGCCTGCTTCTCCCTCTCCCTCCGGCCCTCCCCCTGTTTGTGCTCTCTTGCACTCACTCACCCTCTCTCTTTCAAATAAGTAAATAAAATCTTAAAAAAAAAAAGAGGGGCTCCTGGGTGGCTTAGTTGGTTAAGCAACTGCCTTCAGCTCAGGTCATGATCCCAAGGTGTTGGGTTCAAGTCCTGCATCGGGCTCTGCAGGTAATCTGTTTCTCCCTCTCCCTCTGCCTGCCACACCTCCTGTTTGTGCTCTCTCTCTCTTTCTGTCAAATAAATAAATAAAATCTTTAAAAAAAAAAAAAGGAAACCAGAATTTATTGGAGAAATGGCTGATTCCAGGGCAGGGAAGTATAGATGATCCTGGAATATTTTGTGTCAGAAAGCAAGAGGATGCTTAAAAAATTATTAGAACATGTCAATATGATATAGAGTCCTTCTTCATGAGTTCTCCACTGTCTCAACATGGAAAACTTGAGCACTGAAATACATATTGGGAGTATTATATCCCACTGAATAACATACAGATTCAAGAGCCTATACAGAAATAAATGTAAACAATGAAAGATTTATTAGAAAAAGGATTTTTATACAGTCTCTAAGTATCTGCTCACAAAACGATTATTAATTACAAAGAGAGATTGTGTATTTTTACAGTGGAGAAGCCTGACATACCAGTTTATTCATATGATTAAAGTTATCAATAATGGAACAAATAGAAATTATATAGCACATGACAAAATGTAATGATCCCTGAATCATCTGCATCTAATATGAGGAAATATTAGACAACATTAGACAACATCTGCCCCAAATTCAGAGGCAATCTACAAAATAACTATAGTCTTCAATAATGTTAAGATTATGAAAGTCAAGGAAAGATGGAAGAATCATTCCAGAACAAAGACCTAAGAGTCATGGTAACAAAATACAACATATGATTCTGGACTGGATTGTTTTTATCTGTAAAGGACATTTTTGGAGCAATTAGAAAAACACTACCAATTAAGAAAAAACACTACTAATTAAAATGTATTGCAGAGAGAATGAGAAAAGAAACACAGGACAAAGCACATAGAGACAGACAATTCATCTGGGGAGTACCACTATCGTGGGAAAGAGAAAAATGGGGAAGTATTTGGAGAAGTAGAATTCTTTTTTTTTTTTTTTTAGGTAAACATGAAAATGTTCTTTATGGAAAAAATCATGCAAGTAAATGTAGAACATTGTACTGGTGTCACATGCAAGCACACACAGATGGCAAATATGTCAGCAGTGTTAATATGTATATTTTTTGATCATGTCTATTTTTATCACAATGAATGCCACTTCTACAAGTACTCTGTTATACCAGAAATTCTACCAATTTGTAGACTCTAACCAAGTTATTCTTTATTTGTACCTCAACATCCTTGCCCACAAAACAGGGGAAACTATTATTTGAGAAGTAGAATTCTAAGATTATTTCTGTTTCTCTTCTTTGTCCCTAAGCATTTTATTCATATTTATTTTATTGCATTTGTCACCTTGCGTTGGAAGTATTCTTATAGGCCCATTTCTATTACAGATTGTAAACTCCTTGTAGAAAAGACCTGGTTTCTATATCCATTATATGTAACATAACACTTAGCCTATCATAATGTACTTGTTAAATATTCAAATAACAGAACCAGTCTCAAAAAAGCTATTTTTTTTTTTTAAAGCTCTGGTTTTCAATGAAAGATGTCATGATTGGTTTCCTTCCTAAATATGCAAGAAAAAATAAGTTGACTTACTTCTAAGGAGAGGAAATTTAATTTTATTTTTTTAAAGATTTTTTATTATTTATTTAAATACACAGAGAGGAGAGAGAGAGAGAGGCAGAGACACAGGCAGAGGGAGAAGCAGGCTCCATGCAGGGAGCCCGACATGGGACTCGATCCCGGGTCTCCAGGATCACGCCCTGGGCTGAAGGCAGCGCTAAACCGCTGAGCCACCCAGGCTGCCCCAGGAGAGGAAATTTTAGTTATAACAAATAACTTCTAGATTTCAGGGTATAAAATACTGAAAGGTTGGTTACTAGGATGTTTTAGAGCTAATTCTAGTTACTTTTTGGAAGTCATCAGTTTTGTATAGATAAAACAGAAAAGGGAACCGATGAGATAGTAAGATAATTAAGAGTGTAGAATAGTGTGATCATCTGTGCACTGAAAGCATTCTTAAATGTGGAATTGTACGTGAAATGTTCCTAGGCAGTATCTACAGAAAATGGGCTAACTATATCCCCATGCTCTAGGAAATCAACAGTAAATTGGACCACTGGCAGATTTTCCATCACATATCTGTGTAAGCTAATAGGGTTTTTTGTTTTTGATTTTGTTTGTTTGTTTGTTTTTGTTGTTTTTAAGAGAGAAAGAGAGTAATTTAATAGTTTGGGAGGAAGTGGCCATGAGAGTTTCAAATCCTGTCAAGATAGGATGAAGAAAACCACTTATGCTCCTATGTTAAATTTTTAACAGATGGATTCAGTTGGGGGTATGTTTGTATGAGGTTGTAGTATACAGAGGACTTTAGAAGATATGAAGGGGAGACTAGCAAATCCAAAGCATCCTATCTAGAGTGTAAATGTAATATGTTGAAGCATAGACAACTTCAAGAGTCTGGCTTGTCTGAGTTACTCAGGAGAGAAACCCAAAGTATATGTGTGTAGAGCACAGGCATGGGACGAGAGGAGATGGGAAAATGGGAGGAGAGGAGAGGAGTAAGCGTTGAAATAAAATATATGAGCTCATAGAAAATAAAAAGTAGAAAAAAATAATCAAGAAAAATCTTTGAGGAACTTATCTATGTATGAATCATTTCCCTATAGAATCTTTCATATGGTCAAAGAGAATGAAAATATAAGCAGCTATTTGGTAAATCAAGCTAGTTGTGGGAACACATGAACATTCCAGATATTTGAGGGCAACCCAAGTGATTAATTTCTGCCAAATCAACCTTCCCTGAATAACTGCCTCAACTCTTGTATTCATATTGTTTGTATAAATGTGGCTCAATAAGGAATATTGAATAGACGGGAGTGTTGATAATTATATAAAAATTCATTTTAGTAAACAAGGTCACTTTGCAAAGGTGATGAGTCCTTGTATGACACATTTATCTGTTAGAAAATGGTGCCTTTATTGCTTAGAATTGTAACAGTGTAGACTGTGTTGGTGGTTTTATTTTTGGAGTATCAATTAGTCAATCAATCAATTAGTATTTATTGAGCTTCTGCCCAGCACTTAGGGCACGCTCATCAAATTTGCAAATGACACAAATCTTGGAGGATGGTAAATACACTGATGACAGACATAGCGTCCAAAAAGATTTTGACAGCCTGGAGCAATGGGCTGAATCTAACAAGATGAAATGTAACATGGATAAATATAAATTTCCATCCTTGGGTCCCTGAAACTAACTGCATAAATGCAAGATGGGCTGGATGTGGTTTAAGCAGTGATGTAAGAAAGAAAAGACTTAGTATTTTAGTGAGTAGTCAGCTCAACTTAATGTATCAGTTTTAGCTGCGTGATGTCATTGCCAAAAATCTAGCGTGCAATTTTGGATTATAGTAAGGTGATAATCCTGTTTTAGTTTGGCAAGTCAAATCACATGTAGAGGTTGTAGTATTTCCGGAGCCACATTTTAAGCAGAGAGGGACCCAAACCCATGTCATATTTAGAACACCAGAGAAACGAAGCACATTTATCCTGAGGAACACTTAACGGAAAGCAACGTCTTTCTTTACATCTGTGAGCTCTCACGTGGAAAAGGGATCGGATATGGTGGTGTTGTTTGAATAGTGAGAGCTGGGACCCACGCATTGAAGTTATAAGCAGATATTTTTCAGCTTAATCATTGATAATAGTAAAAGCTGTTCAAAGATGAAAGGTTCCCCAAGTCTGCAAAAGTGGGACACTGGAGCACTAAAACCTCAGTGTCCTCATTTGGGGGGTAGTAGCACTGCAGAAGGGCAACCCAAGAGCTCCACGAGGTAATGTAAGTGGAGCATTTGGCGCAGTATCAGGAATATGACAAGTGTAGTTCATTGGGATTGTTACCCTTCTTGTGGGAAGTGTTTGCCATGAAGCCAGAATCATCACCGTGTGGAGTTCTAGCAGCAAGACAGACTCACGGATGGCTCTGACACATGAGATGGCTGTTCTTTGAAATGCTAACTGGGTATAACTGACTAATAAAAATCAGTTAGCACAGCCTCTGGAACCAGCCAACCTCTCTACGTGACCTTGGATAAGGTAACCTTCCTGTTTTCAATTGTCTGTGATTCAGTTTTGTTGTCTTTAAAATAGAGATACAATTACAAACCTTCCCTGGGTTGTCCTAAGGATAAAAAAAAAAAAAAAAAAGGAAATGCCATAAAAATTTCAATGCACAACTTGCTGATTTTTCTATAAATGTGAACATTTTTATAATGCTGAAGTAGTTGGAAAGGATTATTGAAAGATAACAAGATTTGAGAAATGTTTTGCAAATAATAAATATTTAAGTTTTGAAAAATAATAAAATTTTAAGTAAGCGAAAGACAGTAGCAAGGTTATTCCCATAGAATTAACTTGGACAAAACATGGAAATAGAATTAAGCATTGTGTGATCCCCAGACGGTGAGGATCCTTCTCCAGTAGATGAAGCTGGCCCTTGATGATTAGTTTGAGATCACATTAGGTGAGATGAGTGAGGAAAAAAACCTCGGAGGACCTTTGGTTTTGAATAGTAAGCAGTAAGAGGGACATTCCATGTGCTCAGGTAAGGGAATAAAACATACATATGATATTTTAAAATAATCTTATGTTGTTTTCAGAATAAATTGCCTTCCTTATGCTTAAAAAAACCCTCATAGATGGAATAGTAGAATCCTTTTTGCAAAGCTTTCTTTAACCTAGAAATAGAAATTCTATTTCAGGGCAATTCTGTTTTAGAAAGTCCAACGCATGTTTCTTCCACAAAGTTTTCTTTCAGATACATATCACAGTTTTCTTTTTTGTTTGAATTTCTTTGTATTCAACATGATGATCTTTATATGTGTATTATCCACCATCATTTTTTTGGAGGGTGAATTTGAACTCAAGATACGTTGCCAAATCACTTTATATTAAATCTATTAAAAAGGTATTTTTCACACTTCTTAAGATAGTTTTGCTTTAAAATGAGACCCACTAAATTAATGAAACTGGTGTTTCTGGGGGGGGGGGCGGCTTGTAAGTTGGTTCTGAAAAGACAAGTCCCACAGGAAAGGTCCAAAATTATATGATATACCACGTATGAGTGGATTAAGGCATAACTTCTCAAAGTGACTCTTTGAAAAAAAAAAACAATACTTTATTAGTGGTGCTGAATCCATACTTAAATCAAAATAACCATCATCATTTATAGTGATGCAAACACTATCCACTATATTAAAATCATTCATACATACAAGCTCCATGGGGGAAAGGATTATGACCTTATTTTGGGGGTATAATTTATAGGGGCAGTGTGAGTACTGGGCTCATGCTTTATTGAATTAAATTGAAATTAGAAGAATATAGGCGACAAGAAAATGATTTCTCTGGTGAGGAAATTAGCACAGGTATCCTGCGTATTTCCTAGCACGAGTCAGAACTTTCTTTTGGCGGTTGGTCCTCAGCAGGAGCAGAAAAACAATAAAGATTTGGCATTTCAGTGGAACAGCTGATTGACAGTGATGATACTCTAGTTTAGGTGGTCCTGGGTGTATTTTTTTTCTCAGTAGCTTCTCAGCTATTGTGTGACTTTCTGGAATATTGAATTATAGCCCCATCTAATCAGGAATGAAAATGGTCAGGAATGCTACTTAAAAAACAACAACGACATCAAAAAACAACTAATACAGTCTTGTGCTCAAAGGAATGAGTACAGACTACCACAGGGACACAATTTTGACCAAAAAAAAAAAAAAATCTTCAAAGTGAAATATAAAACCCCTAAAGAATGGAAGGTCAAGTATGACCTGCTCCCCTATATCTTCTTTCAAATGTAGTTTTTGAGCCTCGGTAGGAGGGGATTTAATGCTTCTCTACAGCTGCCACTGGTTTTGCCAACCTGTTCCTTTAAGCCACACCAATAAACATATACAAACTCCTCTAATCCTCAAGGGGTGGAAAATGAGATAGGTGGGAAGTTTACTTGAGCCAAAGGCTTTCTTTTCACAAATCAGAAATTCCACCACGTGCATTCCTATTCCTCTAGATAACTGGCAAGGGGCTCATCAGAATGAGCTATTGCAAAGAGCTACCTTCGTCTTCACGAAGGTTCCAGTGTGATGGGGCCCTCGACCAGAATTGCAAAATAGTTAAGAGAATCTTGGAATATAAAACATGGTGCAGAACACCAAAGAAGATTTAATCTCATTTATAGAAAGGTGGTTGATAGGGGAGGGGACCACAGAAGAGAGTAGCTCGAGATCATCATTAATCATTTCGTAAGTACCAACAAAGTGAAAACATCCTTCTGGACTTCACTGCGAGTGACACTGAATCCTTCTACTAAGCAAATATGTGATGAGTTGATAAAAAAAGAAAAAAAAAGAAAGGAAAAAAAAAAGAAGAAAAAAGAAGGTCCTGAACTCTTGACTACAGATATAATACAGTGAATATAGAAAATCAAAAACATGCTTTCTATCTGACTCAAAATAAAGGTGCACTTAAACTTGTAAAAGACAACATTTTTATTTGAATGATATGACGGATCTGTCACAGGAGTGTTACCTGCTATAAAGAAAGCCTAAGAATTATTACCTTTATTAGACCAGTGACACTGAGCTTTAGCCATACATTTCTAACTTCTGTCCCTCTACAGAGACAATTTTCTTTTCTTAAATAAACTGTCATGCTAGTGTTAATATATTGTTGGCTCTCTCATGCTCTGAGAATACTGCTGATATAAAACATGTATATGTTAGATTGGTAATAGTATCTTTAGTGTAGCTGACTAGAACAAATGTGTTTCCCTCATGGCTGTGCTAATGTGATAAAGGAAAATTGGCTGTTCATCAGCTTTTGGCTGGGTAAAGACAGTAGAGATGGAACCACATTCTTTTTTATGCATTAATACCATCGAGAACTTTTCACTAGTTATATTTCATGTGCCTGCATGTTGCACAAAGATGTTGTAAAACATGAGATAATGCTACAAATAACAAAGTAGAAAAGCCTGTATCTTTTATAATGATAACAGTCAAACAGCAAATGACAGTAACAGGCTGTAAAAAATGGGATGCAAAAAAAAAAAAAAATGCAGCCCTACTACCCGGCCAAGAGGTATATGTGCAGGCTCACAAGGAGTTGCTGTGTGATCTTAGGTCTTTATGTCAAGGCTTTGTTTTATAATTAAGTCAAATATAACACGGGGTCAGTAGATTTAAAGAAGTATGTGGTTTTAATAAAAGCAGATCAGATGGTATGGAGAAAAGCAATATTGAGTAACTTTTGGAAGAATTAATATTACCAAGTAATTATGTTGTCAACTCCCAAGACTGGTTGATTGGTTTGTTTGTTTGTTTGTTTTTTTGGAGAGAGAGGGCTATTGAACCGTGTTCTTGAGACAGTCACTCACTCACATAATGATCTAAAGATGTTGGAGAATGATTTATTTTCATCAATTATTGTGAGGAAGTTTTAATAGAATAGCATTTTGAATACCATGATTTATTTTTAATTAAAATGTTAGCATCTAGCCTCTCGACTGCCACACATTCTTTCTCTCTTTTCCCTATTCCCAGTCCCACCTCATTTTTTGTTTGCCTTTTCAGCCCCTTTGCTAGAGCACCAAAGAGTCCTTTTTTTTTTTTTTAAGATTTTATTTATTCATGAGAGAGAGAGAGAGAGGGGGGCCGAGGCACAGGAAGAAGGAGAAGCAGGATCCATGCAGAGAGCCCAACGTGGCACTTGATCTCCGGTCTCCAGGATCCCACCCTGGGCCGAAGGTGGCGCTAAACCACTGGGCCACCCAGGCTGCCCAATAATTCCTTTTACATTCAAGTTAAAAGCACTTGAACAGGACTGTAGAGAGTAAAGTTGATGTCCAACAGCTGATCAGTTTATTCAGAAACATATGCAATCATTGAAGAGTTTGTACAGATACCATTCACGAAGTAGTCTGCATAAGAGTTTGAATTGGCTATTCAGGTATCACTGCACACAAAACTTCATAACTTCATAATTCCACAATTATAGTATAATTGAGGGGTCATCTAGCCACAACTCATGGAACAGATCTGGTTGGTCAAATGTTTTAATAAAATTTCACTGGAATACATCCTTGCTTGTTCATGTATGTCTTGTCTTAGGCTGCTTTCCTGTTAATAAGAGAGTTGAACAGTTGTGACCTGGACCATTTGTACCACAAAATCAAATCACTTGGCTTGCAGATAAACAATACTTATTTTCTGCCTGTTTACAGAAAAAGTTTGTTGATCCCTGATGTAGAGTGTTGTTAAGTTGTTTAATTAATTAGCCTAGAATATTATTGTCAGATTTTTATATTCCATATTGGAGAAGTACAGATGAAAATCACCAACTATGGTACCAACACTAATAAAGGAAATATTTACAAGAAGTATTTTGTATTAGTAACTTAAATTGAATTGTATCCATGTGTTATACATTTATGGTATATTGAGTTTTGAATATTTCTACCTTCTGTATTCATTTCTGTTTATTTCCAAATATGGTTATAACAAATTAAATCAGTGTCTAAAGGAACAGAATATTCTCAAAAATGTTATGAAGGCATGGCAGTCAGAGCTGCTTAAATATAAGGGACAAATAATTATGTAAACCTGTGAATACCCTGGTAGATAATATCACAGCACAAAACTATAAAATGTAGGTTTATATCTAGGTGTGTAAACACACAGATATATCATTGAACCATGAAGATAAGTTGTTTTCAGTCTTTCCAACTGAAGAAAGTAGTGAAGTAGGGAGTTCACTTGAAATAGACTGCTGAAATGTAGTTATTATAAAATACAAGTTCACGCAATTAAAATAATAATGGTGATAATTTCTTGCAGGTGCATCAGACAAAAATCAGTTTCTTCATCAATGGTTTGGAGGAAGATAATACAGCATTTGATGCAAGAACTCTAAGTGGTTCAATAATAGATTTTGCCTCTGGTACTACACAAATAGGACAGAGTTTAAATGGTAAGGTTCTGGCTTCAGAGAATGTTTTATTTTATCCAATTTCATTATTGCTAAAGAAAGTGTCAAAAATAATATATTAAAATATCTAGGGTTATTTGTTTTCTAGGACTGTTGCCACAAATTAGCAGCAACTGGGTAGAAGCTTAATAAAGTAGAAATTTATCCTCTTACCACAGTTCTGGAGCCTACAAATCTTAAATCAAGGATTGGCAATGTTGATTTTTTTTCTGGAGGTTCTAATCAGTTGTATGCCTCTTTTTCTGGTGGTTTCTGGCTATCCGTAGTGTTCCGTGGCTTGTAGCAGCACAGACCCAATCTTCGCCTCCATGTTCACATGACCTTCTCTTCTGTGTCCCCTTCCTTTCTCTTCTCTTTTGAGAAGCCCTGTGGTTAGCTATAAAGCACACCTGGATCCTATATGCTTTCCTTCCAGATTCTTCATTACATAGGCAAAGACCCTATTTCCAAATAAGATCACAGTCCCAGGTACCAGTGGACATACATTTTGAAGGTCACTATTCAACCTGCTATAGTAGGGATCCTTTAAAACTAAACTGTAACCTATTAAGATAGATTTTCAAAATAAGAACAATATCATAAACTATATTTTCTCAATATTTTTGTTTGGATTTTTAAAGTAGAATTTAAAATATTAGGAACTGAAAAATAATATTCAACAATAATAACCTGGATTTATGGTGTTCATATCTTCCCACCCCGAAATCAGGTCATATAGGTTTCAAAGATATTACACACCACATCCTGAATAAAAACAGAAATTGAATTTAGAATTATCTCGAAATAATTAACACAATTATCTGTAAACTGCCTACACTTTAAAAACGGAACTATTAGACACAATACAGAACTCTATGAAATAGGAAATATTTTACATTTTTCTACCTTCATAGATACAGTTAACTTTTTTATACCCTTCCAGTATTTTGTTACATATCACTGGAGATGTGGTTATAAATATAATTTTCCAAAAATGAAATTATAATACATATGCTTTCTCTGAGCCCTCTAAAAATAAATACTTCCCCTCCAAATGTTATGGACAACATTCCATGTTAATATGCCTTCTCATTTAAAATGGCTGCATTGTGCACAATTGGGTAGCTGTAACAAGAACTTTAAAACAAGTTCCTATTGATGAGCATTTAGATTATTCCTAATATTCCAATATTATTAGCAGTTATTTGCTAGAAATCACTATATATGTCAATATTATATACTTCTGTTTCTATATCTCTGTCTAGTATATACGCACATATGTGTACCTACATATGCATTTGATCAATTGTCTGTAAAGTTCCTTAAGACCTCACACTTTGGTCTGCTTGAATTCAAGTCCCATATCTCCACTCACTAGCCATGGGACTTGGAACAACTTTTCAATGACTCTAAAATATAGTAACCTCAAATTTATTTAATTTATGTATTTTTTAAGTTTTTAGTTTAATTCTAGTTAGTTAACGTAAAGCGTCATATTAATTTCAGGTATACAATACAGTGCTTCAACACTTTCATACATCACTGGGTGCTCATCATAAGTACGCTCCTTAACTCCTTAATCCATATCACCTACTTAACTCATCCCCCCACGCCCTCCCCTCTGGTAACTATCAGTTTGTTCTCTATAATTAAGAGTTTACTTAATTTGTCTCTTCCTCTCTTATTTTTTTCTTACCTTTGCTTATTTGTTTTGTTTCTTAAATTCCACATGAATGAAATAATAGGGTATTTTTTCTTTTTCTGGTTGATACATTTTGCTTAGCATGGCATTCTATAGCTCCATCCACATCATTGCAAATAGCAAGATTTCATTCTTTTTTATGGCTGAAAAGTCTTCTATTTTGTGTATATGTATGTTGTATATGTATGTATGTATGTATAATCTCACATCTATCATATCTCTCTCTATATATATATATAGAATTCCCACCCTAATATATATATATATATATAATATATACATATATATATATATTATATATATCACATCTTCTTTATCCATTCATTGATCAATGGACACTTGTGTTGCTTTCATATATTGGCTATTGTAAATAATGCTGCTTAAACATAGGGGTGCATGTTTCCTTTTGAATTAGTGTTCTTGTATTCTTTTAGTTACTACAAACTTAAAATGATGATGATGACATTACAGTTTCATTGTAAGGATCAAACAAGGCTATGTATGAAAGGTATTAGCATTTTTCCAGAATCTGGCACATTGTGGTTGTTGGAAATGCAATGGGACCTTTGATCAACAGAAGTTCTTAATTTCACTGAAGTCCAATTTGCTAATTTTTTTTATACTTAGTACTTTTCACATCCTGTTAAGCAAGTCTTTTCAAACCCTGATATCATGGAGTTATTCTTTCTATATTTTATTTAGAAATGTTATTATTTTACCTCTAAAGTTAGGTCTGTTTTTTATCTGAATTTTTTTTGGGTGTGTTATGAGGTTTAAGGGTCAAGATTTGGGGATCCCTGGGTGGCGCAGCGGTTTGGCGCCTGCCTTTGGCCCAGGGCGCGATCCTGGAGACTCGGGATCGAATCCCACATCGGGCCCCCGGTGCATGGAGCCTGCTTCTCCCTCTGCCTGTGTCTCTGCCTCTCTCTCTCTCTCTGTGACTATCATGAATAAATAAATAAAAATCTTAAAAAAAAAAAAATAAGGGTCAAGATTTATTTTTTATTTCTCACCTGAATATTGAATTGACATAGAACAATTTTCATTAAACAGATAATTTCTTCACTACCCTGTATGAGTGGTAACTGTCACAAATCATAAACCTGTATATATGAAGATGGGTCTGTTACTGACCTCTCTGTTTTGTTCCAATGATTTGTTTGCTAATACTTGAGTCAAAATATTGAGTTTTCATAATTGTAATTTTGTAAAATATTAAATTTTGTAAAAATATTAAAATCTGGAAGTATTTAATTTTCCAACTTTTTTCCTTTCATTATTGTCTTGGCTCTTATATGAATTTTAGAAGCAGTTTTACAATTTTCACAAAAGTTCTGCTGGGATTTAAGTCATTAACTCAATTTTGGGAAAATGAGCAATGGGTGTGATATCAGATCTTCCAATTCATGAATATAATGTATCTCTTAACTTCTCCCGGTAATGTTGTTAATTTTCTGTCCAGAAGTCACACTCATTTTTAAGACTTAGTTCTATGTGTTTGTTGGTTCTTTTTTTGAGTGATTATACTTAGCCTTGTTTTGGAACTTCGTTTTTAATTTTGTTTCTGTTATACAGAAATACCATCAATTTTTATATTGATCTTAATTAAGGTCAGTGAGTTTGCTAAATTTTAATTCTAATAGTTACACAATCCTGTCAGTTGTATACAGTAAACATTCTATTTTTTCAAATACTTTCAATGAATGCATAAATGGTCATGGCTTTGGAGTTGTCATGTAGCTTTTATAGGTGCTATTAATTTTGAGGTAACATAAAATTTCAATTTCTGTTCCCCTATGGCTTGAGCTATCTAGACATGATCTAGTTTATAGAAAAAAAGATGTGTATTTTTTGATATTCAGAATATATTCTAAAATTCTGTGGTTAAATTTCCTAGCTCTGGTGTCAGAAAACTTAGATTTGAATCTAATCCAGTTGTGTGCCTTTAATGACGATATATGTATCCTTTGTAAATCTCAAGCTTCAAATCTATGAAATGATGTTTTAATAAATAATTCATAAGAATATAATAAGAATTATATGAGATCATATGTGGGTGTAATATGTTGCTTGTCATATAGTAAATGTTCGGTGAGTGGCAACTATTATTAACCTCTTTTAAGATCTATTTTCTTATAAGTTGAGGTAACAATATCTTTCTGTAGAATTGTTGAGAGATCAGAAGACAAAATGTCTAGACATAACACTAATTTGTATATGCTTCTCGATCAAACTACACTCACGTGAAGAAGTAATTGAAGGTAACTATATATTTAGAAACTGGGTTTGAGTAATTAGTGTATTGGAGAATTTTATAAAGCATTCTGTATGCAGGATTTCTTAATAAAACATTAAATCTTGTGAGCCTTATTTCAATATTTAATCCCCATTAGTACTTCTAAAAGTGTTTTATTGCACCAAATGTTGCTCAAAGTATTCGATAGTGCTATAAATTAGTCCGCTATGCACTGTGGGGTTTAAATGACTTGCTTTTATTCTTCTTCAGTACACTAAATGTTGAATGAATGCTTCAAAAGGACTGTGTGGCCTGAGTATGATTATTTGTTTTTAAACTATGTAAAAATAGTTTAACTTCTGTTTAGAAAATGTATCACTGGAAAAGGGTTTATTTCAAATGTTATTTTATTTGTTATTAGTTTTTATTACACTTTTCTCCTTAAGATTTGGGCATCAGAGTGCTACAAGAGAAAGGGTATTTTAAAATAATTTTTTGTCTTTATTCTATCAATTTATAGGTACAGTTGTACCTACTGTATCTTTTCTCTAATTAGAGATGGCATATAGACTGGCTCATTACTTCTGCCTAATGAGCCAGGCTCCATGCCACCTCTCTAATCAGAAAAGAGATAGGTACAGAATGTTCCCATGGACTTATTATAAATCATTTTCTTTCTCTCGCTTGCTCCTTTTTTTTAATCAAAAAATTAAGTCACTGTCCTCCATACTTTTGTCCATATCCAAGATGGTTTCATTCAGGAGAGGTAATTGTGCAGGAGATTACTGTGAGCTGAATTAAGGGTGCTCTCATGCAGTGCCCGGCCGGCTGTCTCTGCTTTGGAACAGACACTGCCTCAAACCCAAGCATATCAAATGAAGGCCTATAGGAGATCAAGATGTCTTTCCTCTCTTTCTCTGGTTGGGTTTAAGTTGTTTCCCTGTTTCTGTACCCAGGAAGCAACAACTTTTCAAATGAGGGTTGGCTTGCACTACAGAGCTGTATTTTGTGTATGTGTGTGTGTGTGTGGGGGGGGGGGGAGGAGGTAGTGTCTCATCTCTAACTACCATTACTTCCTAGAAAAATATGCTGCCTGACAGGATGAGCACTGGGTGTTATACTATATTTTGGCAAGTCGAACTCCAGTAAAATAAATATGCAAAAAAATATGCTGTCAATGACACTTTCTATTGCTGCAGGACTTATCTTTGCCTCCTCTAGGAAATTAATCAATGACCACATGGATGCTTTTCACTGACCTCTGTATACATATTAATGAAATATGTATAAATATAACATAGGTATGCTAATGAGATAATCTGATTTGGTCTGGCTGATTTTTTAATATACAGATATAAACACCTTAGACCATCTCTATCAACCAATCAGTCAGTTCCTTCTTCGAGTACTTTCTTCCAGCGTGGGTTTATTTAAATGCCTCCAGTTGGGCATAACATTTAGATGAGTTATGGCAGTAGGCATGTAATTATAAGTCTCTAATTTCACTGTGGTTATAAACTATAACAGACCCCCAAATTTTGGCTTTAAAAATATAAAATTGTGTGAATCAAACCTTTTCAGGGCGACTTCTGAACTCATTTATCAACAGAGTTCTAATTTCCCTATATTATGTATTTAAAAGTATGAAGCACTTTCTTAGGAAAGTAATTGGATATTAAAGAATCAATAAAGATTTGTTGTTTATCTGTGAAAGTGAATACACAGGGAAGAAAAGAATAATCATCTAAAGCGAACTCCATTGTATGTATAGACCACATCTTCTTTATCCATTCATCTTTCGATAGACACCGAGGCTCCTTCCACAGCTTGGCTATTGTTGACATGGCTGCTATAAACATTGAGGTGCAGGTGTCTCGGCTTTTCACTGCATCTGCATCTTTGGGGTAAATCCCCAGCAGTGCAATTGCTGGGTCATAGGATAGCTCTATATTTAACTCTTTGAGGAACCTCTATACAGTTTTCCAGAGTGGCTGTACCAGATCAAATTCCCACCAACAGTGCAAGAGGGTTCAAGGGGAGGTGGATGGGGCGATGGGGTGACTGGTGACTGGCACTGAGGGGGGCACTTGATGGGATGAGCATTGGGTGTGATACTATATGTTGGCAACTCGAACTCCAATAAAAATATATATACAAAAAATAATAATAAAATAAAATCTAATTTATAGATGAAAAAAAATAAAGCTAACTCCAACTTCCTTTCCCTTCCATGTTTTCTACTGTGTATTGTGTTTTAAGTAACCTGCTTGATTTTTATTCTTTAGTTGAATGCTACTTTTAACTTCTGCTGGCATCCCATAGGTAAACATGTGTAATCTCAGCTAAGTGTAGAGGATAGGAGAGGAAAATATTGAAACATCGAACATTTTCCTTATAGTTGAGATTATGATAAAGTTTTTCTGGGAGAATTTTTTTTTTTTGGAGTTAGGTTAAAAAAAATAGAAAAGTATAGACATTGATTAAGACAGGCTAATGGAATGGAAAGGTAGTATAGAAACAAGGTACATATAGGTAAAGAGGAGTTTGATTAAAGATTAGGCAGTATTTCAGATTGTCCTAGAGAAGATATCTAACAATAAATCAGGACAGTTGGCTAACAATGTTACAAAAATTAAATGATAAGTTCAGTATATGCCTTACAAACATATTAAATAAATACTGCCATGAATTAAAATTTAAGAGTAAAGTATATAATCATGAAGTAGTAGAGGAAAATGACGGCAAATGTTTCTACAATCCTGGCATACTGAAGAGTTTTATTTGCATGATGCCATGGCCAGAATCACAAAAGGAAAATATTGAAAACAACTGCCTAATAAATGGAATTTAAAAATCAAGCAATGCCTATTATTTTGTATTTAGTTTGGCAAGGAATAAAAAAGTGAAATTAGTGTGGAAAGAGTTTAGGATAATCTGGCAAACTATGAAAAGTAGAAATGTGAACACTATTTCATCCAAGAATTGTACTTCCAGGATATATCTCAAGAATATAAGTAGCGAAGGCCCTAAATATGTACTCAGAAGTGCTCACTGCAGAATTCAAGTAGCAAATAACTGGAATGAATTAAAAATTTCAAAAGGGAGTGGATTAAACAAATTTCAGGTTATACCTACAATGGGAAAGTATGCACAACTAAGAGAAAGGAAATATGTCTATTTGTAGAGACATGACAATAGAGTCATGATGTGTAATTACACGAAAAAGCAAGTGTGCGATATAATACACTCTAAATTGAAAATGGGTCAACAAACCAGAAATCTACACCAGACATCCAGACATTTAGTTATTTTACATACAAATTATTATTGCTGTAATAATTAGTGCCTAAGAAGCAAGGCATGAGATTTAGAATCAAATTTGGGTCTGAATCCCAGCTCTGCTTCTTAAAAGCCAAGTGACTTTGGCAAAGAATTTTAATTCCCAATCCAATTTCCTGATTTGTCTTCCTAATTTTTCTAATTTGTCGTGTGTGTACATAGTTTTCAAGGTACTTGTAAAACTTACAAATACTATTTACTTGGTTCATGTTAGGTACTGTATAAAATGTTACTGTCATAAATATTAAAGTTAATATTGTTAATTCAGGCATCAAGTTTACTGATTTTGTGAAACTTCAGTATTTTTAAATGATGTCATTAACAAGATTTAATTTTTGGGCTCAGAGTCAAAATTTTCCTGGGGTGAGGAGGGATAAAATGTTAAATTTAGAGTAATGATGTGCTAGATGTTTGAAAGTGCCATATTTTGTGTAGGTAAACCCCATGAAATAATATCTTTTTCTCTTTAAAGATTAGCCCTCTCTGATATGCTTCTTTGTTTCCTGCAAACCCTGTGTTCTACCTGCTGTTATTTTTCCTCACCCTGAAGAGCTTCCTTTTCCATTGTTCATAATTTAGTTGGAGGGAAATAAACTCAACTTTTGTGAAAATGTATTTAATTTATCTCTGTTTTGAAGGATATTTTCACTAGATGTAGAATTCTTATTTTCTTCAACACTTTAAAGAATTTTGACTTACTGCCTTTTAGGCTTCATTTTTTTTCTGGTGAGAAATCAGCCATGATTCCTCTCAATGTTTCCTTGTATGTGGTATGTTGTTTTTCTCTTGCTGCTCTTAAGATTTTCTCTTTGATATTAACACTTTGACTAAGTTGTGCTTATATGTAGTTTTTATTACATTTACCCCGGATGAGGTTTGATCAGATTCCTGGATGTGTAAAATAATATTTTCATTACTTTTGAAAGTTCTTGATAATTACCTCTTAAACTTTTCTTTCCTTTTTTGCATCTTCTTTCTCCTTTTCCTCTTGGACTTCAAATACATTTATTTCAGAGCACTGGATATCATTCCACAGATCCAGAGCATTTTTGTTTGTTTATTTGTTTTTGTTTTCCCTACTCTTTAGTCTTGGTGTTTCTCTTTGCATACATCTGTTGCCCTGTCTTGAAATGCACTGATCATTTTTATTTTTTATCTAGATTGCTGTTAAGCCTATGTAGAAAATTCTTCACTTTTATTATCATAATTTTCATTTCTAGCATTCCTATTTGGCTACTTTTTTGCAGATGCTATCTCTCTGTGCAAGTTTCCTCCATCTAGTCATACATGTTGTCAGCCTCCACTTCACTAGATCTTTTAGTAATTTTGTCTTAGGTATTTTCAAATCCTTTTTTGATAATTCCAGTGTCTGGACCATGTCTGCATCACCCCCCTATTGATGGTTTTCTCTCTAAACAATCAATTGGCCACATTTTCTTCATGTGTCTGAAAATATTTTTGTTGTGTGCTAGACATTTTGCATATAGGTCTGGAAATACAGTGAAAAATATTTACCTTTAGAGAAAACAGCACTGCTGGTTTTCTCAGGTAGAGAGAGAGAGAGAGAGAATGCATGTGTTGGAGGAAAATTAGTTGGGGAAGAACAGCATGAAACTGATTTGAAGTTGATCTGAATGTGGACTTTATTACAATTTCAATATTATGTCATCCACCACTGGTTCCAGGTGTTTGAGGATAGAATCAGGTTGGGTGGCGACTCACAGTTGTAGTTGGGCTCTTTGGAATTCTAAGCTGTCGATCCAGCCAAGTATGGCTGACTCTCTCACCTCTCGCTTTCTCTTAGGGAGACAAGCAGTCCTGGGTCCCATCTCTCCTGTGAAAATCTTGTTACTTTGTAGACTTTAATTGATTTAGATTTCTTTCTGCCCTCTACTTTCTAATGGCTTGAAACATGATTTCATAGCTTATTGGGCATATTTTGGTTGTTGGGTTGATAGCAAAGTGATGGTCCCTTGCAAATTTCTAGGTCTTGATCCAAAGTTGAAGTCTAGCCATTATTGTAACATCTCATATGTGGCTCTTTTCTTTCTTTGTATAACTCTCCACTTTACCTCTGCTGTCTGCTAGGCTCTCTCAGCTAGGGCTGGTCTCTGGCTCTCTGGACAAAGAAGCTACCCATTACTTAGCCTCAAGGATTATTTGGGTGGGATTTAGGCATTGAATTTGTAGTTATCACTTTTAACTTTTTTCTGCAGTTTTTTTGGCCTTTATGGGCCCTAACTTAACCTCTGGCTTTTTTAATTTTACATCTGTTTTCTTTGGTTTGCCTGAATTCTCTTCAATGAAATATGCCAGTATTTAAAGCTGAAAGATGTTGAGGATTCCTCACATTTTTGTTGTTGTTGTTGTTACAAATGTAGCAGATTGCATTGCAGTAGTAGATGCAGAGATGCATCTCACTAGCAACCATGTGGCTTATACGGAGCAACATCCATACTTTCATGTCAGTGCCTCATAGAGCTTCCTTTGTCCAGAAGCAATCTTTTAATCACTTTGTATTTTATCATATAAACTTCTTGCATTTCCTTTTTCTGTCAGATATATGTTAGTATTTATCAGCTTGCACCCACTGCCCTGAACCCAGTAATCCTTCAATACATTGGGGATCTTTAATCAATTGACCTAAACAACTTTCCAGGGTCCATCATTCCTTTGATCTTACTAAGTTTAAGTTTCATGGTCAAATATTAAAATCACTTCCTCACACACACCTTAGCTCCTCTGCCTTTTTTTTTTTCCTTATTTACTAGTGTTATTGTGGCAATGCCACTGTAAATATACCCAATCAGAATGACTTGTCTCACCTAACATTTATGACCATAAATCTCATATGTACCCCTGATGCTGCCTTAGAATCATTCCGTATTTCCTTTATATATTTACTTTCCTTGTCTTATGATAACTCTGTACACATTTTGTTCTTTCCTTAACTGTACTTCTTATTTTGACTCTTAACTGACTATTACCTTCCACTTCACTATGAAATTAAAATAAGTCATAAAAAACTTCTATAAATTCCACTGCTATATTTACTCACCTGTGTCATATAATCTAGATCTTATCAAGATACTTTTCTCAACATTTCCAGATTATTCTTATATTTGCCACTATTTTGGAACTTTTCTAGTATTAATGGAATATTTTAAGGGCATACAGATATGTGGTTATTCTTCCATTATTTTTTTTTCTTGACTCTCACTTCCTCCACCAGACACTGTTTTGTTTCTTCTCTTTTTTAAGCAAAACTCAAGATTTTGTGAATGAGATCTGTCTTTAATTCTTTTCTAGTTCAGCTGTCTACAGTCAGGCTTTAGCTCACCACTATAAACTATACCTGTCAAATCTCTACTGACCTTCACATCATAAACTAATAGTTAATTTCACATCTTTATCCTGTTTGACCCATCAACATCATTTAATGAGTTGAGATCACTCCTTCCTTGTTATATTTTCTTCACTCAGCATCTAAGACTGCATTATCTCCTGGCTTGCCTCTGAATTCCTAATTGCTACTTCTCAGTTTGACTTCCTGCTTCTTCTTTATCCAATTGACTTCTTAATATTGGTATCCCAGGCCTCACACCTTGGCTCTCTTCCCAAGTCTATATACATACATTCTCTTAAGCATTACCTCCAGATTCGCAGTTTTAAAATACCATCTAAATGGCTTAAATTCTAAATTGAAATCTACCTTCCGTCCTTCCCTCAGCTCTTTCCTAGGTTCTTGACTGCTACATCAGGCTATCTAAAATCTCCATTTAGATGCTTAATTTATATCTCAAATTTATTTTTTTTTTTCTGAAACCAGGCTTCTGATGTTTTAGATCTCTCACGTTGACCCACACATTGTTTCTTCCATAATCCTCCCTCTCTTAGGTAAGGACAATTTCATTTTTTCCCTGACTCAGAACAAAAGATTAGAGTCATCCTTGCCAATTCTTCTCACATTTGACATATGTGTCAGAAGAGTCCTGTTGTTACCTTCAAAATATGTCCAGATTTTGATTCCTTCTTATCACCTCCACTAGAATCATCCAAGTCCAGGACACAGTTACTGCTTTTGCCTAGATTATTGCAAAGTATTTTAACTGCTTCTACCTTGGCCCTCCACTTTCTTCTCAGCACAGTAGCCAGGGTTGTTCTATTACACATGAGTCAGATCACATTACCTCTCTGTTTAAAATGCTCTGTTATTTTCCTACCTCACCAGACTGAAAGCCACCATTTTTTTTAAATGGCCTGTAAGACCTATATGATCTGACTGCATTTACTTCTTTGGCTTTACTATTACTATCATTTCTTTAGTTTCCTTTGTCTTACCCAAACTGGCCTTGTTGCTGTTACTTAAATGTGTGAAGCACACTTCTGTCTTAGGGTTTTTGCAGTATTCACTATTCCTTTAGTTTGGAAGTCTTTACCTCCTGGTATCTACAGGGCTGACTCCCTCTCTTATTTGGGTCTGCTCACATATCACCTTCTGCATGAAATCTTCTCTACTACTCTGTTTAAAATTGCAAGTACCAGTTTCCCACTTTTGGCCCTCATTATACTGCTCTTTTATTCCCCCCATGCACTTACTACTTTAACATATTATATGAGTTACTTATTATTTTTGTTGTGTATGTATAGTTTGTCCTCAAGAATGTAAATTCTGTGAAGACAGGGATTTTTTTTTTTGTTTACATTGTCCACTAATGTGAACATGGTAAGAGCCTAGAAGATTGCCTGTCACATGATAGCATTCAATAAATATTTGCTGTTTGCTTAATAAATGAATGAAGTAGGAGGATCTAATGGGTGGAATGTATGGGTACAGCTTAAGTTGTCTGTAAGCCTTACCTCTTTGGTAGTGTTCCAAAAGTGATATCTAATGAGCTTGCTTTGTTTATTAGAATGGAAAATATTGCAAAGTAGTAGTTGAGCAGACACTGCAGTTAAAGGAGGAGTCCAAGGTATATCATAAAAAGAAATATTGGGGATAAAAGAACTTTATGTGTACATGGGTGCATATGTGAGGTGGGGAGGAGGAAGGGAGAAGAAGAAAAAGAGGTAAAGGTTAATGGAGGGAAGGAGATGAGAGAAGGGAGAGCATAGGGAGTAAGCTTAGGGGAATGATTATTTGAGATAGAAAGGGAACATTCAAGTAGAAATGACATAAGGTCACTTGAAACAGGAGAATGGATTTGAGGATTGATTTAGGCTAATGATAAAGAGGTAAGAATATTCCTTATAGAGGTTAATGATACAGAGGTAAGAATATTCCATATAGAGGTTATTTTTGAATTTCTAGAAGCAGACACAATTCTTGAAGGAGAGAAATGTAAAAAAAAAAAAAAAGAACTACAGATAGAAGGTTGGAGGATGGGGATAAATAAGAGAGGCAGTTGAGTGCAGATGTAGTCTATAAGGGTTATGATATTAGAAGACAAGTGAAGAACATTTCAAGGTGTTCTTCAATAATATTAAACAGCGAAATATTAAGGAGAAGAAGTTTTAAAACTGAATATCACACCTACGGTGGCTATCAAAAGGGTACTTTTGGTCTAGGGATTGAGAAAAGGGAATGTAGATCATTTATAATGAAACTGAGTGGTAAGGAAAAGGAAGCTTTGAATGTTGATATTGGAGAAAGCTGGTTCTGAAGAGAAGGAAAGTAATTGGATGAAATGAGCATAACATAAGCTTCTGTTTTCTGGTGGTTGTTTACTACTTTTAAATATTTTGGGATCCCTGGGTGGTGCAGCGGTTTGGCGCCTGCCTTTGGCCCAGGGCGTGATCCTGGAGACCCAGGATCGAATCCCACGTCGGGCTCCCGGTGCATGGAGCCTGCTTCTCCCTCTGCCTATGTCTCTGCCTCTCTCTCTCTCTCTGTATGACTATAATAAATAAAAAAAAAAATTAAAAAAAAATATTTTATGGCCATCTGTTGATTCTTCAGGATAATAACTTCTTTTTTACTGATTTAAATAATGATTCTGGAGGTAAATTTTTAAATTTTCTTAATTCAAGAAATTTTATAATAGTACATGTATTGTGCATTTGTATAATAATACCTGTATTAATTGTATATGACTGTACATTGAATGCTTGTGGTTTTTTGTAATTTTTGTTTGCAGTAGTAGTTTCATTTGGAGCTTTATTTCCTTCTTATAGTTCCAAAACAATGGAAATACAGTCTTATCCTTTGCTGTTGATGCCTAAAAACAACATTAACAATAACACCAAAACCAGAAAACACATTCTAGGTTTTTTGGCATGAGGCCCATACCATTTCGAGAATTAAAAAAAAAGTAAATAAATAAATGAGCAAGCTATTTCGATGCTCTATTCTAGAACCATCATATTTTGAAGTTCTAGATTCTTATGATTTGTTTTTGAATATAATGTTTTCTTCAGTGTCACACTGAAGTAAATAGAGATCACATAATTAACCTGATCCCTTCATGCATGCCTTTGTTTTCAATTTGAATTCTTGATAGGAATGATGAAAGGTCATTATCTAAGTATTTGTTGAAAGGACACAGATTTATTTTTATTCTAAAACACTGAGAGTTTGTGGGTTTTTTTTTTTTTTTTACATATGTGAGTCTATTGATAGTGTCAAAATGCTTATTCTTTAAGTCCTGTTATTTTCAAAAATGAAGATGCTTATGATGATATCATACTAGATATTATTTCTAAAAAAATATCCAGTAGTTATCTTTAATTCTTTTAATGTGTGGTAGATATCTCTATTTAAAGCCATCTATGCCTATTATTCTTCTTCCAGTTCTAATTCTAAAACTTTTGCTTCACAAGGGGCAGATCCAGTCTCTATAACTTAACCTGTTGTTACTACCATTTATCTGGCTTTAGCATTTATAGTAGCATCTAGCTTTCTAAAATAACTTAGAAATATCCAATTTTCTTTATATCAGTGATTTTTCCAGGCAAGGGACATTTATAACATTGAAATTTCAAAATGTATTTAAACAATTTTTAAAGATTCTTAAAGATCTCCTTTCCTATTCTGTATTTACATTTATCATTCTCATGTACGTTTTTATGCTTTTATTATAAGGTTGATTCATATAAAATTGCTATTTTTGTATGTTAAAAATGTCTAGATATTAACTATTTCAAATGATTCAAACTAATATGCATTTAAGTATCTTTAAGTAATATAATATTGGCTAATATCTTCATTTTTGTTAAAATGAATGACTTAGTATATTTTCAGCTTGATTTTTGCACAAAAATTGTTTCTAGGAATTACTTGAGGTCGGTTTATTTATTTTAGTTTCATTATTTATATCTTATTTTATGAATAAAAGCATGTATTATTTATTCCTAAGGTGGCAGTTAGGTTTTATCTCTTTTTATAATTTATAAAATTGTCTCCTTATACACATTTGTTTTACTTTTTCCTTTCTACTCTGGAAAATTTATTTTTCTTACTTAATTGCCTTGGCTAGTATGTCCAGAACAATGTTGAATACAAGTGGCAAAAGAAGACTCTGTGTCTTGTTCCTGACTGTAGAGTTTTTCACCATTAAATGTAATGTTAACTATAGCTTTTAATAAATGCCCTTTAAGATAAGGAAGTTCCCTTCTTTCGTAGTTTGTTTTTATGATGAAATAATATTGTTGTAGAGATTATTTAAATACATTGATATTGATAAATATAATGAAATAGTATTGGAATTTGGTAAATGCTTTTCCTGCATCTATGGAGAGGATCAGTTGTTTTTTTTATCCTTTATTCTATCAATAATGTGCATTATTTAATAGTCACATATTGAACTAGATTTATATCTCTGGTATAAATCTCACTGCCTTATGGTAAATAATCTTTTTATTTGTGGTGCTGGATTTGGTTTACTAGTAATCTATTGTAGATTTTGCCTCTATGTTCATAAAACATATTGACTTGTAACTTTCTTTTCTTGTGATGTCTTTTTTGGTTTTGGTATCAGAATAAGATGACATCATAGAGTCAGCTCATTCTGTGAATGATTTGAGAAGTATTTCTTCATCTTCTCTTTTTAGAACAGGTTGTGAGGGATTGGTGCTATTCCTTCTTTAAATGTTTAGAAGAATTCACCAGTGAAGGCGTCAGATCCTGGGTTTTCTTTGTGGATAATTTTTTAATTACTTATTTATTTTCTTTGCTTCTTAACACTCTATTCAGATTGCCTATTTCTTCTTGAGTCAGTTTCAGTAGTTTTTACCTTTCTAGGAATTTGTTTAGTTTATCTAATTTTTAGCATACAGTTGTTTATAGGATTACCTACAAACCTATTACCTTTTCATGTCTGTGAGGTCAGTTGTAATGTTCCTTCTTTCATTCTTGATTTTAGTAATAAGACTCTTCTCTCCTTTTTTTTCTTGGTCAGTCTAGCTAAATGTTTGTCAGATTTGCTAATCATTTCAAAGAATAAACTTTTGATTTTGTTGGCTTTTCCTATTGTTTTTCTATTTTCTATTTCTCTTATATCTACTCTAATCTTTATAATCTTTCTGCTTGCTTTGGGTGGAGTTTTCTCTTTTATTCTAGTTTCTTAAGGCAGAATATTAGGTCTTTGATTTGATTGAGTTCTTCTTTAATATAGATATTTACAGCTGTATTTCACTTTAAGCATCACTTTATCTGAAACTCATCAAGTGTGATATGTCATATGTTTATTTTCATTTGTCTTAAAGTATTTTCTAATTTTTTCTGTGTGATTTATTCTTTGATCCATTGGTTATTGAGAATGTGTTTGGTTATAGTTTATGTGGTATGTCTTTTTTCTATCTTCTAACTTTCAATCCATTTGTTTCTTCAAGTTTGTCTCTCATAGAATGCGTATAGTTGGATCATAATTGTGTTTTTGTCCCTCTCCCAATATCTACTTATCTGGGGGATGATTACACCATTTACATTTAATGTAATTATTGATAAGGTAGTTGAGATATTTGTTTTCTACATGGCTTTTTGTTCCTCTGTTTCTCCATTACTGCTTTTTTTTGTGTCGGTATTTTTGACTGTAGTATTTTAACCCCCTTGTCATTTCTTTTACTGTATTCATTATCTTGTTGGTAGTTTCCCAGGGTATTACACTTAACATCTTATAACAGTCTAGTTCTAATAATACTAACTTAATTTCAACAGTATACAAAAACTTTGTACCTATTTAGTTTTGTTTCCCTCCCCCTTTGCATTGTCATTCAAATTGTGGTATTAGGTGCCCCTTAACACAGATTTATTTGTTTTTGTTTGTTTGTTTTAAAAGAGAGAAAGCATAAGCAGAGAGACAGAAGGAGAGAAAGAGAGAGACTCTTAACAGGCTTTACTCTTAGCACAGAGCCTGATGTAGGGCTCCATCTCAAGATCCTGAGACTATGACCTGAGCTGAAATCAAGAGTTAGACACTTAACTGACTGAGCTGCCCAGGTGCCCCAACACAGATTTATAATTATTATTTTATGCAGTTTGTTTTTAAATCAAGAAAAGAAAAAATAATTATGAAAAAATGCACTTATCTTCTCTTTTATATTTATCTTTGTAGTTACTGTAAAAGGACTCTTCATTGGAACTCCTGAGTAGCTCAGTGGTTGAGTGTCTGCCTTCAGCTCAGGGAGTGATCCTGGAGCCCTGGGATCAAGTCCCACATTGGGTTCCTTACATGGAGCCTGCTTCCCCTATCTCTGTCTCTCTCTTCCTCTCTCTGTGTTTCTCATGAATGAATGAATGAATGAATGAATGAATAAAATCTTTATTAAAAAAAGATATTCTTCATTTCTTCAGGTGCATTAGAGTTACTGTCTAGTGTCCTTTTATTTCAGCATAAAAGCTTACTTTAGTAGTTTTTATGAAGCAGGTCTACTAGTCACAATTCTCTCTCTCTCTTTTTTTTTTTTTTTTTTTACCTGGGGATGTCTTAATATGTCCTTCATTTTTGAAGAATAGGTTTACTGGAAAGAAAATATTTAGTTGACAATAATGGTTTCTTTTAGTGTTTTAAATCGGTCATCTCACTGCCTTTTAGCCTCCAATGGTTTCTTATTAAAAATATGTTGTTAATCTTGGGGCACTTAGGTGGCTCGGTTGGTTTAAGCTTGGACTCTTGATTTCAGCTCAGGTCATGATCTCAGGGTCATGGGATTGAGCCTTGTGTTTGGCTCGGTGTTCAGCAAGGAGTCTGCTTCTCTCCCTATTTCTCTCCCTTTTCCTCTTCCCCTACCCCCATGTGTTTTCTCTTTCTCTCAAATAAAATAAATAAATATTAAAAAATATGTAGTTAATCTTACTGAATATACTTTGTATCAGAGGAGTCATTTCTCTTTTGCTGCTTTCATGACTTTCTCTGTTTTCCAACAGTTTGATAATGATATATCTGGTGTGGATCTCTGAATTTATCCATTTTCAGAGTTTCTCAAATGTGTAGATTAATGGTATTCATTACATTTGGGAAGGTTAATTATTTTAAAATTTTTTCCTCTTTTTTCTAACTCTTCTTTTGGGATTCCTATTATTCTTATGTTAGTACACTTGAAGGTGTCCCACAGATCTCTGAGTCTCTGTTTATTTTTCTGCATTTTATTTTTCCCTTTCTCAGACTAGATAACCTCAGTCGACCTATCTTTATGTTCATAATTTTTTCTTCTACTTCTTTGTTTCTGCTGATGAATTCCTCTAGTGAATTTTTATTTTTCTCCCTACTCATATTCTCTATTTGCTGAAACATCATTCTCATAATTTCCTTTAATTCTTTGAACATACTTTAGATAGTTGATTTAAAGTCTTTGTCTAGTAAGTTTACTTTATGGGGTTACAGTTGGCCATGTTTCTGTGGTTACTCCTCCCCACCCCCAACTGTGTTCAACCTATCAATTATAGTTTCTTTTTGTTGTTGTTTTAGCATGTGTCACTTGTTTTTTGTTGTTGTTAAAAACTGGACATTTTAAATAAAATAGCAAATCTGGAAATCAGTCTTCCATTTTCCAGGTTTATTGTTGTTTCTATTTGTTGTTGCTTGCTTTTTGGTGACTTTCCTGGATGAATTACATAGTGTCATATGTGACATTGTATTAGTGTCATATGTGACATTGAAATACCTGTTCAATTAACTTAGTGTTCAGCTAAGTGATTGAAAAGAGAATTTCTTAAATTCCTAAAATGAGTAAATTTTTCAGTCTTTGCTAAAAGCTTCATATTTGTTTTGTAGTGTGCCTCCAACATGTAAGGGAGTCAGCTGTCTTCTTTAGTCACCACTTCCTGCTTGTGCAGAACTAGAAGGCCAAGGAGAGCCATCTCAGGTCTCACTTGGGTGTTCACATAGCCGTTTGAATGTGCATGGGCTTCTAGATTTCCAGTAATATTTCAAAGCTTTGCAAAGCCCCCTATGGATATGTCATAATTCAGCTTTTCCATTTAACTTTTTTGATTTGTTTGTTGTTTCCCCAAAATTATCACTGCCTCAGGCAACTGCAATGTTAAGCAGTTGCCACTGATTATTTCCAACAAACATCCCCAGAGAAAAGACTGTCTCAGGATAAGCTCTGAGTCTGTTCAAATCTTGCTCATGGGGTTTTCTAAGATACAGCCAAACAGATTAAATGGTGACAATTTTCTGAGGTTGAGGCTTTGTAAGAACTCCAGTGTCATTCTAATATCTTCAGTGGCTGCTAGGCTGCTGCTTTTCACTGTGATAATAGGCGTTTATTTCCAAGGTTACCATTGAATGGCAGAGACAAGGATGGGAATAGAGTTAAAATGCCACAAAGACATGCTATTCTTACTGATATTCAGACATTAAAAAAAGATACTCCCTGAATTTTTTTTTTGAAGATTTTATTTACTTATTCATGAGAGAGAGAGAGAGAGAGAGAAAAGTAGAGACACAGGTAGAGGGAGAAGCAGGCTCCACAGAGAGAGCCCAACATGGGACCCGATCCTGGGTCTCCAGGATCACACCCCGGGCTGAAGGTGGCACTAAACTGCCAAGCCCCCCGGGCTGTCCTACTCCCTGAATTGTTGAAAAACTTCATTTAACTTCTAGATTTCCAGAGAACTTGATTTGACACTCTTTGCTAGTGTTTTTATTGCTTTTATGGCAGAGAGAATTGTCAGTTTTCCTTATTCTGCCATTTCTAATGACATCTTTCAGTGATTTCTTTCATCATTATCTTGCATTTTTTCCTATATACACTGCATGTTTCATTTGATTTATAATTAATATTTTGTGGGTAATATAAATGGTACTTTAAAATTTTATTTTCAGTGTTTCAGCACTAGTATATAAGAATTGAATTGATTTTTATATGTTTAACTTATATAATATAAAATTTCTAAATTTTCTTATTACTTCAAATAGCTTTTATGTAGATTCACTGGGATTCTTTAAGTATACACTCCTGTTACACACAAATAGAGGAAGTTTATATTTTTTCCTTTTGCATTCATGTGACATTTATTTATTTAGGCTATTTGAAAACCTGTATTTACCCTGATTTGTGTATTATATTATTTACTCACAGTTTACCCATTTAACTAATTTTGCTGTGCCTCCTGTTATATTGTGGATATGCTACATTTTTCAGTCATCATCTCTTTCTGAATAGGAAACTATGAGATATTTCTGGTATGAGTCATATCTATTTCCTTGATCCATTTATATTATTTAAACCTATTTTTGCTATATTTTCAAAGAAGAATCGTTTTATGAAATATTTATTCCAACGAATATCTAATGTTAAAGAACTGGCCACTAGCAAAGAAATGAGTAAAATCTATTTTTATGACAGTATTCTTGAAATATTTTATGATATTTTCCCCAGAAATCAAAATCATAGTTCTCTTACATGGAATGGATGATTTCTAACTCTAGGTCTTTAGAGAACTTTTTCTAACGTTTTGTTTGGAAAATTTCTTCAAATATGAATTCTGCAGTAGAGAATGTGATTGTTCTATATTCAAACTCCAAAATTTAAAACTAAAATGGTTTTTAAAGGTCATAAAACACAGCCCCTTTATTTTACAGGTGATAAAATATGTTTCATTATATGTCTGCAGCAGAGCTCCCTTTAACTATTATTAAAATATAGGAAGTCAATTCTAATTTATCATCATTGAAATGTACATCTCCACTTCTACACCTTGGCCTGACTACCATCATCTTTCACTTGGATTGCTACGATAGCTTAACTGGTCTCACTACTTCTACCATTTTCCCTTACATTCTATTCTTAACACTTTAAAATAAACCTGAGATCATGTCACACCTCTACTCTAAACCCTCCAGTGACTTTCTATTTCATTCAGAATAAAAATAAAAGTCTTCACAGTAGGTTTGCAAGGTTTTTAATGATTTGAACCCCATTACCCCCAGCCAGTTACTTGTCTGACCTAATCTTCCAATAGCCTCCTCTCTTTATTCGGCTCCAGGAAGCTAGCTCCTTGCAGTTCCTTTCACATGCCAAGCATATTGCCTTAAGGGTCCTCTCATTGACTCCTCTCTGGAATATTTTGCCCCTAGATATATGCATGATTCATTCCTTTTCCCCTTCAGTACCACATTCTCAATGAGGCCTGTTTGGAACATACTATCCAAATTAAAAATCCAGTCTGTGCTTTCCAAACTGGTCTAATTTTCCCAATTTTTCATATCATTTATCATATGTTCTAGTTTACTACATAAATTGCTTACTTACTATGTTCATCTAGATGCTTGAATGCAAGCTCCATAAAATGAAGTTTTTTGTTTGTGCCTATTTTGTTAACTGATATATCTTTGGAACGCATGAAAGTGCTTAGCACATTATAGGTTCTCAATAAGTACTTGTTGAATGAATTAATGTATAAAAGAATAAAACCACATTGACACACTAAAGCTATGATTCTGGTTTTGACAAAATCAAAACATTCATCATTTTTGCTTTCATTTGTATTAGGCCTTTCAAAATCTCAAATGATTATCTCTTATTTTTTATGATCTGTGTTTTCTGGGTTATTTGAGATAAAGCACTTACTAGTGGGGCACTTTAAATTCAGGGTGTAGACTTAGAACATGGGTTATAAAGGATGCTAGGGAGTTAAGAGATAGGGATTGGGTGTGAATACGTGAAGGCAAAGAAACAAGAGGTAGATCCAGCTTACTTCATTTAGAAAGACAAGAAAATTTATACCTCAGAAAGAAAATTTTTACCAAGAGTAATTTCGTGTTTGTCTTTCCTACTCTCCAGACAAAAAAGTACAAAAGCACACAATGACTTAACTGTATTCATGCCTGTTCTTCCCATCTTTCCTCCTATGTCCAAGGAAGGCATATCCTTCCTTATGCTATTTCCTACTTTGCTTAGCTTTAGATCTTAGAGGTCAATTTATCAAGTTTTCTGGATGGCCAATTCACCAATGGAATTTTGTAATGTTTTTAAATTTCTTTTAAAATTTAATTTTTTTAAATTATACATTTTAAAGCAAACTGTTGAAAATTTAAAAACTTCTACGAAGTTTTATAGTATTTTTTGTTTTGTCTTCATAACACCATTTCAAGAAATAATTAGTTTGCACTTGTTTCAGCTACCTGTTTCTGGACAGATAGGATAGGGCAACTCTCCTTACAGAAAAGTCAGAGGATGAGGCTGCATAGTCACCTTTTTTCCTGTGGACTTCAGGATATAGTGTAAATGAAAGCCTGAGACAGAGGAGTGGAAGGGAAAAGCCCTTAGATATATTTTTCTTAAAGTATATTGATTGAAAATGTCTATGCTTATGAAAAAATATATATGAGATATTCTTGATCCTTTCTTAAATATCCTTCAATATAAATATACATAAAATGCATATATATATATATATATATATATACACACATGCACTCACACATTTACACAGACACACTTTTTATGCCAAGTGTCAACCTCTTTGCTCATTTATCTCCTCTTGCTTCTGAGATCAACATCTCAGACTATTCAGTGTGCTAATTCTACTCCGCATCTTTTATTCATCAGATATATCCTAACTCTGCCCTAGTTTCTTCTATGTCACCACCAAGGAGGTACAGCAAAGACAGATCAAATATTCTTTAAAACTGTATTATCAAGACAAAATAAAAAAGGTATAGTTTAACAACAAACACATTTGAGGAAATGGTCATTTGTTAAGTTGGCCATTGATCTAAATTTAATTTAAAACCACTTAATTATTGAATTGGTACCATAAGGTACATCACATCCCCTTTCATATTCTCATGATCAAACTCTAGCTAGAATTTTGTCATTTTAATCAAGTTTTTCTCATTATTACAAGCACAAGAAAAAAACTTAGAGGTGGTAATTTTCTTAGCTTTTTCTGTTGCCACTCTTGTAGGCTTATCTGCTATTAAATCCGAAATAAATATTTGCTAAATGAATCAATAAAATAATATTAAGTGGTTTAAGACTGACATCTACCTCCACCTTGAAAGTTCACCTAATTCAATGCAGAATGGGTTTTGAATCGGCTTGTCTTAGAAGAATTCTCAGGAGATAATGGAATTTGAGACTGAGCTAGAATGCCATTGATATATGTGAATAACTCAGAATTTATGAGTAGGAGGTTTTCAATTTATCCTCATTTACTGGAGATTTTCTAGACCAGGCATTAATCTAAGTTTGGAGATGACCCAAAGTGATACTCTGGACCTTAGAGACAGAACAGGGGGATGATAGGACAGGTGGGGAGTCTTCCTCTTGGCAATGCAAATGCTCTGGAAATTGCAGTCGAAAGTAGATGACAATCAAATTTAGCACTGATAACATGATAGATTTATAGGTTTATAAACTAGGGAGAAATTTGATTTGGAGAGTTATGGAATGAATAAGTCACAGGGATGAAAAGTACAGCATAGGGAATAGAATCAATGGTATTATAATACATTTTATAGTGACAGATGGGAGCTACACTTGTGGTGAACATTGTATAACAAATAGAGTTGGTGAATTATTATGTTGTACCCCAGGAACTAATTTAACATTGTGTGGGGTTTAACTATACCCCAATTAAAAGAAATAGTAAAAAAAAAATATTTGACCCACAAATTAGGCCAGTAAGTAGACTGGGCAGATATTCACTTTGACTTATCTGCAATGTCTATAGAGATAACTATGACTATTAATTATCCTATGGAATTAGCAAAATATATATATTCGTCTGTAGGAATTTGATATTCGTCTGTAGGGCTATGATATAAGTGGAGGTTTTATAGGTTTAAAGGAATCACTTGAATGTTTGTCAGACACCACGTGGAAAACTATGACTTTTTATATTATGTATTTTGTGTGTACTCTGCAGGATTAGAGCAGTTTGTTGGAAGAATGCAAGATTTTCGATTATATCAAGTGGCGCTCACAAACAGGTAAGTGAATGTGGTGTTTTAAAGCTCAACAGGTGTAAGAATAATTCCTGAATTCACTTATATAAGAGTTGCAAAAGATTATATTGTTTTTCATTTTTACAGCATTTCACAAATGTCACCTAATTAATGTTTACAGTGTTTACGTTGGCTTAGTCTATGGTTGTTATTCATTAGTGCTATTCTGTTGGGTAATCCCTTATAATATGAAATTGATCAACTTCTTTACAAAGGATTTTTTCTAAGGCCACTAGATTTTTGAACAAGTTGTATTACAGAATTTGGGATACATTGATTTAAATGTTCTGTATGAAGTAGTTTATGATATGTAGGAAACTGCTATATCTGCCTTTCAAAATTGCTTTGTTGAATTTATAAGTGCTAGAGAATTTAGAACAATGAAAATGATTATTTTGATATGTGAGAAAGTCTCAAGAGACTGAGCTATTAGAGGTGGAGACAAGAATGAATAATCTGAAATATTGTTATATATTTTTCTATTTCCAGTGAACACAAATTATATAGACTTGGACTAGGGTTAAGCAAGTATTTCCTCATCTTGAGAATAGGTAGAAAATCTTTATTAGTAATTCTCAAAGACATGTAGATTTTCATTCTGTTCAGAAAAATTCAAGTGAAATTCTGCTCAGATGTCCTCTGAAGTTTCTTTCCCAAGTAAAGTGATTTTTTTTTAGATTTTTTAAAAAGATTTTTATTTATTCATGAGAGAGAGAGAGAGAGAGAGATACAGAGAGAGAGGCAGAGACACAGGCAGAGGGAGAAGCAGGCTCCATGCACGGAGCCTGACTTGGGACTTGATCCCGGAGACCCTGGGTGGAAGGCAGGCGCTAAACCACTAAGCCACCCGGGCTGCCCAAGTAATGATTTGTACTTTTTTTTTCAAGTAATGATTTTTTAAAAAATATTGTACTTATTTATTCATGAGAGACACACAGAGAGGCAGAGACATAGGCAGAGGGAGAAGCAGGTTCCCTGTGGGGAGCCTGATGTGGGACTCGATCCCAGGACCTGGGGATCACACCCTGAACCGCTGAGTCACCGAGGTGTCCCCCAAATAATGATTTGATGGTATAATAGTATATTGTTGTATGTATGAGTTGATGTTGTTTACTTCTACTGAGGATCAAAAATAATGATGTTTACTCATATTTCTTAAAGGAAGATGTAAATTAGTGTGGTGGATTTCCAAATGATGGAAGTAGCTCTTATCAATTTGAGAAGTGTTGCTCCTCAACATTCTTATAAACATTCTTTTAATATAAAAAGAAATATAAAAATTATTTAACATAAACATTCTTTACTAGTCTATATCAAGAGATATCTGAACAAAGGGTGCTGTACCGCTGGGACACATAATTAAATTTGATGCTAATAGTTTCAACTATCCTTTTTTTAAAATTTTTTTATTGGAATTCAATTTGCCAACATATAGCATAACACCCAGTGCTCATCCCACCAAGTGCTCCCCTCAGTGCCCATCACCCAGTCACCCCAACCCCCCGCTCACCTCAACTATCCTTTTAATCACTTCTGTCTAAAATTCTGGAGAGCAGTGTTGCTATAATATGGGGGCAAATCAAGTTTTTCCCTGGGGCAAAGATTTCACTTTTGGTCCTATTTAAAACCTGGTATCAATTGGAAAATATCAATAAGATTTAAAGAAGAAGGTGTGATTTCATGTGATTTAGTGAATGGAAAAATTGCTTGACTCCATCCCCCCACTGGAATCTGAGGGAAGAATCCTGGCCTGTCTAGTTAGACCAGGGTTACTGATGTTGGCCTACCTGAGATGTCTGGAAGGTATTATGGGGAAGAATGCCTATATTAGAATGACTAATTCTGACTAGAACAGGTATATTGCCCTTAATGGAAAAATTAAATATATCTGCCTGGAATTGGCGTTATTCTTTGACTGTTGGCAACTGCCAGATGATCTGAAGCCATTGAAGCACTTTGGGGTGCCAGGATCTGTACTGATGAGTCACAGGAAACCACTGACAAATGGTTTTGGCCTCAGTCCTTTAACTTAAAACAGTTCAGCGTTTGGGCGTCTGCCTTCAGCCCAGGGAGTGATCCCATAGTCCCGGGATCGAGTCCCACATCAGGCTCTCTGCATGGAGCCTGCTTCTCCCTCTGCCTGTGTCTCTGCCTGCCTCTCTCTCTGTGTCTCTCATGAATAATAATAATAATAATAATAATAATAATAATAATAATAAACAGCAACAGATAAAATGATACTTGTTTTCTTATTTCTTTCCCATGGATGAACTGGAAACCCTATTACTCCTAGTATTTTCAATGTATTATTGTCCACCTTTGGGATAAGTCAGTTTAACAACCTAAATGAATGTTACTTTTCTTTTTCATCACAAATAGATACAGTAGACTATTATGATATTTAAATAAGTGTCTCAGTAATCAGACGAGGGCTTACACATGCTTCTCAATGTAAAAAGTAACTCTTAAGAATTAACTCTTTCTAATATCCATTTTATGTGTCTGCTTATTTGGCCAGGAATGCGTCTGACTTTATGTTCTGTTTATAAAATAATTAAAGTTGCTGGATAGTGATCCAAACATGAAGATTGTGATATGCATTTGTAACAACCCTTGGAAGTTCTATTACTGCTGAGCTATTTGGCCTTACAGTCTGCTTCTTACACCCACAGGGAAATTCAGGAAGTTTTCTCTGGAGATCTGCTTAGACTGCATATTCAGTCACATTGCCGCTGCCCTGGAAGCCACCCTAGGGTCCATCCTTCGGTACAGCGGTACTGCATTCCTAATGATGCAGAAGACACAACCACTGATAGGGTGTTACGGCTGAATCCTGAAGCCCATCCTCTTTCTTTTGTCAATGATAATGATATTGGTACTTCATGGGTTTCACATGTGTTTACAAACATTAGCCAGCTTCATCAAGGAGTGACTATTTCAATAGATTTGGAAAATGGACAATATCAGGTAATTTGAAATAATAGAGTGTATTAGTTTCCTCTAACTGCCATAACCAATCACTGCTAATTTCGTGCCTTAAAATAATAGAAATGTATTCGCTCACAGTTCTGAAGATTGAAATACAAATCAAAGTATTGGCTGGGTGGTTCTCCCTCCCGAGCCTCCAGTGTCTGTAAAATCCTTCCTTGCTTTTTCCAGGTTCTGGGAGCTCCTGGTGTTCCTTGGCTTATGGCCCCATAACTCCCATCTCTGCCTCTGTTTGCAGGGGCCTTCCTCCTTGCTTCTCTCTGTGTGTCACTTCTTTCTCTTCGTTCTGTTGTAAGACCCAGCCTTCATCCAGGATGATTTCATCTTCAGATCTTTAACTTAATTACATCTGCAAATACCCTTTTTCCAAAGGTCACATTCACAGGTACTAGGAGTGAGTACTTGAATGTGTCTATTTGGGGATGCAATTCAATCTACTACAAGGTGAATTAGGTGACTGAACGTTACTTCACACTAGTAGTGTCTAGTAATGCATGAATTAAAAATATATAAAATAAAAGATGCAGGGCCTATTTTTAAAGATATATGAAATCATATGAGATATTGAAATAAAATCTTTTTATTATTAAGTAGTCCAAATTACTAAAAACTGAGGTGCTTATTCTAACTACTTAAGAAGAGCATATATAACAATTATGGGAGTAAGGTTCTTTTTCCATGTCTTTATATCAAACATATTATTAATTTGCACTTAATTTATAAAATCCTTGAGAAGGAATGGATATGCAATTGTAGAATGTGTTGCTTTTCCCATAGGGCTATGACATTTCTGGATGTCTAATAAATATTTGATGATTATCATTATGAGGAAGTAAGCTATTATATTTGAAATGAACAATTCACGGATTTGATTTAGAATGATGAGTCAAACTTAAAACTTTAAAGACAATGATTAACTTATCCATTTTCAGGTGTTTTATATTATCATTCAGTTCCTTAGTCCACAACCAACAGCAATAAAGATTCAACGGAAGAAGGAGGACAGCCTAGATTGGGAGGACTGGCAATATTTTGCTAGAAATTGCAGAGCTTTTGGAATGGAAAATAATGGAGAATTGGAAAATCCCGATTCTGTCAACTGTCTTCAGCTTCCCACGTATGAATATTTAACAAATAATTATCTTTGAAAGAGTTAATTTTAATAGACTAATGGATTAATAATAAGCAATAGGTGGACTAAGTCATATGACTGGTAGAGGTTTCCCTTCACCACTAGCCTTCTTGAAGCAGGTTCTTCTGAGACTCTTCCCCCCCCCCCACCCAACTTGAGTTTTATACTATGTTTAAAGTTCTCATAAGAGACTTAAGAGTATCTCTTGTTTATATTCTCATTTGGGCTTTATAATCTGATTTTCAGGTTGCTTTAGCAAGTTAATATATATAATAGAATTTTATTATGTCCTTAAGGAAATGTTTTACTATGTTTTTCTGTGATGAAACTATATTGTTTGCCCATGAAATATATGCTATATATCTGTTTTCCCAGAATGAGGAATTTAAGCCATTATTGATATTGTGTAATGTTTCAAAGTTGTGATTCTTCTTTTTTAAAAATATGAATAGCTTTTCATAACTTCACATTTCTTTCATCAACAGTTTTACTCCATATTCCCATGGTAATGTCACATTTAGCATCCTAACACCTGGACCAAATCATCGTCCTGGCTACAACGACTTTTATAATACCCCATCTCTTCAAGAGTTTGTAAAAGCCACACAAATAAGAATTCATTTTCATGGACAGTACTATACAACTGAGACTCCTGTCAGCCTCAGGCACAGTTACTATGCAGTTGACGAAATCACCATCACGGGGAGGTAATGTTCATTACCAAGGTTTGATTGAAGGATGCTTTTCACTATGAGTTTGTTTCCAACAAGATTTTTGTCATACTTATTTAAAAATACGTTAAGATTTAGAGCAAGCCAGATTCCAAACTTGACATTTTGAAATGGTTTCCTACTCTACAAATTTTTGAAAAGATTGGTATGCTATTCTTTTCTGTATGTAAGACCACGTGGTTATGGAAACAATTTTCAAAAGCTGTTGGGTCTAGAAGGCATAATACCCTGAATCTGGCTTAGAAATAACTTACCAAGTATTTTGCTTTTTTTCTGGAATATTATTTTCACATATTCTTGAAATCAGAGAGAAGGAGCTAGATTTCAAGTTACAACTATATTATCAGCTAGTTTGTAAGTATAGGGCTTGGTCTCCCCGAGTTCACAATTCACAATTTTATGGGAGATATTTGTTTTCTAGGAAGAAAAATCGAATATTGCCTAAATAATTATAAATATCTGACCATAATTGAGAACATGGCTCACAGTATTTCAAAATATGGATACCTGGAGAGCAACATACTCTCTGGTATGGAAATGGTACATACATAGGTTATATTTAGAATCAAGTTGTGCTAGAAGAGTGATATGCACTGTAAATAAAGTACATCTTTAAAAACCAGAATACCAAACTATAAGTGCTATTTGTTTAGTAATGGCATGATGTAAATAGTAATACTGTTAAATATTCATCATCTAATTTTGTAGAAAAAAAACAAATAATTGAAATATATTAATTTCATTCTGCAGTTTATTCTAAACTTTATTGTTTAATTGTGTATAACAGCTTTAGTAAATGCCTTCCCTGGCAAATTTGCCACATAGCTGATATAGGTGAAAACAAATTCCCTTCCCAGAGAAGCTTGAAAATTACCTTCTAAGAACAATGTGGTTTGGATATGGATGATGTTTATCCAATACTTTAGGAATAATAAAAAACTTTCATGAACATTCATGTGATAAAAGAGATTGAATTTTGTGTTAACATACTTGTCTCCCTTGTTGGATCCACACAGTGGATATATTCACAGGCCCTTAAATATATTCACAGTTGCGTTGACTTAGGAGTTGTCTGATGGTCTGTTTATAGATGTCAGTGCTATGGTCATGCTGATAAGTGTGACACAAGCAGCCAGCCCTATCGATGCCTCTGCTCTCTGGAAAGCTTCACCCAGGGACGTCACGTGAGTTCTCTGTTTGATGCATGAAAATCTAAAAAGAAGCGGGGGAAGGGAATGGAGAGGGTTGGTGAAATGGTGACTATAAATTCTTTGAATTTAATTTTGGTCTACCCTATGGGTATGAATAGAAATGAATTGATATGAGCCTGAAATGTCAATTATTTCAGGAAATTTTTGGTAGGAAAAAATCCATCAAAAAGATGAAAATATCACTTTAAAAAATAAACTGTATCAGAAAAATAACAACTAAGAGCAAACCTTAAACCAAAGGGTTTTATTTTACTTTTCTGTCTTTGTTTCATCAGCATTTTCATGTTTTACTAAACAATTCTTAAGGGGTCTGGATAGAATGGCATTAAAAATAAGGGTCTGAATCCTGCAACTAATGGATATTTACACATAGATATCTATGCAGCATAAGTGTCTTTTGGTGCAGAGATCTTTTTGAATTTGCATTGATTAAGTTGAATTCATTTCTTGATATCAGTAGTTTTAATTAATTTGAAAATCTATAGTAAAATGACTCAAAGTATGTTACTTTCATTTGTCTATGATGGCCAGGGGAAGTTTCATAGATGAAGTAGAGGTTTAGCTACAATTTTAGGAAAAGGGGGTAAATGGAAAAGAAATTGAGAGATATTGGTAAAAATATCTAGCATCAACATCAGTAACAGCTGATAGGAAAGCAAGTACAGCGGCAGGAACGATCATACCAGTAATAAAAAATAAATGGTATGGAGTCCTCATTGAGTGATGTTTGAGGTAGTTAGTATCAATTTGGAAAAAAAAAAAAGTTGAAGCCCTACTTCATGGCATGTATAGAAAATCCAAGACTTCAATGTAAAAACAATTGTAAATCTATTAAAATAACAATTAAAATAATATTTCTAAGTCTAAAGCTAGGGACTTTATAAGCAAAGCAAATACAAGTAGAAACAAACATATTAGGAGCCATGAAAGAAATTATTGACGTATTTTGTCATAAACACATTTAAAATTCTTTACAGTGTAAGGACTAATTTATTGCATGAACTTGATTGATTCATTCTTACTCAGCCATAACTGTGTGTTTAATTTTTTCCAACTTTTTTCTTGCTTTTAAATTTAAAATGACATTTATTATATTTTTCCTAGTGTCTTCTTCCTTTGATTCTTTTAAATGCATATTTCTCTTTCCTTGCAATCAGTGATTTCTTTTATTAACCTCACAGTGTAGCACCGTCTCATAGATTCCCTACTTGACTTTCCTCCTAAACGTTGCCCTGTACGTGTGTTTAATTAGTCACTTCACTTTTCTCTGTCGTTTGTTTTAGGATATCATGGAACATCTTGTTTTTTTTTTAAAACCATCTGCCAAGTTTTTAGCAAACTCCATTTCTGCCTTCTGAGATTCTTAATCTCATCTAATTTGTTTCCAGTGACAACATGAGTGCATATAGTTCAGTAGCAAGAATATTATCTACAATGCAGACTTCTTCTAGCACATTTAGGATGTAGTCCTGGCCCTTAGTTTCAACTCAGTCTTTGATTTGGTTACAGCTTTCTTTCTTTCTATGTGCTCAAGCCAAAACTTTCATGTTCTAATTCAGATGTTCCTTTGAACTTATTCTCCAGATCATTGCTTTATATTGCTGATCTTTTAATTTATATGTTTAGTCTTCACCACTGGTTGATAATTGCTTTGAAAGAAGGAATCATTTACTTTTTCTTTTTCTTTTTTTTTGATTTCTAACAGCTAGAGGCTTTGAATTTGGTTTGATTAGAGTATCATGAGAAAAAAAATCTTTTTAAAAAGCATTGATTTTAGTATGTTTGATTGTGTGGCTTATCATATTGTCCCAGAAAGGAAATTAATTGGATGAACTTGATTGATTCACTCTTTATTCAGCCATAATTGTGTGTTTAAGTTTTTGCCAGTTTGATTTGTTCTTGATTTTAAAGTTAAAGTGGCATTTATTCTATTTTTCCTAGCGTCTTCTCCTTTTGATTCTTTAAAATGGACGCTTCGCTTTCCTGGAAATTAGTGGTATCTTTTATTAACCTTACCTCCCCTTCCCAAACTCACCAAGAACTCAGTTAAAAAACACTATGGGGTGGGGATGCCTGGGTGGCTCAGTGGTTGAGCGTCTGCCTAAGGCTCAGGGCGTGATCTTGGAGTCCTGGGATAGAGTCCACAGCGGTCTCCCTGTGTGGAACCTACTTCTCCTCCCTCTGCTATGTCTCTGCCTCTCTCTCTCTCTCTGTGTGTCTCTTGTGAATAAATAAATAAAATCTTTAAAAAAAAAAACACTCTGCGATGGATTTAGTAAGGCCCCTCGATCTGAATCTATGTAGTATATTCAAATTAAGGACTGGGTAATGCTTTCATATATTATTTTCAGAGCTTCTCATGCTTTATTTTGACTAGTTTGCTTTCATTTCCTCTTCCCCCGCCCCTGTATCCCTTTTTCTTTTGATAGCCCATCCCATTTTTCCCCTTTCTCTCTCTTTAATTGCTCACAGATGAGTGATTGATATTTTATGATTCTTGAATGATTTCATGCTTCCCCTTAAAAATAGAGCCATTAAATGAATCAAGGCTCATGATTGGTTTCAGAAGTCAAGTTGGGATTTTCAGACTTGGTCTCAGGTGGTGACTATTGAATTATGAACTAGCAAAATAATTAACTATAATTTAGGTTGAGAATACATTTTAATGCTTCTTATTTAGACATTAAATGCCTTTTAGAAACAAAGGTAAAAAGTTGACTTTTCTGTTATTTTCTTCCTGGACATATTTTGATAATTTATGAATTTAGCCATAAATAAAAAAGCAACAAATATCATTCACTTAGCAAAGTTTGGCAAATGTAGCTGAAGGGAAAAAGTCAATAGACTGTTAAGTTGAATGATTTCTCTGTCCTATGATATTTTCAATAATGTGTTGAAAATGAGAAATGATTTTGTAAAGCATTCGTAAGTATGACATTTTCTTATTGTTATCATTCGAAGTATTTTAATACATGTGAGACATATCTGAAAAAGGTGTCTTACAATAATTTGAAAATATGCTTATTCAAATGCTTTCCACATTGTTCTACTTTTTAAAATAATAAGTTTTCATATAAGCCATCCATTTCCTATTGGAACCAATGTTCTTTTTAAAGATCTGGACTTAATCCAAAAAGAATGTCTTCAATTTCACAGTATTATGCTAACCATTAATAATATTACTCAATAAACAGGGCTTTTGTGAATTATATTACAGCCATTTGGCAAACAGATGAAAACGTAAGCCTTGAGAATATGCCAGTTCTTGGCAATTGGCAGTCCTATATGAAAGTGTTTTTAGCAGAAGTGAAAATGAATGAAGTTGGGAGAAAGGAGTGGAATGGTAAATTCAGAAGCAAGTTGTTATACATTAGCCATTCCAAGGAATTTTCTATATGAAGCCTTCTTCAGTTGTTTCTAAAGTTGATGTCACAAACTGGTGGTCCACAGGTGGGAACACTGTTTAAATAGTTTGTTATTCTTCTTCTTCTTTCCCTCTTCCTCTTCCTCCTTTACCTCTGGCCTCTCTTACAGAAAATAATCCAACACGATGCCTATGTTTCCTCATACAGCCTAACTCAAGGTAACAATTACCCTCTTTGGAACACTATCACACTTTGGTTTGCTACCATATTCACTACTATCCATAACCTTATATCTGGGTGAACTCACTTATGTTAATACCTGGCCCTCTTCATAGATTAAGACTTACGCTAGTAGTTAAAACACATGATTAATTATTTAGGGAATAGCCAGACTGACTAATTCATCTAATTTGTAACTCCATTGGTAAATCCTATTTCTTTTGTTGATTCATAAAGTTAAAAACTAACCAAAAAAAAAAAAAAAAACAACAACAACAAGAAAAACTATTACCAAAGAACCCACTGATCCTGAGATAAACTTCAAGGTACACTTACTTTTGTCTTAAATATTTCATTGTATTTTGCAATACTTAAAACATCTACCTTGGGGAGGCTCAATGATTCTCCTCAGTGCTACTGCCTAGGAATGCTGACATACTGTGTAAGGCTTTGTAAGGCAGTTGTAAGGCTTGAATGTATGGTGTATACTATAAATGATAATTGCATATTTCATTAATAGAGAATGATTTTAGAGTATTTGTGACATTACCTCTCTAGAAATGACTAAAACAGTGAATAATTTACTAGTTCCATTTTAGGATTAACCTAGAGCAAAACAAACCCCAAAAGACTATATACTATTAACTTTAAAGCAGAATTGAATGTTTCAAAGCAGAATTCAGGATTACATGGCATTTAACTCTTTGCGAATCATTTGATAAGAAACACATACACTCTTTTTAAATAATTACTTTTTGGATAACAGATAATCACTGTTACTTGTACATGTATTTTATAATTTAAGTGAATTTTTACTTTGAGATAATTGTAAATTCATGTATGATTGTAAGAAATAATACAGATTCCTTGTACCCTTTACTCAATTTCAACTATAATAACATTTTGCAAAACTAGTGACTTTTTCTTTTTAAGCAACTTTCCTGAAATGATTTTCATATAATAAAATATACTCAGTTAAAAATAAAAACATAAAATAAATTTATCCATTTAAAAATATTAGCAAATGCAATTTGCTATATTTTGCTATATTCGTGTGATCACTTCCATATTAAAGATGTGGAATGTTTTTCTCTCTCCAAATATTCTCTTGTGCTCCTCTATAGTCAATGCCTCCCCTCCAACCCTCAATCCTAGGAAACCATTGATCTGCTTTCTATTACTATAGATTGTTTTGCCTATTCTAAAACTCCATATCGTGGAATTATTCAACATGCATTATTTTGGTACATAGATTTCTAAAATCTACCCCACCCCATTACTCCTCTCACTTTTTTAAAGATCATTTCCTAACCACTTGTGCTATTAGCTTTATTGAAATAATGTATCTCTTACCTGCTCAAGAATTCCATTATAACTATTAAAAAAATATGCTTCAAGTCTTAGATACAGAATAGAACCTAGGAATTGGAAGCTTAGATGTGTATATTATGTCAACTAATATGGTTGCATAGTTACCATATTCTCATTACTCCTCCTCTTCTCTTTACCTGTTCTAAGAATTCAAATGTTGATAGAATCTAGCTTTAGGAATGTGTTATCAGTTGAAACTAGCATCCTTATGGTTTTTCATTTTCTTTTAATAGTTATGTTCATCTTTCAGGGGCTCTTGGCTAAGAGTGATGCAATCATCAGTGCCTCCGCCAAGCCCCAGCACTTTGTTGGCTACTTAGCTATTCTTTCATCATTTTGTGACATCATTACCTGCAAGGGTGGCCAAGCATTCACAGAGCAATTTATTAGTAACCATGAATTCTTCTCTTATTCTTTGGCTCTGATTTGTGACCCTTTTATAGCATTAATCATGGCTTTTATGAATTAACTACAATCAAGCTATCAGTATGCATTTTTGTTAGTATTATAAATAGCAGAGCCAGCTTAAAACATTTTATATAATAAGCCTTCCTACCATTCAATAATTTGAATGGTGCCAACATCACACTCTACAATGCTTATTATGTAAATGAATATTTCCTGTTATTTTAGAAAGTGTGTTCTGTTAGAGCACTAAAGTCCAAAAGTATGAGTCATCATGACTAACTAGACTCATATTTTTATTACACATCGAGCTTTCCCAGTAATGTTTTTTGTTTGCTCACAGAAAGATCTTATCCTAATGTATTTCATTTTATACTCTAATCTTGTAAATACTAATGAATTAATTTTTTAAATGTAACTAGCATTCAGACATTTTATATTATAGAATCTACATCAGATGTACATTTAGAGAGTCAAGGCCTCAAACTTAATTTCCTCTTTGGCATATGGTGATATTATTATTATTAATCCTTATATTAGTTATTCCATGTTCATAGACAGGAAGACTCAATATTGTCAAGATGTCTGTTCTTCCTGTCTTGATCTATAGCTTCAATGTAATCCCAATCAAAATATCAGAAAGTTATTTTGTGGATATCAATAGGCTATTTCTAAAGTTTATGTGAGAAGCACAAGACACAGAATAGTCAAGACAATGTTGAAAGACAAGAACAAAGTCAGACTACTGCCACTACCTGACCTCCAGACATATCAACAAAGCTACAGTAATTATAACAATGTGGTCTTGGCAGAAATAAAAACAAATAGATCAGTGAAATGGAATAGAAATAGACCCACATAAGTATAGTAAACAGTAATGTAAACTGTCAAGTGGGTGATAATGATGTGTCAATTTAGGTTTATCAGTTTATAACAGTATACTACTCTGGTGCCAGATGTTGAAAGTTGGGGATTCTGTGGTGCAGGAGGTATATGGGAACTCTGTATTGCTCTCTCAATTTTTCTGTCAGTTTGAAAATGCTTTAAAAATTATAGTTTATTGAAAAAGTAGCATTTAAGACCTACAGTGATAATTACATTTAAAGAGATCAAAGGCTCTTGAATTATTCCTTGTTTTAGAGAGACAGAGCACAAGCGTGGGGAAGGACAGAGGCAGAAGGGGAGAAAGAATCCTCAGCAGACTCCCTGTTGAGCATGCAGCCCAATTTAGGGCTCAAAGTGAGCTCCATTCCAGGACCCTGAGATCATGACCTGAGCCAAAATCAAGAGCCAGCTGCTTGACTGACTGGACCACCCAGGAACCCCAAAAGTCCTTGTGTTATTCTTAAAGAGTGTGAAATATTTTCAAATTTTAACATAAGCAACATTTTTTATTTAAGAATAATACAGCAAAAGAGATGAAATATAGTTTATAACTTCCCCAAAATATAGAGAATAAAAAGGAAACATCCTTTTTGTTATAAAATAAGGCAAAAAGGAGAGGGAAATAAAAAAGTAAAGTATATAGAAAATATAAAATCCAAATATGTCAATAATCATAACAAATATAAATGTGTTAAACTTGTCAGTTAGAACTAAGTGCTGTCATAAACACAAAAATATAATATCCACGGTTGTTGGAGCATATCCTGCATTAATGGGAGAGGGTACCTCAGGCACAAATTTTGAGAAGGCATTATTAATCAAGATAAGTAATACTTAAATATAATACTAAAAAAAGCAAAATAATACTAAAATCTGAGAGGAATAATATATAAAAATCTTATTTTATTTTTAAAGATTTTACTTATTTATTCATGAGAGACACAAAGAGAGAGAGAGATAGAGAGAGAGACATAGACATAGGCAGAGAGAGAAGGAGGCTCCATGCTGGGAACCTGATGTGGGACTCTCCAGGATCACGCCCTGGGCTGATGCCTTGGGCGGAAGATGGTGCTAAACCGCTGAGCCACATAGGCTGCTCATATATAAACATTTTAAATAAAAAAGCTGTTTGTTTTGTAAGTCTTTGTTACTTAGCAACGAGAACTGTTTCCAGTCAGCCACAGTTCCCGCCTAGCAGTTCTGGAAGGTTATCCTGTATCTGCTTCATAGGAAGGTTGACAGTGGTTTAGAAACAGATTGGTCAAGGTGAAGAGTTATATATAGCTATACTTTTTGATTATAGAGGGTTTATTAACTTTCTCCACTTGGTTCCTAATACAGGAGGATATTTTATAGATATATATAGGGTACATATTTTTCTTTTGGCCTCAGGTTCCAATATGGCTCATCGTGGCACTGATGTTGAGATGGTAAGACATATGCCTAAAACACAAGCACACATAAAATTTAAAAATGTAAAAGCTGCTTAAGCTGTATAGTGTTAAGTAAAATAGATTTTAAGCAAAAAATTTTATTAGGGATAAGGTGCTTTACTATATAATGGTAAATGATATAATTCTAAACTTACATGCATCTTATAACATAGATTCAAAAGTATAAAGCAAAATTTGACATGACTAGAAGAAATTGACAAATCCAACATCAATATAGAATATTTTGATACATCTTATTTGGTAATTAATCAAACAGGCAGTTAAAAAATTAAAATCCTTAATAAGGGACACTGGGTGGCTCAGCAGTTGAGCATCTGCCTTCAGCCCAGGGCGTGATCCTGGAGACCTGGGATCGAGTCCCACGTCAGGCTCCCTGCATGGAGCCTGCTTTTCTCTGTGCTTGTGTCTTTGCCTCTCTCTCTCTCTCTCTCTCTCTCTCTGTGTTTCTCATGAATAAATAAATAAAATATTTTTAAAAATAAAAAAATAAAATCCTTAATAATTGAGAATTGAACTAATTTGAAGCTTGATCTAATAGTCTTATATTCAACAATTAAAAAATACACATTCTTGTCAAGATCACAGGGAAAATTTATGAACATCGAGCACATACTAGTCAATGGTCTCAACAAATTATATAGAATTTGTAATCACAACACATTGTAAGCATTAATAGTTCTAAGTAAATGAATGCATCCAGTCATTTCACTATTATCCAAATGAGTCAAGATAAGTAGAAGTAGATGGAAAAAAACTCCAATTAAAATTATGAGCCTTTTACTAATCCAACAAAATTTTATTGAGTACTCATTTTCTAAGCAGTAGGTTTACATCCTGGGCAAAACACAGTTATTCCTCTTCTTTAAGAGTTTACATTCTCTTGGGGGTTGGTAGTGGTGGTGGGGGAGGCAGAGAAGTAAAATAAGGAAGTTAAATATATAGTATTCTAGGATTTTTTCTGAAGGCATAATGCTTTATTTTGAACTCTGTCATTAGAATGAATTGCCAGAATGCAAACTCAAACAAGGATAGTACAAAAAAGAAAATTTAAGATTATTCTCCCATGTAAACAAAGGCAAAGATTTTCAAATGATGAGTGAAATCTAGTTTTTTATAAAAATAATAATATATAGCAACCAAATTGGGTTTCTCCCAGGAATACAAGTGAAATTTAATATTAACACTATTAATGTAATTCACATTAACTCAAGAAAGGAAAAATATGATCATTTCAATAGACGTGGAAAAAAGCTGTTGATAAAATATTTAACACCCACAAAAACAAGTATTGTTAGAGCACCCTCAATTGAAGAAGATCCTCTTAATCTGATAAAGAACATCTATAGTTTTCTAGTATCAACAGTGCATCTAATGGTAAATCCATTGAAGTCTTTTCTTCAAAATAAGAATAAGACAAGGATGTCTATTATTCTGCATTTTATTGGAGGATCTAGCCAGCTCAATACGATAAGAAAAAGAAATAAACACCTAAAAATTAGAAGGGAAGAACCGAGCTGTCAAAATCTGGAGATAATTAAATCAGAGAGTGTAAAAAATTCCACAAATTATTAAATATTAAGGGGAGTTCAGTAAGGTGGCTAGATATAGGATGGAAACATGAAAATAATTGTCTTCTATATGTCAGAATAACAAACAGGAAACTTAATTTAAAAATAATTCTCAACAAAAATATAGTATATCTTTACAACTTCTGAATACAAGAAGCAAAAACTATAAAAGAAGAAACTAATAACTTGTGGCTACATTATAATTAGAAACTTCTTCATATAAAGCTATCATTCAAAAAAAAAAAGAAAAAGAAAAGCTGCAGATTAGCAGATTAGATTGGCAACAGAAAACATATGACAAAGGGAACTTTTAAATCAGACTACTCAAAATGGACCAAGAAAATTAAACCAGGTAATTTGCAGAAGAGCCTAGAAATGACAACCCAAATGTATGGCAACCCAGACATATGAAAACACCTGAAATTTTACTGGTTATTGGTAAAATAATTATAATTATGAGATAACATTTTATTCTCATGAGGTTGGCAAAGATTCAAGAAATTTGAAAGTTTCAGTTGCTGGCAAGAGTGTAGATTACAGCTCATCTACCACTGATAGGAAGGTACCACCACTTTTGGAAAACAATCTGCAAATATTTAAATGGGTATTTATAGCAGTGGATCTGAATGAATGACTATTACATCAACATGACTAAACTCTCAAACAATTGAATACAAAAAGCTTGTAGAATAATATATGCCGTATACCATTATGTGAAATTTAAAAACACACGAAACAATACTGTAAGTAATACATAAATTTAAAGGGTAAATATGAAGAAAAGCATGTGAATGAATATTACTAAGTTCAGAGTGGAATGTATATTATGGTGTTTTAAATCAGGTGGCGAATAAAAGAACACAATTGTTTGCTTTTTATTATTTATAAATTTTGCAGTCCTAAATATTTTAATATAAATTTCTAAAACATTATAATATGATTTATTAATCCATCAGGAACATATCATCTATGTTAAGTATTCATGCTACTGCTAAAAACAGAGTGGAGGTGACTCTCTTTGGCATGGAATAATTGTTAGAAAATTCATGATTACTGTGTACCTTTATAGTTCTAAGGTGAAGATTGATCATTTGCTAGCTTCATTCAACAAATATTTATGAAATGCCTTCTATGTGTAGAACATTATGCTACAGTACAGCCATAACATCTTGATTACAGATGCAAGTATTTGAAAATATTGAAGGACTTTCATTTGTGAAAGTCAGAAAAGATTTCCTGGCAGACACTAATTACTATAATAAATGGAGATGACTGTGGTGCAAGCAAATTATTCAGACCAACAATTTATAATTAATAGATAATATAAACATCATTGACATTTTAAATCTTGAAAAAATTTAAATGTTGCTGTACTAATGAAGGGATTTTTAAAATTCACTAATCTGATATTCAAGCTTAACATTAGATAAAATTTCCAATATAAAATGGCTTTCTATCTAAATGGTAATTCAGATGAATTTTTGTGTCCACTCATTAAGTGTAGAGAAACCCTAAGAACTAAAAGACATAATGGTGGGGTGCCTGGGTTAAGCATCCTGACTCTTGGTTTTTGTTCAGGTTATGATCTCCAGATCATGAGATTGGCTTGGCTTGGCCACCATTTAGAAACTGGAAGAAACCATAAAGTCCTCCTTCTCTACTCTTGGGAGAAAAGTATCTCATATGTGTCTTTTTAATTTTGTGTCCTGACAAGTCTCACAATTAAAGGGAAAGAGGCAATCAAGAAGAGCAGGCAGGCCAAGGGAGAAATCAAATATTAAACAATGACCAATATTCAAGATTAATATAACTCCAGTGCCTGTCATTCAAAACAATCTGTCTCATTCAACAGCTAGACTTTGTTAAATGGTCTGCATTGATAAGCCATAGTCTGAAGTTCCCTCTTTACAAGTTTATAGACTATCAGTTATATATATTTTTAAAGACTTTATTTTAGAGAGAGAGAGAGAACACAAGTGGGGGTAGGGACTGAGAGGGAGGGAGAGGAAGGACTCTGCCCTCAGCATGGAGCCCCACGTGGGGCTTGATCTCACAACCTTGGGGTAGTGACCTGAGCTGAAATCTAATCAGACACTTAATGGACTGAGCCACCCAGGTACCCCCAATCAGTTATATTTTTATGTAGACCATGTGTAGAACTGAAGGAGGGACACCTGGGTGGCTCAGTGGTTGAGCGTCTGCCTTTGGCTCAGGGCCTGATCCCCAAGTTATGGGATTGAGTCCCACATTGGCCTTCTTGCATGGAGCCTGCTTCTCCCTCTGCCTATGTCTTGCTTCTTTCTCTCTCTGTGTCTATCATGAATAAATAAATAAAATCTTAAAAAAAAAAAAAAGAACTGAAGCAGTTGTCCAAATGGTTCTGCCTTCAGTCTCTATTTTTACAAATATTGATTTTGTTACCCATGTTACCAGAATTTGTTTTATTGGATGATTTTCCAACCCTCCATTGAGCTTTGCCTTCAGAGGTACAGACAAGGCATTGCAGAAATAAGTAAGTTCCTTAATGAAGACAATGTGTATTAATGGTTGAATTGTCAGGCTACATATATTATGTGTTCATGATCATTGTATGACCACAAATGTCTGATCAGTATTGTCCAACAGCATGAGTAGTTATTTAATTTTTGCTACTAATTTCAGCACCTACAGAGCAGCTAAGTACATATTTTATGTGGGCACTTTAATTATATGAGAATTTCTAACCAGGGGAAAGGTAATTACTGAGAAAAGAATTGAAGGATAAATACATGAACATCTCTGTCTTCTCATTGGCAAGGCATGGTAATTGTTTGGACTTTGCTAATTGAGATTACATAATCTGTAGGTAAAAATCTGCAAGAAAATATTGCATTTATCTTTAAACCTTTAATGTTACTATTCAAATAAATACTAGAAACATTAAGGTGCAGTCCTGTAACATGTCATAAATATAAACAGTCTATTAGGTCATTCATTCAGGCATTCATCAAGCATATTGATCACCTATCGTGTGCAAATCAGTGAGCCACTCTCTGTCTCGATCTTTATGTGGTTGGAAGTTTCATCTGTGCTTTCATCACCTTCCCACACCCCACCCAGTCTATCATTGCTAAGAAATTACAAGTTTGTTTAATCATACTTTTGTGATTAGAGCACGAGAGCTTCATAGGGAAACCTCTTTTGGAAAAAGTAGTTATATGAGTACACTGAAGTTTTTATGTTTATAAAGATGATTTCTCTATCTAGTAGACAAAAGAAATTATCCTGAAACTACATCATTTGAATTACAATTGAACTGCTACATCCAAAGGAAAGAGGAAGCTGTGAATAGAGCCAGAGGACAATTATTATTATTAGAGATTTAGGCTCTTAAAATTTCTAACATACTGATCTGATGAGAAAGGAGCAATTTGCTGACTTTTAGAAGATCTCTAATTCATTTACTCCATTTGGGAATAGTTGGACAAATTGCCTCTTTTAGCTCAATAAGTAGTACCATACTGATTTCTAAAAAGTGAGCATTTTATAATTTCTCACTCTGGAATGAATTGCCTTCCTCCCCTTCCCACACAGGCAGGGGCTGCCTACATACTCTGAATTTTCCAGCTGTGGTGGGGGCAGGCGGGGAGTGTTTCCAACCTTGGGTTTCCAGAACTCTGTCATCCAGTTTAGACTCTGAGCAGATAAGGAGGTAAGTATGAACGGTTAGCCACAATGGATCCACTCAACACCTCTCTCCCTGAAATAGTTTTTTATCCCTGGAACCTGCACAGCATGGCGATAAGGAGTGAGAATTCTAAAGGAGAATAAAGGAGGATATTATATACACATATATATATAATATATATACACATATATGAGTATATATGTACCTATGTATATATTTATATATATGGTATATATTTTTATATATATACATAAATTGAGTGCCTAATAAGTGTGAGGGCTTCTAGGCACTGGGAACATTATAATGAATAAAATTTAACAAGCACTGAGGCCCTTACAAATTTTTACACTAGTTTATACTGTCATTCCAGTAGGTGACTTTAGGAAATTATTGTTTTTTTTCCTATTCCTTAGTTTTCTCATCTGTAAAATAGAGGTTATAGCAATGCTCACTTCATAGGTTATTGGAAAGATTTAGTCAGCTAATAAATATGAATCACTTAGGACCGACATCATAACATATGGGATATTCTTATTGCAAGTAAAGCATTGCCTAAATAAAGATGTTTTTGGTTATTGTTGATGGTAGAAAAGGAAATAAAAATAATTTTCTTTCACTTTGGCTTTTTGCTAGAACCAGAAATGAAGGAAATTAATTCATTAGTAGAAATGAGCTCTTGTTGCATCACTCATTCATTGGTTTATTCATACATTCATTTGTTCATTTCCTTACTCAATAAGCATTTGTTGAGCAGTTACAGTGTCTCAAGCATTATGCTATGGTTGATTACATCAATAAAATCTAGTTTCTGATTGAAGAAGCTTGGACTCAAATATGAACAACAGATAAGTAAATGGACTATTAAAATAGTCCATGATAATTGCAGCGATTTAAAAAGTGTAGATAATATGCTATTTTTCCTATAAGTGTTTAATAAAATAAGACAGCACCCATAGTTATCCTTTGAGCCCCTAAATTTTTTTGTATTATTTACTAAGTGTTATTTCATTATTTAAATTACTGAGGAATTAAATAATTTTTACAGATTTTCCAGATGTGACTTTTTATCTTTAATTTAAAAACTTCTTAAAGGTTTTTATGTATTAAAGTAATCTCTACACTCAACGTGGGGCTTGAACTCACAACCCCAAAATCAAGAATTGCATGCTCTTATGAGTGTGCCAGCCAAGCACCCCTCCAGATATGACTTTTTTAAATGAACATTTTAAGGAGGGCACATGATGTGATGATGAGCACTGGGTATTATACGCAACCAGTAAATTACTGAATACTATATCTGAAATTAATGATATACTATATGTTGGTTAACTGAATTTAGATAAAAAATAAAATGAACATTTAAGAAACCAATTCATTGGGATCCCTGGGTGGCGCAGCGGTTTGGCGCCTGCCTTTGGCCCAGGGTGCGATCCTGGAGACCCGGGATCGAATCCCACATCAGGCTCCCGGTGCATGGAGCCTGCTTCTCCCTCTGCCTGTGTCTCTGCCTCTCTCTCTCTCTCTGTGACTATCATAAATAAATAAAAACTTAAAAAAAAAAAAAGAAACCAATTCATTTACTGAAATAATTCAAAAGCAGTTTGTTCACTTCTCTGTTTTCTTAATCTGTGAATGTTAAAGACAAGTTTTTTTTTATTTTGATGATTTGTGGTAATTTTTCTGAACTTGAGTTTTCAAAGAGCATCGAGTCTATTAAGTCTGTTGAGCAGTATTGTAAGTTTCAGGAAGATTCTTGATCCCCCTTACTTCAGCCCCTACCTCAACCCTCCCAGGGTTGAGATACTTGATGTATCTTTGCCTAAGAAGACATTTTCTTCTTTCTTCCTTCAAAGACACATAATGGTAATTAAAGATTGTTGGATAAGTGACTGAATAAATATGAAATTCATATTTTCTCTGTAAAATTGAAGGTATTCATAATAGTGGATCAAAACTGAGAGTAAGGAGTGTGGGTTGGTAGAAATGCTTTTGAACTTGTGGATTATTTTTTGGCAGATTGCCTTTACTAGTCTGTAATGGTAACAAAAGAGCACTATTCCAATTTAATGATCCAAAAGACAGAAATACCACTGTGTACTATTAGAATATAATGTAATAAAATAGATTTTCATTAGTGTCTTCTAGATTCACTGATTGTTCTATGCCTATCCTATCTGAATATGTCCAAGTGTTTGGCTGCAACTTCATGGAGTTGATTAGTAGCCCTTAAGAAGCTATCAAAATGAAAGCAGTTAAATGAATCAGTAATAAAGGTCCTCAACTCTGATATACCCATTTTCTATTCTTATAATTTGAGCACTCAGGGACATAACAGGAGGAATCCAGTTGTTATAAAAGAAGTATATAATTGATAGTGACAAATGATCAACTGGAGATTGGGAAAAACATTAAGTAGAATACCATCTGGTTCAGAAACTTCATAAAATACACACAAATGTTATTGCACTTCATTTATTTATTTGTTTTTAAAGATTTTATTTATTCATGAGAGACACAGAGAGAGAGAGAGAGGCAGAGACACAGGCAGAGGGAGAGGCAGGCTCCATGCAGGAAGCCCGACGTGGGACTCAATCCCGGGTCTCCATGATTCCACCCTGGGCCGAAGGCAGGTGCTTAAACTGCTGAGCCACCTAGGTGTCGCTGTTATTGCATTTTAAATAAAACTTTAGAAGTCCTTGATAGAAAAGATAGAAAAAAATCGGGAGATTTCAAAAATTTACTCATAATTCTCATAATTTACTCAACAGTTACTCATACTTCTATTTTGTCATGGTTCTCTGGGACCCCTGTATAGAAGAGGAATTGTATAAAGTCACAATTATGAGACCAAAAATTTAAGTTTCATGAAATTTTATAATCAAAGAAGACTACAAAGTATTGCTTGAATTTTTATCTCTTGCAACTTACACTAAATGAGAGTGACACAGCATCATCCTTAAGATCAAAGGCCAATGTATCAGTGTGTCATTTAGCTCTAGATTTTTATTTATTTATTTATTTATTTATTTATTTATTTATTTATTTATTTATGTATTTATTTATTTATTATTTATTTATTTATTCATTTATTCATTCATTTATGATAGACATAGAGAGTGAGGAGAGGCAGAGACCCAGGCAGAGGGATAAGCAGGCTCCATCCCGGGAGCCCGACATGGGACTTGATCCTGGGACTCCAGTATCCCGCCCTGGGCCAAAGGCAGGCGCTAAACCGCTGAGCCACCCAGGGATCCTCAGCTCTTTATCTTTTAAGTTAAATTTCACAACAGAAATTTGACTGTCATTTCTCAAAATCCTTATTAATCTCACTGTTTGGACATATTTATATCTGTAAAAAATTCACACTGTTTGCTGGTAATTCATAAACTCAGACTACATTGTACTTGAAAAGATAATCATTTTCTCTGTAGTATCTTACTGATCTGTGTATAATTTAAAACTGGAACATTTTAATTTTCTTAGCTTTTCTTAGTGAAGTGTTACATGAAAATTGTGTATAATTTTCTTGTAACTATCCATGCAGTTGCATTTTATTTGCCCTCAATTTTTTAATACATTAGTAATAAATGCACCCTGGGGAAAAAATAAACTTTACAAAGTAAAAGTCATCTATAACTCTACCACCCATAGATAACCTCGGCAAATGCTCTAAGTTTATATCTTACAGATCTTTTATTATTGTTATTACAAATCTGTATCATCTCTCTCTGTCTTCTACTTTTTTTTTTTTTTTTTTTGGTTCTCTCTGTCTTCTTAAAGAAGTTCTATATCTGTGTCCACAGATGAATCCTCCTCTCTAAAAAATAGGATTGTACTTTAGATGTTATCTTTAACTTCGTTTTTAAATTCAAAATATATTATGATTACTCATCTATATTTATACTTAGGAATTATTTTAAGTTTCACATTTTTATTTATATTAAATACTCTATTGTAGAAAACTCCAAATACATAGAAAAATGTCTTATATGGATCCAACAAAAAAATGAATAAAAGATTTTTGCTTATATTTCATACTAATTTGGAGAAGATGTCTGAATATTTCACACTATCTTCTCAAAATATTATATGTTATCTAGAAACAAAAACTCTACAAAATCTTAATATATCTCGAGGAGACTTCCAAAGGATATATTTCTATATCTTATCTCTCTCTTGTTATGAATTTCCATGTCTCGTAAGTATCAATGACAATTCAAAACTTAAAAGTGAAGCTGTAAAATAATTACTCATTATATTTCTTTGAAGATTTATGACATTTCCAAGCCATTCTCTTTTGGTCATTGTATCCTTTTCCTCACAATTAAAAAAAATCCTCAAATAGTTTTAAAAAATGTACTTTTTGAATTCCCACTGGAATTATTGGGTTCAATGGAGTGTCCTGGTGGGTGTGGATAAACTGCCCTCTTATAACTAGTGTCTAAACTGGCTTTTTCTACAAACTCTGCCACCTTAGTACTATAATATATTTTAAAAAAATTCAATTTGAGTGGAAAATGATAGCTATGCTGTTTTCTTTAATTAGAGATAAAATGTTACCAATATTTCTGCAGATTTTTATTGTCCACAGAAGGGAGGCTTTTCAATAACAGCTACCTGGTAGTAAAGTCATTCAATTAGGTCAGTGGCAAATTCCTTTTTGATTTTAAATGTTAAAAAAGCCAGGATTGTATCTTTGAAGCATTGATATAGTATTCAGTGTCATCTTACTTACAAGCCTTTTTGATAATGACTTTTAGGTTAACAGTAAAGATAAAATCTTAAATGAGGTTTATTTTTTAGATCACAACCAAAAAACAGAAGTGTCTTCATAAAAATATAAAAAGAATGCTTTTGCTGGATTTACTCCACTGACTCATGTAGGCAACATCCCAAACTCAAACAGGCGGCAGTTGCTTTGTAAAAGACAAACTGCATCTGTAATCAGTATGACAGGACCACAGATTCCATATCATCACTTCCACCACCTTTTATTCAAGAAAGCATAACTTGAATAATAAAAACACCATCATCAGGTAAGCAAAGTTATCAGTAAGAAGGCTTTGAAATGAAGTGAAAAAAATAGACTTCTGGCATTGTCTTGTAGCAAAATTTTGCATTTGGCCAAAGTTTTGCAATGCGATAGACTTTTTAAAAAAAATTGGAAATGAGATTAATTGCATGGCTAATTGACCTGGGGAAGAGAACTTAATGAGCTCATTTCAAGCCAGGAACTCAGAAAGTGAGTTTTCATCTATTCTTCTATTTAACTAGTTAGAATATATCTCCCCCACAGTTAAACCTACTAGAAGAAGTGATAGTTATATGCTAATGATATCTGACGGCTCCTAGGAAATAAGTGTAGATAAGGCCTTCTCTGTAGTATAGCTACAGATGATAAAATTTACCAGAAGTGAAGTTTGGTCATTAATTACTCATAGCTCCATTATGTAGGCTACATTTTCTAAATCAGACCATGCACTGGAACATTTATGATCACAGGATCCTCTGTTAAATGTTATAGTTAGTATATCGCAGAGGGGCAGTCTTATATATTGCTCGTGTCACTCAAATTTCAGATCAACACCAATGCTGGAAAAATCTCCTCTTTCTCCTTCCTCCTGCTCCTCTGTCTTGAAACTTCCGGAGTTCGAATTTGTGACATGTGCCAGGCTTTGTGTTAGGCATTATTTTAATAATACTGCTTATCCGTAGATTATTTTGAGTCAAAAATAAGTAAGATATTGAGTTGTCTTCCTTTTAGAGATGAGGAAACTGAGATTCACAGAAGTAAGGTAGATTCAAGGACTTCCTGTCCAATGACATTTTTCATGTTGCTTAATCTCTTTAACCCTCAGTTGCTCATCTATTAATAAAGTAGTAGACCATGTTGGCTGAAGGCTTACTATGTAACACTCTGCTAAGCACTTGGTCTTCACAGCAACCTGATGAGGCAGCCGTTACTACCCCCATGTTATAAATGAGAAAAATAAGTCTTAAAGAGGTAGAATTAATTATGTGAGAGCACAGGGCTAGCGAATCAGCAGACAGAAATCAGATGTGAGATATTTATATGACCCAAAGCCTAAATAAAGGATTCAGTGAAATAACGCATGTTAAATACTTCCTAGACGGCACAGCACATAGACAGTCTGCATTTCTGCATTTCATGTTACTAGTTACTAGTGGCAGCACCAGTAATTGAATTAAAATGTCTGACTTCAAGCTTATACCTAATATCTAACATTGGATTCTGTATAATTTGATTTACAAATAGTTGTTGCTGGTGAAAAATCTTAAAGAGGTCAGTTCCTCCACTTTCATTTTTTGGGGGCAAAGAGCCATAACTGATAGTATTCTGATGATTGCTACATTACCTTTCTTTTACAAAATGACTTTTGTAAGTTGTTTACTACAAATCATCTAATAACAGCCAATTCTGAAGTCTTAACATAAACCTTCCTCTTTATTCATTGTTCCCATTGTGCCCCTCTCTACATTTTCTGAAGAATGACTACTTTGGATATTCATGTTATAGTCATGTGAACTTTCAGTTAACAGCTCAGCAATTGTCTATTAAGCTTCTACTGTAAATGACAGAGAGTGCAAAAGCTCAATAGCTTGCAATTCCTGGAAGATACATGTAAATCAACCAATAATTTTGGTTCAAAGTGATAGGCCCATGGTCAGGGTTTTGGGTGCTGTGGGAGAAGAGAAAAGGAGCAGCTATCCCAGCCCAAAGGGCAGGAAATGGTTTTGAGGAGAATCTTCATCGCTCCAAAAAAATATGATACAGGTTTTTGAAAATTGGCCAAAATGGAAGAGTGCATTCATTACCAATTATTGGAATGCAGAACTACCAATGGGAAAATCATGTTTCCATTCTCATTTTCCTCTCTTTGTCTTTTGTTTTCTTTTTCCACAGCTAAGAAAAACTATATGCTTTCCACTAAAAATTTTGCAATACCATAAAATAATGACACATCGGACAAATTTGTATATATTTTTTCTTTCTGACTTTAAAAATATTAAGGGTGGAAATTGTTCAATTACAAACTAGTAGAGGAAAATAAATACCAGCAAACAATGGTTTTGATTCTAGTTTTCCCAATAATGATTATGAAATATGTCAAATTGTTCTGAAATAGTGAATGTTTATTGCATAAAATAGTAAAAGGAAATAAACTTTGTTGTCCAAAATATCCAAATAGTTTTTAACATTCTTAAAAAAAAACAAATTGCAAAGGATCATTATTATGAATAGATATAGATAGAATATGAATAGAATTTTTTTTAAGATTTTATTTATTTATTCATGAGAGACACAGAGAGAGAGAAAGAGAGAGGCAGAGACACAGGCAGAGGGAGAAGCAGGCACCATGCAGGGTGCCCGACATTGGGCTCAATCCTGGGTCTCCAGGACCATGTCCCAGGCTGAAGGCAGGCACCAAACTGCTAAGCCACCCGGGCTGCCCAATAGATAGACTTTTTGAGACTACATGGTTTGATTCTCCTAATTCATAACTTGAATATGTAACTCTGAGAAAAATTGGGCACTTTCAGAAGTCACATTAAACATTTCACAGCAAAAAATGAGGGGGCAAGAAAAATAATTTAGAAAATTTGTTTTGTATGTGTACAATATTTTTAAAAAGATTTCATTTATTTATTTTAAAGACAGAGAATGTAAGCAGTGGGAGAGATAGAGGGAGAAGGAGAGAATCTCAAGCTGACTGTGCTTAGCATAGATTCCCAATGTGGGGCTCAATCTCACCACCCTGAGATCATGACCTATGCCAAAATTAAGAGTCAGACACTTAACTGACTAAGCCATCCAGGTGCTCCTTTTACTTTAAATCTTATGTTAAATTAATTATACTTTATATACAATATAACTTGACAGCCTATAGTAGGTTTTTGGGTGTGTACAAAATAAGAATTTTCTTTCTGATCATTCAGATATTAAAATTAACTTGATAAGTTGAAGTACATACTGATTCTGCATTAAAATGTTAAGGTTTTATTTATTTTAATTTCTTTAGAAAAACATAGGAAAATCTAATTTATGAATATAAATGTAAAAATCCTGAATAATTTCAGCCATTATTTACCATTAATGATGTTGAGTTTATTCTAAGCATGCAAGCATAGATTCTAATTAACTTATTAACCTATGACAATTTGTCATTCAATAGGTTAAATGTTTAAATCAGGACCTTTAATAAGATTGGCAAATTATTTAATATTTTTTTTATATAAAAGCATCTTGTTATTTTGGAATTCATATTTTTTCTTTTGAATGATAATTTACTCAAGATAAATAGTCAACATCATTAGACAGGTTGTAACTTTAAAGACATTTCCATTAAATTCAAAAATAATATAAATATGCTATCATCATGATTATGTGATATATATTACCTGTTTTGCTAAAAATTTTGGCCTATAAAGTAGAAGTGAAGTAGAAGAAAATAGTAAAATATAAATATATATATTAAAATCTATGAACTAAGTCCTCAGTATTTGATTGGCAAAAAGAAAAATGTACTTAGTATATAATAAGATGTTTAAAATAAATAAGAAAAAAATATGCAAAGTACAAATGAAATTTTCTCAGAAAAGATTATATTTAACCAATAACCAGATGAAAAACATTTAGCTTTATTAGTAACCAAAGACATACATACTAAAACAGTGATTAATATTTTTCTTAAAATCATGAAGGGATAATAATAGTTTTAAGTTGAACAGAATATAAAATGAACATTCACAGGTATTCTGGTAGTGGGACTATAGATGAATTTAATTTTTCCAGAAGAAATTTGGCCATATATTTTTTAAAGATTTTATTTATTTATTCATGAGAAACACAGAGAGAGAGAGAGAAGGCAGAGAGAAAAGCAGGCTCCATGCAGGGAACCTGTCATGGGACTCCATCCTGGGTCTCCAGGATCACACCCTGCCTGGGCTTAAGGTGGCGCTAAACTGCTAAACCACCAGGGCTGCCCAATTTGGCCATATTTAATAAAAACCTTTAAAAATATTTACTTTGCACAATTCCAATATACATCGATTTCAGTTACTATAGATAGATAATACCATGGTTCAACAAAATGGTTCAAATATTCTTATTATGGTATATTAACTGTGAGCAATTGCATAAAGTACAAATTTAGCTGCTGGCTCTTCAGTCTACAAATTACTGCAGAAACAATGAATGCATATTGTGATCAGTGACTCATTGTGACTCTTCTCTCAAAGTCAGTTGGGGATTGGTCAGTGCACATCCATTCAAAGAAGCTTATGTTGTGCTGCTTCCTAGTCTGTCCGTAATAAACCCATGTGACGTTTCAGAAACATAAATTAAAAAAAAAAAAGGAATTGAATATTTCTTTCTTCACAGCAGAAATGGCTGTCCAGTGCAGCCATTTGAAAAATTTTATAAATGCAGCTGGAGCCACTCAACAAAGGATAACTTAAAAATGAGGACAGTGGTTATGAGGAATAGAATAAAGATGACAGTGAAAGCACAAATATTGAAATGATGGAAGTCCAAACTTCCATACTTACAAAACAATATAACCATTCACCAAGGCCTAAGCCCGATGTTTGCTCAAAATGGAAAGTTATAGGATAAGAAAACAAGCAAGATTCCAGCTACTCGGGATCCCTGGGTGGCGCAGCGGTTTAGCGCCTGCCTTTGGCCCAGGGCACGATCCTGGAGACCCGGGATCGAATCCCATGTCAGGCTCCCTGCATGGAGCCTGCTTCTCCCTCTGCCTATGTCTCTGCCTCTCTCTCTCTGTCTCTCTCTGTGACTATCATAAATAAATAAAATTTAAAAAAATATTAAAAAAAAAAGATTCCAGCTACTCATTTTTTTTTACAAAGAAATGCAACAATTTAATACTCAAAGTTTCAAATGTTAACTTAAAGCCTACTAAATGCTAGTCTGTTATAATTTTTGTTTCCTTTCATATTTATAACTGACAGTAAGAACATTTTTATAGTTTTACCTTCACTTTTTCCTTCTTTGATGTTTTCTTTTCTTTTTGCTGATCCAAGTTTCTGACCTATATAGTATTTTCCTTCTTTCTAAAGAACTTTTAACACCTCTTGCAAGAAAATTTTACTGGCAACAAATTTCAATTCTTGTTTGAGAAAGTTTTTATTTCTACTTCACTTTTGAAGGATAATATTGCAGGGTACAGAATTCTAGGTTGGTGGCTTTCTTCTCTCAACACTTAAGTATTTTGCTCTGATCTCCTCTTACTTGCATGGATCTGAGGAGAAGTTAGATATAATTCTTACCATTGTTCTTCCACAGGTTAGGTGCTTTTAAAACACTGGCTTCTTTCAGGATTTTTCCTTTATTTTGATTTTCTGTAGTTTGAAAATTACGGGCCCAGGTATAGATTTTGTTGTTTTGTTTTGTTTTTGTTTTTGGTATTTATCCAACTTGGTATTCTCTAAGCTTCCTGAATCTGTGGTTTGGTGTTCAACATTAAACTGGAGAAATTTTCAGTCATTATTTCAAATATTTATTCCATTCCTTTCTTTCTTCTTGTTATTCCTATTATGTGTATAACTTCTAGTTGTCCCACTGTCAGATTGTCTGTTTTGTTTTTTCAGTTTTTGTTCTCTTTGCTTTTCAGTTTTTGAGGATTCTATTGATGTATCATCTACCTCAGAAATTCATTCTTCAGCTGAGTTGAATCTGTTAATAGGCTCATCAAAGATGTTCTTCATTTCTGTGTGATCTCTGACATTTCTTTTTCTTTTTTTTCTTAGAATTTCCATCTATCTGCTTACATTGCCCATTCATTATTCTTGCATGCTGTCTACTTTATCCACTAAAGCCATTGGCATTTTATTTTATTTTTTAAGATTTTATTTATTTATTCATGAGAGACAGAGTGAGGCAGAGACACAGGCAGAAAGAGAAGCAGGCTCCTCGTGGGGAGCCCAATGTGGGACCTGATCCCAGGACTCTGAGATCACACCCTGAGCCAAAGGCAGATGCTAAGCCACTGAGCCACCTGAGCATACCAAAGCCATTGGCACTTTAGACATAGGTATTTTAATGTCCTGGCCCTAAAAATGCCAACATTCTTTACATATCTGATTCTGATGCTTTCTCTTTCTTTTTGAATTGTGCAGGTTTTTGTTGTTATTGTTGTTCTTTTTTGTTTTCTTCTCTTTGTTTTTTGGTTTTGGGGGATTTTTTTTTTTTTTTGCCTTTAGTGTTCCTTGTAATTTTTTCTTCATAGATAGATGATGCACCTGGTAAGAAAAAAAAGAAAAAGAACTGCTATATACAGGCCTTTAGCAATGTGGTGAAGTGGGGGGGAAGCACACTATAGTCCAACGATTAGGTCTTAGTGTTTTAGTGAGCTTGTGCTTCTAGACTGTGAACTTCACATGTGCTTCTCTGTCTCTCCTACCCATAGGTGGAAAAAGATGACTAGAGTGGGCTGGGGTTAGGTATTTCCCTTCCCTAAGTTAGTTAGGCTCTGATAATACCCCAGCAGGTTAGGCTCTGGTTCACTAATTTCTCCTGAGGGCAGATATTATTAAGAAGAACAGTGAGCACTGATTATTTCAAAATGGTTTCCTCTTTCTACCAGAAGCACTAAGAAATTTTCTCCTGATATTTGCAATAAGAACCTGGCCCAACTCCTGGAAGTAAATCTCACAAAATATTGGGAGCCCCCATTATAACTAGGTCCCTGTGGAGTCTTCAATTTTCAGACTCATTCCTACCAAACCTCCAGCAATTTGTTAGTACAGTTAAATTTTGTCCTCCCCAGAATTGGTTCCCATGGAAGCTTCTGCTTGTGAGTTGTTGCTTTTGTCACTGAGACTCTCTGTTATCCGTCAATCTGTCCTTCCAATCTTGGGAACTGTTTGTCCTATTTTTATTCCTTTAGAGATCCAAGGAGTTATAGATTTTTCAGTCTATTCAGTTTTTTACTTGTTAGGATAGAGTTGGTCCCCAAGCTCTTTATTGTGGAACCCCAAACTGGAAGCCAAGTTTTAATATTTTGACAAAAAATAAAGGTTATGGCAAAATCATAACTTTTCCCATTGGTTATTAAGATAGTTTTGTGGGGGATCCCTGGGTGGCTCAGCGGTTCAGTGCCTGCCTTTAGCCCAGGGTGTGATCCTGGAGTCCTGGGATGGAGTCCCACGTCGGGCTCCCGGCATGGAGTCTGTTTCTCCCTCCTTCTGTGTCTCTGCCTCTCTCTCTCTCTTTCTCTCTCTATCATAAATAAATAAATCTTTAAAAAAAAAGATTGTTTTGTGGTTTCAGCTCGCATGGGCACTTACCATTTAAATATTACCTGCCTATAAAATGCTTACTTCTGATTTATAAAACATTTTTTTCAAAAACAATAGTTGCTGGCTGTTAACTCTTTGATATTAGTTTTATATCTAATGAAATGCCTGTTACAGAAAAAAAAATCACAGCTTTATATTTCTTTATTGTTCTATTCCTTTATTGTTTCAGTGTGATCATTGCTTGCCTCTTTATAATGATAAGCCTTTCCAACAAGGTGACCAAGTTAATGCCTTCAATTGTAAACCCTGTCAATGCAACAACCATTCCAGGAGCTGCCATTACAACATCTCAGTGGACCCATTTCCATTTGAGCACCACAGAGGAGGTGGAGGGGTCTGTGAGGATTGTGAGCATAACACAACAGGTAACTAGCCAATCATAGATAACAAATAACCAAGGCTGATTTGGCCTTTGAGGCCCATGTGTTTTATCCAATGCATGTCATTTTAAATTATGTTATTGCTGTCTTATGTAAGAAAGTGTTTTGATACTGCACTATATGATTTCATTTACATAGAATTTCAGAAACAGAATAAATGAGCTAAGGAAAAAAGAGAGAGAAAAACCAAGAAGTGGACTCTTAACTATAGAGAACAACCTGATGGTGATCAGAGGGGAGGTAGGTTGGGGGCATAGTGAAATAGGTGATGGAGATGAAGGAGCACACTTATGAGGAGCACCCGGTGTTGTAGGGAAGTGTTGAATCACTCTATTGTACACCTGAAACTAATAGTAGTATGTTAGCTAACTGGAATTTAAATAAAAACTTAAAAATGATACTGTTAGGTTAGAAAACAAAAACTTGTTCATTAAACTTTCATAAATCCAAATAATCAGGTAGTTTTCAGAAATAACACTCTAATCTCAACTATAGCTTTTCAGGAAAGTTCTATTTTTTAAAAATATATGGGATTTGATTAAAGTATATTTTGAAAAACTCAAGAATTGTTAATTTGAGTATGTATAGTATATTAAGTTTCCTGTGTGACCTTGATCTTCCATTACATCTGGATTTTTGTGTAGTGATGTTTATGTTTATTCAGATTTGTCATGGATCCTGGTAATCTGGGACCGCTCTTTTAAAAAAATGCTAATTAAATGCACAAGATGGGGATGCCTGAGTGGCTCAGTTGGTTAAGTGGCTGCTTTCAGCTCCAGTCATGATCTCAGGTTCCTGGGATGGAGCCCACATAAGGCTTTCTGCTCTGCAGGGAGTCTACTTCTCCCTCTTCCTCTGTTTCTCACTGCCCTGGTTGCTCATACTCTCTCTCTGTTTCTCAAATAAATTAAAAAAAAAAACATAAAATAAAACAAATGCACAAGATTATTATCAAAGTCTTATTCTAAAAGCATACATTATTTTGACTCTTCATCAAAAATTACTGTTTTCTGAAGGGCTGGTATATTAAAAGCAGAACTAGACATCGTCTCAATTTTAAAATATAATGGCCCAAGTCTGATGGGTTTGAAAGTGTACCACTCTGAAGCTTTAATGGATTTATTAGATAATTATTTTTTGAAGATTTTATTTACTTATTTGAGCGATAGAGTGTGGGAGCACAAGCAGGGGGAGGGGCAGAGTGAAGAAGTGAGAGGGAAGGAAATTAGAGCAGTAGTGACAGAGGTCTCTAGTAAGAAAAACAGATGTGCAATGGCCTAGAGGAGAGAGAAACATGGCACCCTGAAGGAGTTGATGGGAGGACAAATGGAAGATTGTATGAGAAGATGCTAAGAAGTAATGCAGTGGCCAGATCTAGAAGGCTCTATGAACCATGATAAAGGGTTTGGCTTCTATCCTCAGGTTAATAAATGCCACTTGAAGGTATTTTATAAGAATATATAAGTTCTATGTTTTTGAAAGACACATCTGGTTATAATAAAGTGGAGAATAGACTGGACAGGGCCAAATGTAGTTTGGGATACTATGGTTCCATTTAAGAAATAATGCTGGAGTAATTTAAGGTGGTGTGGATAGAGAGAAGTGGATCCAAGAGGTAGGTGGAATGAAAAGTGGCAGCATTTTCTGGTAAAGAGTAGGGTGTAGGTAAGGGAAAAAAAGAGTCAAGACTCCATCCTAACATCCCAATTTGAGCAACAGGGTTAATGTTGGTGCCAGCCATTGAGAGAGTAAACACAAGAGAATCAAAGCTTAGAGAGAAGATGGCATGTTCTGTTTTGCCATTAGTGTTTCCAAGAGACAGGAAAAAATCCTGTGCAATCGGAAATAGATCTGAAACTCTTTTCTTAAGAAAAAGCTTTTTGTGATGCATCAGAATAGATCAGTATCATCAATACACTTTAGGGGCGTCTTATGCTTGCCACAATTTGTAAGTGCATATTTATTCTTGTAATTATTTAATTAGAACTCATCTTACCCAATAGATTGTAAGATAGCTCTGTGAAAGGGGTATGATGTATATTTCACTTGCTACTGTATTCCTCAGCATTTAGCAGTGTCTGAAGCATGATTATCACTCAATAAATATTCACTGAATGATAAAAAAGAAGAAATTTCTAGATTACAGATAGAAATTTGTGAGTCATCATCATATGCAAATATAAATATTCTAGAAATATTACAAACTCACTTAATTTTTAATTAGTTCATGGTCAATATCTATCTGAATGTGTTTTTCACTTGATTAAGTTATTTCTATAGTCTTCTGATATTGAGCCAATCTCAGCAATGTTTGAACAGAGAGTTTAAGGGGGAATTGATAGTCTTGAGTTTTCTTTCAGCTTCTTTCTGTGGTCTTATATGCTACTCACATTTACTTTAGAACTCCTCTCTCCCATAGTTTGGATTTTTTTCTTATATAAAGTAGCAAGAGAAAATTTCTAAATAATAAATTGTGAACTATAGGAATGACCTCATATTTCTAACATGTCAGGATATTCTACTATTTAATATGAAATTTATTTGGTATATCTAAACATAATCAATTTCTATTTTGCTATTTGAAATAAAAAATAATGGCCATAAGCAGCAGAAACATTTGCTTTTAATAATGTTAACTATGGAATAATAAATTAAATTTAAAACAGTATCCTTTTTTGAAAACAAGATTTACTTTTAATAATGTTAACTATGGAATAATAAATTATACTTAAAACAGTATCCTTTTTTGAAAACAAGATTTAATTCTTGAAAAATATTTCTAATACTACATGCCTACTTGCTTCCAACTGTATAACCATCATCTCCTTCACATCTAAACATTTCTCATATTTGATTTAGATTAAGTGCCTAGTCCTAGAAATAAAGAAAAGTTTTAAGTTTAGAAACAAACTCTTTCACAGTGTATGGGCCCCAACAAAGCAGAGCTTTTTAGAAGTGTGGTATTATATAACAGATGGGAGTTTAATGAAGTAAAGCACAGTTTGTAACAGGTTCATTGTTTCATATGCTCTGGATCACTAAATTGGCAGGTAGAGATGAAAGGTGCATTAAAATGGACGTCCCGAAAATTATAGAATTCCCTCAAAGGAATACAGTCTTTAATTTTGAATTATGCAGCTGATTTTAATGAATTGGAAGTCATAAAGCATAACCTTTCTCCAACACAGGGAGGAACTGTGAGCTGTGTAAGGATTACTTTTTCCGGCCAGTTGGTGCAGATCCTTCCGCCGTGGATGTTTGCAAACCCTGTGATTGTGATAAAGTGGGCACTAGGAACGGTGACTTCCTCTGTGATAAGGTAGGTTTTCAATACTGAAGGTAAAGAATTGCCCGCCTTCAGAAACTAATTTGGGAGATGTTCTACGAGTGAAATTGAGGTCCATATATCAAGAGACCCTCTATGTGTGTGTTTGCTTTTCTAAGAGATGGTTGCTTTGGAAGTGTTCTTTTGCAACTTTTAATGTGAAGTGTAAGGCAATGTACCTGGTCCTTTGCATGTAAGAAAGGCTCATTCTGTTTTTAATTTTAAATTTGTCGAAAATACTGAGAGGGAAGTGATTTCAGGTAAACTAGGAAGTGAATTGAGTCTACGTCTTAGCATTATTGGTGAATTAATAAAAATGATTCTCCTCCCAAATTCCATAGAAGATAGTATACAAAGGTCACTTACATTTAGATCCAAATGGAAATTAAAATAGTAGCCCTACTTCTAAATTTCTTATTCCAGCCTTCTCTCTTAACAGTACAATGGGTTTTTATAATTTTATACATTTTTATTACTGACTTTTCAAATGTTGGTGTTTGACCTACATGAACCCAGTTCTAACTGACCTGGGCCTATATAGCATAGCCTACTTCAAGTCAGATAAAGCAACTCTGTATCTAAATGTGTTATCTTCAGCTGGAGCTTTTTACCTGTTCTGATAATACTAATACGTAAAAATATATAAAGGGCATATTTACTTTAAAGAATCAATTCAGTGATTGTATTAATTTTTAATAATTACATATTCCCTTATAAATAATTGAGAATTCACTAGCTAGAAACGTAATCCCACAATCTAGTTCAAGAAAAAAAAATAAGTTATAGCATGAAGATAACTAAGTTCAGGGCAAAATATATTGGTCTTATAACCTTCAGCATACATTCAAATCTGCTTTAACAAATAAAAGCCAAGTATAAAGTTGGCCAAAATAACGATTTGAAGAACTTCAGAGTGAGTTAATAAAAGAACATTATATATTTTTTTGGAAAGCTTAAGAGTAGAGAAATAACTAACAGATACTTTCTAAAAATTTTATTTTTTTATATTAAGGAACTAGTTTTTGAGAAAGTCGTATTACAATTTTGCACATTTTGATCTGTAAAGACTGTCTTTACACATCTCCTCTTTACAAATCTGCCAAGAATATTCAGCATGGATATTTTTTGCTTGATACTCAAATCTCAGCCCAAAGATTGATATATCTTTTAAGATGTCGTCACTGCTCACACAGTTATAAACATATTCAAATTACTTTCTTTTACATTATTCCATATTACTTACATTAAACCATTTATGGAATTAATTTACTTTTTTGTCTTTTTCTGTCCAACACAAACAGAACAGTTTCAGTAATATAATGAGCACTCAATAAATATTTGTTTAAATAAATGCTGAGTGTCTGAAGTGAGATTCTGAGTACTGACCTCACAGTCAGATGATTATTTAGAATAGCTATTACAATATGAGCATTATATAAAATTTTCACTTAAATAATTTTTTTCCCTGAAAATTCAGGGTCAAGTAGCTTTGGTGTATACTACTGAAAAAAACTATGAACTAAAGTTCTACCTCCTGAGTCTCATTTACATGTCTGCTTCTAAAAAATATTCACTTCAAGTATAATAATATACCTATGGCAGACATAAAAATAATGTAAATTTTATACTATGCAAAAATTAACCAAAAGAAAGACTGACTATATCAATATCAGATAATGTGGAGTACAGACAAATAAAATTTCCAGCAACACAGAGAGATATTATGGATGATAAAAGGACCACTTAAGCAAGAAGACATAGAAATTCTAAATGCGTATGTACTAACTAGTAGAACTGCAATATATGTGAAGAAAAACTGAGAACTGAGAGGATAAAAATTTTAAAAAGTCAACATCTCCCTCTCAAAATTGATAGGAAAAAGAAAATTATCAAGAATATAGAATTCAACAATGTCTTCAACCAACAAGATCTCACATCTAGTGAACAGTTCACACAACAACAGCAGAATAAATATATAATACACATATAGAAGATATCCTGGGATATAAGGCAAGCTTCAATAAATTTAAAATAACTGAAATCATACAGAATATGTTCTTTGACCATAATGGAATCAAAATAGAAATCAAACACAGGCAAACAAAAAATATCTCCAATCACTTGGAAACTAAACAACACACTTATAAATTATTCATGGGCCAAAGAGGAAGTCTCAAAGGAAATTAAAAAGACAGTGAACTGAATAGAGATAAAATATAAAATATTAAAATTTGTAGTTGCAGGTAAAGCAGTGATACAAGGGAATTTTATACCATTCAGTGCTTGCTTTCTAAAAGAGAAAGTCTCAAGTCAATAATCTGAACTTCTACTTCAGGAAATAAGAAAAAGAAGAGTGAAATAATCTCTAAGCAAACAGAATAAATGATATCATAAAGCTATAGCAGAAATCAATAAAATTTAAACAAAAACAATGGAGAAAATCAATGAAGAAATGGAAAGATAAATGAAATTTACAAGCATCTTCTAAGACTGACAATAAAAGAGAAAACACAGATTATTAATAGAAATGAAACAAGAAGTATTGCTGCAGACCTTGCAGATATTACAGTATAATAAGGAAATAACTATCAACAACTCTGCACACATATATTTTACAACTTTGGTGAAATAGAGCACATTCTCAAGAAGTATAAATTGCCTATTCACCCAACATGAAATCAATAATTTGAATAGCCCTACAATTATTAAGGAATTTGAATTCATAATTTAAAATTTACAAAAAAACCCTCCAAACCCAGGTGGTTTCACTATAAAATTCTACCAAACATTTAGAGTAATTAACATGAGATATATATATATGTGTGTGTGTGTGTGTATATATGTATATATGTATATATAATGTATATATATATACATTACAGCAAAATCAAAGAAGAAAGGTGACTTCTTAACGCATTCATGAATGTATTATCCTGATATCAAAACCAGACAAAGACAGTACATAAGAAGAAAAACACAGACAAATCTCCCACATGAATAGAGATGCCAAAATGCTTAACAAACATAGCAAATGGCTATTCAGCAATATTTTAAGAAGAATTAAACATAAAGACCAAGGTTGTTGTATTCCAGGAATGCAATGCTTGTTCAATATTTCAAAATCAAGTGATACATCTTATTCACAGGCTAAAGAAAAAAAATATATATGATCATAATAATGGATGCAGATATATTTAATGAAAGTCAGTACCCATTCCTGATAAAAACTCTCAGAAAACTAAGAACTTCAACTTCAAAATGAACTTCTACAAAACAGTACCTACTTGCAGCCGACATCCTCCTTATAAATGGAAAACTGCATACTTTCACCTAAGTGGGGAACAAGACAAGGTTGTCCATTTTCATTACTTGTATTCAACATAGCACTGGAAGGATTAGCCAGTACATTAAAGCAAGAAAAGGATATAAGAGGCAGTAAGGAAAAAAATAAAACTTTAACTTTGCAGATAACACAATGATCCAATAGAAAATCCTGATGAATTTACAAAAAAACCCCCCAAAACTGCTTCAGGAACTATTAAGTGAGCTCAATAAAATTGCAGGATGTAAGATCAACATACAAAAAATAAGCATATTTCTATAAGCTAGGAATTAATTTGCAGACATAAAAATAAAAATATAATACTATTTGTAATTGCTCAAAATGTACAGGATTTCTGTGCTAAATTCCAAAATATGCTGATAAAAGAAAGTAAAGAACATCTAAATAAATGGAGAGATATTCTGTGTTCCTCTGATGGAAGATTCAATACAGTTAAGGTATCAACATTTTTCAAAGTAATATACAAGTTATTATAGAAAATTCCTATCAAAATCCCAGGAAGAATTTTTTGTAGATATAGTAATAAGATGCTAAAATTTATATGGAAATATTATAAAATATAATATTTTTAAAATAATGTTCATAAATATATAGTATTTTAACTATTTTACTAATTAATATTTATATATTAAAGATAAAATATAGTATTAGCATATAAGTTTTAGTGTAGCTAAAATGATTTCAAACAGGAGAATAAAATGGGAGGAATCACTCCACCCAACTGCAAGGGTTATTGTGTAGTTATATTAATCAGAATTGTGTGGTATTGGAGTAAGGATAGACAAATAGGCCAATGTAATAGAATAGAGGAACAGATATAGTCCTACATAAATATGACTAACCAATTTTTGATGAAGATATAAAAGCAATTCAGTGGAGAAAGATAGTCTTTCAACAAATGATCCTCTAGTACTTGCATATTCACAGAAATGAACACAAAATGAATTACAGATTTAAATGTAAAATGTAAACAAATACAACTTAAAAAGAAAATTTGGGGGACATAAGACTTTTTTTAAAGAGTCCTGAGATATGACACCACATATATAATCCATAAAAGAAAAATACTGATAAATTAGACCTCATCAACATTAAAATTTTTGCTCTCAGAAGAATCTCTTAAGAAAATGAAAAGGCAATAAGGAGGGAACTGAATGTATGGAGCCCTGGGTGGTATATGCAACTGATAAATCACTAAGTTCTTTCCCTGAAACTAATAATACACTCAATGCTACCTAAATTGAATTTAAATAAAAATAAAAAAAAGAAAATGAAAGGCAAATTACAGACTGAGAGAAAATTTTTGCAAACCATATATATAAGAAAGAAACATATCTAGAATATATAATGAATTCAGCATTTAGAAAATGACAAATGTAAAACACAAGTGCTATCTAATCAGAAAAGACCTGAAGAGATATATCACTGAACAGAATATGCAGATGGCAAATAATTTTAGGAAAAAACTTCAACATTTTCCATTAGAGACATGCAAATTAAGACTACAATTAGACATCACAATGCAACTATTATGGTAACTAAATAGTGACAATTCCAAATACTGGCAAGAATAAGAAGAAATTGGATCATATATTGTTGATGGGAATATAAAGTGGTCAAGACACTCTGAAAAATAATTTGAGAGTTTCAAAAGAACAAAATAGACATTTATCATACCACCTAGCAGTTCCACTCCTGGGCATTCATTCCAGAGAAATGAATATTTATGTCTGTAAAATCCTGTACATATATTTTAATAGCAGCTTTATGTATAATAGTCAAAAAAAGGAAACAGTTAAAAAGTTTTTCAGTGGGTGAATGGGTGATCAACATGTAATACATCTATACCACAGAATACTACTCCGAAATACAAAGAAAAGAACCATTGACACACACAACTTGGATAGATCTCAAGGGCATTATTCTAAATTAAAAAAAAAAGGCTGTCTCCAAAAGTGATATTCTATAGGATTCCATTTATGTAGTATTATCAAACAAAATTATAGGGATGGACAGATTAGCTGTTCCCAGAAGTTAGGGATGGTGAGGGAAAGGAGATGGACGTGAGTATAAGTGAATATCACAGGGAAGATCACTGTGGTGTTTGGACAGTTCTGCATTTTGATTGTGATGGTAGTTATACAAACATACACATGTGATAAAATGGCATAGAACCATACAGACACATTATACAAATGTCAAATTCATGGTTTTGGTAGTGTACTATAATTGTGTAAATGTAATCATTGGGGGAAAGTTAGCAAAGAGTATGTTACTTTTCTATACTATTTTTGCAGCTTCCTGTGCACTTAAAATTATTTCAAAATAAAATTATATATATAAAAGAAAGACACAGATACAAAAAAAATAATCACATTGACATCATCAGGAACTAACATAGCTTGAAGACAATGGATAATTACCTTAAAAATTCCAAGGGAAGACATATTGAAGGAAAATTCAATATGCACTTCTAATCAAACTATCACTTCAGTATTAGGTTAAACTCTCATTTTGTATTGATAGATGGTCAGTATGTTACTCATTAAATCCATATTAAAGTATTTAATATACAAAATGAAAAAATACAAAACAAAGAATAACATGAAAAAAGAAATGATAGATAATTATGATCTAAATAAATGAAAGTAAAATATATTGTAAAATAATCTAGTGGTCTTTATGGTCTTGAATCATGCTTTAAGTGAATATTTGAGGATCTAACTATTTTTTAAATCAATTTTTTTGTTTTGTGATAAATAATATTTTTATGCCAAAATGGCAGTCAATTTTGTTTATATTGGGTATAAAGCTCAACCCATAGACAAAAAATAGAAGACAGAATGGCTATGAAATGAAAAAAAAATACTATAAAATTGAATTTCTGTAGATGGAGAGATATAAATTTGGGGTTGATGAATTAAGAAGGAGAAATAGAAGAAACTTAACATGTATGTATGTCTCTATCTTTCAAGTAGAAAGTCAATTTATTATTTTTAGGTATGTTATTTAGAGTTCCAAAAAATAGCCAGTAAGAACTAAAAATAGTAATACAACCAAAAAACTTCAGTGAAAAACTGGGTACTTTCCTCCTAAGATCAATAACAAGACAACAGTGTCTCCTATTATCACTTCTATTCAACATTGTACTGCAAGTTCTAACCAGGAAACTTAGGCAAGAAAATGAAATAAAAGCCATCCAGATTAAAAAGGAAGAAATAAAACTACCACTGTTTACATGTAACATTATCTTGTAGGCAAAAAATTCCAAGGAATCCGTTAAAAAGCTATCGGAACTAATAAACAGCAAGGTTCTGCAAGGTTGCAGAATACAATATTAATATACAAAAATCAGTGGTATTTCAATGGACTTGCAATGAACAGCCTTGAAATTAAGAACACAACTTCATTTAAATAGCATCAAAAGAATAAAATACTTAGGAATATATTTAATAAAAGAAGTCCAAAGTTTACATTCTCCTATAATACAAAACATTATTGAAAGAAATTAATAAATAAGTGAAAAGACATCCTATGTTCATATATTAGAAGCTTAATATTGCTAATGCTCTACAAACTGATCTACAGATTCAACACAACCCTCTGAAAGCTCAACTGGCTTCTTTGTAGACATTTATAAGGACATTCAAGGCACTTAAGAATGGACAAAACAATCTTGGAAAAGAATAGAGATGAAAGACTCCCACTTTCTAATTTCAAAATTTACTATAATTTTGCAATTATCAAGACAGTGTAATGTAATTTAAAGAAATAGGTAGGGAACCCTGGGTGGCGTAGCGGTTTAGCGCCTGCCTTTGGCCCAGGGCGCGATCCTGGAGACCCGGGATCGAATCCCACGTCGGGCTCCCTGCATGGAGCCTGCTTCTCCCTCTGCCTGTGTCTCTGCCTCTCTCTCTCTCTCTGTGACTATCATAAATAAATAAAAATTGAAAAAAAAATTTAAAAAAATAAAAAAAAGAAATAGGTAGATACATACTTACATACATAGCTACAATAGATTTGAGAGTCTAGAAATAAACCCTCACTTTTATATTCAGCTGACTTTTGACAAGGGTGTCAGTGAAAAATAGTCTTTTCAACAAATAATCTTAGGACAACTGCATATGTATATGCAAAAGAATGAAGTTAGATCCCTACTTCATACTATCACAACATAGTCTTGTGTTTTTCAAAATATTAAATGTAGGTTTACCATATGACCCAGCACTTTACCTCCTTAGTATACACCCAAGCAAAATGAAAATATATATCCTCACATAATCTTATTCATAACATTCATGGCTTCTTTATTCATAATGATGAAATGTAGAAATCATCCAGATGTCCATTACCTGATAAATGGATAAAATGTGATATTACCCCTCAATGAGATATATTCAATGATAAAAAGAAAAAAAGCACTGACATATTACACCATGTACTTTGACTTAGGGGAAGAAGAGGGACAAGAAAAAAAAAAAAAACCTTTTAAGAGATGCTTCTGTATAATCTTTTCCACGTACAAAAATCTATTAAAAATGCATAAAAGGAAAAACATGCTTTAAAATATTAACATTTTTTCTTTGTTTTGAAAACGTTTTTCCCTTTTTACTTTTTTCTCTCCCTAATTTCCTTTGTTAGTAATTTTTATTGTAAGATAGAAATAAAGAGAGTTTTCATTAAACCTGGTATGTAGACAGAGAGGAAATATAGCAAGCTAAATGTAGATACATTGATAGAACTTTGTGCATTTAAAAACTGCATATTATTGTCTATCTCTAAATTACATTCATATTTACCTTGATTTATATTATTTTCTCATACTCCGAGTACAGATACAAAGTGTATGGATTATTATAGGTGTGGAAATATAGTGTCAAGTACATCTTGGCTAAATAATAAAAGATTTCCAAAACATGTTTTTTGTCATTTTCAATGGGATAACAGAATACACACTAAAAAAAGTTGTCAACAATGTCAGGATTATAAACTGAAAAATTGAATTCAAGGACATTTTAAAAATTCATGCAATTGCAATCCTTAATAATATTAGGGAGGATACAAGGAAATTAGGCAGTAGTTCAAGTCTCATTTTGTTATAATAACTTAGGAAACAAGCCAGCCCCAAATGGCTTGAGTGACTGTGTCGTGCGCTCTGTGTTCTGGAAGGGAACTTTCCCTTTGGCAGTTGTCATTTGAAACTCAATCCAATCTCATAAGATATGGCATGTTTGCCTTATTCTTCCATAAGAAATGTTATAATTCTTCCTCATGTGAGTGCCAAGATTTTGAGAATGGCATGAAGTAATGCTCTGAGTCACTAAATCCTAAAAATACAGATGCCAAAGTTAAGACAGATAGAACATCTAAAGCATATTAATAGTATTAATATTAATAGGAGAAGGGGAAATGGGAAAAAGTCATTACTATTATTGTGGAGTCCTTAATATAGAGTCCTTGGATCCCTGGACTACCATGGATACATTTTAGGGCATCCATATATATTTTTCAATTGTATGTAGTAGTGTATCTGTGTATTTATTTGTTTATGTTTATTTGAGGGACGAGTTGTCAGTACCTTCATCAGACCCAAGAGCTGTACATGAGCCAAAAAAGATGAAAATTCTCTGTGTTGGGGAAAAGTAGGTCCACTTACCTTAAAACCAGCTTTGGCTATTAGCACAGATACATGTAATGTAAGTTTCTGGGGATATCACTGCACTTCCTTCTTGTTTCCTTTGAGCTCAGTGCATGAGTTGACATCTTTTCTGAGTCAGAGGTTGACTATTCTTTCTTTTTTTCCTTATCTACTGTGACTTAAGTTTAGATGAAATAGAAATAGCCCCACACCTGGATGATGCTTTTTAAAAAAGCATTCTGAGGTACTGGAGGAGGGTCTTAGAAATTATACTTAAAGTACATATGTAGAGAGATCCCAGTCTGCTCCTTATGCAAGGTGGGAACAAATTGGCTCCAATCTGCCCATCCACTGCCCCTGCCCTTCATATATTTGCTGATGTTCCTGGAGTACCTGCTACAGCCAACTAAATAGGTAATGCTGATGAGGTGAAAACACTTAAGAGAAAGTCCCTAGTATGACTCATGGCTTGAGAGATGTAGAACGCATTCAAGAAACACACATTCAGTGCTTGGGATTTTCTACATCCCTCTTACCTTCTTTCTTTCTTACTTTGCTATGTTCTTGGACTGAGAAACAGACTTAATTAAGCTGCAACAGGCAAGACATGGGAGGCCACCCAGAACAGTTCTCAAATTTCTCATGTGTGTGTGAATATCTCAGAGGTCTTTTTAAAAGGTAGATTCTGATTCAGGAAGTCTGGAATGAGGACCTAGATTCTGCATTTGTAAAAGTCCCCAGGTGATGCCATTGTGCTGATCTTTGGACCACTCTTTAATAACCAAGTTGTTAAAACACTATCAAAGGTGCATATGCAAAAGAAGCTGGATGTGAGTGTGTGTGTGAGAAAGAGGGGATAAACATGAGTGTGTTCTTATGCACAAGTATATATAACTGGACAGGAATGGGCTTACTCTGTTCTATCTTCTGAATCCCATCTTAAAATCAAATAGGTTTCTAAGTTTCCCATATGACTGAGCCTCTGTTAAATTATAGTCAAATTGTACTCTAAGCTGTGTCCTCAGAATTAGAGAATCTAAGTGATTAAAAAAAAAAAAAAACAGTAAGGGAATCTGAAAGTTGGCTGAAAACTGAAAATATAGTTGTAATTATATAAAAAGAAAGAAGAATGGTTGATGGTAATGCTCAATAAGGCATCAGTAGACTGCTGCAATAGAGCCAGAACAGAGAGAGATGATTAAGAGACATTAAAAAATAGATTAATAAGGCAGGAGACTAGGGGTTGAAATGAATTAGATGAAATGGAAAGGCATCAATGAAGGAAGTATTTCCAAGTCCGACCCAAAGAAGATGGAATCATGAGGAATAAGGACCCTACTCACGAAAATTGATTGTTCCGCCAGAGGGATAATTTTCAAGGAAATACATTTAAAAAATGGAGCAGACTATACTTTCTCTACATAATGTACCATTTCCTGCAGTTCATCAATGCTTTCTCATCTGCTCAGAACTAGGTATTTGTCATCAATTACCAAAACATGTCAAAAAGTCACTGTGTGAATTTTCCAGAAATATATTACCTTATATTTTGTGTTACCCACATATTAAGGTGTACAAATAGAAATAATGCACACTTCTTCAGCCTCTGAAAAGCTTGACCCTGAATAGTATGATGTATGGATATTGGCTATAAACATTAGGATGGTGAAGGGTATGAAAGATGGGAAGGTTGCCTAGAACTTAAAGAAAGACATGAAAACTTGGGCATAAGTTGTAGTCTCTCATTCAGAGACTTCAGGAGAGATGAGTAGTAATATTTCTCTTGCATCTGGAAAGCTGAGTATTAACTGTTTAACCTGAGAATGTAGAAGTTCAGATGCAAAGGATAGGAATAAAGATGCTAGGGTTTAAACGAGAAAGAAAGGGGAACATGGATCTGATCTATCAATAAAGGCTTCTACTGAAGGAGTTATGCAAGAAACAAGGTTATGACAAATTTCCTGGAGGTAAAGTGGATGGAGATATAACAGGTGAGGTTCCCACCTTCAGCCTAATTTGAGTTACATGTGTTTGAACACACCTGGCACCTCCTTGGGAATGAGCTTATCCCAAGGGCTACAGTATAAAAACTTGACCAAATAATAACATCCCAGGCACTTAGGGCTAGATTCAACAGTGAAAATGAAATTGGCAAGGATGTTAGGTAGTAATTAGATATTGATTTAATTAACACGTGTGGGGATAATATGCAAGATCCATTGCATTACTATCTGATAGGAGTTAGGATAACCTAAACAGATGTAACAAATAGACCCCCAAGTTACTAGTGGTCCAAACAATATAGGAGTTTATTTTCTGTGCATTTCACCCCTCCAAGGGAGCTGTTCCAGTTTAGTTGGTGGTGTTCCTCCAGAAGACAGTTCAGGGTCATAACCTACTTCCATTGCGTGGCTCTGCCTTCCTCTAAAAAAGGAAAAGATAATGTGGAGAAACAACTGTCACCTTTTGAAGGTTTTGGTCCAAAAGAGGCATACATCCCTTCTGTTATTTTGTTGGTAAGAGCTAGTTCCATGGCTACACTAGTTACATGGAGGGCTAGGAAAATGTTGTCCCTGGTTAGGGAGACACTTCCTAACTACAACTGTGTATTAGGAAAGAGGAGAATGGATATTGATGGAGAGCCAGCCATTTCTATTTAGAGCTCACATGACAGAAATAGCCCAAGAATGGGAAGGGCGCTCTCTTCTATGTGCAGAACTCATTGACTTCTGTTTAATGAAAACCCTGAGAATATAGCACCTCATCAGCACCTTGGGATTACCAGACCATCAATATTGGAAGAAGGTCTGCTTGGGAGTGGACCTTGTTCAAGGCAGAAGTTGGAAGTCTGCTAAAACTGTGCCAGCACCTGTCAGCAAAGGAGGTTTGGATCTAGATGGAAGGAGAACCAGCTTGCATGCAAGGTGAAAATACTTGTTCATGAGTACGTGTGAGAGAGAAGCCCCAGGGACAAGTGGATGAGAAGATAACTATGGCCTTTCTAGGTGCTCCCAGCTGAGGAGGCAAGTATAAAGAACAATAGTGCATCAAGGATGCTTAGGGACTATAGATTTTGAAGGCGGTTTTGGGAAAGGAGAAAAAATAAGTGGGAAGTATCAGAAAAGGAGACAGAACATGATAGACTCCTAACTCTGGGAAACGAACTAGGGGTGGTGGAAGGGGAGGTGGGCGGGGGATGGGGGTGACTGGGTGACGGGCACTGGGGGGGCACTTGACGGGATGAGCACTGGGTGTTATTCTGTATGTTGACAAATTGAACACCAATAAAAAATAAATTTATTAAACACAAAATATGAGTATTTTAAGACTTAGCAAGGGCAACCACCGTAGGATGGCAATATGTGTGTGTGTGTATTGTGTGTCTGTGCGTGTGTATCTTCTTGGGGTTATGATTAAAAGGTGAAAACATTTATTTCAATATCAGTATACACAAAGGTATGGTAAGTTTATTTTTAAAAATACTCGGTACATCACTGACCCTTTGTGTGTTTGTGTGTGTGTGTGTGTCTGTGTGTGTTTATGATACTAATTCATGCAGGACAGATTGTAGGCAGCCTCCTTTCTTCTGCCAAACTAATGTGCTGATCATTTCCAGAGGCAGATGCACTCCCAGTATCAAGGGAGAACCGGTGGCAAGGATGCTGGGTTCCTCAGTGTTATGCAGGATTGGGGAATATTTAAACTCCTGGTGAGCTGAAGGACTGGTCTCCACTTTTATCTACCTGCATGTGGTTTTGGTGCTGTGTATTAGAGTCCCACATTTTGAAATGTGTGAAACAGATTGGCAGGTATTTGACATATTGCTTAAAATGCGTGAGGATAAAAACTAGTCTGTAAATTCTCATAGGTTCTATTTGTTATGCATTTGTCATGTGTGAAGGATTATACTAAGCACTTTTAGTCAATTAATTCAGTCCTTACCAAAGTTGGTAAAGTAATTATTAATTTATCCATTGTGTGGTTAAGGACACAGAATCTCAGAGAAATTAGGTATCTCCTCCAAGATCACACAAGTAATAATGGGGTAGAGCAGAAATTCAAGACTCATATTATTTCTAAAGCTCAACTTGAGGTTAGAGCTGCTGGGTCTTAGTTAAACATCTGTTCTTAGCACTGAGACATAAGAGGAATCCACAGCTGATTGCTCATCTGGATATTTACATACTATCTAAAAGTAGGAAGGAAACACATCCATTTGTTTCAAGATTATTCCAAATCCTACTAATTTAATCCTGACCATTTTTTAGAATTTCTAAATATTTAGGAAATGAAAATGTGTACATAATTGGCAAATTAATTTCTTGGAACCGATATAATTCTCAAATGGAGATTTGGGTGATATTAAAGAGGTAACATAGCTCTCTTAGTACTTAGTTTATCCCAAAGATTCAGCATATTATATTACAAATAAGCTAATTTGAATATTTAGTAGAGCTATTTTCTTTTAGGCCTGATTTATTTAATTTCTTTATCATCTCATATGGACATCTTCCTCTCAATATATTTGAGATTTCCTTTTTCAGTGGTTCAGCAAACTAACATAATAGTAAGCAGGCATTCTATTGTGTAAATTCACCACAACTTTGATCACTTTTACCAAAATAAAACAAAAATGATTGTTAAATAAGTTAACTTTCCTAAAAGCATATTTCTGTACTACATTAACTATCAACATGGAGAATGTAGTTACTCATGTTGGAAATATGTTTTAAATGCTACCGTGAGATATTTCATATTGATAAAATAAAAACACTTTATTGTTTTATTAACACTTTATTATTAATAACTACTATATTAATTTTGCAGATTATAATAAGACTATACCGTATAGTTGTGGCATTCAGATGACATTTGTGAAATGTTCTAATTTAACATGGTGACATATACTGCATGCATCTTTCACAGGTTATAGCTTCTAATCTCTGAGCGAAAGAGACCTAAATCAGCCAAAAAAAAAGTTGGGGGGGATAATGCAATATGAAATTATACCCTTTTGAGAACTAGAAGGATTGTAATTATAGTACTTCCTCTTAAAACCATTCAAGTATGTAACATTGCTGGGAACAATAGTGTGTGGGAAACCTCTTTACACTCTTTCCATCTTGAACACTCAAAGTATTGAGAAAAAATGTATTCCATTCCTACTATCACTTTCCGCGTGCTTCAGTATTTTACCTTTTTGCATTACTCCTTAGAGATTGTGGTGGGGAAGTTTGGAAAGCAGTTTCTCGGAACTGCCTTTTGGAGGGGAAGGGAAGCTACAGAAATAGACCAGCCTGACAAATGACAGACATTGTAGAATGGAAAAGAAAACACATCTTGGTTTTACACCAATGTAGGAGCCTTTTTTTTCAAATGAGTATTTTCGACAGCTGAGCAAGATGATAAACAGCAGTATCACAAAACACTTAAATGGAAACAAGTATTATGATGTACATTATTCACTTGGCATTCTCTAATTCGTGATATTTATATGTGGCAGAAACCACCGCAGATTCATTTATTTATTTTTGAACTGGAATGAGTATCTTACAAAGGTAGCCTATTATATTAATGTGGACATTTCTTCTTAAGAGAATCAGAAGCTTAAGGAAAGATGTATCTATACCAGAAATATGAGTAGTTTTTAGGGTCCACATATCAGGGCTGAGCTAGCTCCTAGCAGGGAAAATATACTGTGTAAAGATTGATTGATAGACAGATGGTAGATGGATGGAGATAGATAGATAGATAGATAGATAGATAGATAGATAGATAGATAGATAGATAGATGATAGATAGATGTGTTTTTCCCTAAAAGCACCAGAAATGCTGCAAATGATTAGATGTTTCACAGGCATTCAGATCCAGGAAATAGAGAGATCCCCCCCTAAAATCAATAAAAACCGTTCAACACCTCGACATTTAATTGTGAAGCTTGCAAATTCCAAAGATAAGGAGAAGATCCTTAAAGCAGCAAGAGACAAGAAATCCCTGACTTTTATGGGGAGGAGTATTAGGGTAACAGCAGACCTCTCCACAGAGACCTGGCAGGCCAGAAAGGGCTGGCAGGATATATTCAGGGTCCTAAATGAAAAGAACATGCAACCAAGAATACTTTATCCAGCAAGGCTCTCATTCAAAATGGAAGGAGAGATAAAGAGCTTCCAAGACAGGCAGCAACTAAAAGAATATGTGACCTCCAAACCAGCTCTGCAAGAAATTTTAAGGGGGCCTCTTAAAATTCCCCTTTAAGAAGAAGTTCAGTGGAACAGTCCACAAAAACAAAGACTGAATAGATATCATGATGACACTAAACTCATATCTCTCAATAGTAACTCTGAATGTGAACGGGCTTAATGACCCCATCAAAAGGCGCAGGGTTTCAGACTGGATAAAAAAGCAGGACCCATCTATTTGCTGTCTACAAGAGACTCATTTTAGACAGAAGGACACCTACAGCCTGAAAATAAAAGGTTGGAGAACCATTTACCATTCGAATGGTCCTCAAAAGAAAGCAGGTGTAGCCATCCTTATATCAGATAAACTAAAATTTACCCCAAAGACTGTAGTGAGAGATGAAGAGGGACACTATATCATACTTAAAGGATCTATTCAACAAGAGGACTTAACAATCCTCAATATATATGCTCCAAATGTGGGAGCTGCCAAATATATAAATCAATTATTAACCAAAGTGAAGAAATACTTAGATAATAATACACTTATACTTGGTGACTTCAATCTAGCTCTTTCTATACTCGATAGGTCTTCTAAGCAAAACATCTCCAAAGAAACGAGAGCTTTAAATGATACACTGGACCAGATGGATTTCACAGATATCTACAGAACTTTACATCCAAACTCAACTGAATACACATTCTTCTCAAGCGCACATGGAACTTTCTCCAGAATAGACCACATATTGGGTCACAAATCGGGTCTGAACCGATACCAAAAGATTGGGATCGTCCCCTGCATATTCTCGGACCATAATGCCTTGAAATTAGAACTAAATCACAACAAGAAGTTTGGAAGGACCTCAAACACATGGAGATTAAGGACCATCCTGCTAAAAGATAAAAGGGTCAACCAGGAAATTAAGGAAGAATTAAAAAGATTCATGGAAACTAATGAGAATGAAGATACAACCGTTCAAAATCTTTGGGATGCAGCAAAAGCAGTCCTAAGGGGGAAATACATCGCAATACAAGCATCCATTCAAAAACTGGAAAGAACTCAAATACAAAAGCTAACCTTACACATAAAGGAGCTAGAGAAAAAACAGCAAATAGATCCTACACCCAAGAGAAGAAGGGAGCTAATAAAGATTCGAGCAGAACTCAACGAAATCGAGACCAGAAGAACTGTGGAACAGATCAACAGAACCAGGAGTTGGTTCTTTGAAAGAATTAATAAGATAGATAAACCATTAGCCAGCCTTATTAAAAAGAAGAGAGAGAAGACTCAAATTAATAAAATCATGAATGAGAAAGGAGAGATCACTACCAACACCAAGGAAATACAAACGATTTTAAAAACCTATTATGAACAGCTATACGCCAATAAATTAGGCAATCTAGAAGAAATGGACGCATTCCTGGAAAGCCACAAACTACCAAAACTGGAACAGGAAGAAATAGAAAACCTGAACAGGCCAATAACCAGGGAGGAAATTGAAGCAGTCATCAAAAACCTCCCAAGACACAAGAGTCCAGGGCCAGATGGCTTCCCAGGAGAATTTTATCAAACGTTTAAAGAAGAAATCATACCTATTCTCCTAAAGCTGTTTGGAAAGATAGAAAGAGATGGAGTACTTCCAAATTCGTTCTATGAAGCCAGCATCACCTTAATTCCAAAGCCAGACAAAGACCCCGCCAAAAAGGAGAATTACAGACCAATATCCCTGATGAACATGGATGCAAAAATTCTCAACAAGATACTGGCCAATAGGATCCAACAGTACATTAAGAAAATTATTCACCATGACCAAGTAGGATTTATCCCTGGGACACAAGGCTGGTTCAACACCCGTAAAACAATCAATGTGATTCATCATATCAGCAAGAGAAAAACCAAGAACCATATGATCCTCTCATTGGATGCAGAGAAAGCATTTGACAAAATACAGCATCCATTCCTGATCAAAACTCTTCAGAGTGTAGGGATAGAGGGAACATTCCTCGACATCTTAAAAGCCATCTATGAAAAGCCCACAGCAAATATCATTCTCAATGGGGAAGCACTGGGAGCCTTTCCCCTAAGATCAGGAACAAGACAGGGATGTCCACTCTCACCACTGCTATTCAACATAGTACTGGAAGTCCTAGCCTCAGCAATCAGACAACAAAAAGACATTAAAGGCATTCAAATTGGCAAAGAAGAAGTCAAACTCTCCCTCTTCGCCGATGACATGATACTCTACATAGAAAACCCAAAAGTCTCCACCCCAAGATTGCTAGAACTCATACAGCAATTCGGTAGCGTGGCAGGATACAAAATCAATGCCCAGAAGTCAGTGGCATTTCTATACACTAACAATGAGACTGAAGAAAGAGAAATTAAGGAGTCAATCCCATTTACAATTGCACCCAAAAGCATAAGATACCTAGGAATAAACCTCACCAAAGATGTAAAGGATCTATACCCTCAAAACTATAGAACACTTCTGAAAGAAATTGAGGAAGACACAAAGAGATGGAAAAATATTCCATGCTCATGGATTGGCAGAATTAATATTGTGAAAATGTCAATGTTACCCAGGGCAATATACACGTTTAATGCAATCCCTATCAAAATACCATGGACTTTCTTCAGAGAGTTAGAACAAATTATTTTAAGATTTGTGTGGAATCAGAAAAGACCCCGAATAGCCAGGGGAATTTTAAAAAAGAAAACCATATCTGGGGGCATCACAATGCCAGATTTCAGGTTGTACTACAAAGCTGTGGTCATCAAGACAGTGTGGTACTGGCACAAAAACAGACACATAGATCAGTGGAACAGAATAGAGAATCCAGAAGTGGACCCTGAACTTTATGGGCAACTAATATTCGATAAAGGAGGAAAGACTATCCATTGGAAGAAAGACAGTCTCTTCAATAAATGGTGCTGGGAAAATTGGACATCCACATGCAGAAGAATGAAACTAGACCACTCTCTTTCACCATACACAAAGATAAACTCAAAATGGATGAAAGATCTAAATGTGAGACAAGATTCCATCAAAATCCTAGAGAAGAACACAGGCAACACCCTTTTTGAACTCGGCCATAGTAACTTCTTGCAAGATACATCCACAAAGGCAAAAGAAACAAAAGCAAAAATGAACTATTGGGACTTCATCAAGATAAGAAGCTTTTGCACAGCAAAGGATACAGTCAACAAAACTCAAAGACAACCTACAAAATGGGAGAAGATATTTGCAAATGACATATCAGATAAAGGGCTAGTTTCCAAGATCTATAAAGAACTTATTAAACTCAACACCAAAGAAACAAACAATCCAATCATGAAATGGGCAAAAGACATGAACAGAAATCTCACAGAGGAAGACATAGACATGGCCAACATGCATATGAGAAAATGCTCTGCATCACTTGCCATCAGGGAAATACAAATCAAAACTACAATGAGATACCACCTCACACCAGTGAGAATGGGGAAAATTAACAAGGCAGGAAACAACAAATGTTGGAGAGGATGCGGAGAAAAGGGAACCCTCTTACACTGTTGGTGGGAATGTGAACTGGTGCAGCCACTCTGGAAAACTGTGTGGAGGTTCCTGAAACAGTTAAAAATATACTTGCCCTACGACCCAGCAATTGCACTGTTGGGGATTTACCCCAAAGATACAAATGCAATGAAACGCCGGGACACCTGCACCCCGATGTTTCTAGCAGCAATGGCCACTATAGCCAAACTGTGGAAGGAGCCTCGGTGTCCAACGAAAGATGAATGGATAAAGAAGATGTGGTTTATGTATACAATGGAATATTACTCAGCTATTAGAAATGACAAATACCCACCATTTGCTTCAACGTGGATGGAACTGGAGGGTATTATGCTGAGTGAAGTAAGTCAGTCGGAGAAGGACAAACATTATATGTTCTCATTCATTTGGGGAATATAAATAATAGTGAAAGGGAAAATAAGGGAAGGGAGAAGAAATGTGTGGGAAATATCAGAAAGGGAGACAGAACGTAAAGACTGCTAACTCTGGGAAACGAACTAGGGGTGGTAGAAGGGGAGGAGGGCGGGGGGTGGGAGTGAATGGGTGACGGGCACTGGGTGTTATTCTGTATGTTAGTAAATTGAACACCAATAAAAAAAAAAATAAAAAAAAATAAAATAAAATAAAATAAAAAAAAAATGATTAGATGTTTCATAAATGCTTTTTAAAAATTGCTAAAATTAGTATATTATCAGAATTTACATTCAGATGATTAGTAGTATGAATACTTCAGTATTGACTCAGCTCAGGAAGATGGTGTTTCTTTGATGCTTGGTGATGGACCTGTCAATAATTTAATGAGATGCATGATTAACTCAGGAGAAAAAAGAGACTGAATCCCAAGGAGTACTTGACTTAGAGCAGTGATAGAATAGGTAGCAAGTACTTAAAGCACTAATTCTTAAATCTTAGTGTTCATAAGAATCACCAGTGCAACTTTTTTTTTTTTTTTTTTTTTTACCAGTGAAACTTTTTAAAAAATGAAGATTCCTGATTCCTGGGCTCAACCTTCAGGGATTTTTAATTCTATAGGTCTGAGTTATCTGGTTGTGGATAATCAAAAAATTCAACTTTGGGATATCCTAAATATATGTTGTAGATTTGTGTATTCCAAAAATTTCAGTATTTAAAAATGCTATTGCTTGATTGAGATGAATATTTTGAAAACTATGAATATATAGGTTTTTTTACGTGAGTGAAGAAGAATTTGGAGCATGTAGTCTATAATTCTCTACCAAAATTGAGTAGAAAGTGTTTTTAAAACTCCTGTTATATTTGACAGTATTTCCTAGATACATTTCAGTTACATAACAACTGACTTTAATTGATTTACTTAATCAATTAACATATTTCTTAGGCATGCTATGATGTACCAGGCGCTGTGCTAGTCAAGATGTACATAATAGTGAATAACAGAAACAGAAACCAATGAATTAAATTGATCTTGCCTGAAATGCCTTGTTTACTATCATTATTTTAAAAGAAACTTTGTAAAGATTTATTTTTTTTTCATTGCCAATGACAAACCCATCTTGACTTTAGGATTTCTGTTCTTTAGGTGTGTATTGCTTTAACTGTCAGTTGTGCCTGCCCACTCTCATTAATTTCTCCTAAGTGTGGGGCTTTGCCATAGAAGTGTGTCCAGGTTAGTCTGTTTTGAAAGCTCATGGAAACTGGATTACTCCAGACTTTAATTCCCACGGCAGATCTCTTGCAATTACTGCTGCTGGGTCAATGAAATCCTTTTCCGATTCAATTGCCCATTCTCAAATTGGTGCACTACATCTTGGGTTCTCTAGTTTTTAGGTCCTCCAGAAGTTATATGCTCTGTGACTTCTCTCTGCTTTCTCCCCCACAGATAGTGATACCATGCAGATCTTGTGACTATTGATGGTTTGTTCCCATTTGCTACATTTTTGGAGGTATCTCGGGATAGCTGGTCACCTAGTTTTGTTATAAATATTCATGACTTTTTTTTTATTTTGCTATTTAATTCTGTTGGTATGTTAGGATTTGGAAAAGCTTAAGGATTCTGTGGACATATAATCATTGCTCCTGATTCGTCTGGGGTCTGTTTCAACTTTTATTGCCTAACGTAAATGTATAGAATATATGGGAAAAAGTCAAGCCCAAGAAAGCTCTTGTTATTTGCCATCTTATGTCATGGTACCCATTTCACCTCCTTTTTCAACCTACTTTATTCATCAAAGCCTATCTTTCCTTCCACTTTTCACCTATTCACCATATTGCTCAACTGTACTAACTCAGCTTTTCCTGTACTTATCCAAACTCAGTTTGTTATGGGTAATGTAAGTCTCTTAGAAAACCAGAAAAGAGGCCCTAAACAAGTAGAAATGAATGATAAAATGACTGTTCATCAGGTAAGCAGCCAGGCATCAATGTGAAGCTATTTCCTGAACCACAAGACTGATGATGGGAAAGGAAAACAAAGCTAATGAAACACAGAATAAATAGATGAAAGAGGGAAAGGAAAGCTGAAAAATTAGCCAGATAGAAATTGGATACAAAGTAGTGAAAATGAATAAACTCAAAGTTCCTTCAAAAGGAATTCATCAATTAAAAGAAGAGAAAATGCAAGTTGCCAACATTAGAAATTGTTAAAAAAAAAAAAAAATGGACCTCACAGCGTATTCTACAAACGTCCAGATAACATGAATAACTCTCTCCTAATTTGATATCTTTGATAAAATGGGAAGCTAACATGAAGCTAACACGAGAAGAAATAGAACATTAATACAAATCAAAGAAGAAATAGAAAATCTGAATACTTTGTATAAGTTAAAAACATTGAGTTTGTAATCACAATTCAAATTTCAAAATTCCTCTTTCAAGAAGGAAAACTTCAGGCCCACATGACTTCACTGGTGAATTCTGTGATAACATAAAGGAATAAATCTTATCAGTCCTATATAAACTTTTAGAAAACTGAGGAATAGTATACACTTGCCAACTCATTTTGTGAGGGCTACCTAACAATAATCCCATAACCTGACAAACCACTTAAAAATAAGTCCATTTGAGCATTCCATGTTAACATAGATGCCAAATAATAATAGCAAGTCAGTCCTGCAATGAGGTAACACATCAAGATTGATTGGCATTTATTTCAAGAATGCAAGGTTGGTTTAATTTTTGAAAATCAGTTAATGCAATAAACCTCCTAAATCCCGTATAATAATCTCAATAGGTGTTGAAAAACTTTTGAAAAAAATCAAAACACTTTCATGATAAATGTGGTCTTCACTCTATAAATAGAAGAGAAATTCTTTAAACTGAAAAGAGCATCTGAAAGAATCTTCAGCTAACATCGTACTTAACAATAAACATTAAACATTCCCTAAGATCAGGAATAGAACAAGGACCTTTTCTCTTACAATTTTTAAAAATATTTTATTATTTATTCATTAGAGACACACAGAGAGAGGCAGAAACATAGGCAGAGGGGGAAACAGCCTCCCTGTGGGGAGCCCAATGCAGAACTCGATCCCAGGACCGGGATCATGCCCTGAGCTGAAAGCAGTTGCTCAACTGCTGAGCCACTCAGGCATTCCTCTTCTTACAATTTCTATTCAGTATTGTAACAGAGATCAGACGTAGTGCAAAATGAAAAACAGAAAAGGCAAACATAGCTGCAAAACAAATCCATGTGCAATGTTTCTAGCCAGATTGCTTCCATCCAGTCCTTCCTATAGAAACTCTGAGACTATCACTGAGGTAGCATATATTATGAGGGGCTAGAGAAGCATGTTGAGGCAACATCATGGAATTTGGACTTTGTTCAGTAACAATAGGAAGCTATTGAATACCCATGAGCACAGAAGTGACATAGTGGTGTTTCTAGTGTGGAGAGGGGAGTGGAAGCAGTCCACCCAACGAGGAAGAGTAATGTATCACAAGGATTGTTTGGAATTGCTAGCACCTGGTGATAATAAAAATCAAAACAAATTTTATTTTATTTATTTTATTTTATTTATTTTATTTTATTTACAGAAAGTGTGTCCTCTTCTCTAAATCTAACACATCTACAAAATACCACAGGAGTATCATGATCAGAATTGCTGTGGATGAAAATTAATTTGATAGTTTAATTAAATAGGTTAGGGGAGAGGAACATATTCATAGAAATCATTCTATATGTTCATGCTGGGTACTGTTTGCAATTCTGAGGGAAGAAGTGGTGGGAACTGGGAGGTATTTCTCTTATAATATCTTATATGACTTACAAGGTGCATACTGTATGTGAGCAAACATTTATCGAGTAATGATGTGAATCCATGAGTTCCTCAACAGGGAAAATACAAGTTAAAGAATTTCTACAAAAGAAAAGTCTATAGTCTCTATAAAAGAAAAGACTCTTCTAAAGAATGTACTCACTGCTTAGAAGATGTCTTTTTTGCCCTCATTTGTATTTCTTTTTTGTTCAAACAATACCCTCCAATCCACCTTAATGTCCAGGATAGACTTCCTGTTCTTAAACTTTTGAGTTTGCTTTTCAAATTCTTACTCTGCTTGGCAACATCAACATTATCTCATTGGCTGTTAGTGAGTTCAGTGAGAACATATAATCTATAGCACAGTAGATTTTTTTCTACCACCAGGCAAATGAGTACATAGGAAGACATCTATTTCTGCTGTTTTAAAAGTGTTGCTTTAAGTTACTTAAAATATACTCTCTGTTACATAGAGAGCCTCTGCTAAATATTGGCTGTGTTCACCCAATTTATTAATTTTGAAATCATACTTCATATTTTCTTAAACACAAAAGAATTATATATGGATTATCCAAAGCCTTGAATTCACCCTGACGGAATTTCATCCGTTAATGTAGAAGAGAGCTGAAAAGGTGAATTATTGCAGAATCTTACTCTTTTTGACTGTCACTAATATCCCTGTCAAATTCATTGTTCATATCGTCACACAATGGGCTGTGTGCTACATAGCCTGGCCCAGCAGGCTTTTGTGGTATGGTCCAAAATGGAGAAGTCCTGAGTGTGATCACAAGGCAATGTATAGCAGCCATTAGCAAACATCAGTGCTATTCAGAGAAATTCACAAAATGATAACTGGAATGCTTGCCTGATTCTGCTCTGTGCATCCATCTGTCCATCTCCTCATGGGGAGATGCCATTACCTTGACTTCCTGCTTCTATCATTAGATTTGTGACTTATCACAAGCAGAGTGAATTTAACATGGTGGCCATGAGCATGGATTTGGGAGGTAGGCCACTTCCTACCTGTCTGTCTATGATTTGGTTTCTTTTTCTGTAAAATTAAGTCTCATGCATTTCACAAGTGGTAAAATGGCTGAAACTCCTACTATTGTGGGGCTTCCATTGTAATGGAGCTTGGGGAGTCGACGAGAAAGGCCAATATCAGGCAATGTAAAAAGAAGTAAGTTTATGTATTAAATTAAGTGCTATGGAAGAAATTGGACAGTATAGGACACCTCGGGAGTGCTATTGTAGGGAAAGGACTTGCTATTTGGGATATATAGTCAAGACAGGTCTCATGAAGAAGGTGACATTTGACTATAGACCAGAAGGAGGTTTGTTAGGTTGAAATCTGGGAGAAGAGTCACAGGTAGAGGGGGTATCCTATGCAAGCATCCTGAGGTGGGAACATCCCTAATATGTTCAAGGAACATAAAAGATCCTATGTAGCTGGAGTGGAATGAATAAAAGAGAGAAGATGAGGAACATCCAAACTGTTCAGGGTCCTTGCGCAGGATGCAAATGATTGGCCTTTTTACTTTTTTGCCTGCCACACATCCATCAGGTATTCTAGAAGGGTGAATAAAGTTTAACTATTAGTCACTTGATGAATTTACCATCTACTATTTGTTCAATACCAGTATGAAATATACAAAGTAATCATCATATCTTACCTTTACCAAGCACTCACTATGATCCAGAGATGATACTAGATACTTTTATTTTGATAGTCTCAGTTAATCCTGACAACAGATTGTAGATATAATTATGCTCATTTTATACACAAATAAACTAAGATTTAGGTAGATTTAGAGAGCAAAGTAATTATGCCACGTCCAAATGATTAAGGAATTTAGGTGAGATACACAATAGGAGCGAGTGTTATATTCTAAGGCATAATTGCGTAGTGCATGAACACGCAAGATTGCAGCCATACATACAGCCCTTGGTTTCCATTTGGGGTCGGTCTTGGAAAAGTCACTTAATTTTCCTTTGGAAGTATAGTGCCTCACAGGATTATTTGATAATAAATAGGAAAAAATACACAAAACATTGTAGCGCTCTGTCTGCAATATTATAACTAACTGTTCAAAAAATTGTTGCTGATGTTGCTATAAGCAAAGGAATGCTTGAGAAAATCAAAGGCTCATTTACTCAAAATGAACCTATTGGGTACCTGCTATGTGTCAGGCATCCTGTTGGGTCTGTGGGTGGTAGAAATGTGCACAAGGTCATGGCCCTTTGATTACTGGGCCAATACAGTACACTGGGAAGACATACTTTCAGATTGGCATATGATGATTATAAGTTAGGACCTGGAAAATGGTAGGATGGCATAATAGAGCAACAAATGCTGTAGGGTAACAGAAGAGGGAAACATGCTTTAACTTAGGAGGAACTCAGTATTGGAAAAGGCTAGAAATGGCAGACACCAACTTCCCAAAGAAGAGGCCATACTACCTGGTAAGTTGGGGCCTGTACTTGACTTTTCCTTCCCTTGCGTTATATTATCAATGTGGATGCCTGTGCTTTGTCCTCCCTTTAAGCAAATAAACATAATGTTATTTTTTCCATTTCAAAACTCTTTTGATACTTATTTATCTCCACAACCCTCTTTATGGATCTTTCCTCTATCCATATTTGTTCACTTGATGATACTTAATATCAAATGTTGTCAATACACAGGCAATGCTGAAGTGAATTCCCCAATATTTTCAATTTAAGACTCAATATCTCAATTAAAGACTAACAGATATCTCAAATGTGTCCCAAAAGGATCTTCTGGTTCCCTCCAAATCTGCTTCATTCATAGCCTTTCCCATCTTAATTAATGGCAACTCTATCCTTCCAGTTGTTCATGTCAAAAGCTATGATATCATTTTTGAATCGTCTTTCTCTTAGCAGCTATCTATAACTCACCAGCAAACCATGTTGACTCTATCTTCAAAAATATCCATCATCTTTTATTCTGCCTATATTTAATAATGTAATAATGATACAATAATTTAATATTGAATAATTCCTTTGCTTATATCCATTTAGCTTTCTACACATCTGTCCCTAATTATCCCTCAAAATGCTGACATCTTTGCTACATGCATAATTATAAGGATTTTTTAATTTTTAAATATGTCCAAGTAAAATTATTCCATCTGTACAGCCCCACCTCCTTCTCTGAATGTTCCATTCTTTGGATCTAATCTGGACCAGTGGCTGTTTGGGCCTCCTATTCAGCTATTAGCCTGAGACTTTCCACATGCTTCTGAATCTTCATCTCCTTGATCCCATGCCTTGCATTGTCATTGCTATTGTTTATTATTTTATCTGTGGAATCATATCTCCCATTAGCTTCCTGAGAGAGGGAGTTATGTTTTTTAAATCCTTCCAAATCTGAAAAATGACTTTTTTTTTTTTCTGCATTGGTAACAAATAGTTTGGCCTGGTATTGAATTCAAGATTGGAAAATAATTTTACTCATAATTTGGAAGTTATGATATAATGTTCTGAGTTACAATGATATTATAGAACACTGCAGTGATATTCTATATTTCTTTTATATGGGATTTATTGTTTGGCTGGAAATTTTTGTACCTTTTGCTTATTTCTGCTATTTGAACGTTTTATGGGATATTATGTATATTATTCCCCCCCAACCCATTAATTTTGCTAGCATATAGTGAGCCCTTTTAAACTGTTGCTTAATGTCTGGAAAAATACTTATTTTGTATTAATTCTTTGGCAATTTCATCTCTCATTTTTTTCTACTTTTGTCCTTCTGGAAATGCTCTATTTTTGTTTTGTTTTTCATCTCTATCCTTTTTAGTTTTAAGAGTTTTCTCAACTTTCTCTTTCAATCTTCTTCTTGAGATTTTTATTTTTCCTATTGTATTACTTCCTTCTTATATTGTTTCTTTCTTAAGACTTTTTGTTTTAAAAAAAAAAAAAAAGACTTTTTGTTTTTTGTGTTTTTAAGTGAATACAACTTTTCTTCCTGGGGATAATAATTATAGGAGTGTGTGTATGTATGCAAGTATGTATGTATTTATGTATTTATATTGAGGTGTACTTGGCATTCAATGTTATATTAGTTTCATGTGTATGGCATAGTGATTTGGCAACTATCTACATTATGCTGTGCTCACCACAAATTTAGCTACTACCTGTTACCATTCAATACTATTATAATATCATGAACTATAGTCCCTACTGTTGTGCCTTTCATCCTGAGACTTATTCAGGGCTATATTGTTTAACTGGGTTAGTGTAAAAGTATTCTACCCAAAAGCATAGAAACAGAAAAGTGTGGTATCTGACTTTTTAGAAGTGTATTTTTAAAGGGGAGAAGCACACCCTTCTCTCTGCTTCTTGGTGGACAGAATTGGTTTTAGCATATAAGTAGATTTAAATGCCATCATATAAATGAAGCTGAGGGTGCCTGGGTGGCTCAGTCAGTTGAGCATCTGACTCCTGATTTTGGCTCAGGTCGTGATTTCAGGGTCCTGGGATCCAGCCCCACATTGGGCTCTCTGCACTCAGCGGAGAGTCTGCTTGAGGCTTCTCTCTCCTTCTCCCTCTGCCCCTCCATGTGCATGCTTCTCTCTCTCTAAAATAAAAATAAATAAATATTAAAAAATAAATGAAGCTGAGTCGTGTAGAAGTAAATTTGTACTTTCAGGTGAATTTTGAGAAACTGATTAAAATGAAAACTTTTAAAAAAATTAAAGAACTTTTATCACTTACTATTAAACTACATTTTAAGGAATAGCTTACTTAAAGAAAGTATAATTTATATGTATTATACAAACTTGTAGGTTCTGGAAATGGTAGTAAAATTGTTTTATCTTATTTGAAGGAGAGCGTGTAATCAGAGATCTATTAGATTTTTGTGACTATATAAAACACATACCCATCAATAAATGCCATATATTTTTGCAGACCAAATCAAATCTCTGTCTTGAGTAATGATCTGGATTCCATGGGACTCAGTGAAAGTGGAGACAGGGAACGTAGCTGGGTACAAAGAGATAATTCATGGTCTTTGCATATCTTTATGGACCTATATATATATATCCTTGATATTGAGGTTCATTGTTATCTTTTAAGATTTATTTATTTATTTATTTATTTATTTATTTATTTATTCATTCATGAGAGAGAGAGAGGGAGAGTGAGAGAGAGAGGAAGAGGCAGAGACACAGGCAGAAGGATGCAGGCTCCATGCAGGGAGACTGTCGCAGAACTTGATCCCGGGGCCTCCAAGATCACTCCCCGGGCTGAAGGCAGCACTAAACCACAAGCCACTGAGGCTGCCCAAGGTTCATTATTATGTACAATCACACTTGGTGCATGTATACACTTCTATTTTTCAGAGTATTAAACATTTTCATATAAATTATTTTAGCCTTAAATAATGATTCCAGTGTATTCCCTATAACTCAGATGAGGAAAATGAGGCAGTGATAGATTTCTTAAAATTCCTTAATTAAAAAACCTTCTCTACATCTTTGTAACTGAATCCCAACCTGATATTTTTGAGTACACCTGCGATTAAAGGTAAATCAAGCCATACCTTTCTACATGTAGGTTACTTTCCTTTGTGACAACCCTGCCACCAGTTGTGGAGAGCTAGATTAAGTTCGTGTGAAAGGAAATCAGGGGGAGAAATGCCAGTGACTTTCTAGGAGATTTGATTTGATGTCTACATTGGCATCTCTTTTTCAAGTCCTAAGTTATTTTTAAATTTCTCATATTTTTCATGTTTTATATGCACATGTTCCCTTCTGAAAAGTTTAGGCTCTTAATTATCTCTTTTTAATGAACATAGTATTATTTATGTATAGTAGATAAGCATTATATATTCTGTATATTTCATTTTCAAACAGTAGTTTGAGAAGAATGCTCCTTTTTCAGGTGTTCTTTTACTTGACAGTACTCTGAAACAAATAACTATTTTTGCATTTTCTACCGCACTATAAATCAGCTAAATATACCAAAAGTGACTAAGTCATGTTACAAATGAACCATAAATATGCTGAAATATTCCTAAAAGCAGAATTTTTGTTGTTGTTGTTAGAGTCATCAGGGTTCGTATCCGGAGGCACAAATGGTTCTATTAACAAAGAACTTTATTTTAAACATTGTAAAGACCTTGACAGGATGATATTCCCGTAGAAAGATCTGTCCTTAATTTAAGTACCTGGCATGGATCAAGCAAGTTTGGGTCAACGGGATAGTAGGTGAGGGGGAGCAAAACAGAGAGGTAAAAGCGTGAGACCAAATTAACTGCTGGCTCTTTTCTATTTTCAATCTCCACACGACTATATTTTGCTTTTTCTCTCTGGTGCTTTAGTGCTTAATTCCACCTTTCACTTTTAGTCACATGCTGCTGACTTCTTTGGGGTTTATTTTCACTCGGTTCTATATCTTCACCCTGCTGAAGCTTTCCATGTTTTGTGTCAGGAGGAAAAGTACCTTATTACCTTCTTGTCTGTTTAAAGTTTTTTCCTCCCTCCCTTCCTGTCTTGTACCTAATGAGCAAATTATCTAAAAATAGATACGTTCATCATTCTACAAAATGTTGTATCTTCTCTAGATTGGAGGCCAGTGTAATTGTAAGAGACATGTGTCTGGCAGACAGTGCAATCAGTGCCAAAATGGATTCTACAATCTACAAGAGTCGGATCCTGATGGCTGCAGTGCCTGTAACTGCAGTACCTCTGGGACAGTGGATGGAGATATTACCTGTCACCAAAATTCAGGCCAGTGCAAGTGCAAAGCAAATGTTATTGGTATGTGTAATGCAAAAGTTTACAGTCACATCTCTATTACCATCTGGAATAAAATTCTCTATTTGATTTCTTAACTGGAGAGTAAAGCAAATTTCCTGGCTCAAGGCAAGCTGGAAAAAAAAAAAAAAACAATTTGGATGAAATTAACTGTCTAAAAATGATTAAATTAATAATTCTATCAAACTACAGCTTGAAGCTTAGTTTAATCAACCCTTTAGAAGTTTCTTTATTCTGCAGATGCATTAGTTCACATGGTCCCGTACTAATAAGTCATAGAAAAATATAATTTGCTTACTGCATAGATATTTCTTTTAGAAAATTAGCACTTTTTCAAAATGTTTTACACTTAATGAGTTCTAAGCAAATCATTTCCATGCTAGTTTTCTTAATAGACCAAAATAAATGGATTTTTTCAAAATATTCTGTGCTACAGGGTCCTTTGTGATAAATCTTTCCATTTTTTTTCTATTATATTTCTTTGAACTGTTCCTATGAAATGCAAAATAAGTCAACATAATTCCACAGATCATGTATATTGGTAGGGTTAGTTATAAAAGGCCACATAATTTTAATTTTGTAATTCAGTGCCAAGCTGATTATAATAAACAGCTACCTTCGGTGTTATTTATCATTTTTTTTATACAAGACCTGCTTTTTTGTTTGTTACTCCCACAGGTATTTTTCAGAAATTAGATTTGATTATAGCAATTTATTACATCCAGCATTTTTGAGGGGAACCATGGCCACATAAGGACAAAATTTATCAAGTGCCCAAAATGCACTATGTACATAATGCACTTTGAAATGTTGATATATGAGAATATTATGAGAGGAAAGTTTCCTGATGAAGTGAGTCTTGTATTTTAACTGAACATGTCTTGGTTCACATAGGAAGTTTAAAAAAGACCTTTGCCTTTCTATTGTCATTCAAGACACCAAGTCTTCCGTGGTTTTTCTAACACTAACCTGAACCTTATAATAATGAAAACATGCCTGGCAGTCACACACACACAAATGCATACACATATATATACACATACAGATGAACATATTCTGAAGAACATTTTCATTTCTGTACTATAACTCTGGAGCTAATTCTTTATCTTTTCTATAGGTAGATATCCATACCTCACTTTATACAATTCAACCAGACAGGCATTTCATTTTAGTTTAATAAAAAAAATAGCGACATGGCTAATGATAGTACACAAGATTTCCCTGGTTTAAAGAAAGATTACATCAAAACCTTTAACACAGCCTGCCTTTATGCATTTCAAGCTTACATAAACTAACTTTTTCGGAAAAAAGAATATGTAACTTGCAAAGAGCAACGTGTCTCTTTATAAGTGCTATCTGTGATGCTAAATGAATTCCAAGACCTTTGAATTCAATCTCTGTGTCATCCTTTGTTCCTTAATATGATATATGTTTTAAATTCATGATCTGAAAACAAAATTGAAGGAGAGATGTTAGACAATGAAATGTTTATTTTTCTGTATCAATGAAATCTTTCCTGTGATGCTTAAATCCCAGAGCTTAAGAAAAGAGGGTAAATCAAAATTTACCCTTTACTTAGAATTTGTTATGACCTCCCTGCCATTTATGGTTTTTGTTGATCCAGATAGTTTTCTGCAGGAAAATATGAATACATATATTTTTGAAGATTAAATCATCATTGTGATATTATTTCTAGTTATTTCTGTACATCCAGCATTTTTAATAAAAATGTAAACTCGATATGTGTATAAATTCATTTCTTTTCTTAACAAGATTAGCAAATGCCCTCATTCAATTTTACCTTGTTAATAAGAAAAAAAGCTGAAAATACCAGTGTATGTTGTATACGCTTCAGAAAGCAAACTGTGAGAGTTAACAAAACTGTTAAATCTTACTAATGATTCTATCACCAGTAAAATACATTAGCACCAATAATTTTATTAAAGTAGGTCATTCATCTAGAATAAAAAGGGAGAAGAATGTGAATTAAATGCCAAGTGTGCTAACTCGCCTGCACTTGTTAACACCGAATGTGATGCCCTGTAGGCCTTCCTGAGTATCGTTAGGAATAGATTGCCTGTCAGGAATATGTATGGCATATTCAAATAAGCACTGCGCATATTTTTAAAACTGATATGATATGAATCCATGTAGACCAATTTTAATAGTTCAAAATGAGTCATAATTCTTGTTAACAATACAGTTATTTTTAAAATTTGCAGCAATAGTGGTCCTTTTTTATTTTCCTTATTGAAATTAAATGATATGCCTTAGGTGAGTCATTCATCACTGTTAAAGAACTTGCCTTCCATTGGAGTTCTTGAATTTTTATCCATATATATACATATATATTATGCATTTCCTTCCAGTTTAAGAAATGCTTTTCTACATCTGAGTTCCTGAGTGTGTTTTTGACTGTTATTTTAGGACTAATTTTTTTTATTGCGATCATAGCTTGAAATAAATGTTTCCATTGATTCAACCCCATGTAGTCAGTTATTTAAACCCACAGATATGCAGAAACTGTCTAAAGGAAGCATTTTGCATCTTAACCTTTACTATTCAAAAATTTTTGTTTTATACTCTTTCCTTTTAATACTCTCTCTGAAACTAACCTAAGTTGTCAGAGATTTAAGTTTAGGTGATAAAACATTTTTCTCTGTTTGTGAAATGTATATATGTACTCCTTTAAATAGAAGTAATGCAACACCAGAATTTACTTAGTGTTTAAAGAGGAATGTCCTGAATCACACAATACGACAAGCGATGTGATTGCTTTATGAGCCAAGGAGAGCATAATTTATATTAATTGAAAATAATAAAATATAGGGGCACATAAAAGCATTGAAACAAAAATTGCTCCGGATAAGTTTTATTTATATTAATTATTAAAGGTGTGATATTCGGAAGTATAGATATTATTACACAAAAATAGCTATCAGCTTAACATTTTATTAAACATTGTAGGATCATCTGATTTCCGGGAAAATAACTAATGTGGTAATATGTAATTCCTCAATGTAGCTTTGAAAATTTCATTGTCTCTTGCACGAGCATTTTGTTAACATAAAATAATTAAAAATAATAGTTGTAATATTTGTTAAAGAGCTTCAGTATATAAAACGGAAGCAACATTTGCAGTAAGCATTTCTCTATATGTTAAGTAATAAAATTTCATAAGGCATGTCACAGAAATAAAGTTATATATGACTGCCAAAGTAAGTACCATTAATGTATTTTGAGTATATGACCAGGTCTCTATGGCAGCGCCCGGGAGAAAACACTTAACATTTTGTGTCTGCCTTAAACGTTGGTAGCAGCATTGTTTGTCTTGAAAGCGCGAATAAATTAACATTTTCACTTTTTTAAACAAATTTTATCTTCAGGGATTAGATGTGATCATTGCAATTTTGGATATAAATTTCTCCGAAGTTTTAATGATGACGGATGTGAGCCCTGCCAGTGCAACCTCCATGGCTCAGTGAGCAAACTCTGCAATCCGCTTTCTGGGCAGTGTGAGTGCAAGAAAGAAGCCAAAGGACTTCAGTGTGACACGTGCAGAGAACACTTCTACGGCTTGGACATCACCAGTTGTAAGGCCTGTGACTGTGACATGGCTGGATCTCTCTCTGGGACCGTCTGTGACGCCAAGACAGGGCAGTGCATGTGCAAGCCCAGTGTTGGAGGGAGACAGTGCAATGAATGTTTGGAGGGCTACTTCTACCTCCAGCAAAATGATTCTTTCCTCTGTCTGCCTTGTAACTGTGATAAGACTGGGACAGTAAATGGCTCTCTGCTGTGTGACAAATCAACAGGACAATGTCCTTGCAAATTAGGAGTAACAGGTCTTCACTGTAATCAGTGTGTGCCTCACAGGTACAATTTGACCAGTGGCAATTTTCAAGGCTGCCAGATGTGTGAGTGTGACTCCTTGGGGACATTACCGGGCACCATTTGTGACCCAATCAGTGGCCAGTGCCTGTGTTTACCTAATCGGCAAGGAAGAAGGTGTAATCAGTGTCAACCAGGTAAGAAAGAAATGTGTTACATGTTCAGTGCACGGTGACTTTCCTTTCATTATCCCATATCAGATGATTCCTCTTTGTTTTGAGGTTGGGACTTCTAAAAAATTTACTTCCAACAACATTATTGTACTTATATTGTCATCAAATGCAGATATAACTATTTAATATGCTCAAGATTATTTGGTGTATCTGTGGTGTTATATTTGGGATGACCCTTTAGAGGAATCCCAGTCAATCAGACATTTTATAATTGAGACTAACTTATATTTAACTTCTCAACTTGAAGTAAACCCCCTTCCTATAACTGAACAAAATCTAAACTAATAAAAGCAAGGATAAAGTTTGCTTCCCAGAGAAAGGAAAACTTGGGTTAATTATGTATACCATGCCAAATATTCAGATGATGAACTGATTTTCTGAATAAATATGACCAAATATTTTTACTAAATGGTCTATATGTTCTGGCACCATATAGGATTATCTAGAATTATTTTTAAATGCCACCAAATTGGCAAAAGAGACTACTGTTTAGTCTCACTGTACCCATCTTTTTTATGGGTTTGCCAACCGGAAGATGGACCCTATCTATAGCTTTCTCCTTGCCTTTGTATGATCTACTAAAGTAATATACTTTCTGTATAATAAAGCCATCATAATATCATGATAAATATACATGTTCATTAGTTACTTAACAGCTGTGCTAATGGTTGATCTGTCTATACAACCAGCTCTGAGTTATCTGAGCCTGTGAAAAGGAACAAGGGACCAAGCAAAAGGGAGATTCGTTTGCCAGAAATGGATAGGATGGAAGTCCTATTTGCCATGACAAAGAATCCAGCTTAGGAGAGTTGAGCCATGCCTTTCCTTTTACATTGGTCAGTGGGACAAATAAATCCAAAGGGATGAGATGGAGTTGATGAAGAGTTAATTCTTCTTGAGATATAAATATCAGAAAATAATTTGAACCAGTTTCAACATATATGGGGGCTATATTATCACTGACTGTCCCATTAAACCTGATATGGAGCGATGCAGTCAGGATTTAGGTACTAGAAATCTCCCATTGGTACATATCCATTAATTCAATCATTTAATCATTACCATATTCTCTCTCTCTTTAGAAGAACACACTCTGCTTCTGTCTCCCTCTCTACATGGTTAAATGTCTACCTCATTACTGTTCTAGCAATACAGAAAGACTTAATTACCTACTTTCTGGTTACAATTCCAAGAAAGAAATTCTAATGGACTCAGTTTTGTTAGGGTGGCTGTGCCTAAGGCAATTCGCTATGGCCAAGAGTGTTAGGATCACTAAAAAGAAGCATGACTTCTAGGGACCAGTCCTTAAGGTAGGAGCGGGGTGGTAGGTATCCCAGTAAACAGGACAATTATTGAGAGCTGTGCAGATGGCCCACATGACTGCTATAATACATTGCAGTCTTTTGGCTTCAGGATCATCTTTCCAAATTTGTAGTCACTTCTTTTATATACTAATATGATGCTTTTCTTCTTTTACTATTTATTAATATCTCTTATTTTGGAAATAAGATAGTCACCTGCACAAATCACCATGATTTACATATCCTTTTTTTTCTAAATAAACCAGCCAAAGCTACTAGATCAAATGTTCTATCCCTTTGAGTGATTATCTGTTGTGAAGCCTATTGAGTCTTTTGTTCTGACCTAGAATATAGCTAGATCAACTGGCTCAAATCAGAATGGGAGGATCAAGGGTTTGATCCTCCTCTGAGTTAACCTATTTGGTAGAAGGAAAAAGAAACAGATTTATTGAGTATATTTCCTATTTTTTTCTTGAGTATATTTCTATTGGAGAGTTTTGATTCCTAGAAATATCTAAGAGATTCCTTCAAAACTAATTAAAGGCAAAATTTTCAAGAAAGGAAATATAATCAAAGCATATTATATGGCATAGCTGTGAAATAGATTTATATAGTCATATAGTCAATCTCTGAATGTGATTTAACCAAATCAAGAGATTATTGAGGAGGCATAGAAAAAGCTGAGTACTCATCCTCTATTGTAGAAAGACAATAATCTAAATTTTCAAAATTGAGATGGAACAATATATGGATGTTATAAAGAAATACAAAAATAAAAGCCAGATGAAGGTGGTTGCTGTGAACAGGCAAGAGGACTGCTATTATACACTGTGAGCCTTTAAATTCTACTTGATTTTTTAAACTATTTGCATGTAAATTTTGATAAAAAATACAAATTAAATTTAAAAATTAAAATATTGGAAAGTCATACTCAACCATTTTCTTTCCCCTGATGGTCTCCTCTGTCTCCCACGGGCCTCTTCCTTTTTGAGATTTATCTCAGATGGTATTGGTTTTCTAGGAGAGTATTATCTTCATGACTATTTGCCTAAGCACGTTGGTCATGAAACTCCTCTCCAAAGGTTTATGGCAAATTGTCCTCCCTTTTAAGGAAAATATAGAATGAGGATCATCCCTACTAGTGTAAATAATGATCGTATTTAATACATTCTTGTATTTTACTTATTTGTGTAGATGCTTATTTCCCTTGTTGAAGTTTTGATATCTTGAGAGTAAGGATTATCTTATTCAACTTGTGTAGCTACCATACTAATGTAATACCTTATACACTGCTTGCACTGAGTAAGTGGTTTAATTGAAGACACTGAGAAATAATCAGGAATTTTAAGAAGAGTATCTATGCTAGGGTTCTCCAGAGAAACAGAACCAATAAGGCATATGTATATATATCAGCTGTACTGAGAATTTCCTTCACGTATATCCTTTGTTGGACCCCTTTCCTGAATCCTATGTGTTCTTTTATCTTATATTATATGTGTATTTGGTAAAGAACACACTCCAGTAGCTTGTGAGAAAGGGTACGGGGAAGAAATAATATTTTTAGAATTTTGAATGTCTGCAAAAAAACTTTATTCCATACATAACTACCTGAAATTTTATCATTATTATATAGAATCATTTTCACTCAAAAAATTATTTCACCATTATCTTCTTGCAGTGCCAATTAGATTTTTTTCCTGTATTTTTCTTTCTTTCTTCTTTTTTTTCTTTCTTACAATCTAGAAGCTTCTGTTTCTATATCCCTCATTTCTGACAATTTCACAACAATATGCTTTTGTTAAATAATTCTTCTGAGCACTCAGTGGGCCCTTTTGTCTGTAGGCTAATGTTCTTGTATTCTGTATAAAGCACCTTTACAACAACATCTAGACTAGTGTTTGATCAAACAACTGACCCCAGGTTTACCCAAGTTGACATGTGAAATCAAATATCACAGGGCACCCTTATATGTAATCCCTGCATTCACTGTAGCACTTTTCCCCTGCATCTGTCGAGTCCATGCACTCTCTGGTTTAACTTCTAAAGAGAAAACTCACCGTCTTCTCTCAAAATGCAAGAGGGAAAATCTTCTGGTTTGGGAGGGGGTTAACTATTCCTCACACCTGACTTCAGAAAACTCTGGAATCTTCAATTCTAAACCTTTCTTTCTAGATTTATACCACTCGTATCAATCAGCTTACTGTTGGCCTCTCTACTGCAAATGCTTAGGTTTTACTTGCAGACATACCATTGACCTCCATTTCCTCTTCTATCTTTTCTTTTATTTCTTTTTTAGGGATTTCAGAAGGGAAAAAGTGTTCAACTCTGCTTAACTGATATGTTATCTTGGTAGTTTCTGGGTTATAATCTTTTCAGCCAAATCCTTACAGCTTTCCTCTGATTTCCCCTCTGTTTCTACAACCCTGGTCTCTTTTATCAAAGTCAGTCTTGTTGCTTTTACTTTCAAATTGACCCAGAACTGGACCACTTTTTACTGCCCCACTCACCCATTTTTATCTTCCTTTTGGTTTAGCTGACAAGCATCCTAAACTTTCTCTCTCCTCTTTATTCTTCTCTAGTCATTTCTTAATTTGCAGCCAAAGGGATGCTGTTCAAACTTTAGTTAAACCATATCACTTCATCCTTTACTGACTTCCCATTATTGTGGGTAGAAAACATGGCCCACATGAACTGTAACACCCATGATCTCTCTCTGACCTCATTTCCAAGAGTCTTTGGATCATTTGTTCCTTTCCAGACTACAGTATAACTAATGTTTCTCACATTGTTCAGTGCTCTGTCCTGGGCACATAGGGCGGTGTCTCCCTAGTATATGCTCCATCTGTGTTCCCCTAAGTAAGAAATAGTTACATTTAAAAATTACCTCAGGGGCGGGGCACCTGGATGGCATAGTCGGTTAAGCAACTGACTCTTGCTTTTGGCTCAGGTCATGATCTCAGGGTTGTGAGATGAAACCCATGGTGGGCTCCATGCTGGGTGTGGAGCCCACTTCAGATTCCCTTTCTCCCTGCCCTCTGCCCCTCCTGCTGCTTAAGCTCTCTCTCTCTCTCTCTCTCTCTCTCTCAAAAAAAAAAAAAAAAATATATATATATATATATATATATATATATATATATATATATATCTCCCAGTGGTATTTTCTTCTATTTAGGTTCAGGCACAGTGCAAGTCTGTGAGTGCTCCTTTGGTGACATACAGAGAGGATGTAGTTTTCACCCTGCCAGGGAGGAAAGAAAATAGTGATCTAAATGCCTAATGGATTTTTTTTTTTTTTGACAAAACAAGATATTCTGTACACATGGGTGTAGCATATGGGAAGGTCAAATGTGTTTGTGGACCTTTATTTTTTCTTTTTGGTCCTGCATTCTAGCTTCAGAAATTACTTTGAATTTTTTGGGTGGGTTTTATTGTCACTTACTGTGAAAGTTACATTGAAAAAAAGGACCCATATCCTGAAGTATCTTTATCATAAACAGATGTTTCACAGTAGCCAGCTCTGCAGTACGCACATTAAAATGCACTGCTGCAACTTGAAGCTTTCTTTCTACTTCTTTAAACACATCTGAGAGACCTAGATCATATACCACAGGGGAGAAGCTCCATGCTAGTGTGTGTGAGTAGTGGGGCATGGAGGGAGAAGCATGGGGTAGGTTAGGAGGGATGAATTCGTAAGCCTCCAGACTCCTGCCTGCCTTTCTCATCTGTGGTTGTAAATATTACTGGCCCCTACTAGACTATTGCCCATAGATTCTTGTCCCACTTTCTTAAAAAACATTATTAAGGAAGGTGCATATAATGAAACCTCATGTATTATTAACCTAACCTTACTATGAATGTACAAGGAATAGGCTTAATTCAACTAAAATTTATAGGCAATTTGTTAAAGCAGCAGTGCACATTAGAAGGTACATTAGAGCCACATTGGTTTTAATATGCCATTCAATAACTTGAACAGAGGTTAAAAATGCTGCTTAACCTCCATTAAGTATTTTAAAAATGCTTTAATTTAAAATTATTTGGAGTGTGTGTACATATATGAATGTACACATACCCACACTAATAAATATAGCACTAAATATGTTTTCCCAGTTCGTTTTTTCAGTGCTGGATGACCTCGTAACGTTCAACAGCAAGCACTTAATCAGAGGCTAGGCCGAGAAATGCAGGGAAGGATGTCAAGGCATCCTGAGCCAATGACCCACCCTTGTCCTTGAGAACCAGAGGCAGAGAGGGTTTATTGAGGACTCTGCAGCTCTGGAATAAAATAAAGGCTAATTTATAATGAAAACAGCTTTGTATGACATGTTTTGTGCTAATAGGACAATTCCTCATGCTTCCCTCTGATATTTACTTTTGGTTTTGTTTTATAATTCATATAGACTATTAGAAAGTAAAACAAAGTATCTTGTTTCATTAAGAAGCATATCATATTTGTTAAGTAATGAGCTCATAAACCAGAATTGCATGCAAGACTCTGCCAGTGGAATCAGAATTAGATGGCTGATATTCCATTAAAAATCAGTGCATCAAAGTTGAGGTCCGGTTATGCCACATATCCTAGTGTTTGGTGAAACAGCTTTGGAGATTAATATGTTTTCCACAGAAAGACCTGAGCCTCAGAATAAGAGCCTCTTCCATGATAAACCACCAGGAAAGAATTTTGTCATAAGCAATAGGGACCATAATCCCAGGCACATCTGTGTGTGTGTGTGGCGGGGTGGGGGTGGGGGGTAGTACATTGACAAGTCATTATTTAAACTTTAACTTAAGGAAAATCTCACTTTCCTAGAAAATTGCCTCATAAAAATGGCAATGATGATAATAGATAATATTTACTGAATGTGTACTGTTTGTTTGCCAGACCCTGGGTTAGGGTTTTATCTGAAAAGTCCCATTGAATATGCACAATATTTATATGCTGGAAGGACCAGTATTTTCCCACTTTATAGTAAGGGAAATGGATTCTAATTAAGTAAAAGAACCATTTATAAATCCACGTCCAACTGACCTCAGTGTCTGCACTCTGAAAGAGTAAACAATTTTTCTGAATAACTCAATATTTGTCAAAATCATTCACTCAATACATATTTGAGGGCGAGTTAAAAAAGATACTCTTACAAGTGTTTGTAGATTCCCTCTTTCCTCAGGCTCATCTCCACCCATGGGTCTAGCTGACTGCGTTAGGTCCTGGGGTATCTCTATTGTGTAATAGTCATAAAATGAAAATTAACAGAGTTCTGAGAGGCTACCATGATCTGGTAATGAAGAGTTGAACTGAGTTGCCTAGAAATGTAATGATTTCCATGGACTAAGTTGGTGAAATTTCTGATGGAGAAAATTTTCTGTTGGAGATGGTGACAATGGCATGAGAGAGAAACTTCAGAGCATATCATTGGTTAACCACTGAGACTGGGAAAAAAATGGGACTAAAGAATAAAAATGTATTAAAGTGTTTCTGTGGATTGTGAAAACACTTATCTATGTGTTATAATTTCTAAGACATAGTCACAGCTGTCATTATTTATATTCATTGTTGTTATTGAATTTGATTTTTAAAGAACATGCATTTGGAGGCCTTTCATGCATATTCCCATAAATAGAACAACTAGGTTTTTATAAAACAGAAGAGTCTAATACAATGTTTTCATTTATGTGAGCATGTTATTAGATCCTTGGCCCTAAGAACAGGAGATATAGTTTTGGGATGACATTTTTTTTTTCAGAAGTTCTTTTCTATCTGTTGATATGACAAAGATTACATTTCATATATATTGTTCCTGATTCATATACATTCCCTGCTACCCTTCCTGATGGGCTAGGCCACTCTGACCAATCATTTTATGACTCACAGATTTATCTTTACTATGTTTCTTTAAAGTGCTAAAAAGATCATGTCGTATTTTAAGGGGTAGCATATCCAACTGGCCAGGTACCCAGCCACCTACTCATCTAGCCATCTACCCATTTCATTCACATATCCATATTTTCAATAAACATCTATTGAACATAAAGTACCAGGGGCTATGTTGGTGTAAGATATACAATCATCATTATATTAAGGTATCATGCTTTAGTAGGAGAAATGGACCTGTATGTAAACATAACACAGTAGGTGCAGTATTAGAAATGTCTGATATAGAGAAGTGGTAAAGTGAAGGAATTGATTCATTCTTGAAGGATGGGCGATATGGAAGACTTAGTTGAGCACATAATTCTTAAAAGTAAACTCCTGTTTACTTTTGATAAACTAATCATGGAGAGTATAACAGTTCAGGAAGAAGGAAGAGGAGCGGAGATTTTAAAACATATCTAAACTAATTGAGAAGAGTTTTTTTTTAAAAAAAACTCTTAAATAAGAAAAAGTATATCTTGGGATGAGTAATATTAATATTTATGCACTTATTGACATTTGGTCAACTCTATAAACAATAATTTTAGCATTATTTTTATGTAAAATTACCACAATGGAAGAAAATTATTATTGCTTTAATTTGAAAATTAGCATCACTTACCATAGTTATTTCTGAAAATGTTGATTTTTAAAATCATTACTAAAAAAGTCTTGTTGCTTGGTGTAGGTGAGCCACAGATTTCTCCCTAGACTCTTTTCTTAGCATTATGTCCATTCTCTGGCTTAAGGTGAGAATCATTTCTTCTAAATGGCTTATAATTAGTGCTTAGCCTCAGCTCTGCCCTCCTTTCCTGAATAAGGCCTAGGGGTTAAACTTGTTTTCTTTCTCCCATTTCAAGACCGTGGCAAAGCCTGGTTGTTCATGGTCCTCAGGAGGGACATTGCTAGGAAATGGGCTCTTCTTTTATGCCCAGGACAGTGCTGTGCTGTGCAAATAGCCACTACAGGAGATAATACCAGTTGCCTTGCTAATAACTTTGAACTCTAAGGATTCTGCGAGTCTTCTCTTGGATAAAGCGGCACTATTTTGTAAAATGGGTGACTTTTTGCTTTAACTGCAAAACACCTTGTTTTCCCCATTCAGCCTGTCTTGTTTGGGAGCAAGGGTTCTCTGAAATAAAACTGGGGAAAGTCACAAACTTTAGTGGGCTGATCTGTGCTATATCTATGCGAACTCTCAGCACTACAGTAATGTAAGGTAATAGCATTGTCCTAATGACCGTGCTTCACAATGTGGTACGAAATCATTCATGGAGAGAAATTTCAAAAAGATCAGTTAAAATGTTACGGACCTGAAGATGTGGAACATGAAGTGGAGCTAATGGAAGAAGATCAGAAATGTATTGAGTGAAAGAAAATTAAGGTCAGTTATCTTTAAGCCACACTCTGGAGTTGAAGTTTAAGTAGGAGGGAAGAGAAAATGTTGTTTTCTATAGTTGGAAGTCATAAAAGGAGAGGTAATGGTCTAGAATTAGGCACATTCAGGTAAGGCAAGAAGTAATCACTGAGCAGGAAGGTACCTGAGTCATCCTAATTAGAACTGCTTAAAAATAGGACAACGAAAATACTGGTGGGATTAACCTTTATAATCGTGCTCCAGAGAGGAGGAGGGGAATTAACCACAAGGCGAGTTCTAATACAGGCATTTCCTTGAAGACCTACCTCCAGGTTGCAGCTTCCCTGTTTTTTGTTTTGTTTTGTTTTGTTTTGTTTTGTTTTTCATTTTTGTTTTTCTCTGCTTATATTGCTGATTTTTCTATGGCAGTTTTTATTTTCTAAATGTTGGGCAACCCAATTTTCTGCACCAAAATATACTCCCCTCTTGTCTTTACAGATTTATCTAATAAATCATTTCTTGTAAAAAAAATCATCCCTAATCATTCTAGAGTTCTCCATGGCTTGAAGCTATTGCAGTAAGTCCAAATTAATTCTACTTCTAAGTATCTGTGCTAATGGGTAATTTATCCAAATTGGAGAGCTGTTAGTACATTCATGATGGCATCATCATGAATTTAAGGACCTAGGTATCTTCACAGGAAGAAAAATACATGGAATCACAACCACAGTGGTCTTGAATTCAAAATAAAAGCCTTTGAAGTATGTGACTTTGATCGTATGATGAATCAGGTATGAGAATATATATTAATTTGCATAACTATTTCTGGAAACTCATATAAGGCAGATTGCTATCGATGGATACAAAGAAGCAAATGACATAATATATTGTCAATTACTCTAAAAAAATGACAAGATCAGTCAGCTCTTTCCAACAGATTGGAATGGCACTGATTTTGAGTTTCTTCCTTTTCTTTGAGCACGATCTTTTTCTATTTGACTATTTCTGAAGCTTTCTAAGAGAGAATATGCTGGGCCTAAGAGAAGAAAAACAAATTGTTGATGGCTATGAAAGAATGGCCTGTTTTCAACCAGAGCCTCAACTGAGATTTATAATATGTTCCAATTAGTTTTTGTTTCTCCCTATAGCATAGTTACACACAGTGGATCCACTTTGTGTTCATGTTCTTTTTCTCTTTCAATATCAGTGATATAGACCTAAATTAGTGATCATGACACTTATAGAGATCATTTTCACTTGTCAGAACTTTATTGATTAGAATCATTCTTATGAAACTCAATACCAAAGAAACAAACAATCCAATCATGAAATGGGCAAAAGACATGAACAGAAATCTCACAGAGGAAGACATAGACATGGCCAACACGCACATGAGAAAATGCTCTGCATCACTTGCCATCAGGGAAATACAAATGAAAACTACAATGAGATACCACCTCACACCAGTGAGAATGGGGAAAATTAACAAGGCAGGAAACAACAAATGTTGGAGAGGATGCGGAGAAAAGGGAACCCTCTTACACTGTTGGTGGGACTGTGAACTGGTGCAGCCACTCTGGAAAACTGTGTGGAGGTTCCTCAAAGAGTTAAAAATAGACCTGCCCTATGACCCAGCAATTGCACTGTTGGGGATTTACCCCAAAGATACAGATGCAATGAAACGCCGGGACACCTGCACCCCGATGTTTATAGCAGCAATGGCCACAATAGCCAAACTGTGGAAGGAGCCTCGGTGTCCATCGAAGATGAGTGGATGAAGAAGATGTGGTTATGTATACAATGGAATATTACTCAGCTATTAGAAATGACAAATTCCCACCATTTGCTTCAACGTGGATGGAACTGGAGGGTATTATGCTGAGTGAAGTAAGTCAGTCGGAGAAGGACAAACATTATATGTTCTCATTCATGTGGAGAATATAAATAATAGTGAAAGGGAATAGAAGGGAAGGGAGAAGAAATGTGTGGGAAATATCAGAAAGGGAGACAGAATGTAAAGACTGCTAACTCTGGGAAACGAACTAGGGGTGGTGGAAGGGGAGGGAAGGGAAGGGTGGGGGGTGGGAGTGAATGGGTGACGGGCACTGGGGGTTATTCTGTATGTTGGTAAATTGAACACCAATAAAAAATAAATTAAAAAAAAATAGAATCATTCTGCAATCCCTCTCCCTCTTGTTTCAATAAAATTCCTTGTAACATTATGGATGTGCTTATGTGTGTGTGTGCGTGCACACATAGCACACAACACCAAGAACCATTTCTCCCTCATATACCTGCTCCATCCTTCTAGTGTCTAATGCCTTTCTTAATTTTATAGCTATTGATTATATGAAATTTTGAGAAACTTGAAAATATTTGAATCATATTTTTGTTTCCTTCTGCTATAAGAAACAAATACAGGTTTTATAATTAACCTAAATTCTGTGAGTTTTAAAATGGAATACATATGGAAATCAATACCTATTTATAATTTGGTACATTTGTGTGAATGCATCAAATGTTTAGGGAGTGCCTACTTTGTGACAAGCACTGTCCTGGGTGCTGGGCAGGCAGTGGTGAATTCATCAGACAATGTTCCTGCCTTCATGGAGGTTACAATCGGGTGAAAATGAGTTTAATTATAATTTTCATGAGGAAATAAATTTCTAAAGGAAATAAGAGGGATGCCTGGGTGGCGCAGCGGTTTGGCGCCTGCCTTTGGCCCAGGGCGCGATCCTGGAGACCCGGATCGAATCCCACATCAGGCTCCTGGTGCATGGAGCCTGCTTCTCCCTCTGCCTGTGTCTCTGCCTCTCTCTCTCTCTCTCTGTGACTATCATAAATAAATAAAAATTAAAAAAAAAATAAAGGAAATAAGATGTTTTGAAACTGGAACAGGCATGTTTAAACTGGCCTAGGATAGGTTACTCAAGGAAGCCACAGACCTGATGTGCATAGAAGAGAGCTAAGCAGAAAAAAATGGGTCAAAATCGTTTCAGCAGACAGACCTGCCAATGAAAAGGCCTTAAGATATCAAGAAGAGATATGACTGGAGCAGACTGAGTTGGGAATTAACAGTGAAATGAAACCAATATAGAGGTGGGACCTGCTGGGGCTGGAGGCTGGGTTAGGGACTTGGATTTTTATTCCCCAAAGAGAAGAGGATGTTATCAAACAATTTTCAATAGAGGAACGAGGTGTTCAAACTACACTCTGAAAAAGGTTGTTCCAGCTATACCATGAAGAATAGATTGGAGGGGGACAAGAGGGATACCATGAGATAAGATGGCCTCTGTAGTTGAGATGAGTGTCAATCTATTTGTTGACTACTATTTGGGGAAAGTTTGTTAACCATCCTAACCTTCAGTGTTCTCATATATGTGATGGACATAATAAGAATACCTGAATTACCAGCACTCCCTTGAGGAGTGAGGTCATGAATATAAGGCTCTTACCATTGTCTCTGGTCTATAGCATGAACTATAATAAACTTGGTGGTGGGACACCTGGATGGCTCAGTGGTTGAGTGTCTGCCTTTGGCTCAGGTCATGATCCTGGGGTCCGGGGATTGAGTCCTGCATTGGGCTCCCTGCAGGGAGCCTGCTTCTCCCTCTGTCTATGTGTCTGTCTCTGTGTGTATGTGTCTCATGAATAAATAAAATATTTAAAATCAAAATAAAAAAAAAAAAACTTGGTGGTGACTTTGACTAGGGAGATGGCAATAGGGATGGAGGGTAGAAAGTTTAAATTTTTTGGAAGATAATATCCATAGGATATGGTAATTAGCTAGATGTAGAGGTAGAGGGATGTGAAGGACTCAAGGGTTTCCAGTTTTAGCAAACTACAGGATGCTCAGTTAAATTTAAATTTTAGATAATCATACATTTTAATATAAGCCAATATCACAGACTTTTACCAAAAAAAACCTCATTGTTTATCAGAAATTTAAATTTAACTGGCCATCTTGTACTTTGGCCACCTTTCCAAAGATGTCACAGGGTTTAGGCTGAGCAGCTGAATGAATGATGGTACTATTTGCTGGAATGGAGATATTGAAGGAGGACTGGTTTCTAATGGAAAGATCATGAAGTAGATTTTAAACATACTGAATTTTAGTTGTCTTGGAGATGCCCAGGTATAATGTAAATTATTTACTCAGCCCTTCTCTGTTTGTAACTGATACACTAGGTAAGAGCAGCTATGACCACATTTGTATTGGGAATTTGGAAGTGCTGTGATAGCATTCTGGTTTTAGGTGTAATTAACTATCTTTTAAAGAAAAGAATGGATGGGAAGGCTACATAAAAACTTTTCATTTCTTCTTTTCCAGGTTTTTATATTTCTCCAGGCAATGCCACTGGCTGCCTGCCATGTTCATGCCACAAAATGGGTGCAGTTCATCACATCTGTAATAGCCTAACTGGTCAGTGCATTTGCCAAGATGCTTCTGTTGCTGGGGAAAGTTGTGACCATTGTAGAGACCTTTACTTTGGATTTGATCCTCAGACTGGAAGGTAAACATTTGTAACAATATTTATTTATTTTTTTTTTAATTTTTATTTTGTAACAATATTTAAATATTTATATTGGATTATATTTGTAATTAATTTTTCTCCTAACAATGATTTATTTGTCAGTATTTTTTGTAAAAAGAAACATTGTCTTTCCTCCCTAGTTTGTTGGTATAATTTTGACTCTTTGATACCTGCATCATTGAACATAATAGTAATCTTTGAATATTTCCTAGAGTTCCAATGTATAGGTTGCTGTATGTTGACAGATAGCCCTAGTATTAAGGTCTGGGAATACTTAACTAGATAAAATCCTTTTCCCTCAAAGAACTTGCAATTTGGATGGATAAAGACAGGTAAAGAGATATTCATAGAAGTAAATGTGTGCACATGTGCACACACATACACAGTACAAGGGCTGGGATACGCAGCCTATGTGTGTAGAACCTTTATTTTACATGACCCCTGAATTTATTGCCTTTTTACAAAAAATGTATCCATTTCTGTTGTCCTGGCCTTTCAAATTTAGATTTAAATGCCAGCAGGAAAAAAAGAAAAAGAAAGAGAGACAGAGAGAAAAAAAAAAAAAAAGCAAAAAAAAAAAAAATCAGAAAAAGAAGACCAGCAGATGCAAACATATTTTTGAATTAAGTTATATGATTTTTTCCCTAGTGTGTAAAGTATATTTTGAAAGTAAATTACCCCCTTTTCAAAGTTACGCAGTCTTTAAAGTTTTATATCTCATTTCCTGTATATCTGTGGGCATTTATTTTCATGCATTTATGCTCATTGCTGTATTTTTGAAAATGTGCTGGAATACCAATTCCATGTGTGTTTTTTGGGTCTAGTCAGATTCTAAGTTTGTCTAGGGTTGGGACTATACCAGTGAATTCTTTGGAATTCCTATCCCTAAGCAACTAGTAATATGTTCTGTACACACCAATCAAAGCTGTTTCTCAATGTGTGTGTGTGTGTGTGTGTGTTTATAAATATAATTGCTAATTATTCAAGAGTTTGAGATTATCTGGGCTCTTTTCAACTCATTGTCCCCTGCTGCCTACCTTTTGGCTGTTACACTCTTCATTAACACCTCGATTAGAGTGTGGACAGGGTGACAGGGTAAATTATTGAAAAAGAACTCAAAACCAGTGCATCTGGCTTTCTACTAAAATCCAATGCGATTTAAAATCTTTAACATGACATTTAAAATATTTATTAAAATGATTATTTTTCTTATTAGACCTTTTTTATTTTTATTTTTTTATATACCTTTAAAAAGAAAAACAACATCCTGTTCCTCTTCTGTTACTATTGGAAGGAATATCATCTTGGTAGTCTGAGAGCATTACCACTCTTTTCCACAAATACTCAATCACTGTGAATGAGTATAGAAAACACATGATACAGTAAATGTTAAACAAAAACTATTATCTGTAATTCAGTAGTAAAGTTAGAACTGGTTACTGTACATACTGTCTCCTCTACATAATTTTTGTTGAAAGACCATCTCACAAATTCCCCAGTTGGAATTCTTAGGTTGGCTTGTTTCACTTCTGGCCACCTCTGTCTTTAGGTTTCTTACATTTTCCATAGTTTACCAGAGAAAGGACAGCCTGGGTGGCTCAGCGGTTTAGTGCAGCCTTCAGCCCAGGGCATGATCCTGGAGACCTGGGATCGAGTCCCACATCGGGTTCCCTGCATGGAACCTGCTTCTCCCTCTGCCTGTGTCCCTGCCTTTCTCTGTCTCTCTCATGAATAAATAAATAAAATCTTAAAAAAATAATTACCAGAGAAAAATATTTCCCCCAAATACTCTTGTCCTTGGAATACTCATGCACATCTATAATGTTTTGTGCCAACCTCTTTCCCATTTCCCTCCTACTGATCCTCCTCATTGTTCTTCCCAGTGTTACTAGTAAAACCACTGATGAATGGTAGAGAGATTTCTAATGGTCTGAGCTGTTTCACTTAAATTTAAGTGAATCCCGATTCCTCCATTACACTACTCATCTGCTCTTCGATGCTCTTACAGTCAAGCTGACCTTTATCCTGGTCTGCTTCCCTCTAATTTATGTACCCATCCCAGTCCCCACCCCAGTTGAATTCAGGATCAAGAATGATGTACAGAATAGTATGCTATCACCTATCACTCTGCAGTAGGACTCCTGAAAACTGGGACAGGACTGCCTGCATTAAAGACTGGATTTAAATGTTAACCTAAATTGATAAGGAAAATGGAGAGCCAAAACATAACAAAACAAAACAAAAAGCAAAAAAACTTCAAAAAACCAAAACCCATCATTAGAAGGTGCTGAGGTAGAAATCAGGAAGGCAGAACTCAGTAAGATACAAAGGAATGGGTGCAATTGGAGTCTAGGACAGAGCCAGAGTGTGAAAAGCCAGGTAGATCCAACGAGCAAAGATTCAGGGTAAGTATGGATTCAAAGCAAAAAGATTCATGAGAAATTTTATATAAATATAATTGAATATCTTTATGTATTAGTTGACTCCTCATTATATGAGTCAGATTAGGAACTACCTTTCAAAAATTACAAATTCTCCTCTGAAATAATACTACTTTTGTTCCATACTCATTGTTCTTATCTTCAGACTTCCAAGTTTCCATTCACTAAGAACTTGATCAGAGAGATGGTCTTTTTTCTTCTCACCTCTCATTGATTTAATTCCCATTCCAGCAAACAATTTTCATGAACATAACTGGGTATTGTTTTGTGTTTGTTTTTGTTTTATCACTCTGAACTTTTCCACTTCTCACATCTTCCTAATATCAGAAATGGTACTCTATGAACACATCATCTTTCCAATCCTCTTGTTTCCAAATTCCCTCATAGTTAAAAATATATTTTATTTAAATTCAATTTGCCAACATATAGTATAACAACACCCAGTGCTCATCTCAGTAGGTGCCCTCCTCAGTACCCGTCACCCAGTCACCCCATCCCCCAACCCACCTCCCTTTCTACAACACTTTGTGTCCTAGAGTTAGGAGTCTCCCATGGTTTGTCTTCCTCTCTAATTTTTCCCCCACTCAGTTTCCCTCCTTTCCTTTAAAGTCCCTTTCACTATTTCCTATATTCCACATATGAGTGAAACCACATGATAATTGTCTTTCTCCAATTGATTTATTTCATGCAGCATAATACCTTCCAGTTGCATCCATGTCAAAGCAAATTTTATATATATAAATAATTATATATAAAAATAATTATATATATGAATAATTATATATATAAAGTACATAATTATTATATATATAAAACATCTTTTTAATCTAAATGTGAGACAGGAATCCATGAAAATCCTAGAGGCAAATTCCCTCATAATTGACTCCCAACTTCTCTCAAAGCCCTCATCTGTTACCCCTACCTAATTCTCTTGATCAGTCCCATTTCTAACTTTCTCACCTTCTAGTCTGAGGCAAAACCACCTTAATCCCAACCCTCTTGAATAATCAGCTCCAAGAATGGTGACCCTGCTCCTGCTCCAAGCCTGGGAGGACTTGAAGACCATGTGTCTGTGCTGATTGGAACCACTGCCATGCATTTACTTCTCATCCTCTTGCCTTCTCTCCCCCTTTAAACTATTTCAGTCTCTTCAGGTTCTTGTCCTTGCAGCTAATCTTGTCCTCTGCTTCATAGACTAAATAGAACCAGACATAAATTTCTCCAGATTATCTTCTCTCCAGCTCCAATTGGTCTACATTGTTGCTCATTCCCGATATTAAATCTAGTCTTAGAAGAAAACAACATATAATTCTTAATGACATATTTCCTGTTCTTGATGTGTCCCCTTCCTATTTTTCTCCCCTTGCTCCCCAACCTGTGTCCCATTTACATCTTCTTCCCTCTGAACTTTGTTCCATAAAATCCTCCCCTTATTTTATCTTAAAATCTCTCCCCACTGGCTGTATCATAACTATCTATAAATATGTTCTTCATCCCCATCCTAAAGCCTCTTCTTTGGACTCTGCCCTGCCCTGTGAGCCCTGGGAGTTGGTCTCTACTCTTTAGCTATTTAATCAGTTACATTTACCAAGAGTAATCTTTTTCTTCTACATTTTTCCTACTTCTCATTCATTCCTCACTCACCAGATTTAGTGCAAGCATTAGCAGAACTTGCAAAATTTGGACAGCTAAGAGCTAGTTAGATGACTTAAAACACTCATCCGAGTGAAACAAAAGAAGATAGCCAGATAAAGTAAGTAAAAATGGCTTAAGGAGAAGATAACCTTAGAGAGAGGGGTTTCATTGGAGGAAGAAAGCGGGGGTCAGTGGGTCATCCAATGAGATGGTCTTACGAGATGCCTTGCAGGGTGATATGTGTCTCCCAACGTTAAGGAGACCAGTGGACTGATACATTTCTTAGACCTGGAAAATCTGAATGAGGAGAAACAATCTGTCAGGGAAGCAAGAGAGAGTGGTTTGATGATTTTATACTCCCAGAGTTTCTCAGGCAAGGAAAAGAGTATATTTGTCATGATTAGATAAGGTCTACAAGGAAGAGAGACAGCATGGGGTTGGTTATCTTAGCACCTGTACAAAGGGCCACCCAGAAGGTCAAAGGTGTACAAATAGAAAAAAAATGAGATTCTGGTAGACTACCAAATTAGTTAGCAACCATTTGGAATAGAGATGCATCTGATTTCTCTAAAGTTACAGGTGAGAGATATATAGTAGAGGGAGAGAAATAAAAGAAGGAATCACAAAAGTACCACCTCCAGTGGAGTCAGCTTTGTACACTGTGGGATCAGAGAAAGCAGCCTGCTTTGGGTTGCTAGTCCTGGGTGCTCTTACCCCTCCTCTGGCCAATGCATGAGAGAAGATGAAAGTAATAAAGAGAACAGTAATAGAACTCTATCTTCTCTGGTTGTAGACTTGCTGTTCTCATCACAACCGAGCTAAAAAAAAAGAGGAGAAGTCTGTTCTTTGAAATATCTCTTCTTTGAATAGTTTGAAGTTGTCGGCTAACATACTGGACTGGACAATTTATTATCTGAATTTAGCCTATTTTTTTCCTTTCAGCTTTATTGTGGTATAATTGACAAAAATTGTATATATTTAAGGTGTACAACTTGAAGTTTTGATATACATATATATTGTGAAATGATCACTGCGATCAAGCTAATTGACATATCCATCTTCTTATGTCATTGCTGTTTTCTTTGTGTGTGTGTGTGTGTGTGTGTGTGTGTGTGTGAGGTGAGGAATTTTTCCATGCCCCCAGCCCCTGGCAAAAAATTTCCTACTGTCTATTTTTGTGAAATTGACTTTTTCATTTTTTTTCTTAGATTTTCTTAGATTTTTCTTAGATATTTTTCTTAGATTTTTTTCTTAAATTTTACATGTAAGTGACACAATACAGTATTTATATTTCTGTCTGACTTATTTCATTTCACTTAGGATACTGTCTTCTAGGTTCATCCATGTTGTTGCAAATGTCAGGATTTTCTTCTTTCTCACAGCTGACTAAATTCCATTGTGTGTGTGCGTGCGCACGCGTGTGTGTGTGTGTGTGTGAGAGACACATCTTCTTTTTCCATCCTTTGATGGACATTTAATTTGTTTCCGTATCTTGACTGTTATGAATGATACTGCAGTGAACATGGAGGGTGTAGATATCTCCTCAAGATCCTGATTTTATTTCCTTAGATATATACCCAGAAGTGGGATCTTATCATAAAGTCCTCTTTCTAATTTGTTGAGGAACTTCTATGCTGTTTTCCATAATTTCTGAAACAATTTACATTCCCACCAGGAGTATACATGGGATCCCTTTTCTCCACATCCTTACCAATAACGTTTATCTTTTGTCTTTTTGATAATAGCTATCATAACAGGTGTGAGGTGATATCTCATGGTGGATTTGATTTGTATTTCCCTGGTGGGTAATGATGTTGAGCACCTTTTCAGGTAGCTGTTGGCCATTTGTAGGTCTCCTTTGGAGAAATGTCTATTATTTTCCTCTGCTCATTTTTAATTGGGTTTCTTCCTTTCTCTTACTCTTTCCTTCTTTCATTCTTCCATTCTTTCTGTCCATCTGTCCTTCTGTCTGTCTCCCTCCCTCCCTCCCTTCCTTTTTTCTTTCTTTCTTTTTTGGATATTGAATTGTATGAGTTTCTTATATATTTGGTATTAATTCCTTAATAGATGGTTTGCAGATATTTTCTCCCATTGTATAGGTTGTCTTTTCTATCTGTTGATTGTTTCCTTTGCTGTGTAGAAGCTTTTCCTTTCAATGAAATTCCATTCATCTATTTTTTATTTTCTTGTCTGTGCTTTTGATGTCATACCCAAAAAATCATTGCCCAGACCAGTATCAAGCAGCTTTTACCAATATTTTCTTCTAGTAGTTTTACAGCGTCCAGTCTTATTTTTGTCTTTAATCCATTTTGAATTGATTTGTGTATATTGCCTAAGGGTCCAGCTTCATTCTTATGCATATGAATATCCTTTTTCCCAACACCATTTATAGAAGAGACTGCTTTGCTCCCATTGTGTATACTTGGCACCCTTACTGAAGATGGGTTGATTATATATGGATTTATTTCTGGGCTTTTTCTTCTGCTCCATTAGTCTGTCTGTTTTTATATCAGTACCATACAGTTTTGATTAATGTAGCTTTGTAATATATTTTGCAATCAGGAAATGTGATGCCTCTAGCTTTGTTCTTGTTGCACCTGTGCTTTACAATCTAACTGGGGCACCTGGCTGGCTTGGTTGGTTGAACGTCTGACTCTTGATCTTGGCTTGAGTCTTGATCAGGGTTGTAAGTTTTAGCCCCACATTATGACTTCTGGTTTTTCAATGTATCAATTATCATCCTCTCTATTTCTTAAAATTAGCTCTTTCTTTGACCTCCAAAGTCATATCTCTGATTTATCTTCTCTTTTCCTGGTAACTCCTCTTTTAATCTGCTCCTTCAATTTGTGTATTTGTGCTTATGATTTCAGCCATTATATAACATTAACAGCTCTCCAGTATATCATCATCTGTTCGGCTCCCTGCCATGAGTTTAGACCTGTTGTTACCTATCTTTCTGAGGTTTAAATTTGCGTGTCTTTCATCCTTAACAAGCCAATATAGAATTAATTCTCCTTTTTTAAAAGATTTTATTTATTTATCAAGAGAAAGAGACAGACAGACAGACAGGGAAAGGGTGAAGCAGGCTCCATGCAGGGAGCCTGACGTGGGACTTGATCCTGGGACTCCAGGATCATGCCCTGGGCCAAAGGCAGGCGCTAAACTGCTGAGCCACCCAGGGATCCCCAAACTAATTCTCCTCTACAGTACTTTCCTCATTTCCTCCCCAAAATGAAAATAAAAGTCTCATGCCATCCTATGCCGTCATCATTGTGGTAAAGGGATAGATATAAATCTTAAAATTCAAGTCATACTACCCATATGTGAGTAGGGCTTAGGATTCTAACAGATTAGACAGGATTGGCTCTGATATTGAGCATAGGCTGCCACTAGAAAGAACTATTGGGAGTAAGAGCTACCACATATAATGTAGCTTCTCTGAAATGAATAGAAAGAATAAAGCTTCCTATGACCATTTGGAGCCCAAGGAAATCAGCAGGATTTGTCCTCTGCTAAGTCAGTCATATAGAATGCCTGTGCTTTGAGTTGACCCTTTTATTCCACTGATGAGTTCGGCTGTGTCTTTTCACTTTAACGTTGATAATCATTACAGAGAAATCTTCTGGCACAGAAGGTCATAGAGAAAGATATTTCAAAATGTGACAATGAGAATTGCTTGAGTTTATACTTTTGCTCATCATTGAGAAGAGATAAAAATGGATTTTATTCTTTTTATGTTTTCCATTTCTTTCCTGAATGATATTGAAATCTCTTTGTTGACTTCTGGTTGTTATTGTGTGTATATACTAACACTGACTATTTTGAAAATGTACACAAAGATGACTAAAATTTATGAGATTCCATTTAGTAGAAGGAATTTTTTTTTGAAGGAAAAACTCACTTATAGTCTAAACATATACAGATGTACTGCATAGGAAAATAACTATTGGTGCCCTGATGACAAATTTTTTTAAAAAAGGAAGTCAATTAAAATCAATCAAATCTGTTTGACTTAGGTACTTTGGTAGGTACTTACAAATACAATTTTTTCCACCAATTTCCAAAATTATAAGCAGATTGTCAATATTGTTTATTATGCAAGGAGAAGATGCAAGTATCATTGTATCTCTTTTTTAATGATTTAGAAAATAAATTGACTTTCTCATCTGCTTTTTCCATTTATATTTTCAGGGGATCTTCTTTAACCCTCCATGAAGTTCACATATCACATCAGCTCTTCTCTGTGTTATTTTTATTGTACACAGTTATGTTTCCCATATATTTCCATTGGCTTATTTTCTAGACTTTTTGTATATTCCAAGTGCAAAATAAATAAAATAAGCCCTCACCCTAAACTGCAGCAACAACAGCAAAAATCCACCAAACACAACAATAACAAGCTGGAAAATCATTTGCCTGTTTTCATCCAAGTAGTTCGTTCTTCAAAAGTTACCTATCACAAAAAGGGGACATGTATTTTAAAAAGCTGATCCAAGTGCAAAAATCACTCTGTTTACCTCTGACATATAAAGCAAACATGATTTAATCAGTATCGAAAACAATGAAGCAAAAAAAGTCTGCCCACTGGAAAATCAATAAAGCAAAAAAAAAAAAAGTATATCGTATTTGTCTAAACCAAAAACAATGAGACAAAAATGGGCCACATTCAATTCATCTCAGTGGGTAGTTGAGACCCATATTTGACACACTGTATATCCTGGTGCTGTCCTCAACTTGACCTGTAAGTACAGTTCCTCCTTCCCATGGCCAAGCCTGTTCTAGTTCATCTGGTGTACCACTGTTTCTCTAACATACCACCCACACATCACAGTCCCATAAAGTTTATCCTCCAGTGACTTCTTCTCTCTGTATTAATTAGTTGTATTTTGTCTTTCTTAAGCCTTAAGGAGCTAGGAACTAAAAGTATCACTAGTGGTCTCCTACCAGCTGACATGCCCTGAACTGTAATTTTTTAAGATAGTAGGAAATTGGAATCTGGACTGGCCAGAGAATCTAAAGGCTTAGACTCCTAAAATATACAATAAAGTAAAATTCTTCTATGACCACATTATTTTTGGGTTTTCTGTAAACATTCTCCATTTGAACACTGAATTATAGATCTGGTCTGTTAATCATTTCACGTGCATATTACCAGTTGATCTCAATTGGTCTTTCTTTGAGAACCAGATCAATGACTTCAAATGAAAGCAGATAATATACTTGTCAACTTATATCTGTGCATGGTGTAGAGTAGGAATATTGGGGAAAGTGCCTCAGATTCATGCTCCACAGTGACTCTTCGTTAAACAGCTGGCTATTATCTGGGGTGATGGGATGTAAAAGGGCCATAAACCTCTCGTCGTCTAGCAATCTAGCCATACCACAAAGTAGTGACAGAGTTCCCTGAGAGAGAGCAGAAGTGTGCCAGGACCCTTGAGGCCTGCACTCAAGACCATCACATTGTTACCATGGTCTTAGTCTATTGCTCAAAGCAAGTCACAAACCAGCCCATATTCAGGAGTGGAAAAATAGATTCTGCTTTTGGATAATGGAATTGTGTAGTTGGTTTAAAGGGCCTGCATAAAGAGAGGGGGGAAGAATTGTGATCATTTTTACAATCTTCCATGATCACCACACAGTGTATTCTTCTTTCATATAGATTCTTTATTATTCTCTAAGAAATACTTGTTTTTATAAATTAGTAGCATAGTGTGATGTAATAGAATTAGCTCAGTGTTGGGCATCAGGATATCTGGGTTCCAGTTATGACTTCTCCACTTGACCAGGCATATTAGTTTCCTATTACTACTATAATAAATTACTACAAATGTAGTAGCGTAAAACAATGTGAATCTATTCTCTCACAGTTCTGGAGGTCAGAGGTCCCAAATTAACTTTTTCTGGGCTAAACTCAAAGGGGTCAGCAGGCCCATGTTTCTTTTGACTACTCTGGGAGAAAATCCATTTCTTTGCTTTTTCCAGTTTGAGAGGCCACCTACATTCCTTAGCTCATGGCTCCATCTTCATGTTCAAAACCAGCAGAGTCATATTTTCTCTCTTTTCTGACCTCTGCTTAGGTTCTTCCAACTTTTCACTCTGACTCTCACCTTCCTGCCTCTTCCTTGTGATTACACTGGGAACTTTTGGGTAATCTGGAATAATTTCTCCAATCTCAGAATTCTTAACCTAATACCATCTACAAATTCCTTTTGCCAAGTAAGATGTAACATATTCACAAGTTCCAAATATTAAGACTCGGACATTGTTGAACAGTCATAATTCAACCTACTGTACTAGAGTTCAGCCAACTATGGCCTGCAGGCCAGATCTGACCTTCCATTTGTTTGTGGGTATAAAGTTTTATTAGAACACAGCAATATTCATTCTTCATATATTATCTATGATTGCATTCATACTGCTATAGCAACAGAGGCCCGAAATGGCCTGATGGCCCAAAAAGCTTAAAATATTTACTGCCTGTTCCTTTATACATAAAGATTGCTAACCCTGTAACCAGATTCACTGTCACCTTGGGCACATTACTTATTTTCACTAAGCATAATAAAATCATAACTTTTTAGACTTGGAAAGAACCTTAAAGTAATTTTGGTTAGACTCTGCCCTGTACACCTTTTCAGAATAACTGGTTACTCAGCTTCTGCTTGAAAACATGGAACTAAAGAGAACCTCTCTGCCTCATGAAACAACTCATGTGTGTTTCAGACCACTCTAATTCTGAGAAAGATCATTTCATCCCTGTAATTTCTTTAGCCTAGTTTTACTTCTGCTTTCTGGGACCATAGAGAATAAGTATAATCTCTCTTCTACCTGAAGAATTCGAATCACACCTCAAAGTTATTATGTTACTATAATGTGGAGGTTAAGGAAAGTGACGAGGGTTTCTTCTAGATGTAGACATGTGATATTGTTAATATCGTGACTTTTCTGAGATTTTATTTCTTTTAAATATTTGGTGACCAGTCTGTGGGATTAGGTGGGGTGTCAAAAAGGGGGAAAGTGGTAAGGATCTCAGGTGCAGAATCTTGCTAAACAACCCCTTCTCTAAATGACCAGGAATGCCACCTCTCTGGACTCAGATGTCATTGTTGCAAGAGAGTCATTGTGCAGATTTAATCCTGATGAGTCTCTATCTGTGCCTGGGAAGGCTTTGCTAGAGAGGGTGAACTGGGCACCCTTAACTCCTCCCTTCTAGATGAGATGATACCATTCTCACTTCCTCTCCAATAAGCCAATGTGTCTGGATTTCAGTTCACACAAGTAGAATCCCTAAACCCCAAATCCCTCTCCTATAATTCTAATTCCAGCTCTAACAGAATCCAATGCTCTTCATAGGCTGTGACAAAAAGAAACCTAAGAACCTCAGTGAGAGGCTTTTCTACTGCAGAGAGGAAATATAATCTTAACCAAGGGGAAACCAAACTCCTCTCTAAGGCACTGTAGCTCTCACGAGATCCTCAACAAGAGGACTGAACTGAGAATTCTTCTGGCCTAAGGGTGTCACAGCAGAGGCCAATCTTGCAGAAAGCGGTCCTTTCCCTGGAGGGAGAGGTTAGCTAGAGGGACAGCTAAGCTGATCATAAAGGGCTCAAAAGAGCTAAATTGTCCTCAGAGCTACATGTCACATTTGATTTATCTGTGATGTCCTATTCTGAGTCTAAAGCTTTCTTAGTGCTATAGTCATTCATTCGTTCAGTCAACAATATTTACTGAACTTTACTGTGTGTTAGTCTTTGTGCTAGTGACTAATGAGAGAACACTCTTGGTCCAATTTCTCCAATTCACCTTAAAGCCTCTTTCTTTTTTATTCATTAATAATAATTAATAATCCTTGTCTAAATTCCCTCAGCAATTTGAGATTTCTTCCTCATCCATTCTTTAGGTTGAACGGTTGTCCCCATCACCTACCTGTCAGTAAATTAGAAAACTGGAGGTAACTTCATGTCCTTCTTTGTTTCTCTTTTCAATTTGTCTACCTCATAGTACTGATTTTACTTACTCAACATAAGTAAATCTATCCCTCTCCTTCCCATTGTCCCTCACCATTGCCCTCACCATTGTCACCATTTCACCTAATCTAGCAATATCTTGCCCTTGCTTACCTATCCTGCTTGGTTGGCTCTGTTACTCCTCCCTATTCTGAATTTTTATCCAAAAATTTTGAATTGATTATACTTTCATACCTTCTCCTGATGTTTGTTTTCTCCCCTTCTGACTTGCCTGGCATATTCCTGCTCAGCTTTTCATATTCAGCCCAACCATCTTCTCCAAGATTCCTCCTCCTCTTCCTCTTCCTCTTCCTTTCCCTCCTCCTCCTCCTCCTCCTCCTTCTTTAAGATTTAGTTATTTATTTGAGGCAGGGAGGGGTAGAGGGAGAGAAAGAATCCTCAAGTAGAGTTCCCACTGAGCGCAGAGCCTGATGCGGGCCTTAATCCCGGGACCCCGAGATCATGACGTGAACCAAAATCAAGACTCAGACACTTAACCAACTGAGTTACCCAGGCACTCTCAAGATTCCTTTTTTTTTCCCTTTTCCTTTTTAAAGATTTTATTTATTTGTTTTAGAGAGAGAGAGAGAGAGAAAGAGAGAGAGAGAGAGAGAGAAAACACAAGCAGATGAAGGAAGAGGGACAAACAGACTCTGTGATGAGGACAGAGCCTGACGCAAGGCTCAATCTCAGGACCCTGAGATCATGACCTGAGCCGAAATCAAGAGTCGGGCACTCAACTGACTGAGCCACCTGGGCATCTCCCCTTGGGAATGGCTGTGCCATTCCCTGCCACCAGACTGGATAGTTGTCTTTCAACTATCAAATAGTCTATATACATCTTTATTAATGCTGTATTTTATATTCCTCACTACACTTTGAGTTCCTTGAAGACAGGGACAATTCTATCTTATCCCTTCTTATATCCTCAGTGTCTCTTATGGTCCTGAAACATAATTGGACCTCAGTGAATATCATTTATGTCAATCCGTGTATTTAAATACATTTGATGGTACTCATGAGTTGAGGTCCCAAATAGAAGAGAGGTGTTGAAAGAGAAATGTCAATAAAGTGATGTATATTCTGGAACATATCCTTAGACCTCCTGCAGATGATGAAGCTTCTGACAATGAAATGCATCATTGAAACACACTCCTTCATTAATAGTGATGTTTTGCAATAATAATAAGTAGGATAGCTCTTTCTCTTACTTATAATTGCACAACTGGACTAAGTTCCTGGAAAGGAAAATATATGAGATGTGTGATTTAAGAGACAGAAGCAAATTAACTTCTTTTCCATTGTACTCAGTAAACACTGAGCTACAAAGGGGCCCAAACAGAACTATAATAGCAGAGTGCTGGCAGAGATTAGCGATGCTTTACTCCTGTTTTGTTTACCATAATGAACTGGTCAATAAACATCACAAATTGTTTATCTATATAAATCTTGACAGATTACTCTTTATGAAATCCATTTAGCAAGTGAGGTTTTCCCATAAGGATGAAAAATGAAGATTTTAAACAGATTGCGGGAGAAGCTCTGGCTGTACCAGGAGAGTCAGTGTAATAAAGGTTTCTTTATATTAATATTACAAAAACCATTTATCCTGACAAAATCAATATCACAATTCATCTTAGTTTGGTGTTTCTCTTTCTAAGCTTAAAATGTCTTCTCCTTTATTATGTATAATTTTATTTTAATAAACGTGAAATATATTTCATTTAGGAGGTGCTCTTGAGAAGGAATAACTTATAAAATGACATCAAAGTTGTAGCTTATTTGCTAAGGAGTCTTGGAAATGTTTAAAATTATATTTGAGTGGCTGAGAAATTTATGGGAATTATTTTACTTAGGCCTTAATTACAAAATCATCCCTAGTCCTTTGAATTAGAAACAAACTGTAATATTCTGAAAAGTCTCCTATGAACTTCATTCAGGTAAAATTCTCTGTCACTGAAGTCTAACAATTATAACAAGTCAGATAAGTTAGATAGAACAACAGCTGGAATAAGAGACTATAAAACCAGGAATAGTCACATTTAATTACTCAAAATATTGCATGCTTTCCTAAGAAGCGATTTATTTATTCCATTTGGATTCAGAACTTAATATCCCATGGATATTGACGGAGCTGACTTGGAGTTAAGCATGTGGCAGCTAGCTGGAAGAAAATAGAACTACATCAAGGAAAGGAATTATGTTATACACTGGAAACTATTACTCTAAATGTACTGTATGTAAAATAAGTGTGATTGTCTCATGAGTGAATGGTAATAAAAACTGAAATACTCAAGAGACACTTATTCATGAGTAGTGTAGTGATATATATGTGCCTTGGGAGAAGCTTGCCTCTTATTGTTTACGCTTACCAATATTACATTAAAAGCCTACAAACAATATACTCTAAGTAATGGCATATAATGAAATTAAGAGCAAATCAAATATTTTGTTGCTTCTATAATTCCATTTTAATTTCAATGCATAATTTTCTTCAGCTCTGATACTTAAGTAGCCTAAATAAAACATCTATTTGAAATGGAGTTCTGAGGCATGTCTATTCATAAAGGACTTAATATAGTTGTTTGTAGGGGGAAAATGTCCTTTTATCGTGACATAAAAAAGGGCAAACTACAGTACTGTGGTTTTCAAGAGAAACTGTACTTTATTTATTCCCAAGGTGATATTAGTCCATAAAACAAATTTGCAGCTTATTTAGCAGTCCGTAGCTTTTATCAGCCTTTTTAAGGGTGTTGAATGATTACCCGAGAGATCATGCTGTAGAAGTTGCAGGGGGATAAAGAAACTCCATCCAACATCTTTATTAGAGAATAGAGGTGAATCCATTTAATGTTGTTTTAAATGTAGCGCATGGAAAGTTCCTGTTTACAAGTGAGTTGTCTTTTTCCATGTGCTGTTTTTGCCTCTCTGATACTTCATGGTGCCAAGATTGCTTATCCTGATCAATGACATTGGCATACACTAAGAATTTGAATAATTTACCCAGAGGAAGCAGGTTTGTCCTGGCAGGCAAAATTCCAGGACAGTGATTTTTTTTTTTTTTTTTTTACAAGCAACTTTAGGTCCAAGAAATTTAAGTTGGAATGAAGTTATCTCATTATATTTGTATCATTAACATCTTTTCATAAATCAGGGTAATGCTCTATTCTACAACCATTCTGGATAAATGAGTTTAGTGCATAAAACAGAAAATGAAATATAACCTATATTAAGGGCATCGACAGTACTGGAACATGTCTTCTTCAAACTCTTTTCTTAGTAATAGTCTTTATAAAACTAAATATAGAATTTTGAGATTTTTATGGAGATCCATGGTTATCACACCCAGTGTTCTTCAAAATTTGATAGATACTTGGAAAGATGATTTATGGGTACATAATCTAGATTTTTAGCTGTCAGAAGAATTGCTTTTTTTAAAAAAAATCTACTGTATTCTTAATTGAACAACTGGCATTCAAAATAATCCATAAGATGTATCGTGACACGAAAAAAGCAATATAATACTTTCTTGTGCTATTAATTAGTTTACAAAGGGAAGGCTGCATAGAGATTTTATCATGAGCAACATTTTGTTCAAGATTGTTTTTCTGTCTTGTTTGATGTTGTGTTTGTTTATTTGTTTAGCTCAAGTATTCTTTTCGATATATTGGCTAAAACAGATCATCTTATTTCACAGTTATTGATAGTCCTAACTTATACTATGAATTATTAATCAAAACATTATTCTCTTTGATGGTTTATTTGTCTTGTTTTTAGATGTCAGCCTTGCAATTGTCATCTCTCAGGAGCCTTGAATGAAACCTGTCACTTGGTCACGGGCCAGTGTTTCTGTAAACGATTTGTCACTGGCTCCAAGTGTGATACTTGTGTTCCCAGGGCAAGCCATTTGGATGTGAGCAATCCACTGGGCTGCAGCAAAAGTAAGTCAACTCTGGCCTGTACTGGTAGATGAAGCATCATGCAGGGAAAAGTGTCTTGTTACTTTCTTTCTCCATTGAGAACCCATCAGAAAGGCTTAGGCCCAGTGTGGAGAATTTAGGAGAAAAACGGGAAAAATAAGAGAAATAAGTAAGAAAACAATCAGGTTCCACAGCAACTGTACTGGATTTTGAGGCGGTTGAAGGCAGAGTGTAGCTAATGATTAACAAGACATATTCATGGGATCCCTGGGTGGTGCAGCGGTTTGGCGCCTGCCTTTGGCCCAGGGCGTGATCCTGGAAACCCGGGATCGAATCCCACATCGGGCTCCCGGTGCATGGAGCCTGCTTCTCCCTCTGCCTGTGTCTCTGCCTCTCTCTCTTTCTCTCTGTGTGACTATCATAAATAAATAAAAATTAAAAAAAAAATTAAAAAAAAAACAAGACATATTCAGATTTTGTACCGTGTAGTTTATCTTCAGTATCCTATGTTTTATTTTGTCTCTCTGGATGTTAGTATAAGTCAAATTGTAAGCATTTATGTTTCTTTGGCAAAGGACTATCATAATTGCCTTTCTGTGTAACTATAGTCTAAACATAAATCTGGATTTCAGTGAGTATTTAATTAATATTTGTTATTCATTGATTAACTATAGAATTGAGTGACTTCTGTGCAACAGGAATTCCAACATATAGCTTTGGATGTCAGTTGTAGATCATCATTTTGTGAGAATCTTACATAGAATATACTGAATCCTAGTGATTTCTGATTGGTTCTGCCACAAATTTTGTGTAAAAATATTAACATCTGCTCCACTTTTTTTCTAACTATTCTTACACCTAAGACACAGTCTAGGAACTCTACCTCAGGCAAAACTGGACAGTTAGGTTCATTGACTACCTGGCCTACATTTCTTAGTGGTAGTAGACATTTAGTTTTATGTTACATCTTTCTTTCCCTGGGCTAAGCCTTCTTGTCCTTCCAAATGCTTCCAATTTTAAATAGTTAAAAAACATGTATATTCATAATTGTTCTTTCATACACACACACACACACACACACATATTTAAATCTCCTTTTTAAAATTGTGATCATTGGTGTTAAACACATTTGTTCAACTACTTGCGGTGGTTGTTGCTGCTGCTGTGTTGGGTATGTGTTTCACAAAATTTGTAAAACACTGTGCAAAATTGGAAGCTCAGTAATAACAGAGGTAATTCATTAAAAAAAAATTAGACAAGATTCCTGACTTTGAAGAAGCTTGAAACATAGTCAGCAGAAGTGATGGATACACTTACAGTAGAAGGGAGTGGATAGGGGGCATAGGAAATGCTGGCTGTGGCAGGAGTTTGAAGAGAGCCTGCTTTCCTTGCTGTTCCACCTTGAATTTTACATGGTACTTGCCTTTTATCCTAGCAACAGCCGGAACAACCAGCTTCACAAAGATATGATGTTATTGAAAGGAATGTAGTGCTATCTATTGTTGAAACTGTGAACTACCTCGGGCTGGTATTTTCCTCTGTGTCCAACAGATGTCAAGCATGTGTTTTCCTTGAACATTAGAATGTTTCATGGTGTGCTTCTATACAGTTTGGGAACCACAGGATTATAACTATTATCTTTTCCACTTCCTTAGAGGCCACTGGCAATAGGTTATCAACATCATCTGTAATTCCACCCCCCTTTTTTTTTACGGATGGGGACTTGAGTTGGGATCTGAGCATGTAATTTCCAGAGTACTGGAGAATTGAATTCAGATAAAGTAGTTAGACCCTCTCTCATAATCTGCTTTCTTATTTCGTGATTCACTTCTTTCCTATCAGTATTTGTTTCATGCTTTCAAAACGATAGTCATTCTCCTTGAGAGAAGTAATACAAAATAGGTATTAATTGTGCTTTCTGTATGCTTTACTAGTGAATGGAGTGAAATTTCATTTGCCCTAAAATTCTAACCATGAACTTAACTAATATATATATGTGTATATATATACACATATATATATTAGTTAATATATATGGTGTTTCACATATATTATATATATGATTCACGTAATATATATATATATGTTTCACATATATGTGAAAACACATATATATATGTGTATATATAATACATATATAATATATATGTGTATATATATTATACGTATATAATTCATAGCTCATTTGTGTTTTAGTCTTCTTGGCACTACTCACGTCTATGTTTATCTTTGGTTATTTATCCATCTTTTTATCACTCATATTTTTTCTTTATCCTTACTTATCAGAGAGGCTTTTGTAGCTGATCCCTTTTAAAAAATATTTTTACTGTGGTAATATGTATACGGCATAAAATTTACCATATTAGCCATTTTTAAATGCACAGTTCATATATGTAAATGCACAGTTTAATATGTATTAAATATATCCCTAATGCTGTGCAACCGTCACTACCATGCACTCCATAACTCCTTACTTCTTGTGAAATGGAAACTGTATACCCATTAAACAGTAATATCTCCCATTTGCCCCCAGCCCCATGTAACCACAATTTTACTCTCTGTCTCTATGACTTTGAATAATCTAACAACCTCATGAAATCATAAAATATTTGCCTTTTTGCAAGTGGCTTATTTCACCTAGCATATGTCCTCAAGGGTCATCCATTTTGTAGCTTATCTCAGAATTCCCTTCCTTGTAAGGCTGAATAATAATCCATTGTATGCATGTACCACATTTTGCTTATCCATTAATCTGTCGGTGGACACTGGGGTTGCTTTCATGTTTCAGCTTATGTGAGTAATACCGCTATGAATATGCGTGTACAGCCATTTCTTCAAGACTCTGCTTTCAATGACTCTGTTTTCAGTTCTGTTGGGCATATAATCAGAAGTGGAATTGCTGGATCATATGGTAATTCTATTTTTAATTTTGTTGAGGAACTGCCATACTATTTTCCACAGCAGCTTTACTATTTTAAATTCCCACTGACAGTGCACAAGGGCTCAAATTTCTCCATATCCTTGCCAACATTATTTTTTATTTATTTATAGTAGCCATCTAATGTGTATGAGATGCTGTCTCATTATAGTTTTGATATGCATTTTCCTAACGATTAGTGATATTGAGCATCTTTTCTTGGTTATTGGCTATTTGTATATCTTCTTTAGAGAACGTCTATTCAAGTTATTTGCCCGTTTTTAATTGGGTTATTTGTCTTTACTACTGAGTTATAATTGTTCCTTATATATTCTAGGTGCATGTCCTTTATTAGATATATGATTTGCAAATGTCTTTTCCCACTCTGCAGGTTTTCTTGTCACTTTCTTGATAGTGTCATTTAAAGCATAGATGATTTAAAATTTGATAAATTTGGGATGCCGGGCAGGTCAGTGGTTGAGCATCTGCCTTTGGCTCAGGTTGTGATCCCGGCGTCCTAGGATCGAGTCCCACATCGGGCTCCCCACAGGGAGCCTGCTTCTCCCTCTGCCTATGCCTCTGCCTCTCTCTCTCTCATGAATAAATAAATAAAACCTTTAAAAAATAAATGAAGTTTGATAAATTTCAGTTTGTCTATTTTTTGGTATTGTTTATACATTTAGTGTCATATCTAAGAAACTATTGCCAAATCCAAGGTTATGGAGATTTTTTTCCCTATGTTTTCTTACAAGAGTCTTACAGTTTGATTTTAGATTTAGGTCTTTGGTCCATTTTGAATTAATTTTTATATATGTTATAAGTTAAGTTTCAAGTTTCATTCATTTCAAATGTGGCTTATCTAACACCATTTATTGAAAGGACTATTTTTCCCTTGGTTCTTGCAAACCTTGTTGAAAATCAGTTTACTATATTCTGTTGACTTTTTTTTTTTTTTTTAATTTTTTATTTTTTTAAAGTTATTGACTTTGAGGCAATTCTTTTTTTTTAATTTTTATTTATTTATGATAGTCACAGAGAGAGAGAGAGAGAGAGGCAGAGACACAGGCAGTGGGAGAAGCAGGCTCCATGCACTGGATGTGGGATTCGATCCCGGGTCTCCAGGATCGCGCCCTGGGCCAAAGGCAGGCGCCAAACCGCTGCGCCACCCAGGGATCCCAGTTGATTTTTAATCCATACTTTTGTGTTATTTTATTACTAATTACTCTATGAATTAGAATATGCATCTTTGTTTGCCACAGTCTAATTCAGGTTGGTACTGACTTAATTCTGGCAAAATATGACAGGTAAACTCTTTATATAGCTCTCTTTCCTTCCTGATCTTTGAGTTATGATACCATGTAAATGTGTGTATGTGTGTGTGCATGTGTGTACGTGTGTGTATATGTATGTGTATGTAGTAAACCCTACATTGCAATAACATAAATCTTTTAACAGTAATAAGGTTTTTAAAAATGATTTGAGAGAAGAAAACAGAATAGGAATATGTACATACATACACAGAGTCTTTTTTTTTTAAGATTTTATTTATTTGTTCATGAGAGATACAGAAAGAGAGAGGCAGAGACACAGGCAGGGGGAGAAGCAGGCTTCATGCAGGGAGCCCGATGTAGGACTCGATCCCAGAACTCCAGGATCATGCCCTGAGCCAAAGGCAGATGCTCAACCGCTGAGCTACCCACGCGTCCCCATACACAGAGTCTTTAATGATTACCCACATATTTACCCTTTCTGGTGTTCTTCTTACCTTCACATGATTCAATTTATTTCTCTGTGTCATTTCCTTTTAGGCTGATGGATTTCTTTAGAATTTCTTGCAGGGCTAGTCTGCCAGCAACGTATTCTCCTCCTATTTCTAAAAAATTATTTGCAAGTTCGTTCCTTCTCCTTCCTTCCTTCCTTCCTTCCTTCCTTCCTTCCTTCCTTCCTTTTGATGAATACATTTTCTGGATAAAACTCTTGATAACAAAGCTTTTTAGGACTTTGAATATGTCATTCTACTACCGTATGGCCTCCATCGTTTCTGCCAGCCTTTAATTATATTTTTCTTCAACTAGGAATAGATTTTTCTCTTACTCTTTTAAAAGTTTTGTTTTTGCCTTTCAGCAGTTTGACTATGATTTGTTTAGTATGAATCTCTTGGTATCCTGCTTGGATTCAATGTACTAGTTGGAAATGTAGATAAATGTTTTCTATCAAATTTGAGAAGTTTGAGCCAATATTTCTTCAAATATTTTCTGCCACTTTCTCTATCTTCTGATTTTGGAGATCCCATGACACATGTTTCAATGCATGGTACACCTGATATTGTCTCAGACCCGATATTGTCTCATAGGTGTCTGAGGATGTGATCATTTTTGTTCTATATTTTTCCTTTCTGTGTATTGGCTAAATCATTGCTGTATCATTATATTCTACCTATTGCTTTTTATTAATTTTTTTCCTTACAGAGCATGTGTGTGAGCAGGGGAGGGGCAAGGGAGGAAGAGTGAGAGAGACAGAGAGTGTTAAGCAGGCTCCATACCCAGCACAGAGCCTGATGCAGGGCTTGACCTCACCACTCTGAGACCGTGAGCTGAGCTGAAATCAAGAGTTGGACACTGAACCAAATGAGACACCCAGAAGCCCCTCTACTTCTTGCTTTATCTTCAAGTTCACTGATCCTTTCTCCTTTCCTTTCAAATCTGTCATTGAGGCCTTTTTAAGGGAAATTTCCATTTCAGTAACTATTTTGTTTAGCTTGGAATTTAATGTTTTTATACATTCTATTTCTGTATTAAAGTTCCTTTTTTACTGTATCATCATCAGATTTTTCTTTAATTCTTAGAACATATTTATAATAGCTGCATTGAAGTAGTTTTTGATGTACCCAATATTGGGGATCATTCAGAGTCTGTTTCTCTTGACTGCTATTTTTATGAGTATAGTTTAGTTTCTTTGAGTGTGTTATAAGTTTATGTTGAAAACACTTAAGTTGTTAGATATTTTTTAGTAATTTGCATAGACTTAAATGGTGAAAAACTTTCTCCACTACCGTGTACAGCTATTGACATCTAATCAGTTTTTTTTTTTATTTTAATTTTTATTTACAGCCTGACTTCTTAGGAGTCATTGCTGTGTCTGAATCAGCCAAAGATTTGGGCAGTATTTGTGCTCACATACTTTCAGACCATACAGCTTCTGCCGATCAATACATGTATGGTGTGGAGGATGTTTTCAGAGTTATAACTAGTTCTCCGTTCTTTGGCATTCACTTTTCCCTGGCTCTAATGGTTTCCTCACATACTTTCTTACTTTTATAGCCAGCTAGGAATCTATGGAGAGCTTATCTCAGGCCTCCCATGCCTCTCTTATACCCAGGATCTCCTGGCTTACTATCTGGTAAATTCACCACTTAACCTAGCTAGGAGCACATTCTCAGGCTAGAAAACCTGTGAGTCTTCTCTCTTCTTCCCAATTGACTGTGCCACTTTTAGACAGCAGAGCTATGAATTTCTGCTGCCAACTCCAAATCAAGCAAGTGACCAATGCACCAAAGCTACTGCTTATGGTCAGCCCTACTGTTAAAGCTAACACACCTGACTACGGAACTGGTACTATGGGAATAACCCCTGACCAAAAGGTCACAGACTCTTACTGTTACTACTCAAAGCCCCACCAGTTTTTCAAGAGTAGGTAAATGTTATCAACTTTTTATTTGCCTATGTTTGATTTAGAGCTTCCAGAACAGTTATTTTGATTATTTCATTCAGTTTTATATCACTAAACTCTTGATGTTGCCACAATTAGAAGCACTCCTATTTCCTTTTACTTTTAAAATGTTTTTATAACTTTCTAGATATTTTAAATTTCATCCATAAAAGATATTTTTAAGTTGTTCTCAATAACTGTCTTCTACTTCTTTCATACTAATAGTGCTTAGACATGGATTCATGGCCACATCTTCCATTGTAGTTAAGGTATTGCCATGTCATCAAATTTCTGGTTGAAATGATGTGGGCAGAAGTGATGTGTGGGAGTCTTGAGTTGTGTTCTCATGGGCATGGGGCATGCCCTCCATCTCTCCTTTTACCTTTCCTGTTGAATTGGATATTGGATATCCATCTGGGACCATGCACACAAGGATAACCCCAAAGGATGGCAAGACAAAAAGACAAAGGAAATCTAAACACCTGTCTTCATAGTCACAGTGTTCTGAACCTTTCATTAAAAAGGGATACACACATTCATTTTATACTGAAAATAACCCTGAGAGTTAGACATTATTCTCCCCTTACTATAGATGAGGAAAGATTCAGAGAGTTCAACCAAAATTTGACTACAATCACGCAAATACCAAAGTGCTGAAGCTGGGATTAAAACTCACAGCTCCCAAACAAATCAATGTAGTTACAATATGGTATTATCCTTCCATACAAGAGAGTCTGGCATATGCAATGACCATACTTGGCAATTTTGATGAATGAATATATGACTATTTTCTCAGAATTCACCTTTCTGCACATAAAAGGATGAGTTTAAGCTATCCCATGGCCAGAATTTCATAATATTTCTTTGAGTGGTATTGAACCATCTAAGCCTTCTCCTTTCAGGGTCATACAGGCACCATACATTTACACTGCAAAGTTGAACAAGATTGTGATTAGAGATGGTCATAACAAGTAATCAGCTTTAAACATTTGAAAGAGCCTATTTGTGTATTTGTGTATGTGAATGTTGCCAAGGAAATTCTCAAGTAATGCAAATCATTTTCTCTACCCTTTGATATGGGATGGAAACATGTGTCTTTCTTTCAACCATCCCAAAAGTATTTTGCTGTCTTAGAAAATAGTCTGAAGGACAGTTTTGATTGCTTTAACTCTGAAATCTGTTGTGTTCCTGATAGCATGCAGAGTTTTAGATGTTGTCACTAATATTCACGAAAAATGTTCAATTGCCATAGATTACAAGGCTCTTTCAAAGTGCTATAAATGAGACGGTTTATGAGTCTTTGTGGTTCCACCAAGAACAACAGGACGTGGAGCCCTAAATTAAAAATCACTGGCAGATCAAATGCACTGTCAGTGTTCAACCAATGCAAATGACCATGTCGCATATGGTGAATTCCTGAATTCAAAAATATGAGGTCCTCTTTGGAAATGATTCTCTTTTTCCTGTGTCACTTTGAGATTGGTACTATTCTTGTCCTATGTCTAACTAGGCATATGGGCAGTTAGAGTTTTAATAGAACCATGCAAATTCCAAAGAAGGAAAAAAGATAAAGAGGAAGAGTGAGAGCATATCTTGTTTGAATATTTTTTCTCTAAAAATACGACATCAATATCATCTCCCTTAGGATAAGAGACATTGTCTTTAGGAAGCCTATGCATAATATATGGAATTTTGTATATTTCAAATTCAGTGCTCTTGAAATACTTTCTTAAAATGTTATTATTGGATTATATCATGTCTTTAAAGTGGAGTGTATCCATCATGAATACTGATGAATTAGTAAGAGCTCTTAGTTGAAAATCTTTGCTTGGTCTGCAGGATAACTTCACTTTACTACTTTATACTTCCCCCACTCTGTTCCCCAAGATTTGGTATGGTCTGCATCAGCAGACCCCCTTGCCCTCTGACTCTTGGTTGGCTTCAGCTACTAGTGGGAGCCTGCCAGTCATCTGGAGGGCTGGCAGAAAGGGAAGTTGGAATATTTAATCCTCAGCTTCTTGTAGTGCAGGAGCAGTCTTGAACTGGTCTTGAGCTGGCTGTATCCTGCCATGAGTAGTCATAGCTCCTGTCAAATGATGCTCTTCCTACAGTCCTTTCTGTGCCTGAGTGCTATGCCTCTTTAAGCTAGGCAAGTGTATTAGAAAAAAGCTAACATAGTGGGCCTGACCACTTATCTGTAGAAAGACCTGCTTACAAAGTTAGCCTTTGGCCGGCATCTGGGAACTTGGACTATGTGAGGATTCTCACCATCCCCAGAAGAGGTAAGAGTGGCTCACTGTCTCCTAAATTTTGTCCAACCAAATGGTTTATGCTTAGCTCTACTTTCCTTCTGGGAATCTAGAATTCTAGATTTGGGAATCTAGAATTATGCATACAGACAGAGGCTGTCTATGTAAATACCCCCAATATAAATCCTGGGCACTGAGTTTCTAATGGGCTTCCCTGGTTGGCAACATTTTACATATTTTCATAAACCACTGCCAGGGGAATTAGGGATATCCTGTGTGACTGGAACCTTGTGGTTGGTTTCCCCTGGACTTACCCATGTACCTTTCCCTCTGTTGATTGTACTCTGTTCATTTGCTATAATAAATCTTAGCCATAAGTAGGACTATAGGATGAATCCTGCAATCCTCACTGAGAATCATTGAACCTGGGGGTGGTCTTGAGGACCTCTAAAATAAATAGTAAAGGAGATCTACTGTTATACCCCAGAGTACTGCTCCATTTCTTTTGGTTTTCTTACACTCTCTGCCTACCCTTTTGAAAATAGTTTCTTTATGAAGCTCTTTATTACATTACTTAATTTAAATGTATTTTCTCTCTTCTCCTGAAATCCTATCACCCGGTGACTGCAAATACAAAATACATTATAAAAATATTGATAATTATTTGATTGATTCATCTCTATACATGATTTTTTTTGAAATTTCTTAACAAGAAGATTAATGGTTTTTAAGGTAAGGTAACACAGAAACCTTTTATATCTTATTTAATGAAAAATTCTGATTAGGATGTGCTTCTTTAAACAGATGGAGGATTATGCATTTTGGTAAGCCAGAAGGTAATAAATAAGCTGGTGGCTAATTGTCCTTAAAAAATAGTTAGACATTATTTTCTCCTTTACCTTTATATGTTCAAGGGGGAGGGCATAATGAAGGAAAAGAGGGAGACCAAGGAAAATATGCGGTGATAAGAGATAATGTTTTTGTAGTGTATACTTACATAAAATATCACTAACATAGTGAGATGAATGCTCTTATGTGCCTCATAGAAGAAATTATATTACTTCTAACAATCATTGCACCTCTAACAGGTATGGGTATATCCACATAGTATTATGTTCAAATTATTTTTTGCTAATATTTAGACTATTTAATATCCATGACATCCATGGGCATTTGTATCATTAACGATTATTTTTTCTTTTATGCTGTGCTCTGTGAAGCAAGACAAGGCAATGTGCTTAAAAATCCAAAAATTATACTAATTAAATATCAAGACTTATTTATGTTAACATAATTTATTTATGTTAACTTTTAAATTAGTTAAGTAAAAAATAAGTGTTATATATTCTTGGATACTTTCTCAAAAAAAAGGAGAAGGAAATAAGGAGAAGGGAAAGAGGAAAGGGAAGAGGAAAAGGAAGGGGAGGAAGAAGAGGAAGGAGAAGAAGGAGGGGGAGGAGGAGGAGGAGAAGGAGAAGGAGAAGAAGAAGAAGTGCTTAATGCAAACTTTAGTGGTCCACTCCCCAACTATGTTTAGGACAGCTGCATTGACCTACAAAATTGTTTTATGCGTATAGACAAAAAGCTTTGTTTTAGAGAACTCATGATGTGTACTTTCTGTTTATTAATGTCCTGGTAAACCACATGTCTTCTTGATAAAGTAATCCTGATTCAGAAAGACCTCTTTCCTGGCTATCTTCAGTGTACCTGTGTGCTTATTGATTGCCTTTGCTAATAAATGCTCCCTCCATTGTAATTTAGCTCCGTCCCAACAACCTCCACCTAGAGGACAAGTTCAAAGTTCTTCTGCTATCAATCTCTCCTGGAGTCCACCTGATTCTCCAAATGCCCATTGGCTTACTTATGGTTTATTCAGGGATAGTTCTGAAATCTACACAACTGAAGATCAATACCCATACAGTAAGTTTAAAGGTTTGGTGATAGAAAAATATAATATTCTGGGAATTGATATATTAGTTAATTTCTGTGACACTGAGGATAAATGTTGTTGTGGTTTCCTGTGCCTAGTGGAGAGTGTTTCAAGCAGAAAAAGAATTATGAGTCTCAGGAGCAATCTCCTCATTTTCAAAACAATGAAATAAAAATGGGAAGCTTCTTGTTTGATAAGCCCTAATGCTTATCAAATTCTCAAAGATAAAAAAAAAAAATTACCCTATCCAGCTTTATTGAGGATGTGGAGGAGTTAGAGTTTGCATAAACTGCTGTAATATCTGTGTATGTTCATTGGCACTTTTCATGTGGGAAGTTGTTAAAATGTATGAAAAACCATATCCTTTTGTGTATCATTTGACTCAGCAAATTTCCTTTAAGAAATTTATCTTAAATGAACAGTCATAAATGGACACAAAATATGTTCAGGCCTAAACTATTTGTAATGGGAAAATATAGCAAATATTCAGCTATCCAAAATCTTTCAATAAATTGTGATAGATGGCATTATGGGATCTTTATACATTGGAAGTAAATAGTAGGATGTAATTACCTATAAACTGATATCTTAGTTTACAGTTGATGAATGGAAAGTGTCCATGACACATTGTGTAATGTAATAAAAAGTATTACAAATAATCTGAGTTATATTTTAATTCAAAAATATGTAGAAATATTGGAAGACTTACAACAAACTTATCTATAGCTTTTTCTGGGCATAACAATTAAAGAAGGTTTATTAAATATTTCTATTATATGGATTCAGCTTTTAAATTTCTTAGGTTAAAAATGGACTTTTAAAAAAGTGGATTCAGAGTACTAGCCTTCATGCAAACAATGTAATTTTATGCATACATGGCCATTTCCACAGAAATATAACATGAATTTAAATTGAAAGAGAAATTATGTCAAAAAACCATGAAGACTATCTTTGCATCTGTAACTTTTATGAATATTTTAAAGGAGCTTATAGAAATCAAACTATAGGGGTCCATTGTCTTTAAGAAAAATATCGGAGTAGATGTTTTACATAGTTTCCCTAAAGTCAAAACGAAGCAATAGAAATGTTTACATCCTTTCAGCTCTGTCTTCTCTGATATTTTCCTCTAGTCATGTTTGGCTATAAGCTAGTTTAAGAAAATAGTTTGAAAAACATTGGAATAGTGATTCTAATTCAAGTTTCCATTTTGTTCTCTTTGTTTAATGCCCAATTTTCCAAATTCCAGTTTAACTTACTTAATTAGTTAGAAGAAAAGTGTGTAAGGTTCCATAGAGGGACTGGAGTTCTGTAATCTTCCTCAAAATGGTTAGGAAGATGCCTTGTTTTAACATAGCGATTGGCTTTAAAACTTTTGCGTAGCACACACTTCTATTTTGTATATATAGTAGGTTACACTTTTGCACCTCATCCTGCCTGACATGCACCTACATTATTATGTCCACTTTCTGTTAACTCTAAATGTTTCTCCAGTATTACAGCTCTTCTTTGAAGTTAATGGCAACTCTGAACTTCATGATGCAGATTGCAAAGGGAAATGAACATCTGTCTACATCTGCCATGTTGGCAAAGTATCCTAAAAACCTGCTACTAGAATGTTTATTTTCTTCCAAATATCAGCATGATCCAGGTGTCCTGAAACTTAAACTTTTGTGATAGGGGAAGAGAGAGTTATAAAAATATTGGAAGTGATTTTGAAGATGACAGTGCCACTGGTTGGATTATTTCTGAAATTGTGAATTAGAGTCACCCTACTTTTCCATACAGCTTAATTCAATAATAAAATTAAACTTCAATTATACCCTTCAATTCCAGTGGCATGTTTTCCATAGTAACATATTGTGATCTATTTTATAGACCATTACATGAGAATACAACACTCTGGCTCTTATTCATGATTGCACTAATATAGAATCCAAATAACAGTTTCTTACATAATAAATGTGTATTCATTCACTAATCAGACACTTATATAATCCTATTAAACGAGGTATTATTTCCTAAAACCTTATTTTTCATTAAAAAAATGCCACTTCTGGCATTTCTTGACAATCACTATAATTAATGATGTGAAAATTATCTGCATGATGGCATTTGAACAGTAAGAACAATTGGCTAACGCTGTCAGAACTTTGTATCATTCTAATAATACCCTCATGTTTATTACTCTATTTCCAGTGTGTGGATAGCATGTGTAATATGAAAAGGAAACAGTACTTATATTCAGCCGAATGAACACAAATCTTTGGGTTAAATAAAGGCATTTGGAATTATAGGTGGAGAATCATTGAACTTTTCAAAGAAAATTAATAGTGTTGTCTTCCGAGAAAGTTTGATCATTTGGTTGAGACCATTATAGAATTCCTTGTTAGAATAAAAACTTTTCCTAGCTTGCCTGATGCACTATGGGAATCTCCAGGACAGTGGTTTCCAACCCAAGATCATGACACACTGGTGTGTTAGCATCTTTAAAGGTCGCAAAGTATTTGTTACTAGTAATAGCACACTAATAAGGGTGGAATAATTTTAAAGTTTTTAAAACTAAACAAAATTTACATCCTCACAAGCTTGTGCGTAACCAGCTATCAAAAATAGAGAAATGTATAGAGGTCAAGTAAGCGCATTGGGAATTGTACATAATTAGCACCTAATATTATCTCCCCTGGAGCTCCAATCTGGTTTGCTCATAGGTATTTTCCACGTGCTAGGTATGAAGAGAACAGCTATCATAGGAAATAGCGCTCATTCGATAGTATTGCAGTTATAGGGAGTGGCCAATAAATCATGTTATATTTTCCTACTTGAGTTTGGAACTAAAAAACTATACATATGAGTCAGTAAGATGGAAATGAAAAATAAAAGTCATCTTCATTACTGATAAAAGTCAGATTGGAGAATAGACCCTCTCTCCTGTCCAAAGACAGATTAGAAGAGAGAAAAAAATCAATGGGCTGATCTGAGTGTGCTCTGTTCCTGCCCCCCCTTCTCCCCAAATTCACAGTTAAATCATTTCTCATTTGGGAAGTCATGAGTAGAGGATTAGTCATTACATGTTTACTCTAAAAAAATCCTTTCACAGAGAAACTAGAGGATAAATACCTGTACACCTGACCATTGCTTACATAGCCTAAAGACAGTTTAGAGTTTTAGATAGTGATACATCAGAGTGAACCTTGAGATTTCATTTTTACCTTTAATATCATTCTCATTTGTTACTCCATACTAAAACCAGTGTAGTAGTCACTTGAATAATTGATAGAATGAAACTCCTTAGCACCTTCTATCAATATATCACAGGCAAATTTTTCCAGTGGAGGATACCACTTTTTCTGAAGAGGCATAGTAAATTTTATGCATCAGCTTCACTGACTGATTTAACAAATATTTATTGAGATTGTACTCTGCAACAAATACAATGGTGAGTAAGGAGGACATGGTCCCAGCTTCCTAGTATGTTAAATCTAGTTTGAAGGAAAGACTGAGGAGGGCACTTGACGGGATGAGCACTGGGTGTTATACTCTATGTTGGAAAATTGAACTTCAATAAAAAATACATGTATAAAAAATAAAATAAAATGTGAGACGATTATTTACTAACATACATGTGATATATACATATACTAATATATATGATATACACATATATAGTATTATATATATGTAATGGGAGATTATGTCTAGGTTTTTTCTTCTGCATCCAGGAAAACCTGAAATCTCATAATAGTCTCCCACTCCTCATTTAAGCATGCTCAGTGCATTAAAAAAAAACAAAAAACAAAAACAAAACAAAACAAAACAAACAAACAAAAAAAACCCACAACTGAATACCAACATTCCTCTGCCCTAAACCCATTTTAATTTTGGATCATAGGAAAGGTAAGGAATTAGGAGAATATGAATCTGGATTTTCCCAGATTACTTAGGTTCTCAGAAGGTAACAGTTGACTTTATAACAGAAAATTTCACTAAGAGATAAGAATTAGACATCAATGGGAATATATTTTTGTTATTCGATAAGTTTGATAAGCATACTTGGAAAAAAATAATCAGTACCAGGGGACCTGGGTGGCTCAGTGGATTAAGAGTCTGTCTTCAGCTAAGGTTGTGATCCCAGGGTCCTGGGATCAAGTCCCGTGTCAGGCCCCTTGCTCAGTGGGGAGTCTGCTTCTCTCTCTCTGCCTCTGCCTCCATCCTCTGCCTCCAGCTCATGCTCTCTCTCTCAAATAAATAAATAAAATCTTAAAAAAGAAATTAATCAGTGCATACGGTTATTATTATTAGCATCCCCAAAGAAGAATCTCATGCTGTGTTTGTGCAATAATTTGTCTAAGTTATTTTGTTGTTGGTATAAATCTTTTTCTTACAAAAGTGTCATATCTTGTTAAGAAGGGTTAAAAGAATTTTTTTAAGCATCTTTTTTAAGCATCACAATTGTCGCATTCTAGCATGATGACTAACTTCACTTTGGAAAATTTCTGGAGTATTGTACACTCCAGTTTATTTTTCATAATAATATTCAACTATATGCACTATTACAGTCTGTATTTTTACCCGTGTTGCTACAAGGCCTTCATCACTATATTTTCAAATAATTATGTGATACTAGAATTCTATTAATGTCTAATGTTAATATTAAAAATTATGACCTATTAAATTCCACTTTAATTTACCTCAACATTTCCTATTATAAATAACACGTCCATACTTTTATATGCTTTATGAGGAAACCTTTCCCAAGAATTGGATTTGGAAAAGGTCCCAAGACCTTTCCAAGAATTGGTCTCGTAAAATATGTTTTAATATATGCTTGCATACACCATTAGTTTATTGCATCTTGGTTGCAAACCTACTCTGTTGCCTACTCTGTGACAGTGGAGCTGGAGCCTGTAAACATTTCCCTTTGACTACCTGGCATGTTGCGAGTGCCACAGTCTTGCAGTGCATTTCCTTTCCCCTTAGAGAACAGGAAATTCCAGGCACATGCCTAATCACGCCCATTCCCTATCTTTTTTATTTTTTATTTTTTTTTTTTAATTTATGATAGTCACAGAGAGAGAGAGAGAGAGAGGCAGAGACACAGGCAGAGGGAGAAGCAGGCTCCATGCACCAGGAGCCCGATGTGGGATTCGATCCCAGGTCTCCAGGATTGCGCCCTGGGTCAAAGGCAGGCGCCAAACCGCTGCGCCACCCAGGGATCCCCCCTATCTTTTTAATCTTTTGAAAAACTCAGACTTCTCTTGTATCAATTCTCCATTGATGCTGACAAATGTCTCCAAAATTTAGCAGTTTAAAACAACAATAAACATTTATGATTTCACAGTTTCTGTGGTTCAGAAATTCAGGAAAGGTTGCAGTCAAGATATCGGCCGGGTGACAAACATGGCCTGCAATTTGCCAACCCTTCGTTTTGTGAAATGTCGGTTAACAAGTAAACAGGTTACATAGAAGAAACAGCTATTTTTATTGCAGAAATTTCTCTTCTATTTTCTATAAGAAAGACTATATTATATAAAGAACAAGAGTTTAAACAACCTTCTAAATAGTCTTCATTACAAGAGGCACTTTTCTTATGCAATAAAAGTAGTCAGTATTTGCTTTATTTCGGTTTTAGATACATGAACCACACTCTCTCTCTTTTTTTTTTTCATACTCTCATTCAAAAGAGCAGATTGTATACTTTCTGTGATTAAGTTATATAAATAGGAAAGCAATTAGAAATGATTCCTTGCCAATTTGTGAAATGTAACTATTTTTTCCTTTCTTTCTTTTAATTTCAGGTATTCAGTACTTCTCGGATGCTGACCTGTCACCATATACTTCATATTCCTATTACATCGAGACTGCCAGTGTGCATGGTTCAACAAGGAGTGCAGCTGTCACTTACAAGACGAAACCAGGGGTCCCAGAAGGAAACCTGAACTTGAGTTATATCATTCCTATTAGCTCAGACTCCGTGACACTTGCTTGGAATTCACCTTCAAATCGTTCTGGTCCTATAGAAAAATATATTTTGTCCTGTGTTCCTTTTGATGGTGGCCAGCCATGTGTTCCTTATGAAGGTCATGAGACTTCTGCTACCATCTGGAATCTGGCTCCATTCACCAAGTACCATTTTTCTGTACAGGCATGTACGAGTGGGGGCTGTTTACAAAGCTCACCCCTTACAGTGATGACAGCCCAGGCACCTCCCCGAAGGCTGGGTCCACCTGAGGTGCGGATGATCAGTTCCACAGAACTTCGTGTAGAATGGTCTCCCCCACTGGAGCCAAATGGTAGGAATTCCAGGCTTAGAGTTCCCTTTCTGAGGCCAAATATGTATGAGAATCTAGGCATTTGGAATTGTGCAGTAAGCATCTGGCAATTGCATTCGTCTCTGTAACTATAGGATATAATAATTGAGAATCTCTAAAGATATCAGATACTATTTGTACTGGTTAGTAAAACAAGTGTATGTCTTTAATCTAATAACAAATTCCATTCATTTAAATTGCCCCTTAAAAGGCTAATATTATCTTTGCTCTTAATGACATCTGTCACAACACAAACGATGTTTCTAATTTGAAACTCACTTATAAAATGCATTATATTTGACGGTGTCACAAGTTAGGGCACCCATAAGGAGTAAATTTTCTCTTTTAAGCAAGAAAAGGGTATAAAATAATACAAAAAAATATGTATATAGGCTAGCTAGCTCCATTAAGTTAATTTTTTGTCTTCATACAATTGAACCCTTGGTTATATAGGCCAGACAGAAATTCATATATTTTTAGTAATTAATATCATGTACGTACGATGGCAAAACCTTTTTATCAGACTTTTAAGTTACTTGAGAAAACTAGGTAGAAATCAAGTTTAATGCTCCAATATTTATGTAAACAGGGCTTGTGTTAAGTAGATAATAAAATTAAAATCTGCAAATTTGAAAGTATATAAATTAGAGGTGCAATAATCAAATCCTCCTCCCAAAAGCAATTCTCGATAGAAATTATGATCATTCATTCTGAAAGGGATTGAATTTACCTGGAATAGGTTATAGCTATTTTTCATTTATGGTTTGTTTTTCCCATGAATATGCTTGTCCACAGTATTTCATACACTCATCTGTCTGTCAATTTGTTGTCTTTTATCAAAGTCTCATCATCTAGATTACTAAGAAATGGACAGGTAATCTAGTCAGAAAAATAATGCAAAACTGTCACCTTTACCTAGCCTAACCCCAACCCACCCCCAAAATTGTCTGTCTGATGGGTCATCTTGGGTCCTGTTTTACTTTTCTAGGAATAATTATAAGATATGAACTCTACATGAAAAGATTGAGATCTGATGGAGAAACCACCTCAGCAGAAAGTCGAGTCTTTCAGAGCAGTGGCTGGCTCAGTCCTCACCCATTTGTAGAATCAGCCAATGAAAATGCATTGAAACCTCCTCAAACAGCCACAACCATCACTGCCTTGGAGCCATACACTGAGTATGCGTTTCAAGTCTTAGCTGTGAACATGGCTGGCAGCGTGCCTTCTACCTGGACTTCGGAAAGAACAGGAGAATCAGGTGAAGAGAAATGCTTTGAACTCTACTTTTAAGACTCCCAAGTGGAATTACTATCCCAAATGAAAGTCAACAGCACTGAAGTGTGTTTTGAAAAGCAAGAATTATACATTTATACAGGCCAAGGAAAAATTTAATATATTGGTTGGTTACGTAAATATCTCAAGGTCATAAAGCACTTGCAGTAAGTTTTAGGGGGGGGGGGAATAAATGCCTGAGCTATTACTTCAAGGGGGAAAAATAACTTAACTATAGTTCTAGTCTTTGGGGAACGTTTGCCAAAAATAGCAATTGGTTTCCATTCCTGAAGTGGGTTGGCCGTATGTACTATCTTGCTCCAAATTCAGCACAGTTTATGTTCAATGAAAGAGATAACTGTACCAATTTCACAAATCTTAGTTTGTTTTTATTTCTCTCTCCAAAGCAAATAGTGTAGGTACTAGATTGTACCTAATGATAGAATCCTGGATATTAAAATCTGTAATTCACAAGTGTGCTTATAAGCAGTTGGCAATATGGTAAGGAAAGAGAGTAAAAAATTTTAATTTTCTTAAGATATCTTCATTACAGCAAATGAGATATTTTTAACCCTCTCCCTCGCTCTTTACATTGAAAACCCTTCAAATATCATGAGCCTTTCACCAAAAAAAGACGCTTTTGTTATGCTTTGAATCTACGGATATTCAAAGAAACCCATGTCCTGATTTAAATTGGATCTGTTAGGACTGTGGGAGGATAAGGGTAGCTTTAGGTTGATGTCCAAGGGAATCATTTCATGAATAAAATGTGCATTGTGCTTGAGCATCTCTTAATGACTGCCAGCCATCTTGGACAAATAATAGTGCCATGATAGCACAAGTGATGAGCCATGGCATTCTGGAAGGGGAGAATCAAGGTCAGAAATGAAAAGTAATGGGTGAAACTGCAATACTGGACCCTCATAATCTTATGGGTCACTGGCTACTGAACGTGCGATGAGGTCCTTTGATAATACACCTTTGGTTAGCACATTTAAAATCCGTATTAAGATCTCAAGGATGGCAGGGGGAGAATGTATGTACGTATGTACTCTGAGCATTTCAGTCAAGATTTATTGAAAACTTTAAACATTTCTTTGGGGTTATTTAGAACATTTTAGATTTACCTCTTTCTCCAGGCTGTATCAGTGTGGCTCGGTGAAATCTACATCTCTACAGCAGAAACCCAACATGTCACTATGCATTGTTCTGGACTTTGTGGACTAAGACAGATTCAGTTTTGATGACTTCTCCTTTCAAATGCTTCATGAGACTTACAGTTTCCCCCCCAAAAGGGAGGAAACTTATCTTACTTATCTTGATGTACATAAGCAAAGTCCTATATGATTTTTCTCTTGTAAATGGAAAAATATCTTTGCTGGTGGTATAAGGATAGGGAAGATCCTTGCAGAAAACATGAAAAAAAAAGGGGGGGAGGGATAGCTTTTATAAATACCAGTATATCTTTTGATGTTTGGAGATCAGAGTATTATGTGAGGAATGGGGTTATGTCAGAAATTAGAGCACGTGTATGAATTCTGTCTGGAGACCTGTAGATAACAGCACTATGTTCCTGTTATTGTCCTCAATAGTGCCGGCATTCATGACCCCCCCTTCCGTCTCCCCACTCTCACCACACTCCCTCAATGTGTCCTGGGAGGAGCCCGCGGAGAATGTAACAAGAGGAGAAGTTGTGGGGTATAAAATCAATATGGTTTCTGAACAGTCACCTCACCAAGCTATTCCGACAGCGGTGTCACAGGTATTACTATTTTAGAATTGAATTGTCTTCCGTTTGACATTTTCTGAGTTTGCAGAATTCTGTGACCAAATTCTCCTTTATATATTCCTTACGTGGCATGTTTGTTTCTTAACATGACATCATCTGTACAAGGTCCTGTGTGTCTATATCACTTATTTTTTCTAATATAAGCATGTCATAAAACAAAGTAGATATAATTTTGTTTAACAAAATCTGCTTTTTTGCCCTTAACATATATCCTAAAGTATCTTGTAAAGAGCCAGCTTTCAGTAGCTGAGTATTGTCTGTTATCTGGGCATAAAATAATGTTTTCAACCAAACCCACAATCAGTTGATATTGGTATTGTATTGATTCTTTTGGAACTATAAATAACACTGACAAGAATGTCTTATATGTCCATTTTGCATATTTCTGCTTCCTAAGAGAATTCTGAGGAATGGATTTATCACAACTTATAGCAAAGGTTATTAATATGTTTAAGGTTTGGGATATACAGTGACATACTTCCTTCCAGTAATTCATACTCTTGCCAGCAGTAATGAGAATAGTAATCACAGCTAACTTATGAAGGCTTTATTATGTACATGGACTAAACCATGTGATATGTGTATAGTAATCCTGGAGGAGGAGAGGCTCTTGTTTCCCTCCAGTTTATGGCGTGGTCAATGTACTCCGTTGGCCTATTTTATCAGCATGAGGGTGGCCGAGGACAGAGGCGGCTGATGTTAACTGGACAAGTCATTCTGTGTACGTGGCCTTTGGCACCTCTTTTGAGGAAGACGCTCTTTGGTGGGCATTAGCATGATATAAAGAGATCTTCACATGTAACAATATCCTCCATGGGACTGCCTACATTCTTCTCTCCCAGATTTCCTGGTTCGTGATCTTCTAGTCTTTTTTTTTTTTTTTTTTTTTTTTTTTCATGCTGATGACCAATACTTTCAAGTCACTGCCATGTAGTTCAGATGTGTTCTACCTCTGGAGTGTTCCCTTTCCACACAAAATGGATGGCCAGGTGTGCTGCCTGAAGTTCTGCTTATTGAGCAGATTTCTTCTTGCTGCTGGTTTTTAGGGTCATCCTTGAGTGGGGCTGTAGAGCAGCCATCACCCATTTTTGACTTGCAACCACATGCCAAGACAACCCATCTGTGAACCAAACCACATTTTTCTACTCTCTCAGCTCTTGAGGAACCTCCAAGAAGTCACATGTATCATGTGAGATTGAGCAACCAGTGTACAAATGATACATGGGGGTCCAGACAGCCTGCTTGCACAGGATATTATCTTGGCTCTGCTTGTGCCTGTTACCAGATAGCCCCTTCCATTTTATGAGGAATTTCTGTTGGGCCTACTTGGCCTTAAGACATGGCATGTCTGACAGAGCTCAGCTCATGAGGGGTAGCTCTGGCTGCATGGCCATTCGATGCTTTGTGTTTACCAAGGCTCACTGGCATGCCAGGAGCTGTTCTAGTGAATGGTATTTTATTTCCATTGTGTAATATGCCTTTGATCCAGATCCTGTAAGTCTACCTTGTGATTCTTTCATTGAGAGCTTGCCATAAATGTCTCATTACATCTTTTCCCATTATAGGCAGCTCTAAAACCACAGGATCTGATAGGCTTCATGCCCCGAGTTGCTTGACTGATTGCAATGCAGCCTTGACCCGCTGAAGAATCCTTTCCAGCCCTAGGACCCACTCAGAGCTAGCAACACTCCATATTACTCAGTAACTTAGTCAGAATAGTGTTCCCGGATACGCAGTGTGCTCTCTTCAGAACCTAAGAAGGCCTGCCAGACATTCTATTTCCTGCCTCCTAGTAGTAAGTGCAAGATGCAATAATTTGACCTTTACTTTGGAAGGGATGTCCTAGCATATCTCAGGCTATTGGACTCCTAAAAATTTTGCTGATGTGGAAGCCTCCTTATTTTTTAAAAACTTGATCTCTTTCTTTGGAGCATATAATATTTACGAAGACTTCTCCGCACCTGCCATGTCTTGCTTATCTGAGTCATTTAATAGGATGTTATGAATATGGAGAACGAACACTGCCAAAGAGGTTTTCAGTTTGCCTTGAATCGGTGACCTTCAGGCCTTCTTTGTCTTTCTTCAGTGCATTCATAGCACCCAGCAAGAGCTACCTGATTCCACAGTCCTTATAATTACTACTTTCCGCAAAATAGTCCATATGGTTTCCAGTTCCACCAAACCAGTGAACTTCCTTTCACTGGTAAGTCCAGTTCCCCACCAATGAGAATCACACACTAGTACGTGCTAGGGACCATCAATACCCCACCCACTCCCTGTGACGAGGTTCTCTTTGATTGGTGATCCAGCTCCGAAATGTCATTTTAAAGTCTCCTTCCTAGGGTACTCCTAGGTATCTTAGGTCAGGTTCTCCAGGAAACAGATGCTGTGGAGAGGATTGAGTAGAAGGTTTATTGGGGAGTCCTCTCAGAAACAACACACAGAAAGTAGTAAGAGATGCAAGGTTGAGCAGAATAAGAAGCTGAATTGTGATGCACTAATGAAAGGGTTTAATTTGATCCTGTGCATAGTTCTGGAGCTGAAATGACCCCATAAGGTTGTCCTAAAGAAGTCAAGGAGTCAGACCTTTGTACCCCATTGTATTAGTTTCCTGGGACCACAGTAGCAAATCAGCCACAAACTAAGTGACGTAAAACAATAGAAGCTGATTGGTTTTAATGGAGGCTAGAATCTGAAATCAAAGTGTTGACGGACTACTTTCCCTCCAAAGGCTCTCCAGGAGAATCCTTCCTTGCCTCTTCTGCTTATGGTAGCTCCTGGGCGTTCCTTGGTCTGTAGCAGCAGAACTCCAATCTCTGCCTGTCTTCACATGGCCTTTTTCTCTGTGTTGCTGTCTCTTCTGTATCTGCGTATCCTCCTCCTTTCTTCTATAAATATATCCCTTGTAGTAAGACCCACCCTAAATTCATGATGACTTAATTAATTATAACTGCAAAGAACCTCTTCCCAAATAAGATCACTTTCTGAGGTACTAGGTGAACAAGAATTTTGGGGAGACCCTCTTCAACCCATTGCCAATAGATCTGTCAATATTTTTGAGTTTTTCCAGTAGACGGAGCATGTTTACAACACAAAGGTAGAAGAAGAGCCAATAAATAATTTATGATTCCTTGTTATACTTTTCCATTAGTCTGGAAATAAGTGCTGACTAATTTGCAACTGTCTCAGGTGATAAACACAGAAGTAGCCTTACATATATCTTTTAACGTAAACGATTTAGTCGACCAATCCAGTATATCATAGGATTTCAGGTAAATTTACAGCTGGACCTACTTCATTTGGTCCTTAGTGTTATACAACATTCATCATTGATGTTTTGTTATTGTTTTTGCTATTCTTTTGCTTTGTAAACTATTCTTTCTTCATAAAATGTAGCTTCAAAGCAACTATCATTTGCACTGTGGTATTCTTTTCTAAGAAACAAAACTGAGAAGAAAACATAGTTCATAAAGATATAGCCTTAAAAGTCTGTTTGTTCATATCCCACTTTTGCCAGTTGTTAGCTTTCCATACATCTCTGTGCTTCAAGTTTTCCTCATCTGTAAAATAGGAAAACAATTTCTGCTTATCTATATGTTTTTTTGTAGAGTTTAAAGAGCTTGAGGAGTATGAGGTACTATTAGCGATTATTAATGGGATAGGACTACATTGCACTTTTAAAAAGATCATTTTATCATTCAGTGAAGCAGGAAAATATTTCTTTTTTATTAGTGACAAAATTATGTATATGCATCTTTTTTTGTTTAAAGTCCTTTCTTCTGTGGCCAAATTGAAATAAAGATATAGATATATCATTTTATTCTCTTATGCTTTCTGTCCCCTACAAATATCTACTTCATCATATATTCAAGAAAGTGAAATCAAGAGTGGCAAAGTAAAAAATCTTCACCTTCTCGATAATGAAATTTGTATCCATGTTGACCTGAGTGTGTCTTGTTATAAGCTTAGTAAGAAAATAGCCAAAATTTCTAGGGAAGGACTACCATAAAATAACTGTTACAGACAGTTGCTCTTTGACTAAGAGTAGTGGCAAGGAAATATCTAGAAGTGGTGATATTATCAGTGTAGGATTTCAAGCTTCTACAGAATTCTCTCCACGTCCTTAAAGATTCATCCCAAAGAAAATTTCCAATTAAATTGATCCTTGAAATCTTGTAAAATGACTATATATGATAAAGACAAAGTTTATCTGAGTGATTACTTTATGTGCCCCAAGCTTTAAGGTAAATATCTTTTTAAAATAATGTAATTTATAACAACTATATGTGGAGAAGTAAAGGCCCATCAAAATTAGTATTAATCTACATTTTCTATTTCTCATTATATTTCACTTTGTGTTCGTGTTCCACAGAATAGTTTGTTCAAAAAATGAGTCAACATCCTAAATGAAATAGGAAATACTTCATTTTTAAATTATTTTTTTTTAAAGTGAGTAGAGTTGATGCAATATTACATTAGTTTCAGGTGTACAGCATAGTGATTCAACTTCTCTATATGTTATGCTCTGCTCACCGTAAGTGTAGCTCCCATCTGTCACCACACAATGCTGTTACAATATCATTGACTAGTTTCCCTATGCTGTGCCCTTTATTCTCATGACTTATTCACTCCTTAATTGGAAGCTTGTCTCTCCCACTTCTCTTTACCCGTCTCGCTCATCCTCCCCACTTTGCCTATCCCCCCACACCTTCCCTCTGGCAACCATCAGTACTCTCTATTTGCATATCTGATTTTATTTTAGATTCTACATATAAGTGAAATCATATGGCATTTATCTTTCTCAGTATGACTTATTTTACTTAGCATAATGTCCTCTAGATACATCCATGTTGTCATAAATAGCATGATCACATCCCGTTTTATGGCTGCATAATATTCTGCTGCTTATTTTTGCCACATTTTCCTAAAATCAGAACACTTTTTTATGCTTTATCCTGAAAACAATTTTACTTTCTAAAAGTCTGCATTAATCCTATCAGAGTTGTTCTAAATGGGATAAATTTTATAACAATATTCAGTAAATTTTACTCATTTCAAAATTTTACTTTTCTTGGGAAATTTTAAATCACAGAGCACAGAGGAGAAAATTTTATATCCTCAATCTCCTTCAATAACAATTTTAGAATTAGAAACATAAAGCACTTATAATTTGGTGTTTGACATTTTTCTGATTTCTAAGTGTAATTGCAAGGAAATGATACCAAATTTTAAAATTATTCCTGCATTTTTAGAATTTTTGAAATCACCTTTATTTCTGAAAACAATGTTATATAAACGATACAGTGTATATTCTGTTCACGCTGCTTCCTGAAACTACTCATTTAGGTCATGAAATTTTAAAATCAATACCCAGGCAAATATTCCAAATGAATTTTATCATACTGCTGTAGTGAAAATATCTCGAAAACTACCCCCAAATGTTCCTAACCTTTATAGTTACCTGTGTTTATATTTATGGAGGATTATTTGATATGAATGTATGGCAACATCCCTTAGAAAGAAAGTTTTATACTAATGCTTGGTGTCATACTCTTTGTTTTAATGACTTTTTTTCTGAATATAATTTCCAGTGTTTTTTGTATCTATAAGTAAACTTATATGATTGCTTTTGATCATTTCTAGTTATCATGATGTGACCAATTCTCAGTGATAGTTGTTTAATTATTTGTTTATGGACTATGGCATTCCTCTCAGTCTCCTTTGCTCAAATCTGCTATTTTCACTTGGAATTGTATGATAAAGACAGTATTTCAAAAAATGTAACTGTTTGATCTAATCTGCATATGCTTATTTGTATAAGAAAGAAAGATAATTGAGAATTGGCCTCATGTGGATGCTCAGTAATGTGTTTCCTTGTGTTCCTTTTTCTCTTGTGGTTCCTTTTTTCAAGAAAATGATGGAATTGATTTAACATAGTGACATTTTTTCTGTACTAGCTCCATCAAATAACATGTGGGCATTGCTGCACAGGATTAGTTTTGGCCAAGCCCCATGGTTTTATTTGGACTTTTTCATGATAACAATGACAATGTCACCATCCTTTATCTCTACCATTGGTGACAATAACCATACTACCACGCTGCTTTATGAGGCAATAACTTGGTTTCCTCATTTATCCACTCAGGAACTGGATTATTACCTCATAAAACAGTGTGATTGTACAATTATCAATTAAATCCTAGCTTGTTGAGACTCTTCAAAAAAAAATCCCTCTTCTAATAGTGGTTGGCAATAATTCCTCTGTCTGAATTCATACAGGATTCATGGATTCTTGACTGCCAAGGTTATATTTCTCACACTGTTTATCTGTTATCTGATTTTTTTTCTTTGCCTTGAAGGTGTTGTACACTGCTACATCCCAAGAACTGTCTTATATTGTAAAAGAACTGAAACCTTATAGGATATACAACTTTACTATTTCTCTCTGCAATTCAATTGGTTGTGTAACCAGCGCATCAGGAGCAGGACGGACATTAGCAGCAGGTAAGCAAGTCTTAATGGACATGAAAAATATATTGTGTCTTTCTAAACAAACACCTATTAAGCTCAATACCTTCTCTAGTTTGGACTTAATACTTATCTTTTCTGATTTCTCCTGCTCCCCGATCAGTAACTCTGATTGCTACCTATATTGACATTTTTAAGCAAACAAAAAGTAAGCAAATGAGCTGAAGTTTGAGAGGTCCATGGGAGCCCTGAGTTGCATCTGTGCCATAATAAGAAATATAATTAGATACAGAGTGACTCCAGGGCTCAGCAACCATCTAAAGGTCCTAGTGGCATTCTGACAGTTGTTAGAAGTGTTCAGGAGGCTTCTTATGAGGGCTCAGGATGCTTCTTCCTGACCCTTTCTGTGGGCTTTGGATCTACCCACACCAGCCCTCAGGGGCTAAAGGCAGACATCTAGGAATTACTGGGTTGCCCTGATGTTATATTTTGCCTTTATTGGATAGATGGTAGTATATTTATTAATTAATTTTGTTATTAATAAGAAGCTCTTAAGTTTGTGAAATTCAAACAAAAGACTCGTTATCAAGTATGACCTTAGTAGGAAGTGGTTTGTATAGATTTTTGCTTGCTTTACTTAGAGTAAGCTAGATTCATATGACCTTCATTACAGGTATCACTAACACCTACATAACTCAATTCCTCTGCAGTTAGTAGTATATTTTCAAATCAGTTTTTCTGTCTGCAATCAAACAAGGCTTGGTGCTTCTTAAGGAAATGCCCAGATGTGAGAAGGTTAAAAGACTCCGAGATGAATGACAGATATTATGCAAACATATTTAGCTATAAAAATTTTCCCTAGGCTGTTTTCCTGGCTGTATTCAGGTCTGATTCTATTGTATTGTTTAACCAATGTTACCAGAGTAACTCTGGTTCCTCAGAAACCAAACACCCCTGAACCAATTATGCCAAAGTCCTCTAGTTGCTTTGGGTTCTTGAAAAACTTGTTTGGCTCAAGTTATTTCATTCAAGTAATTTTGTTTCTTCAACTTTTCCATCAATGAGATTGACTCCCCAATTCTAAGGAAGCGTGTTTTCCTTCCTTCTTCTAAGGAAGAAGTATTACCTCTACAACCAAAATCTGTGTTTTTACATATTTATATGTATTTCATATGTATGCATACATTTGTGGCATACCTAGATTGTACAGAACTCCATTCTCCTGTAAGACTTTATTTATTTACTTTTGTATATTAGATTATTAGAGGGTTACTGACTACGGATGATAGAGGCAAGCTCCCTGTCTCCTTTTGGAAAAAATGATATAGTTTGGGACTAGAGAACAAAAAAAAAGAGAACTCTGTCTTGCAAGCTGGAGAAGAGTAAAAATAGAAACAACACAAGTTAAGAACTGGCCTGAGAGCAGAAGGATCACAAACATGTGACTGAGGGGAACTGAAATCATGACTTCCCCGGGTTGTAAAACACTTCAAAGTCGTCTGTGTGATGCCTGGGTGGCTCAGTTGGTGGAGTGTGGGACTCTTGATTTCTGCTGGGGTCATGATCTCTGGGTCTTGGGATCCAGCGCTGCCTTGGGCTCAGCAGGGAGTCTGCTTCTCCCACTCCATCTGCACCTCCCTCTGCCTGCACATGTGCTCTCTCTGTCAAATAAATTCATAATTAGATCTTCAAAAGTCATTTAGTGTGACTTGCTAACCAATAATCGTATATTCTATGTAATGTTCTTCCCATTTGCTTGTCCAACTCATGTTTGATCCCTTTACTGGTAGGGGAGCTACCCCTTCTCAGACAGATCCAGGTTTGGAGACCTCTTTTAAATGGTGATTTCTTACATGGATCCAGAATATGTCTCTGTGGCCTCCACTCAACAGTCTCCCTCTACTCCCTTGGGGACTCCCCAGAGTCTAATTCATCTTCCTCATGATGTCATTTCCAATAACATTTTCTATAACTAGCTTTTCCTCAGGTCTCTCTCCCACGCTGCATACCACCTCCACAAGGCATTGTGTAGCGCCTCCCACCTGCACCTCACAAGCCAATAGTTTCTACTGCTGGTACAGGCTCTCTCCTCTAGATGAGATTCTTTTTGTGGAAACAAACTAACGAAGTGGACTGAAGGGAGACGTGCCTATCTGAAGAGACTAGATGGAGTCTGGGGGGTGGAAAGAGAAAAGCAGGACAAATGTCTATGAAACAGATCCTGCCTGGTCAATTCACCAGTGAGAAGAAGTGCACTAACAACACCCACCTTGGTTGCAGCAGCCGATTTCTGTGGCATGGGAGGGACATAGCTCTGGGACGTGGCTCCCATTTCAGCTACTGGTGAGGGTACTGGAGGCCACTTCTGTCCACTGGAACAGTAGTGAGATGAAACTAAGTCCTCTCAATCCTCTCTGACACTTTATCTTTGAAAGATAGAACTTGGAAACTTCTCATGTTCTCTGAAAGCTGTGAGATGCACAAATTAATCGACTTTTGAAAATAAGAGCTTATTCGTATATTTAGTGTAAGAATGATAAGCCAGGATGCCAGGGTTTAAATTCAGACCTCTGCCATCAGCTAGCTGCATGACCTTAAGTAAACTACATTACTTCTGGGGCTTGATCTTCCCATTTAAAAATAAGGATAACCTATTTTATATAGGGTTCATGAGGATTAAGAAAGTTAAATATTTAAAGCAGTGCCCAACACAGAGTAAATCCTGAGTAAAAATTGTTATTTTTATCACGATTATTCTCACTATCAGTCACAATGCAAATTTATAAAGTTTCTAATATTATCAAAATCAAAAAGCTATTTTACAGTTTTGCTTCTGTAATACTACATAACACAAATGAAACCATGCAGAGTCCCAGCACTAAGGATTATATTACAAAAATAAACTGTAAGAGTGCTAAAGTCTAAAGTCATTATTTTTCAGTTCTGTGAGGACTGTGCCATTCAGAATTATGGTAAGCATTTCAAAATTTTGCCCAAAAACTACAGATTTCAAATTTGTTGTTTGCCGTACACAGTTAACAATGTGCCGTGATTGTACAGTTACTGTATTTTGCTGTGAATGCTCAATTCAGTAAGCATATAATAGGGCTTACCTATTTAGGGCACTGTGGGGGATTCAAAGATAATTCTATTCAGAGACACCTTAATGGTGTCTATGTTAAGATGGTGACATGCAAGGTAGGGTGAACAGGAGGTTATGGAGAAGGGACAAAAGAAAGCTATGGGAACACAGAATATGGGATAGATAGCTTTGATTTGGGAGATTAGGAAATTATCTCCAATGAAATAGCATTGGAGGTGGACTCTAAAGGATTGGTAAGGATTTGGGTAGGTATTTACGGAACACATGCCATCCTAGTCAGTATTTTAGGACTAGCATGGTTCCAGGTACTGATGAGATGAAAACTGGGGTTTATGGAGATTTCTCTGGTAGTAGAATGTAGAATAGACTAGGAAAGAGTGTTTAGAGTCTGATTGATTTTTCTAGTAAGAGTCAAGGGGGGAGGAAGTCAAAGGAACAGAAGTAAAAATGGAAGGAAAGGAACGCAGGTGGATCAAGGAAGAGAAATCCGCAGGTTAAGAAGCAGGAAGAATTGAAGATGACAGTAAATATTGCAGACCAAGGTGATGCCATCAAAGATAATGAGAAAGATGAAGAAAGAACACAAGGGAGAAATAAAGCCATGGGTTTAAGTTTGATCATTTGCTAACAACATACCCAGGACAATTATAAGGAGCCCACAGCAGAAAATGCAAATCTGCAGCTTCACAATGATACAGATTTCATAATTATTGCATATAGATGCAGCTAAAACTGTGGATAACAATGAATTAGTAAAAGCAGAGAAAATACAAATTAAAAGTTCACATCTTAGTGAATGCTATTATTTTGAGAGAAAGAGAAAGGAGGAGTAAAGGGAACAGAGAAATGGTCAGAATTAGAGGGAACGGTTTCAGAAAAGGGAAGGGAAGAGAGAATTCTAGAAGGATCTAGAATCCTGTAGTATCATACGCTGTAGGGAAAGCAAGAGGAATGTGATCTACAAGGAAGGTGGCATTGGTGGCCCTCTCGGGAGCCCTCTATTTAGTGTGGTTGAAGCAGAAGCTGGAATGTAAAGGATTGAGCAGTTGCAGGAGAAGATGTAATGGTACATTTAAAATATTCTCAATGTGTACATTCAAACGTGTAAATTTAAAATTGTTTTTTGTTCCTTGCCAACATTTTCCTTCTACCCAATTTCCCTTAAAAGAAATAAATTAACTTTCGTTTCCGTGTAAAAAAATGCTTTCGTTTCTGAAGGAAAAGCTATTTTAGTGTTCTCCTGGGAAAATGTTTATTTCTTAATCCCTTAATACATTTGGTCAGAACTCTGATTCTTCTCCTGCCAAGCAGAGAATAAAGTCACTTACATGACAAAAGTATGGAAAAATAATTTTTGTTTGCCGTTTGATTTATTTTCGAGGATATCATTTTCGGGGAGTGTTGAAATCAATAAGAATGAACTTAATTGTTTTTGTTGGAGTGTACGGAAAAGCCCAGCAATTCCAGATCCAATATCTTTCTTAGCAGACTTATTTTTGGTGCAGGAGAGTTTTCGGTTACGATTTTTCCTAAGATTCAACATCCAGTTAGAACTCATAGATACTAAGCCATAGAAATAAACAATGAGAAGGTCAATCCTTTTTGAAGAGTCAACAGGTTTGCTGTAGGGAAGAAATAAAAGTTGGCTTACAGCTTATGATGCTTCCTGCCCTGAAATTGCAATCGGAGGGAATGAATATATTACTGCCACAAAATCTAATGAATGTGTGGGGAATTAGCTCTTACGTGCAAATGTAGTTCACATGAATATCTTATGGGAGATTGAAAGAAGCCAGAGACCAGTCAAAAACTTTTTTAAAATGGTAACCAAAAGTTGGTAGGAGTGTTCAGCTTTTCCAAAGCCTGGATTCATGAAAGCATGTTTCCTCCTTAAATCTCAGTGACAGAAATAAAAAAAAAAAAAAAATACCTGCAACAATCTACCTGACTTTCATCAGAAAGCTTGAGGATTGCAATGTGCTTTTATGTATTTTTTTCCAGTGAGAGATATGGTTAGAATTGGTGCATTTCCTCAGGAATATTGCATTGCTGCTGCCTTAGTGTTGGGCCCACGACAAAGCTGAGAACTGGTCTGCTGGGAGGAACTGGTCACTCCCAGGAGCAGCCCTGTTTCCATCTGGAGCAAAAGCCTCCAAGTGGGGTGTTGGGTGGCTCTGGAGTTGCTTCTGGGTGTTGGAGGGTAATGAGCTGATGGCCCCGGCCCTGTTAGAGCCCTGGTTGTTTTTTTCCTTAAGATCACCCTTGCAATTTAGCAAATTTGTGTGCATCCAACACTTTGTGAATTCGGCACAGTTTAAACCTCTCGTGAGAGAAATTCCTTCTGGAGCTCCGTTCCGGGGTGAACAATGTGATATTTCCTTTGCCTGTCATAAATTGACCTCCACGCTACCAGCTTAGAAGTGCCCATTTCCCATTAAGCAAGTAATTAGCGGTGCATTAAGGTTTTTCTCTGAATCCAGAGTAAAATGTATAGGCTGTTTGCGGCTCAGTTGAAAACACACATTGTTTTGCATGCAGGTACATGAGTCTTTTCATTGTGAATAGGACCCAGAGTGATTAAACAAGCACTCTTAATATGTTAATTTATAATTTTAATTACAACAATCTTGTATATATAGTCATTAGTGAATACTAATATAAATATTTTTCTATCTTTTTATTCATAATGCATAAACCAATCATCCAGTTACTTCTCTGAGGTTGCCTGTTTTTGTTTCATAATACAATCTTTGTTCTTAGTTATGAATGCATTTTGTTCGTTCCTGTCTTGAATAATCCCTCATTAAGCTAGTCACTTTCTGCTCCATGCTAAAAAGGAAAAATTATCATGCAAATGTGGCATGCCATATTAAAAAGCACATTACCAAACACTTTTGTTGCTGTCCTTCAATTAGTTTCCCTTCTTTGAATTTAATTCCATTTGTTGTTAAACTACTGACTTGATGTATGGACTCATGAATCTGAAGCTGCTGCCAAGAAAGTGGGGGAAAAAAAAATCAAAGCCTCCTCGAAGAGCTGCAGAGGCGAGCTGAAATGAATTTGCTTCACCTCTGACAAGAACACTTGAACAGCTCTGGAATCCTCTGATGATTCAACTTGGCTAATTATCCAATTATTTATTTCAAGAATAAAGGCACTGTTTTACAATTAGAGAAGTGTAAAGCAATCTGAGAAATTTGGTAATGACAGATGACTTAAGTAACTTCTAAGATAAACAGTATCTGTGCAAACTTGTCTCACTGAGTGTTTCCAGGCAGCAAGTCGTGTGTCGCGGCGTCACTGAGATCCTCAGTACACTGAGGGTTTTGTTTGTTTGTTTTGCTCTTTCAACAACAGAAATTATTTTACAGTTTTAACCAACATGTCACATTTCCGTGGCTCTTAAGCAATGTTTAAGTTGTATTTCGCTTGATTAAAAGCTTTTGGTTCAAAGCAATACTTTTTAATTGCCTAATGATATAAGTCAGTTCTTAGGAAAGAACCGCACATTTAGGAGTTCATTTGCAATATAACTGAAAAATTCATTGCATGGCAGTAAAACAATTTACTGTTAATTACAAGGAGAAGAATTTGCTGTAGCATGCTCACAGATTGCCATGAATCATGCAGCACTCCTAGAGATTTATAACAGATGTGTAAGTGGGATGAATTAGCAGGGTTTAATAACAGAGACACAAATCATGCAGACTTCAAGGAGCTTTAATTGATATACTAGAATGTGACGGGCATGAATCACTCAGCCATTCAACAGCACTGTAACATATGGTCAGCTCAATATGCTGCATCTTAAATCGGTTGGTGAGTCGTTGGTTGTCCCATATGGTGGAAGCAATATATTTTTCATGATTAAAAAAAAAATACATCCATTTTTTAAAGAAATATGATTGCAAAGCATGTTTGTTATTGAACAGTCACCTGAATGCCAAACTGGGTCTTTTAATGATTTTTTTTTTTTTAACATGGCAGCTTCCCAAAATAAATAGCGGCTACTACTTGTAATACCAGATCGCTGGAGGCATTGTCAGGACCAAATTGGTGCTTGTTGGCACACTTGATCCACAGCAAAGCCTATGGAAGAGCACAGCTGATGGTAGCTCCGATTGTCAGGGAAATCCTTCAGGCTCCGGCAAAGCAAACAAAATGAAAGGAATGATGTCACTTTTGGAGAAGTTCAGGAATGCCCAGCTTTGCAAAGAGAATAAAATGCATTGACTGGGAGGCACCTACTGAGCAGGGTAGGAAAGGGGCTGTGGTGACACTGTTTCCCATAATGTAGCAATTTGGATGTAGCTCTTTATACCAGCCTCTTAATGAGATGCTCGGTCCTTCAGGAACATTCTAAAGGGGATCCTGGCTGCCCATCCCATGGATGGTAGCACCGGTTCCATATCGTTCTTGAACAATTATTTCAGCTATGGAAACAGATATCCCGGTGCCGGTCAGTCACTGGTGGCGTGCAGAAACCTTTTTTACTGAAACTGGAATCTGGCAGCTTTCAGCAGAGCTTTTGCAGCATTAGTAAATCTGACAGCCTTGAAAAAGGAATATTGCAGCCTTAGAACTGTGGCTGCCAGAATTTAATGTCAACAATTAAAATTTATTTTGATCCTTACCTACTGTTTATTACTGTTTGTATACACAACAGACCTTACTAATACAGAGATGCACTATTAGATGGAATTACCATCTGTTCAGAGTGAAATGCTGGCATCTGTCTTAGATGCTAAAACTAAAATGATATTATTTCTAACAAAACAGAATTAACTGCTTTCTACTCTCACCAACTTTAATTTTGAATGTGTGGATGCACGCAAGGAAAGGGCTCATTGATGAAACTTGTAATGACCTCTGTCACCAGGTCTGCATTTAGGTACGTGACTTCAGTAGGGGCTCTGTTGGCCTTTGCGGCATGCAGAAATCATACTTTTTAAAGCTTTGAGCTTTATGATGTGTTATCTACAGGAAGGCGTTAAAACAACACAATTAGAATATGGAAAAATTGGCTGAATCAAACAGACTGCAGTATATAAAATATTTTGATAGGGGTACCCTACATAAGTACAAGGAAAGAAATTAAATAGACAAAAATTCATCCGAACAAAGTTGCCATAGGTCCCACAGTGACACCTTTAGGAAAATATAAACTGTATCTTCCTTTTAGACAATTTTTAATTTGCTCCTACACTGACATATATAAAAGATTTATATCCGGTGCCCTCTCCTTTTTTTTTTTTTTTTTTTTTTTTAGGCCTAACTATCCTATTAACAAAGGTCTCTCTAGCTTTTTGAAGTTAGAGAATTTGGAGTAGCAAGGACAATGGTGGTTTCCATGCTGACGTCGGTTCGGTGATGCTAATTTCTGAGAAGCCAAACTTCAGTTCTATATATCACAAAATAATAAATTGTGTCACACCAGCATTTAATGCATGTACACAGTGCATTAACTGTAACTGTAGTACATTTATTTGTGCTAGAGGAGACTTGAAAATGATTAAAAAATCAATACTTTGCTGTCAGAGAAGCAAGTGTTACGATGCATTTAAGTAGTTAATTGCATAAGCCCCATAAAAGCTTCAAGTTTGGGTAGCAAGGATGCCATAATTACAGTCCAAGCAGCTACCTTTTATTAATGGTGGACTTTAGGGAACAGTGCTCACTGTCAGCACTGCTGCTGCGTGTGCGGTTCAGAAAGCATGGGTCCTCTCCTCTGCACATCTAGGATGCGAGTTACTTGCAAATTATTGATGATCACCAGAACAACAGCTGGTAAAGGTAGTGTTTATTCACCAAGGAGGCAATTTGCCTTAAATTCTCTAAAAGCAGTGCTTTCTGGCCTTTCTTTATGTCGTAAGATGTAGAGAAGTCTTAATATTCCTGTATGCCAGGCTGGGGTCGAGAAACAAGGTAGCTCAGAGCTGAAGGGGATGAACTGGCTGGCTTCCTGAAGGGCTGAGAGGATCCATATGTCATATGTCCAGCATCCCTTCTGGTTTACTCCTTGAGAAGCACTGCTTGAAAATGTTCAATCATTGAATTTTGAAACCGGAAGACACAATTGGATCTGTCATGCTCTTCAACAAATGAGGCCAAACAACGAACAGAGGGGCCAAATTATGGATTAGCCTGTGTGCCATGACTAGGGACCAAATGAGCCAGTCTAGAAGCGAAGTTTTCTCCTTGCCAGATCGGTTCCACTGCACATATTCTCTCTTGAAGAAGACTAGTAAACAAAGAAGGAGGAAAGGGTGAAATGGATTTTGTTTCTGTTTATCTGGTCAGAAGAGAGAGCAGTGAACAAGGCAAGGCTGGCTGGTTTCTGAGATTCTGAGAAGCTTCTGGACACTGACTGGAGAGCAGATGCAGTAGGATGGGCTCCAACTGAGAAATCATGGCTTCCTGGCCTGGATCTCTTGTGCAAGCCCTGATCCCAGTGCCCTTCCGTGGGTGTTTTGGCCTAGCCATGTTTGGGCAAATTACATTTCTCATGACAGTTTTGCATTTCTGAGGAAAAGTCAAAATCGTGTTCTATTGACAAAGTGCCTGAGGATGTCTTATGTTAATCCGCTCCCCACATAGGCCTGAAACGTCGAAAGGCTGTTCATTCCTGGATTCCTGTCTTTGTAATAGAAAGTTGACGATGTTTTAAGATATTGACACTGCTATGCAGTGTTCATAGGCAACAAACTCTTGCTTGAAAACAAATAAGGAGATTTGATTTTAAAGACCTGCCATCAACCAAAGCTTCTGCTCATTTAGCCTTCCGTTCTTATCCTATGACACTCAAACTCCACACTACATAAATTTTGCACATGTAAATTTATGCATTATGATATGCTATTAATCAGATTATAAAGTAATAAATGCTGCATAAAGAAGAATGTCTATTATCAGAGCATTTTATAAAAGAATACTTACAAATAGAAGAGCTAGGCTGGGAGCTGGATACAAAGCAGGTGGAAAAAATACAAAAACATTGTAATTTTATTCGAAGTAGAAACAGACTTTGTATGTTGTTATTCTTTGAAATGATGGATATTGAAGATCCATTTTGTACTTTACAGCTATAAGAGGATTTTCTAAGTAAATACAGATTTTGAATGTGGATGAATTGTATCCTTTTATAATATGTAATATGAAAGATGTGTTATTGCCTAATAATAGTGCCTTGCATTTGTGTAGAAATTTGCTTTGTAAAACCTAACACAATTATATATATTGTTTTTAAAGCAGTTATTGTCAAGATATTCCACCAAGAATTTATCCTCATGTTATAGATGGGAAAACTGAGGACCTATATAAGCTTTAAGTGATTTTCCTAAGTCATGTGGAATTGGAAATTAAAAAGTAAAATATAATCTCTGAAACATTATTCTATGTTGTCTCTTAATCCAGTTTTGTGATGAACAAATTTATACCTAATCCCTTTACCTTGATAGTCTGAGAAATAATCCTTTATTCCTCCTTTCTCTTAGTAAGTATGTATTTTTGTGAGTGTGTTTAATAGTTCACAAATATCTATTTTTCTTTTCATCACTTTACATGTATGTGTATGTGTGTGACCAGTCTGGTTTAATTGATTGAAAATTCCCCCTCTGGTCTTAGGGAAACTGAAGATAATGACTCAGTAGGGTGCTCACCCTTTCAAACAGGCTGGGTTGGCTCCTCTAAGTGAAGCTACAACATACCAGCTGGAAAGTTGTTTGGTTTTTTTTTAAGCAAGAGAATAAAAAAAAAAAAAAAAAAAAAAAAAAACTTAATTTGACTCATTCTTTGTAGTTGACTTCCTAAGAATAGTCTAATTGCTTGGTGGAATAATTCCCCTGTGAATTTAGAAGGGATCCACTACTTGTTAGAATTTAAACAGTCAACATTAATTGTAGCGGGTTCTCAGTAAGAGGGCCCTTATTGATTATAATCATTTTGCCAAATTAAAAAAAAGTGCACTCTCACTTTTAGGAGATATTTTTTAAAGAACTATTGAGTTGCTGGAATTCTTTTTGTTTTATTTGACTCTGAATTTATATTCCTGATTAAGAAGTGATTTCGGATTATGCTTTCAATGGGGTAAGGGATTCTGAATAATGTAGTGGTATAAAGCTTCACCATTATCCCTAACTAGCTGGGCGGTTGAAATGAAGGAATATCAAATGTCAAGTAAATGGGACTTTGAGTAAGAGGCTACTTTTTAAACAAGGATAATACTCTTTGGTTCTCTAGAAGTACAGGAGGCATATTCCTAATTTCCCTAAATATTTAGATAAAATGGAAATCATATTCCTAACACACCAAATATATATAGTTTGTGACTCTCTAGATCTTTGCTATCCAGTATGGTAGCCATGATCACCATTTATGGCTATTTAAGCTTACAATAAAATTAATGAAAATTAAACAAAATGTAATTCCTCAGTCTCACTAGCCACATATCAAGTGCTCAGTATTCATACATGGCCAATGCCTATCATATTAGACAATATGGATCTAGAACATTTCCATCATTAGAGAAAATGCCATTGGATGTCACTGGACTAGACGATATTTTTCAAACTAGAATGTCAACCTCTCTTGTCCTATAACACTAGGGAATTGTATGTGGGATGCAGAAAATATAACAAAATAGTTCAAAATTCGTCTTTTGTGCATTTATTTATTGATTTATTTGATTATGACTTTTTAAGATTTTACTTATTTATTCATGAGAGACACAGAGAGAGGCAGAGACATATGTAGAGGAAGAAGCAGGGTTCCTGCAGGAAGCCTGGTGTGGGACTTGATCCTGGGACTGGGGATCATGCCCTGAGCTGAAGGTAGACACTCAATGCTGAGCCACCCAGGCATCCCTTATTTATTTATTTTAAATATTCATTTATGTATTTGAGAGAGAGAAAGAGCAAGAAGGAGGGACAGAGGGAGAGGAAGAGAGAACATCTCAAGCCGACTCCCCATGGTGTATGGAGCCCAACTTGGGGCTCCATCTCACAAGCCTGAGATCACGACCTGAGTTGAAATCAAGTGTTAGATCCTCAACTGACTGAGCCACCAGGTGCTTCTCTTTTGTGCTTTTAAACAGCAAATTTTAGATAGATAATAAAAATTATGTAATTCGTCCTCCCCCATTGCTTCCCTGAACCCAGGACTCAAAAATATTTGACAATCCTTCTTCCCCGGTTAAGCTCATAACCCATAATAGCCTGCTAAAATTTTAATACAAGAATGGAATTCCAAACAATGAAGAGAAACTTCAGGGGGAAAGAAATCTCTAGATGATTAGCTTTTTATTTTGTGTTGGATTATTTTGAAGATGGAGCAAAGCTTGTAGAGTGAAATCTTTGAGAACTCACCATTTACTAATTTTTGGCAGGGAATGCTAAAGGAAATCATGCATAAAATTTACAGATTTATACATATCTAGAAATAAAAACATCGCATGGTTTGCAATAGCAGAAGATGAACAGAATTGTTAATTATCTTTGTAAGTTGATGAACACATTGCTCAGTGCCCTCTTCTTCATGCAAAGTTAAAATAGAATCACAGTTAATTATTTCCCTTTGGAAAGCTGGCCAGCTTTCTAGAGAGTAACAAATAGTACTTGTTCTAAGCTGTTTTAAGGTGAATTGTCTTTCATGGTTTAAGGATATCAATTCTTGTATTCCTGTCATTTTAATTTATGTTTATCGAAATAGGCAAAGACTCTGTGTATGCAGAAGGCTATGTTAACACGGCTTTAGTTTAAATCCTTAAACAGTCAGCTTGGTGATAATGATATTTGTTCCTTTCTTTGCTTGTGCCACTCAAATCCAGCCAACCCACTTTGGGTGGGGATGAATCGCAGCCTATACACTCAACTGTTTAAAGAAGAAAACACAGGAGGGTACTCGATGTAACAAGTACTGGGTGTTAGTATATGCTATATGCTAAAGTCTACCCTGGAAACTAATAATATGCTATATGTTAACTAAATTGAATTTAAATAAAAATAAAAGAAGAAAAAAATCAAATGAAAACTTTATTTTTATTAACTCAATGGTTACCCTTATCCCCTTTCTAGTAGATTGTAGGGAAAAGTCTCTATCTCTGTTACTCATTCCTGGAGTTTCCCAGGAGCCTCCAGAGAATTGCCAGTGTCCCAGGACCTCGAAACATGCCAGTGTATGCATGGGCATACATGGGCACAGGGCATTCCCTGCAGCTAGGCATAGGCCCTGTTGGTATTGTCATTTCAGGGCCCAGGGGGCTGCCCCGAGTCTACGGAACCTGGACCAGAGTTCATAAACCCCTGAGCTCACAGGCTCCTTTTCCTCATGTGGATGCACTACTTGGCTTTCAGAGTGGTTTTGCTTATTTGTTTTCCTTTAGTTGCTAAGCTTTAAAAATCAGTAAAACTACACATAAAATGACTATCTTTAATGACGTAAAAGATTTGGCAACTTTGGGTCATTGTTCCTGCATTATTCATTGGCTGGAATGAATTAGTGACTATTCACCGGGCCAGGTTCTTTTTGAACCCCACACGCCATCTTGTCCCATGAACTAGCCCATTTTAATGATTTCCTTTACTTTCTTGGATCTGTGAATTGCAGCCATAACTTGAAGTGATGTTAAGATGAGGGCCTCTACCATTTGTGATCAGTACCCACTGGCGGTGGGCACAGGTAGTCACAGGCTGCAGGTTTCATGAGGGATCTGGTGGCTTCTGGGTGAGGTAGTTTCCACTCAGGCAAGGGAATTTCTCCAGAAAAGGGGCCACCACAAGCCAATTAGAGACAAACAGGCTCATTGCACCATTATGGTACCAGGTTGGTAAAAGGAATTGAGGTGAGACACCAACAGAGGGTAATACGTAATATTTTTTTCTGAATGAAAAAGAATAGAGAAATTATCTACAAGAAGAAATTTTATTTAATCCTAAAAGTTTTATGATAACTATTTGTTAGTCATTTAAATGGTGTTTGGTCACATTTAAGATAAACTCTGTCTTGTGTCTTCAGTTCATGGAGCCATGTAAATTCTTGAGACCACAATCAAGTTGATCTTGAGTGTGATGTACACAAGTACATGTGTACGTGTGTTGAAATATCTGTGTCCAGAGACAGAAGCTAAGTTCTCGAATGTAACAAGTGTCTTTTGACATTTAGCGCCAACCCAACTGAGGCCTCCCATGGTGGAAAGAATCAACAGCACAACCATCCGTGTTAGATGGCTCGCACCGGAAGAACTCAATGGACCCTCTCCCATGTATCAGCTGGAGAGGAGAGAGTCATCTCTCTCAGCTCCCACAGCCATAATGATGAAAGGAACTCGTTTCACAGGAAATGGATATTATAAATTTCCCAGTTCCACACACCCAGTCAATACGGACTTTACTGGTGAGTGTTTTTGACATCACTCTATTGCAGAGGCACTAAGCTCCAAGATGTTTCTTACTATCTTGTTATTTTTTCACAGTCGGTTTTTACTATACCTGTCCATAGAAATACTAATTCATAAATACTAATTCATATAAATACTAATTTATAACTTCATCTTGTGTCAACTTGTCCATCTTTTTAGTATTCTGGGGGGGGGGATGTGGGTAAGTAAAGGGAAGAGAAATATATATGTGGGACGGTAGCCTTATTTGATCAAAGTGTGTGCTGGAAACAGCTCTCAGACACCATTTACCAGAATGTGTTCCTCAGACGACTTTACATGCTCTACAAAAGAAGAAGAGTTCTATGGATGGGTGAGTTTGAGAAATGCTCCATGCTGTTAGAGATTCTCAGTACATATTGAGTTATTAAAACCCCTAAAAGCAATTATAAGAAAGCTATTTGCTTAGCTTGGTATGCCTAATTTTTATTTGCCACTTTTTTTAAGCATTATACCATCAGTAGGTTTTTTGGAGAGCATTATAGGAGAAACTAATTTTGGGGAAATGTACCTTCTATGGATATGTTGGCACTATGGATAAGTGAGGCACTTGCTTTGTGAACAAAATGTTAAGGCATAAAAAATTCCCTCAGGAGTCAACAAAAATAATATTTTCATACAATATATTTTTTAAAATGAAAATCAATGCCAAAATATTCCCGATAAAATGCCAAAATTTTAAATGAAGGTAAGCTTCATCCCTCACTTGCGGGGCTCTATAATCCTGCCTCATTTGTCTCACCCAGTTCCTGGTCTTGCTGGTCCTACAATGTTCCAGAAGTCCTGTTACCTTTCCAAATTAGAGTTTCTAAAAGCGCTATTTCACTATAATTACAGAAGACTGTAACTATTTATGTTGCATACTTCACTTTCCCAATTTTTAAAAAATCTACAGAGAATAAGGTTCATGTGATTCTGTAAACTCGTAACAGTATTCATTTAATCCAGGAGAAAGTCATTTTGGAGCAAGTAGTCTTCAAAATGTTGCCTATGTTGAGGACAGATCGTGAGGTGGAATTTAAGCTGTAAAATGTGGCTCAAATATTATTTATTTAATATTATTTATTTTTATTTAAAATAGTAAATAGTTTGCTTTTAAGTGAGGCTGGCTGCTGATGTACGTTTAACGTGAATGATATCCCAGCAGAGATATATTGAGGCAAATGCCTGCTTAACTAGTGGCCTGGTACCTGAGAATCATTGTGGATTATTAGAAATTCAACCATTGAGCAATCATAAAATGTTCAACTTCTGCTTAATATTCGTAAATGTCAAAGAAAGGAACGAAAAGAAAAAAAAATAGGGATCTGGAAAAAAAAGTTAAAAAGCCTACGGATACAGAGTTGAAAGGCCCTTTCACAAATGGAAATAGAAATTGCCTACCTGGTCCAACATTTGGCTTGTGATGTGTTTCTTGGAGGAAACAGCACTCGTTTCCATTCAGCTGAGTATATCTGCTGCTAGCATGTCAGCTCAGATTTGCTGGCTAGCCAGCAGACAGATTTTTGATGGGATCACCTACTGTTGTTGCAGTGAAAGATAGAGTGGCCCGTCCACCGTTAATAAATTTAGTCGTCTGCACGCTCTCCCTAGCCGGCCTTATACTCTGAGGTGCAAGGGCTAGGGGCAGATGTAGTGTCTGGGAAGTTTTCCAAATTCCTCTTTAAAAAAGTTAGGCTGTAAACACCGGCCTCACTGAGCAGGATCCTTCTGTCTATAACAAAGCCTCCAGCTGCACAGAAAATGTGTTTGGAGTACACATCATTTGAAGGACAAGGCGGGGAGATCACAATTTTGGCTTGAACTGCTCCCTGGAGGTTTGGTGATTCCCAGAGAATAAGAAGTTCTTCTGCATTCAGGCACGTTCTGGGGCATTACTAGCTCCTTTTTATTAGCAGCTTTGTCTGACTTTTAAGGTTCTCTTTAATGTTTCAACCGGGTCTACGTCAAATTATTGGTTTGACCCTTTGGGTCAGTTAGCAGGTTTGGTTGAAAAATTGTATTGAGCTGAGCCATGGTTACATGAAGTTTACCCAATTAATAAGCTAGGGCCAGTTTATAAAACCCATGCAACAGCTTTCTCGAAACTTATGTCTTTCCTAAACGCAGAGGTATGTGAATAATTAGCATCTTCTATTTCTTTTATTTAAATAGTCTCTTATCCAATCCTTCCTCAAGCCTGTAGGTAGGAATTTTTAGCCTCCGAGTACAGAGAAAATGAGACGGAGGTACCATAGCTACTGAAGTTCAGGGTTGAAACGTGAATTGGAAACTTCTGATTCAAACACTGGTGCTTTGCTATGGAGGGGGAAGATTTGTATGTGGACAGTTCTTTGGAAGTTGTAGAATAGGAAATACCTAAAAGTAATAAATGAGGATGGGAAGGGAAGTATTTATCACTCAAATATTCCTTACCCAACACTACTAAACTTTTTTTTTTTTTTTTTTTTTGCATTTCTCTTTCAGTTGTTGGCTTTTCAGGCATGAATAGTAAATAGGATTGGCCTTTTTATTTACTTGCACCCGAAAGCCATTTAGAAACCACTTTTCTTTCCATAGCAATTGATTCCAGAATGTTCCTAGAAGCTAGATCTCTGAATGAAATTATTTTAAATGGGGCTGAAATGCTGTATGTCAAGTGGTGCTATCAACTCACATTTCTATATATTTATGCAGTTTTTTTATATTCTGAGGTGAATTTAAAGAACAAATTTTGGAAGTCTCTCAAATAATTATATGTAATAAGTGACTAATTGTTAAGAGCTAAAATGCTTTTATTTTGAATTGTTCACTTTAAAATATCAAACTCTAAAATAACTTGAAATATGAATGGAGATTTCAAATAATATTCAAAGACAAAATATATAGTAATGTATATTATCGTACATATGTTGTATATATATAAAATAAGTCAGATTTCACCCATTGATGACAAGACTTATAAATACATTCATAGCATGTTCCATAGTCATTAACAGTGTATTGCAAGTCTCAGTATAAATGCTCTCAGTATTACAGTTCCAGAAGGGAATCTCTGGATGGCTCACACCTCTTCCATATTTGCTTTAAGTGTTTTTATCTCATATGATATAATGAAAACAATTTAAAAATATGAGTATACGTTCTAACATGTTGCTTAATATTATATTTTCTATCGTAAATGAACTTCATCAAAATTTACTTCTGGGCAGAAAAACTAATCAGCTTTGTCTTTTTTAGGTTCTGTTTTTGGTCACTTTTCCTTTTGGATACAAGTGTTCTATAAAATAATCTTCAGGAAGGGTATATTATCAGTCATTTACATCATAGTATAAATTTAAGATCAAGTATTAACTTCCTCACTTCTATATGATTACGAGTCAGTGCTTAGGGAGCAGACTAATAAGTCTCAGATCTAGGCCCCATTGTTTATTAGTTAAATGTCATTAAACAAACCACTTGATCATTTTTGTTCCTTTCTTTCCTTTTCTTTAAAATTGGCATAATAATACTGCTTACAATACTCATATCTAGAAGTGGATGAGGATGAAAGGCAATAGCTCACCCACTGAACTCTGCAGTGTCTGCCACACAGATTACTTAGAAGTCATTAAACTTTAGCTATTAACTGTTAGTCATTTAACAAATGTTTGTTAAGTGTTTACTATGAGACAGGAGCTTTTCTAAGAGTCTTCTGAAATTTATAAAACCAATATTCTCCTAACTCATCTGCTGTTACACATAATGTAAGATGTGTGTACCTAAATGTTCTATTTAGGATATGAGTAATATGCAGTTTCTATATTAAAATGTGTTATTTAATTTTGTTATTGAAAATGGTTAAATTAATATACCTAGTATTGAAACATTGGATAAATGATTTTTTCCATGGATCTGATCATGCTCATCTATTAAATTGAGGATTGTGCTAATGCCTCTAACTTCTAAAATTCCAAATCAATGAACATTGCATATTTATGTAGCTTCAAAAATTCAAAATAGAGGTTATTGCTGTGAGTTTAAAAATAACTGAATTTTCAAGTAAATTGTTCAATCATTATTTTTTCACATAATATGTTTATAATTGTAGATTAACATAAATTTATTTTTCTCTGTTAATTTGAGGGGATCTGTTAATTCACAGAGATAATTGAAATGATGTGGAAAAAAATACTCAATATGGAAAAGGATATTCAATTCTTGGGTTATGTCGGAGCATACAAAGAAGCAAAAAATTCACTAGAAGTTCATAATATTGTAACTAGAAAATCATATAAACAGTCATGGTAAAATATTCTTCTGGCCACATGGGGTTAACAGTACTTTCTCCTTCCAGAACAAGAGTAGCAAATAGAACATTCCCTTCTGCAGCTGGACGGGGTGATCACTGTATCTTCAGAGAAAAAAGAAATGCTCTTATTTTTTTCAGGAATGCAGAGTAAATCCACTTGATTTGCACAAAGAATTTAGTCCCTTCCATGTAATGCTAGTCATCCAAAAAGAAGCTGGTAAAAACAGCAAACTAAACTACTGCTCAGATTGGCATTCCAAAGGTGACCCTCTCTCTCCTTGTCACTTTTTCTTCCTATTAGCGAAAACAGGTCCATGATCATTTGGGGGAAGATTTGACTATTGTAGTATCCAGATGCCAATCACACCAGCCTTTTAAACTGCCTTTACTGGTGACCCTGCCCAGAAATCAGGAACTGCCTTTGGGGAGATCTTTGTAGCAAACCACTGGGGAGATGAGCATACATGTGCACCTGGATGTAATTCCCTTTTATTTGTCTTCACGAGAAATGTGATTACTGATGTTGAATATCTTGCAGATGAGAACTCTGTACACTTTCTTCATAATAATGCTGTTCAAGGACACTAAATGATTGTCATACATTTTTGTCTCCTAGTATTTGCCTTCCCCAAAATGACTGAACTAGAAAGAATGCTTTAGGAAACAGAAATACAATTAATTACTGATCTATGAAAAGAGAAATGCAGCTCCCTGAATCAATATTCCTTAAGAGCATATATTTTATATATTTTTTACTCTATGATATATACATGCTTTATTATTACTTATTATTTTTAGTGGGCAGGGACATTTAAACACTTCTTTAAAGGAAAGCTGATTATAATTTGTGGGGAAAGTGCAAGGAGGGCAAACTTCAGATAGACTAATTAGTAAAAGCATATTAATTCTGACCTTCAACACCCTTGGTACCTAGTATTTGTTGTCCTCTACCTGGGAGCAAGTAGTTTGTCTAGAAAGTGCTTAAAAAACCAACCAACTAACCAACCAACCAACCAACCAATCACCCAACCAACAACAGCAACAACAACAAAAACAACAAAATAAGTGAAATGCCAAGTCCTTCCAGGCAGATTTAAACCACACGTTTTATTTTACCTTTGATGTTAGATGTTAGGCATAGCTGTGGAAAAGCAAATACGTGAGTTGACTTTATGGCCTCAGCAGTTGAATGAACAGGCAGTAATGATACAGAAAAGTAAAGGCAAGAGTAACAACTGGACTTTAGGAACAGGTAGAGAAGTGGCTCTTGGGGAATAAAGAGGCTCCTGGCGTGTTTCAGGTTGACAGAATCAGAGGAGAATATGAATCTGGTTGAGTGTATCTTTATGGACTGGTAGAGACGAGGATCAACCTGCCTGTCTTCTGAGAATCACGGAAGTCAGACCAACCCATGGTGACCAGGGACATTAAGAAGTAAGGGTCAAAACTGTCTTGTTCTTACTCCCTTTAGTGGAGAGGTGTAAAGCTGACATTGTTGGATGGGAAGGGATCAAATTCATCATAAAGGCCAATTTATGATGACTGCACGTGTTTGAACCCTTGTAATTTTTTAAAAAGTGACGCATTTTGAAGCCCGTTTCCATAATGTCGCCTTGGGTTTGAAATGTTAATGGTAGGGTTGGTTTGGGAGTAAGTTCAGTTTCACTTTGGAATTTTATCTCTGTTTTCAAAAAAGAATCCTTTCAGCACATGACTTTTTCTTTCACCAGTGTGGTCTGGCTTAGGTGGTCAAATTGAATGAAATTTGAAGTTTCTCTTTGCATGACTAACCCTCCCCCTGCCTTTTAATTTTTACGGTGTCAGTCTAGAGTAGGAGGTTACAAAGTTCTCCTGTAAATGTCCGGATGTTAAATATTGTCCACTTTGCAAGCCTTGAGTCTCTGTCCCAACTCCTCAGCTCTGATGTGGTGCTGTGAAAGCAGCATAGGTGATACAGAAACAAATAAGGGTAGCCTATTTTGGTTTGATGGGGTTTTTTTGTAAAAACACTTTATTTACAAACACAGACATCAGGCTGGTAGTTTGCCTATGTTTGGTTAAGTGTCTAGTCTTAGTTCCTTAAATTAATATATAATTTCATCATTAACAATTCATTTTTCTTTCTTCTGCCCTGATGCCAAGAACCTTAAAGATGCGTACAAGGTAGCTCAGATAAAAGAAGCAGGAGAGAACCAACACAACAAAACAGATAGTAATGCTTGGTAAATGGAAAGATCTTGAAACAGCACCTAGTTTTTCCCAACAGGGACTTATGTTGTCAGTAAGCCAAGTCAGCATTGACCATGCTGATGGGATAGAATAATATTTACATTTGGGGCAAAATGTTTCTATTAGTTGATAATTCTTTTAATCAGCTGTGAGGCATCTGAGCTTTCCTTCTCTGTCACAATCACACCAAAATGTATTGTCACCTGATATACACAGTGCATATTTGTTCTCACGTCCTCCTACCACATTCTCAAACACACTGTGTCCACCATGTCCCCAGCTTTTCTACGTGGTCTCACATTTACCTACTTAAATTGTCCAATGTCTTTTCCTTCCAATATGTTAGCCATTTAAAAAGCTTCCCTAAGCTTCATTGCTAAAGAAAAAAAAAAATTCTCCATCTCTTAATGACATTCAGCATCAACATAATAGAGATTAATTTTAGTTTCCTTTTCATCCTTAAATGGGTAGAAAGGGGAACTTTGAGCAGAAAAAGAATCATTAATGGTCAGCAATGATAGAGAAACCAGCTCCTATGAATAATTGATTAAAATGAATTATTTTGTATATATTTTTTGGAAAAAATTAATTAAAGATATTTAAAGATCTACACTTGCCGTTATGTTATATCTATTAGGATAAATATAACACCCATTGAAGAGTATAGATTAATTTTGTTTCTACTCAGAATTCAAATAATATCAATACCAAAATTCCATATCTTTCAAAACTATGTTCTAGTATTCTGAAGAAATGTCTTATGAAATCATGCACCTGGAGTTCCTTTGTGTGGGAAAATTATGCAGACCACATTTAAGTTCTTTACAATGGGGCACCTGGGTGGCTCAGTGGTTGATCGTCTGTCTGCCTTTGGCTCAGTGCGTGATCCCGGGGTCCTGGGATCAAGTCCCACATCGGGCTCCCAGTGAGGAGCCTGCTTCTCCCTCTGCCTGTGTCTCTGCCTCTCTCTGTGTGTCTCTCATGAATAAATAAAAATATTTTTAAAATATTTAAGTTCTACACATTGAAGAAAGATCACGTACATCACCCTCAGTGTTTATTTGGAGATTCAAGAAGGGAAACTCAGGAGGTGCTTGGGTGGCTCAGTCTGTTAAGCCTCTGACTCTTGATTTCAGCTCAGGTCATGATCTCAAGGTCTTGAGATCAAGCCCCAGGTAGGACTTGGAGCTCAGCAGGAGAGATTCTATCTCTCCGTCTCCCCCTGCCCCTTCTCTACTATACTCACACATGCTCTCTCTGTCTCTCAAATAAATACATCTTTTAAAAAGAGAGAGAGAGAAATTCAGTTATATACATTTTCTTGACTGAGGAGAAGCCTCAGTTTGGAAGTCCTTTGACCTTAAGTTCAGAAAAAGGAGGGACATAAGCAGGAAGGAGGGGGACACACACGCCCATAGACATTCAAGTCACCTGAGTCATCTCTGGCTATGGTGGCCATGTCATCCTCACAAACAAAGGGAGTCCTGGGAAAATTTTGTAAAGGAAAGATAGTGACTTGTGGGAAGTTTGAGGGAATGAATGATATAATGATTCTCCCTCCCATAAGGCAGAAAATTAAAAAAGAATACAGATGTCTCTTTCTTGGCTTCTGCATCTCTTCATCTCTCTCCCTTGAAATCTGCTCCTTCTTCTGTGCTTACCGCTGTGTCTGCCAAAGTGAATATTACTAATTGCCTGAGATAGAAACCTAGGAAGTTTCTTGAACATGATTTCTCACTCCATTCCATCAGTTGTTCCTCCCCTGGCCATTCTTCCTCTGATAGATCTCTTGAAACCGTCTACTAGTCCTACAGCTACTCCTTAATCTGGGTCTGTGTTGTGGGTCTCCACACCAATGTTTCACTCTATTCTGGGCTGTTTTTCTAACCAATGATTGATCTATCTTGCCGTTCTCTTGCTTAAAACCTTTCAGTAGTTTCGTGTCGAGATGCCCTGCATGAACTCTTTTCTGCTTACTTTTCCAGCCTCATCTTTCCATCCCGCCAGCTCCTGGTTTCCTCTCCAGCACTATGACTGTTATTCAGTCTCTGCTGTTTGATGTGCTTCCCTGTCTTAGATGCCCAGGTCTTAGAATAGACACTTGCCTTTGCCTGCAATGTGCTTGCAAGTGCTTCTTCTTCCTTTCACTGGACTAACTCCTACCCATTATTAAAGTGTCGGCAGAGCTGTTCCTCCAAACAGCCTTCCCCCTTCTGCCCTGGTGCCAAATCTAGATCAAGGGCCTCTCCTATATCCTACCACAGATAATGCGAATTTCTCTATTTTAATCCCTACCACACTCTATTAGAATTGCCTGCTCACTTACCTGGGTCCCAAGCCGACTGAAATGATGACTGTTTTCTTCTGTTACAACATTTGTCCTGGCACAGCAGAGGACCAGATGTTCAATAAATGTTTGTTGAATAAAGAATTAGCTAAATGAGTTAGATGGAAAAAGGAAAATCTGTAAGAAAGATTGCTTAGCCATAAGAATGACTTAACGGTAAGATTCACTGTGCAATAGAACGTATTACATGATTTTGAGAAGCTACCTCGTTGGAAGTTGAGATAGCCTAGAGTGATAACTCAATTTGTTTAGCCTCAATTGGCCTAAGATGTCTAAGAAAGTATGTTTTAAGCTATGTAGTACTTGAGACAAGAAGAAATTGTTATTAATGGTCCTTAGTTGATGGTGGAGTTCCTTCTGCATCAGTTGTTATACCTGAAGTGCTATATCAGGCATTGTTCTCTGCCCTATAGCTCTCGCGTTCTGTTGTTGGAAACTAGGTGTTGCACGTATCTTAGACACAGGATCTCCTTAGGCTTATTAAATTTTGAGGTTAATGAATATTTTGACACTTTTACCTATACATATCATTACGGCTTATTGCAATAGGTTTAAGATGACAGTCATAATAAACATATATAGTACAATAAAAAGCACTTTTAATCTTGAAAGTGCTTTATAAACAACAGTGATCAATGCTATGGATGGATTAACAGCATCAAACTGATTGAATTCTATTTCAAGGGCAATGGACATATTGATGTTGATATTCCAGTCCAGCAATGTAAGCAGCGTGAGGAGTGCAGGTTCTGGAGTCAGACTCCCCTTAAAATCTGGCTCCCCAACAAGCTGTGTGCAACTTGGCATGACTCACTTCCCAGCCCTGTAGCTCAGTGTCTTCATCTGTAAAATGGATTATTGCAAGGTTTTAGTGCAGGAATCACTGTAAGGGATTAGAACACAATATCTTTGTGGCCATTGTTATACATGCCTTTATGGCTCACGTTTCTTTAAATTCAGGATTTCACATTATGTGTCTTTCCACTCATACATACATATATTTGATGTGCCTAAACCACGTAAATCTTGATGATACTCCTTTATTACTTCTCTCTACTACATTTATCTGATAAGTCACTTCATTTTATTCAATCTATGAACTTCTGACCTTGGTGTTTTTAGCAGCCTTTCTTCTTTCTCTAGAGACTTAGACACTCTGCATCTCATTTCTGCATGTCTCGTGGCTACCTTTACATTTTAACACTCACTTGTGAATCTAATTCTGTTTCTTCTCTTTTCTTCATAATCCAATCTTCTTAAAAACTAAGATTCTCTGTGTGTCCATTTCCTCACTACAATCTGTCACTTGTATTTGTTTCTCCCACTTCTTCATTGTAAATGCTTTCTTCAAGATTATCAATAATTTTCAAAATGAGACTTTAAAAAAAGATTAAATTTATTTCTTCATGAGAGACACAGAGAGAGAGGCAGAGACACAGGCAGAGGGAGAATCAGGCTCCCCACAGGGAGCCCCATGTGGGACTCCATCCAGGAATCCCAGGATCACGCCCTGGGCTGAAGGCAGATGCTCAACCACCGAACCACCCAGGCGTCCCCAAAATGAGACTTTTTAAAATTCCTCCCCTCCCCTAAATAATAGTGGCACCATTATATATTTTTAAAAATATGCGGAAACCAAATATATCTCACCAGGTTTCCTCTGCAATTTTCTGCAAACTGATTTTCAAGGCTTTCGGCCCTCTTTCCATATCTACCTTTAGATGAAAGAACTCAATTGTTTTATTAGTCTACACACAGATGTTTCTCAGTTTCACCCCATTTGCCAGATGCTATGATTGGTGGTTCAGAAAGAGTATTGAGCAAAACAGAGAGAGTCCCTAACCTTAGAGAGCTTAAAGTATTGCAGCAAAATCATGCTTCAAACGTGTAATTAGATAATTATAAGTGATTTCTGTCTCCAGCTATGAGAGACAGAGCTGTCTCCAGCTGTGAAGGATATAAAAAATCCTCATACTGAGAGAAACAAAGAAAAGAAACTGAATAAAATTTCTTAAAAATATGGTTGTTCAAAGACATTACTGAGTAACTAGGACTGAGTAACTAGGACTGCAAGGACATGGGAGATGAAGGCCCCAGAAATAAGGAAAATCATACAGGTGAGACTTCAATTTATCTTTGCTTTTTCCTTCCATTTTATTTGGTAGTTCCCAAATAGTATAGTCTTAGGAAAATGAAAGCATCCCTTGAGAGAGAAGTAATTAAGTTCAGGACCTACCAAGGAGGAAGGATCAGGTAAATACACCAGGCTTTCTGTTGAAATCCTATTGGTAAGAGTAAACCAGAAACAGACTGGTCTTCTCAAAGCCCGAAGTAAAGCCTTAACCTATCTCAACTTCTGATAGGATAAAATTTGTTTGCCTGCCAAAAATATTTCACTATTTTCTAAAAGGAGATAACATCAACCAGAATCTCTAATTTTTTATTCATGATATCTTCTAGCCGATCCAAAATTACTGAGAATACCAAAAAAATGGGACCAAATAAAAATGAACCAACTATTGCTTCACACAACAGCATGGATAAATCTCATGACCTATCACTGTGTGAAAGGAGCTAGAAACAAAAGAATCTAGTATTCCATTTACATAAGTTTCAAAAATAGAAAAATGAATCTGTGGTGACAGGAAGCTAAAAAGAAGTAATAACTAAAATGAAGAGAAGACAGCTCCTGAGGTTGGTGGGATTATTCTCTATATTGTTCAGGGAGGTGTTTATATGTGTTTGCTTTGTAAATGTCCATTAGAATATGCCCTGATAATGTGTACACTTTATTGTTATACTTCAATTTGAAAAGTTGCAAAAAAAGAAAATAAAACAGAACAAAAGAAAGATTTTATGTGTGCAGAATCCAAAAGTAAGAGTAGAGAACTCCTAACAGGTGACAGGAGCATTTAACCACTCGAGAGGATTCATGAAGGCCTCCCAAAGGAAGAGTTTTATAACCTAAAAAATGCAGTTTGAGTTAGCTAGGCAAAAAAGGCAAGGAGAACACCCCAGGGAGAGAAAGTGGCGTGTGTAAGTGCCTTGATGTGGGAGACAGCATGGTATATGAATAAACAAACATGAACAAGCAAAACTGAGAGAGTGCTGTATAGCCAGAGCACAGAATGCAAGGGAAGATGGTGTTTGATGGGTCTGAAATGCTAGAAGAAAGCCCATTGTGTGCTTTTAGGACCATCACATTTGGGATTTGAAACTTAGTTTTATCATCTCTATAAGCAGGTTGGGGACTGGTGCTAAGTAAGTTTTTCATAAGGGTTTGATAACCCTGATATTTACTAAGATTGTGCATATACTTTTTATAGATTGATTAAAAGTGACCATTTCATTCAATCATCTGTTAGTTTTTTTTTTTTTAAGATTTTATTTATTTATGCATGAGAGACATAGAGAGAGAGAGAGAGGCAGGGACACAGGCAGAGGGAGAGACAGGCTCCATGCAGGGAGCCAGACTTGGGACTCCATCCCGGGTCTCCAGGATCACACCCTGGGCTGAAGGCAGCGCTAAACCGCTGAGCCACTGGGGCTGCCCCACCTGTTAGTTTTGTCAACAGAATGTCTCACAAAATGTTAGAAGACCTTCACTTGTAAGAATTAGCCTGAATAAGAGGTTAAAAAGAAAAAAAAAAAAAGCAAATTCTGAATTCTACCACAGATCCTAATTACTGGAGAAAAAGCTAGAAATTTGCATTTTGACAAGACCTCAATATCGACTCAGTTAAACATACGCGTACTAGATGGCCCAGCCATTCCTCTCAGGGGTGTTTGTCTAAGAGAAATGAAAGAAGTTGTCTGTACAAAAGGCATGTGCATGAATATTCATATCCCCCATATTCACCTTGCCCCCAAACTGAAACAACATAAATATTCATCAGTAGGTGAGTGGATAAACAAACTGTGGTATGTCCACACAATGGGCTACTACTCAACAATACAAAGGAGTAAACTACTGATATAAATGACAATCAGATTGACAATCAATGTCAATCTCTGGTGACAGGCTGAGTATAGAAGGCAGAAGAGTACTCAACAATAATTCTTAAAAAAAAAAAAAAAGCAAACTGTTAGGACAAAAAGTTAAGTGATTGCTTGAGGTTGAGAAAGGGGGTGAAGGAAATATTGTGTAGTAATCATAGAGGTGGTTTTACAGATATACACCTCTCAAAACTTATTGAATTGTACCCTTTAAATGAATGTAGTTTATTGCATGTAATTTCTACTTCAATAAAATGGGTAAAAGAAAAAGAGCACCAGGGCAATAATGAGAACCATTGATCTGCATTGTGATGGAAAAATTGCTTTAACTTTATTTAGAGAAAAATCAACCAGTTTTTATATTATTTAATTTACTGGTCCTGAACTCCTTTAGATAAAGATGTAAGCAGTGTATACACTTCAGGCTCAACACTGCAAATTTCACTGAAATAAATTGGTATCCACTATATATTTTAAAGCATAGGAAAATGACTTTTACTAAACCATGCTGATAGCAAGAATCTATACAATTTCAACAAAATAACGTGGTTTTTTTTTTTTTTTTCTCTCTACAGAAAAGGATTTCTTCTGATCTCATTCACATTAGGACAGAAATTTTTATGAACACAAAGGGCTGTAGTTTGTCCATTTTTCAGGCATTCTACTACTAGAAGAAATTTAATCAGTAAAAATATGAAATACACATTTGCATATGCAGTTGACCAGTTCTCACTTCGATTCTGTTGCTCCTCTGTCATGCATTTTTCATAGCTCGTATAATTGGTGTTAATGTGTTATGCTATTAAGTTTAACTGAGAAAACTAGTTTGCTGAAAACTGATTTCTTCTGCATACTTATAAATTCAGTAGTCAAAAAAAATTAGAGAAATATAATTAAGTATTGCAAAATCAATTTGACACTCACTTAAAATGTGTTGAGTGGAGGCAGCAAGCAGCAGCCAAATCTGATGCTGTTGTCTCCTTGTTTATTTCATAAAACTGTGCAAATTAGAACTCTAATTTACAGAGCTGTTAATGCCTCATTAAAAACTTTCAGCAAGTATCCTATTTTGAGTTTTCTTTTTTTCCCCCTTCTATCGAATATACATTATCTCTGTTTTGTGGTCATGAGTAAGACGATGCATTTAGGATTACTACTTATCTAAGCTGGGTATATGAAATGAAAGGTTTTTAGACATCACATCTCAGGAAAGGACACCAGCAGTGCCAGTTAGTTGTTTTTGAAAGTGATGAATTTCTTTATTTCCTTTGTTCTTGCTGTTTTGGGTAATGTCTTATGCACTAGACTCTCTATTGGACAATGAGAGTATAGCTGGAATCTAGTAGACTTGTTTCCTGGTCTCACAGGCTTTATGCACAATAGAATCCATGGCTGCTTGACTACCTTTAGCCATTATTGTATACTGCTGTTTTTCTGTTTAATAATGTTCTATAGGTAAAACTAAGGAGTCAACAACAATAAAAAAAAAATCCTCAAACACTAGATTATGACTTAAAAAAAAAAAAAGCTTGAGCTACAGACATAGATTTGGTAGTTATTTCAGACATGCTTCAAGCTATTGGTATAACACACAACTCCATCTTACCATATTGCCTTTGCCTCTCCCAAGTAGGGATACATGTGCCATAGACCTTTGATCACCATTAGGATAAGTCTGAATGCCTGATCATGGAACTGATCTAGTTTTCATAGGAATTTGGAATTGGAGTTCAGGGTTAACCCATCTATCTATGTATCTTATCTCTTGAACATAGCCAATAAATTTATTGAAATAAGAAGCAGAGAGAGGTGAACTGCTGTGTATGTGGAAGGAAATAGAGAACTAAAGCAATTGAACAGTTAGGAGGACAGAGAGAGGAGAAGCAGGAGAACATTCCTGAAGCTTTTCCCACTCCCTGTGAACAGGTCTTTCCTAGACTGGGCTGTGTCCCTGGACTTGAGTTTCAGAAAATACCATTATCTTTTTTTTTTTTTAATACCATTATCTTTGAATAATAAGTTTCTTCTTCTGCTCAAGGTCACTGGAGTCTGAATATGCAACCAGAGATTCTTAACTTAAGAGGAATTCATCAGGATATGACTAGAAGTTGAAGCCATGGAAATGTGTTCAGTGATTTAAGGATGGACCTAGAGGGAATAGAGGGCTTTCAGGGATAGATAGTAAAAGAAAGCTGACAAGGAGTAGCTGAAATGTAGATAAAGGACCTACCTGGAAGTCAAGGAGAGATTGATGAACTGGGTAATGGTTACCAGTATCAAATGTTGACCGGTGGTCAGGTAGGCTAAAAGCTGAAATTGGTGATTGGATTGTATCATAATTATAACTCGTCGTTCTGCTCCCTGAGCAAACTATTTTATTTTATTATTTTTTTAAAAGATTTATTTATTTATTCATGATAGACACAGAAAGAGAGAGAGAGAGACAGAAACAGAGACAGAGACCCAGGAGGAGGGAGAAACAGGCTCCATGCAGGAGCCTGATGCAGGACTCGATCCTGGAACTCCAGGATCGTGCCCTGGGCCGAAGGCAAGCGCTAAACTGCTGAGCCATCCAGGGATCCCTGAGAAAACTATTTTAAAAATACAGTTTATGATTTTAGATTGTTTTTGAAATTTCTAGTGCAATGTAAATTTCTAATACATACTTGATAACTGAGCAATCAAAATTTCTTGGGGCTTATTTTCAAAAGATATGTATTTATTTTAGCCAATGATATTCTTAAATCTTTGAGGAAATGTGTTTTGGTTAGTCTGGCTTTGTATATTTTCAATGAAAACCCATACTAAAGATATGTCTGCCAAGTATTTTTTTGAAAATCTGTAGTCCAGGATGCATAATTTATTCTGGGATGGTTAAAATTCTAGGAGAATCTTTTGCTCTTTCCTTGATTGTTCTTCCCTCTCCTCTGAAAGAGCTGTATTTAAAACTATGGGTTATTTCTCATCTGAATAGCTAAGGAAGATTACCTACATTGTTACTGATGTACTTGCTATTTTCTCACTGTGTAACATTGTGGCAACAGATTCTTAGTCAGTCTGATAAGATAAAATGTTCATAATACTTATGGGATAAAAGGGTATCATCACCCCTCAGATCCCTTTAAATCCAATCCCTGATCTACATGAGATTAAATTTCTTTGCTCTCATTTACTAGTTCCCCCAGAAGGAAGTCCTGATATAGCTACTGGGTTCCCGCCTTCTATTTTGACAGTCAGAACAGTAGGTAAGGTTTTGTGGGGTTTTTTGTTGTTGTTGTTGTTGTTGTTTTTCTGCTTAGCAGATACCATAGAAGATCAAGACTTCCTGGGTTGTAGTCACTGACCTTGCCAGATCCTTTCATATTTTCTCTAGATTTGGTCCTGCAAAATCAAGTATTAAGCAAGTTTGACCATCCAGCTAAATTCCATAAGGTCATCTATCACATTACATAGAGTAATGACTTTAAGTTAATTGGTCATTAGTTTCATGGTTTGTGTTTCTGGTTTTCTGGTGGAGCTTCCAGAAACTTCCATGTAAATGAAAAAATATGTAAATAAAATCCAGTCAAAACTTCTTTTAACTATCATTCTGATTACTTGCTTTTAAAAGACTAATGTGTGTGTGTATGTGTTTTATTTTTTTAATTTTTTTTCTTAAGATTTTATTTATTTATGAGAGACACAGAGAGAGAAGCAGAGACATAGGCAGAGGGAGAAGCAGGCTCCATGCAGGAAGCCTGAGGCGGGACTCGATCCCAGGAACTCCGGGATCCTGCCCTGAGTCAAAGGCAGATGCTCAACTGCTGAGCCACCCAGGCGTCCCTGTGTGTGTGTTTTAAATAATGCCAAAGGAGTCAGATGGGTTTTCTACTCCTCCGTTTGTTTCAATCATCAATGAAGGATCATATTTTTCATCAAATCAAAAAAAAGTTAAATATTACCATTTGTATGTACAAGTAATATTCATGGAACCACTATTTATTAAGCACATAATATTTATGAAATGCTGCCGTAGGTAATGTGAATAAAGGAAGGATTAGTAAGATAATTTTACTAAATCTTGTCCTCAGGAGCTCTAATGTATACTAGTTAACATCTTAGAAGAAGTACCTAGTGTGATACTGTCAAAAAAAAAAAAAAAAGAAGAAGAAGAAGTAGAAGAAGAAAGAAAAAAGGCAACTGCTACCTCATGTTGTATTAGCAGAATTGTCAAGGATAAAATAAATAATGTGATTATTGGACTCCACTTGGCAATCCTTAGAGCTTGATAGGAGTACCATGTTCCATTTGGGATGGCTCACTTTTTAAACCATAGACAGATTTGCCAGAGGTTTCAAACGAGAGCAACAAAAAATGATGAAGGGCTTTGAAAATGGGGCCTCTAAGAAAAGGCTGAGAGACCTGAGAATGTTCAATCTTAAGGAGAAAAGACAGAGGGGACACATGATAACTGTTTACAGATGCATAAAGAGGCGTTATGGAGAGGAGAGGGACCTATTTTTCTCATTAGTCAACACAGACACTTCAAGAAGTAATGGGTTTAAACACGTGGGGGAAAATTCAGGTTAAATATTAGATTAAATTATGTAAAATTTAAATATTTAAAAGTGTATGATACCAAATGTAATTAAGCAGTGGAGTTAAAATTGGCATAGGGATGTTAAGATTGAAAACAAATCAGATCCGAATCCAGGGGGTTAATAATTAAAAGGGTTCACATTTGCATAAAGTGTTAGCATATTTCAAAATACTAACTAGTATATTGTTTTACTGGTCTCTCAACAATCTTAGGAAATAGTCAGGGGTAGTATCAACTGGTTTTCTAGCTAAGGAAATGGAATTTAAAATTGAGGTTTAAAAAAAAAAAAATTGAGGTTAAATGTTGGTTCCCTCCACCCCTGGCCCAATTAGACAAAACTACTAGGTGATCTGGGAACAGAAGGGCGAGAGTAGGAGCCAGTTCTTCAGGTTTTCCACCAATATGTTTTCCGTGGATTCTTGCTCCCTTTTCATTTGTGACATGATTTTCATTGTGGGAAGTTATTTTTGAATCATTTGGAGTTTGGTAGGGTTACTCTTGGCTTTTAAGGTACTAAATATGTCTTATGAGTTTCCTTTTGTTATATTAATTGGCTGAGATGAGAATTGGTCAATGAAGGGACACCTGGGTGGCTCAGTGGTTGAGCATCTGCCTTTTGCTCAAGGCATGATCAGGGAGTCCCTGGATGGAGTCCGGCATCAGGCTCCCCACAGGGAGCCTGCCTCTCCCTCTGCCTGTGTCTCTGCCGCTCTCTGTGTGTCTCTCATGAATGAATCAATCAATCAATCTTAAAAAAATAAAAAATAAAAAAAGAATTGGTCAATGCATAAAATACAGGCCAAGCAGAGATATTGTTTACGTAAAGGGGCAAGAAATATGATTGATCTGTTATCTATTTTATCTATCCTCTGTCTTCTGCTATTTACAACTGTAGAATAAACTCAACATTTCGGTATTATGTTTTGAGAAATCATTGCCAAACCAAATATAGTCTCTAGAGGTGGTGTGTGATATGGTAAGGTTCTGCTTTTTGCCAGTACCAGGTGGTGGGGCTATTTCAATTTCACCTTTTATGAATTTCATATTCCTCATCTCTAGATTGAAAACTGTAATATCTTCTGTTTTATTGCTAGACTGACAGTGAGGATCAAATGAGAAAACACATGTCAAAGCACCTTGTTCTGTTCAAAGAAATAAACTATCAGCTATAACTGAGCATCCACTTTGCACTGGGAGGGGGGAAGGAGTGCGTTGTTCTGTGTCAGAATATGTCAGATTCTCCAATCTCAAAAATATAAGGATCTTCAAAATCTAATGGAGGAGACAGACTTGCAGACTATTACAGTGCTCTGTATAAGGAGAATTGTTTTTCCCAACAGAGGGAGGAGGTAGCTGATACCAATATGTTACCAAGGAAAGGTCACTTGATTGGCTGCCAAGAGCCTCGTGACATCTGGGAAAACTTTTTGGGCTCCGTGAACCATGCACACAAATTGTGCAGAGAAATAATTCAAGAGGCAGGCTGTATTGAAAGGCTCTTAGTATGTATGCCGAGTCTGATGAGGGAATGGAGGAGATTTAAAGAACATTCTAGCCTCTATAGACTCCTGCCAGGCTCAGTAGGGTGGCATCGTCCCCCACAGAGCCCAGAGTACCCCCCAGCGGGCATTCCTGTAGGAAGGCTGCTGCAGGGATGCTTACTAGGAGGGTACAGAAAAGCTTAATGGCCCCCTGTGCATAATGTTGAAAGAGGCTCTAATTTTTGTTTTCTTCTGAGATTAACGTGTGTATATTGCAGGTTCAAAATGGTAAGAATCTTAATTAGAGTTGCAGGAAGTTGCATAATATACTCCATGACTTACTTTTTCAGCACATCAAGTAACAGCATCTATTTGCCAGATTATGAAGGTTGATGGAGAATGAAAACTGTAATTTGAGTAAATGGGATCTCTGCCCCCGCCCCCATTTTTTTTTTTTTTTAAGTTAGTCACAGAGTTTAAAATGCAAAGAAGTAAATCTCCCAAGGGAGCAATTCTATTTCATCTGTGGAGGAAAGACATATGTTGTGGCTGATGAAACCTCTGTTGTGGAAGCAGAGCCAACCCCAGGACAAAACTGCAGCAGATCCAGCGCCTTTGGCAGCCCTGCAACCCAGCTCGGTCCCTCTCTCCCGGGAGCCTGCAGCCACCCAGTCCACCCAGGGCTGCTTGGGCCTAATCTGGAGACTGTTTCCCAAGGCCTTCTCCTCCAGCTGATCACCTTGGGGCAGTTGCCTGCCTCTCTTGAGCTAACATGTACCTGTCTCGTGGCCCATCCCTTTGGGCTCCTGATCTGGACAGTAGGCTAATTTGACAGATGTCACTTTGATAGTATGTCAATGGTAGCAACATGTTTCTGGGCTTTTCTTGTCCTCACCAGGACTGTATATTCACTTACTCAGCGGCCTTCTGGGGATGATTTCAGAACTCAATACATGAGATTGGAGTACAGCTCTGTGGGAGAGAGGGTTTGAGGCCTTATTAGGGCTCTATTCATATATCTACCCACATAGGAAAGCTTTTCTTCTTCTTTTTTTTTTTTTAATAAATATTTACAGAACAGCAACAAAGTACCAGGCATTGTGTTAAAGTATAAAGATTCCTAAGCAAACAAGGCATAATCCATGACTTTAAGAAGTCAAGGAGGTACAGAACTCTATATAAATATTTCATATAAATCGCTCAGCTGTTCAAAATCTTTACTGAACATCTACTATGTGCCAGACATTTTGCATGGCACCAGGAAACAAACAAAATCCCTGCCTTCATGGAGACCATATTCTAATAAGCCGCACCAAGGGAACAGGAATTCATAATAACAATTTTCTTTTTACTCAATAAAATGAAAATCTTATTTTCCTGAAGTGTATTATCAAATTATTATTTCTAAACCTCATGTTAAAAAATTCAAATTGTGCAAAAAAGAAAAGGAAAAGAAATTCAAATTGTCCTTGATCACATTTGATAAGGATTAGAATTACCTTAGTGTTTTGTTTTAAATACATTGAAAGCAGCCCTTATTTGAAGGAAATTCATTTTGAATTCTTCATAAAGTTGGTTAATTATCTTCTAATTAATTTTGTGTGTGTATTCCCCCAAACTGGGAAGAGTAAAGAGATGGAGTATGACTCTGCAGAGCTTTTTTTAGGTAAAGCATGAGATCAGATTAATGCTCATGTAAATTAGAACTTGGGAAAAGTACTGAACAGCAGGATCATATTATCAAAAATCTGGCTGATAGGTTTTGAACTCACTGAACTGAATCTATTTAGAAGTACATTTTAGGAAGCCCAAATAAACATCAACACTATGGTCTATTCTAAGTTAGGATCTTGCTTTGTCTATTTTCCAGGTGATAAAACACTGACTGTTATTAGTGTTATCATCAAGCATATTGAACAGTCTGGAAGTTAATAGCAATACACTGACAGATAGTCCTAGGAGTAGAGGGAAAGAAAACAAATTTTTATCTTTTTCTCCTCTATAAAGGGGGTGGGGGAAGTCAACACCTAGAGTCAGCTGTGGCTCAAGGGTCCATTATAACTTCAAGATTTTTTAACAGCCTGTGCCTAGGGTCTGTGAGATGAATTTTGTTTCAAAGTGGTGACATGGGCAAATGTAAACTCCTGGGAGCGATTTCAGGCGAGTTGAGAGTCCTATCTAAGCAAAAATGGACTGAATGTGGAAGATGGAATTCCACACTTACTTCCTGACCTTGGCTGATATTCCTCAGCAGTTGGTAATTAAAGGAGATCCTGAAGTTAAGAAGATGAAGGGGAAGCAGGGTAAGATCATCAGAATTGGAAGAATGTAGATAAATACGATGGGGGAACAAAGAGCTGGCCCCACAGATGAATGGGGTATACTTTGTGTTAAGGTAGCCTTGGGATATGGAGGTGGTAGGTTTGGGTTAGCAAAAGGGAAAACCATACCTAGTTTTAAAAGTTAATTTATATTGCCTTTTAGCCAAGAAAATCCATCAGCTGTTTCAGTTTCCTGTCTGTTTCATCCGTTTTCCATCCCAGCATTATGCTGTCTTCTCCAAATCTTTCTGGGCCAGATGGCTGCACCAACACCATGCCCATTCTCTTCATCAGAGAGAGACTCTCCCTGAGTCACAAGCAGGGAAAATATAAGGTTATATAACATCTACATATGATTGCTAGAACACAGTCGAATAAAAATTAAAAATCCATCAAGCAATCAGCTACAAGTCAATAAAAAAAGGTCAATAAAAAGCAAGGAAGGGCCAAGAGGACAGAGTTGGTATTCTGGAAAGTGCCAGGAAAAATAAAAGGCAGAAAAAAAAAATTGTGGCAAGATCTTCCTCCCTGTGGCCTCAGGGAAGTGCATGATAAGAGTAATTGAAGCTCATAACCCATGATGAAGGGTACAGTTGGGGCAATAGACGTACATTGGGCACCATGTTAACCGTAGTGGTTCTTTAACTCAAGACAAAGGTAGCAGATTTTTGTTCTACTTTTGCAAGTTTTTGAACATGCTGAGCCAACCCGGTTATATTTATTTATTTGCAGTTTCAGTCCACCGGCTGCTGCATTTTTGAGCAACACAAAGTGTTTGATTAGCTTACTTGAACAACTGTGTGTTAAGAGGTCTGCTAGGTACTGCCATTATCCTGTACAAAGATTACTAACATATCCTCTGGGCTTTCAAAACATTTACAATCTGGTAACAATATGAGATTAATTTTTACATGTGGTCTGCATATAACAATCTGAATCTGATACAATCACATTTTCTCTATATCTCATACACCAAAAAATTCTTTGGGGAAATTACTTAAAGAAAACTAGAATGAACCTGTAAAGGTTTCCTACATGCTTTATCAGAGGATTTGACTCCCCGTTATATTAAGGCATTCATCATTTCCTTTTTTCAAATGCAAAATATATTATCTTTAATTGGCGTTAGCGAACCATACCAGCAAAATTTGTGCGCATGTGAAAACATAGCTCGATCGAGATTGTATAGTCAACCGATTGCCATTTGATTCTCTAAACATACAATTTCTTATTCTGAATGCAATGCTGCAAATAAAGTGAATAGGTGAAATAGTCACTTATTATTTAAATTTGGATTAGTAGTCTGACTGTCACATATCTCCAAATGGTCATACTGTCCCAGTTCAAAGAAACGTATTTTACATGCCAACAAAGAGTTTTATAAGAATTGGGTCAGAGATTTTAAGAAGTCGAGGTTGTGGGTTCGGAGGATTTTATGCATTATAATTCTCAAGTCTCATTTCTTCTCACTTCTCAGTGGGGTCATTCATCCTATAGATGTGTGAGTCCTAATCAAAATAAATTATATGAATATGTCTCTCTGGGATGACTCTGCATTGGATAATACTTTGTGTTTTTTTTTTAAATTTTATGTTACTTATGGGTTATGTAGTATAGTATAATTTTTAACCTTCTAAGTTTTAAAAATAATTTTTGTGCAAATATTCTTATATCCCATGGCACTGATGGCAGCACTTCATACCACTAAGTATTTATTCTTATGGTTACTAATGTGTTCATTTGCCAGGGCTACCCACAAAGCTGGCAACTTAAACACTAGAAATGTATTGTTTCAAAGTTCTAGAGGTTAGAAGTCCAAGATGAAGATGCTGGAATGATTGATTTCTTCCAAAGCCCGTGAGGGAGAATCTGTTCCAGGACTTTCCTCCAGCTTTGGGAGGTTTGCTGGCAGTCTTTGAGGTTTGTTGACTTTGACATCACCCCGATTTTTGCCTCACCCTCACATGATGCTTTCCTTTCGTGTATGTTTGTTTCTTCACATGGCACTCTTTTTTTTCCCCTTAATATCATTTGGTTTAAAAATTTTTATTTATTTATGAGAGACACAGAGAGAGAGAGGCAGAGACATAGGCAGAGGGAGAAACCAGCTCCCCACAGGGAGCCTGATGCGGGAATCAGTCCCAGGACCCCCAGATCTGCCCTGAACCAAAGGCAGAGGCTCAACCCCTGAGCCAACCAGGTGTCCTAACATGGCCCTCTTTTGATAAAGACACCAGTCGCACTGAAGAAGGGACCCATCCTATTCCAATGAGCTCATCTTAACTAATTACATCTGTATCAAGACCTTATTTCCAAATAAGGCCATATTCTGAAGGACGGGGGGTTAAATTCAACATATAAATTCAGGAAAACCCAACTCAACCCCTAATAATTACTCTAAGTAACTGATGAGAAAGCAGAGTTGGTTTGGTACAGAAAGAGAGAACTTAAGCAAAAGAGAAATACCACCGCCCCCCCCCCCGCCCCCCCGCCCTTGCAGTTCCTCACATTTAATTTTTTTTTTTTTATTTATTTATGATAGTCACAGAGAGAGAGAGAGAGAGGCAGAGACACAGGCAGAGGGAGAAGCAGGCTCCATGCACCGGGAGCCCGACGTGGGATTCGATCCCGGGTCCCCAGGATCGCGCCCTGGGCCAAAGGCAGGCGCTAAACCGCTGCGCCACCCAGGGATCCCACATTTAATTTATTTAAGAGGAAATTATGAATTTGCAACCAGCATGTGTCATGGTAAAGTAACCAGAGCAATTGGATGACATATCAAAAGCTCTAATAACTAGTAAATACTAATCAGAGATGCTGTGTGTTTTTAGTTGAAATTCATCCTGGAAAATGCAGCATAATTAATTGGGCCATTTATTTTAGCCTGAGATTTCTTATATTTGTAGTGATGACGCAACGATCTTCTTTTAAGTTTCCCTCAGAATGCTTGGGTTCAGACGCTAATAGCATGGAGATAATGGTTTCATTAGCAACTCCTGCTGATTTTAGTACACTCAAGGCAACAACCACAATTCACCAACCTGAGCTATTTTTCAATATTCTTCTAAGTGACTTCATGATTGTACTGATATGGAAGAGCATTGTTTGATCCTAACCAAAGATACACGATTGTCTTCACAGATATTACAGTATGATAATCACATCAAATATATAAAATGCTGGGCGTCATGTATTTCTTTATAAATATGCTAAAGACTAATGATTAATAGTAGCTTTGACATACGTTCACTGTTTATTACATAAAGAGATCAATTTTGGACTCTAAATGCAGGATCCCAACACACCAAAATTCTAATCATTTGTTTTTTCTTTCTGCTAGTCACAGTGTTTGTACTAATAAGGTTTACCATACTGAGATGCTGTTTATCCTCCTAAAAGACCAATGAGTACTTTATTGAATATGTACCAATCCTGTACAATTGTTTTCGTATGTGTGCAAACTCAGTGGAAAAGTTATTCATTGACTATAGTCATTTTCCCATTTGGTGCATTTGCCTAACTGTACTATGTGGGAGTCACAGTAAATCATAATTAAGATCCCCTTTAGCTCCAACATCTATGATGTTTCTGTTGATGATGATAAGCCCTTTAGTCAGCGTGAGTTTATTGCAATCAAGATCAGAAATCACGGGAAGAAGGAAGCTGAATATATAGAGAGAAAAGGATTGAGTTAATATGGTAGCTAGTCCTTGGACATAGATCAGAGTTTCTTGATCATTGATATCTTATGCTGAATGTAATGGCTTACTTACCCCCTCAACAATGTAGTAGGGTGTTCACTTGTGCCTTTTCATTTAATCCCCTCCTCAGATGTGTAAAATAGGTCCAGAAACGATAAGTAACTTGCCCCCAAATCATACAGGTAGTGTATTTTACGGGTGGTATTTAAATCTTTGTATTCAGGCTCCAAGGCCTAGATTCATGGGAGGCTTCCTTTGTTATACCACTAAATAGAAAGGTATGCAGTTTCCCTCTTCTCAGTCTTCGTCTCTGTTTGAATAAGCTGTAGCATGACCCACCAGTTTGAGGATACAGTTCTTGCCTGCACAGAGAACCACAGCTAGACTAATTCTCTTTTTTTTTTAAATTATTTATTTATTTATGATAGTCACAGAGAGAGAGAGAGAGAGAGAGAGGCAGAGACACAGGCAGAGGGAGAAGCAGGCTCCATGCACCGGGAGCCCGACGTGGGATTCGATCCCGGATCTCCAGGATCGCGCCCTGGGCCAAAGGCAGGCGCCAGACCGCTGCGCCACCTAGGGATCCCTAGACTAATGCTCTTAAACTTGTATGCCTACCTGCTGCTGAGCTGTGGTCACCATCCTTAATGACCACCACCTCACTTTAGCTTAGCTCTTCACCTGCGTCTGTTTCTGGTACCCACATTTTGGGATTCTTACAGACACAATGTCTAACTACAATAACATCAAGAGGGGGTTTGTGGACATGTTTAACTATTTCTGAAGGCAATGGAATCTATTTTATGGACAAAATGTCCTGTTCAAGCCACGGATACATAAAGTTGCATTCAACTATGACAAAAGAAGTACAGTGTGAAAAGCTTGTTCATTAGATGGACAATTTTTATCATTTTTTAGTTCTTCTTCAAAGGGAGACTTTAAATTGATTTAACAAAACTGGTTGCAAATGAACCCAAATACACTTCGTGTATTGTCTCAAAATACTAGTTGCCATAAAGTTCTTTAATTATTATAGTTGACTCGACTGGAATTTCAGGGTTTTCTGTTTTATGTCTTTAAAATGGGAGCATTCCTTGTCCTGTTCTATGCCCTGAAACATTACTATTCTCTTCTTTTTATTTTTTAAAAATATTTTATTTATTTATTTGAAAGAGAGAGTGAGAGAATGAGCAGTAGGGAGAGGCAGAGGGAAAGAGAGAGAAACAGACTCCCCACCAAGCAGGCAACTCCACACAGGTTTGATCTCAGGACCTGGAGATCATGACCTGAGCTGAAGGCAGCTGCTTAACTGACTGAGCCATCCAAGCGCCCCTTTATCCTCAATTGTTTTTTAAATTTGTCTACTAATATCCTCATTTATTTTGGCTATGTCTCTTGGAATATATATTTAAAGGTTTTTGCATGTGCAACCACTCCTGTATCAAACTGTATGTGTAATTTTCCTTCATTTTTTAAAAAGATTTTATTTATTTATTCATGAGAGAGAGAGAGAGGCAGAGACACAGGCAGAGGGAGAAGCAGGCTCCATGCCAGGAGCCTAACGCGGGACTCGATCCCGGGACTCCAGGATCATGCCCTGGGCCTAAGGCAGGTGCCAAACCTCTGAGCCACCCAGGGATCCCTCCCTTCATTTTTTATAAAGGATAGTAAAACATGGGAGGAATTTTTCAAAACTTCTGTGTTCTCCATATTTTGCTTTGGTTTGGAAATTAACATCTCTATATTTTAGGTATTATAATTTGAGGCTCAAAAGAATTGTTCTTACAAAGCATAGAAAATGGGTTTTGTTTTAATTATTTTTAGCTCTCAGTATTTCTGAATCAAAAAAACTATGCATTAGTGTTCATGGGCAAGACAGATCACAATACAGAGCAGATACCCTATAAGCAACATGATAGATTTAATCATCTGATTCATTATAATACAAATATTGTAATCTATCATAATATTCAGTGTTCCATAAATCCACAATTCTGTGAAAGGGATAAGAAAAAAGGAATTAAGCTATCAGTGAGTTTACTAAAAAAGGAAAAGAGATTTCCTGATTATCATCATTCAGAATTAGCCAGACATATACATGGTAATCATTCATATTTTAAGCAATAATATGAAAATCAACATAAAGCTCTGAAAGGAATAGCTTCTTTTTTTCCCCTCTAGAACATGAAAAAAAAAATAGACCTATGTGCTAATTTAATTCACTTTAAAGTTAATGACATAATGGTTTCTGGAGCATTAAATAGGAATAAATATTGCTCAACATTTCCATGTCTGAGCTCCAGAAATAGGGCTTATATTTAATATTGCCTTATATTTCCATGCCTGAGTCCAGTGCTCTCTCCTCCTCTAACTTCTGATTCTCAGCTGTGGACAGTGATCATCAGTCAGCAATCACAATGAAGGAGCCATGCACCTTACCTTCTGGTTTCCTGAGGCTTGAAACACTCAGTTTCTCCATTTTGAGTCCTGTCATAAGCCCCAATTTTAATGACTCTCCTTTATGTTTTTTTTTGGTATAAGTTCACAAAGTTCAGCAACTCTATAAGTGGACAGATTTTGAGACTTCCCAGTTGGATATGATCTGAGTGGATATCAGAGCTGATTCTCTTGATACACACTATGTAGTCTATAGACTATTGGGTTCTTCCCAAATAGCCATTCCAAGGAACACTGGGCTCAATGCAAAATATATTTAATATGTTGAAATACATTTAGAAAACATTATGTTAAATCAAGGTAATCTGATGTTTGCTGTTGTTATTGTCCTTTCTGTTGATGCTGTTGCATGATATCTTAGGTTATTTAACATGCAAGTAAAGATTCTTTATAAATTTCAGGGACTGAATATTTTCTAAACTTCATTAACCTTGGAACTCTTTTTCTCCCACCACTCCCACCACTGCACTTATTTTAACATTGCACTTAGCAGGGTTCCACATATCAATATTTTGGGAATTTGAGGATGAAGATATATTTTTCTCATTAAAATTGAATTCTTAGCCCACTGGGAGAGAAAACACATTAAGCTTTTATCAGTCTTTAACATTTTAACATGGATTAGACTTTCTGCTCTTTCTGGATTTTAAGCAGTTGAGAGTAGGCTTTCATTACAGGGAGAGGAAAAGATGATCTGAAGTGCCATACATCCCTAGGGGATTTCCAAGTGGAGTACCATCATGAATGTTCCTAAGTTGGCAGAGGACAGCATGGTGCAATGTAGGGTTGCAGCAGGGCCACTGATTATAGAATTATAATTATATATTGGAATTTATATTATATATGTTAGATAATATTCTAATAGCATTATAACTATATTTTGGAAATTATGTTTCAGTTTCTTCAACAAAATTAATTGACTAGATAGCGGCTATTAACCTTGTAGCTCTAGCATTACTGTGTCTCTGACTAACTTCATAGCCAAGGATGGGCACCAAGAGAAGGAAAAGGATGAAAGCCATGAAAAGCAAGGTTGAATATGAATGTTGCATCCATGATAATTTGCCTAGGGCTGGCTCTGTAGGAGTTCATGACCCCCGTCTCCCAAACCAACCCAATTTTACAGAAAGCTATGGAGAATTTGTAAGATACCCAGTGCTATAATGACCAAAGATATTTGCAAAGTAGACCCAAAATACATATAACATATCTCTGTCCTTCTTTCTCTGATTCCAAATAAAGGAGTTGGCAATGTGAAAAAGCAACTGGCTGACACTATAAGAAAGCAAAATGTCCTGAGTATTAGATCTAAGTGAAAAGTAAAATTTATGTTTCTTTTGTTTGAAAGGGAAATCTTCCCAGATCAAGGGGTTGGAAAGATAAGTAAAATAATACTCCTTCTTTCAAAGTTTAGGAGAAAAGATGAAATTAATATATAAACATGAATAAGATGTGTCATACCACAGTAAAGGGAATAAGAAATTGTATATAGAGTGGTTAGAGACCTGGATTCTAGAGTAGCTGGTCCAAATTCCTGGGTTGAACTCAGAATTCATATCTCATCTTGACCACGTTACTAGGTCCTTGACACATTTATAACTCTCTTAACCTATCTGCGTTTCAGTTCTATCCTGTGTAGAATGGTGGTGATAATAGTAAGTGCAATTCTGTCTGATAGAGCTATTGTAATAATTAAAATGTAAAGCATCTAGACTACCTGACATACGATATCAAATACAAATGTTCATAATCATTAATAATAAATTCTATCTAATTAGAATTATCAAAAAGGGGCTTTGAAAAGAAGGTAGCAATGAGAAAACCTGTAAAGAACAGGTAAATTTTAAAGATCCAAATAGATTGAGTATGGTATTCTGAGAGAGGGACAATCGTGGATAAAGGAATCAGGATGAGAAGTCCAAGGGCAAGTTTGAGAAATAGCAAGATGATCAGTTTGGGTAAAGTACTGTTCCTTTACTGGTTATTTTGACTGTTTTGTGCGAAAAGAGTAGATGACTCTGGGAAAGTTACATTTTGGAAGTTTTTGAAGGATAGGAAGAGAGATTTCCATCTAATTTGAGTTCAAATGGGACCTAATGTTTGCTCAGGGGAGTGATGTGAAAACGACTGTAATTTTGGAAGTGTAATTTCAAGATAGCTCTGTAGGTTGTTTCTAAAATAGCCTTACAGTAAAAAAAAAAAAAAAAAAAAAAAGGCACTGGACTTGAGTGGGAAGATAGAGATTCAAATCTATCCTTTCTACCTTTATGGGTAAACACTCTGAAACTCACTCAGTGTCTTACTCTTTAAACAAGGGAAAGCAATATCTAAATCACAATTGTTTTTAGCATTAAATAAATTAGATGAAGAAGGACTTAGTGCAGCGCTGGGCAGATAGATTCACTTAATTTTTAATTATAAAATATCTCATCAAAACAAGTAAAGAATAAAAGTGGAAAATATGCAAGGTCTCTATCTTAATATTTATCTACATTCTTTTCATAATAATCAATTCATCAGATGGTTCAGCATGCTATTCAAATTCTCAGCTCCGAAATTATCAACATTTAATATCCCATCTCATTTCTAGGTTACAGTGAATTTCTCAAAAGTTTCCAGAGTCCCTGAGGTTATTCATCGTGAATTGCATCTTCTGGGTTGACAACTATAGAAAGTTTAAAAATACACTGACTTCTGAATCAGCATCTTTTTCTTAGAATATAGATAGCAAATCTGGTTGGCGGTTATTTTCCAATCATTCTTCTGCCATGCTGATGCTCTCTAATGGCTCCAAGGAAAGGGACAGAAACCATCTTACAAATAAAAGCAAAATTAATAAAAGAATGTGGGGTAATTGACAGTTTTGCTACAACAGCATCTAATTTGAATTCTTTGATACTTATTCTTTACTCATTGATTTTTTTAGGTTCACCGATCCTTTATTGGAATTCTCTCTTTTAGTTTTAGATTGTGAATTGCTATATCATTTGGGTAACTTTACAGAATCACCTTTATTATTTTGTCAGTGTTGTGCAGCACAGATGGATATTAGAAGGTCTCTGTACAAATGCCAGCAATGGAGGTGGTAACATTGTCCTGAGTGCTTCCTCATGAAACAAATCAGATAAAGAAGAGTAAATGTTGCCAAGGCTGGCCAGGACAGATGAAGTGGATCCAATAATAGACATCTCAATGGATCGTATAGATGATTCAATATAGTGTGACCTTTCCTTTCAAACTCACTCACAGGAAACATAATGCCAATAGGGTACCCAGAATCCTGGCTTTTGTTGTTGATGTTGTTGTTGTTGTTGTAATAAGTTACTCACTTCCTTGAAAGGAAACCCCATTCTCTGCATCTCAGTCATCCAATAAAATACTTTGTGAAAAGAGCTTGACCAATGTTAGAAAAAGAGAATCTTAATTCTAAGGCCATTAAAAAGAGCTCAACCGATAAATAAATTAAAAAAAAAAATTTACACACACACAGACACACACACACACACACAGAGCTCAACCATGGCCTAAAGTTTTCCCTCCTTTCTCGCCCACTCATTTATTGGTTTGGTATATACCATTAGGAGAATGCTGTGACCTCTAACTTCTCTGACAGCATCAATCTGGTCTGGTAAGAGACCCAAAAGTTTTAAATATTTCTTAATGCAAACTATCTCTGTGGTGATATATAGTCACAGCTAAGATAGCTAAATCTGAAAACCATTGCATTTCTCCGCAGTGCTACCTGTAGGCATTGGCATGAGAAGAGCTACACATATATGGAGCCACCATATTTAAACACACATTATAGAATCAGAGCTTATGCTGGCCAATTATATCATCATGAATCGCATTTCCTGTATCCCTTTGGATCATTATAACAGAAACAATCATTTCTTAAATAATAACCATTCCCACAGATTAGACAAAGAACTGCCTGGGATAAAATTTTTTATTTATGTTTTTATTTTTTTCTAAGATTTATTTATTTATTTATTTATTTATTTATTTATTTATTTATTTATTTATAGAGACAGGAGAGAGAGAGAGAGAGGCAGAGACACAGGCAGAGGGAGAAGCAGACTCCATGCAGGGAGCCCGACGTGGGACTTGATCCCGTGTCTCCAGGATCATGCCCCAGGCCACAGGTGGCGCTAAACCACTGTGCCACTGCGGCTGCCCCGGGATAAAATTTTTTAATCAAATTTGGTTAGACAATCATGAATCAAGTATATTATTAAGGTTCCATGGCTTTGTTCCCCACCCCCCCTAGAAATAGGGAATATTTTTTTTTTTGTAAATTACTAAAAGCAATAATTTCTATTTTAATTAGACATACTCTGTCTTGGCCTCAGTTTCCTGTTTCATTAAATTAGGATAAAATAGTTTTTGTAAGGATTAATGATTGAATGAATGCATGTGCTTAGACTAAAGTCTGACACATAGCAATAGCTCAACAACTATTAATTGGAAAGAAGCCCTTCTACAACTGTTCCATGTGCATGCAGGCATTCTCTTCCATGGTCTGCAAGCAGTCAGCAGCACTATCAGAGGAACTCTTTTAAAAATTAGGCTTATATTTTTAGTCTTTACATTGCACTTCTAGTTTGACAAGGGGAAAAGATATCATATAGCACCTTTTTGTAAATGTAAATTTCCAAAGTTGCAAGAATTAACCCAATACCTCATTTGCTTTTGAATCAGTTAAATTGGCAGCTGTCTGGTAGTGATGAAAGACCTAGGCCATTCTCAGATGATGTCTACATGATGCCAAACAGCTAATTGAATTAAGCCCTTGTGGAAGAGATAACTAGTCCCACCCCTCATTCCCCAGATGAAGAGATGGAGGCCAAGAAATTTGCAGTGATTTATTTATATCAGGGGCAAAATCTCTATTGATATTCAGAACTTCTAGCCTAGTGATTTTTCTACTACATCTCTTTGTCTTGAGATTTGGTTTCCCTTGGCTACAGGATTAAAGAGGTGGGACCATTAGCAAAAATAACTGATAAATTAGTAGTGTGCTTATCCAGAGGCTACTTTTACTGCAGCTTAGACTATTTGCAGTGTGGTTGAAAAATATGGTTGGTATTGAACAAACAAACAAAAAAAATTACATAATCAAAATGGATATTTCAGCTCAAATACTAAAACTTCTATACTACGCAATGGAGTGTTCCTCATTCATCTTGCTCTCTACATTTTCTCTAATTTGCTCTCTGTCTCCCCATTTCCTCTTACCTCAGAGAAAATGCAAATGTTTTATTTCTAGAACATGGCAAATTGGAAACTCAAAGCACCAAGGATAGGGAGAAGGGAGCAAAGAGTGGCTTTGCTGATAGAAAGGACCCAGAAACTATTTGAGGGCATGATGACATTGAATGATCTTTCTGGCTAGCAGACTGGTAAGTTTTGTTTTGTTTTGGTTTGGTTTAAGTAACACCAGATTCAATGATAACAAATGAAAAGACAGGAGTCCTTGAAAAACCCAGATATTCTATTTAATTCTTACATGTCAATAGACATTTTGATATTCAGGCTCAAGATCTTCTGAAGATACCGTTCTTATTCAAGATGTTATAAAAAGTTGTTGGTCATATGTAAACATATCAAGTCACAGAAAGATTAAAGCACATTTATCATACTCTAGAAAATAAGAAAATGTTGGATAGAACTAGAGGGTGTTATGCTAAGCGAAATAAGTCAATCAGAGAAAGTCAATTATATGATCTCACTCATATGTGGAATTTAAGAAACAAAATAAGATCTAAGGGAAGGGAGGGGAACATAGAACAAGATGAAGTCAGGAAGACAAACCATAAGAGACTCTTAATCATAGGAAGCAAACTGAGGGTCACTGGAGGGGAAAGGGATGGGGGGATGGGATAATCGGGTGATGGACATTAAGGAGGGCACAGGATGTAGTGAGCACTGGGGACTATATAAAATTGATGAATCACTGACCTCTACCTCTAAAATGGATGATATTCTATATGCTAATTAATTGGATTTAAAAATTTTTTAAATGTAAAAAACATAAAAATTAAATTAAATTTAAGTAACAAAATGTGTGATACATTTTATAAAATTGTACTACAAGCTTTAAAATAATTCTGTATTTAAAGAAGGAACTTCTGCTAACTGGAAACCTGGGCATGCAGAATGCCTTCCAACCTGATGATGCCAGATAGATGAGGTGTTACTCCCCACAGCCTCTCAGTGGAGACAGGAAAACACTTCCTCTACACTGGTAACCCTTAATTAAACTAAGTTTTTGGTGTGTCTCTTCAGGAGAAGGTCACCATGTCAACAGTAATGAGGGGAAATGGCATCGTGAACATTACTGGGTGAGACGCGGTATATTTCTTACTTTCAATTATTGTCTCCTTGTTTGAATCATTAGCATTTGGCAGATTTGTTGCTGAGTTTGTTGTTGTGATTTAAAACTTGGTGTTAGGTTGAATATGTTCTTATCTTGATCTTATATTTCTGCCATGACTTGCATTTCTTGCTGAGTTTCTGACTTGAATTGCTCTACTTTTTTTGCTGAGCTTTTTGCTTTGTCTTGTTGTATTTCTCTCTGGAGGTGTTTCTACCCCCCTTCTTCTTCTTCTTGCTATATTTCTAGTTTGGCCTATTGTATTTCTCTGGCCCGTTCATTAGCTTTTTTCTTTTTTCTTTTTTTTTAAGTTATTCTCTTGTTCAGTCTATGCAGTACCTAATCAATATGCTTCCTTGCTTACTGCAGGATTTCCAAGTTATTGTGTTTTCTGTCGGCTTTGATACTGCCTGAGAGGGGTTTCTGTGCTTTGGCTAATGTGCTGTTGTCTAAATTTGCAGGGTTTCAGCTCATTACACTGACTTTAATTTTGATGTATTTGTATTTTATCCAGTTCAAGTCATGTTTCTTTCCTCTATCAATTTAATTACTTTCTGCCTGGGCAAAATTGTGTGTATACAATTGCTGCTAAAGCGACAAAAGGTTTCTATTTAAATTACCACCCAGGACATCAGCAATTCAGTCTAAAAGATACTCAGAACACCTCTGATTGATGTCTTACCTTTGTGTGGGAAAGGAAATCTAGAATATTGAGAAGGCCTTCTTTATAGAACTTAGTCAAGCCTGGTTTATAGCTGTGGAGTCATTAATGTAGGAGATGAGTATAGGGCTATGGGGTCACTGTACTGCTTCTCTGTAAGAAAGAATATATGACCAATTTCTATTCTGTACAAGTTATGCTCTGAAGCAGGGGGAAAAAAATCTTTCTTAGGTGTTTAACTTCTATTTAGTTTGACTAGCCAAGTCCCAGCTCTTATTTTTCCATGGATGTACAAGTAATATATAAGTTCCTGGATTTGAATCATGGGGTTTCTTTAATCATTCTGCATTTGGATTTGTTAGCCACACATTGATTGAATTTCCACTGTGCATGGAATGTAGCAACTGATCTAAAAAGAAATGACTTGGGAAACATGATAATTCTTCCTGTTTGCAAAGATGTCTGATATTGGGGGAAAAAAAAAGAAATAGCATATGAGAAATCTATCTTTGAAAATAGAAATAATGCAGACACCTCAACAAATATTCAATTGGTTATTTATAGGGTTTAAGTTGCAGAACCTGTGGGCATAACAATTGTAGGTACTCTAGGAAATTGTAGGTGCTCTTAGGAGACAGAGGCTTCTAGGTGCACCTGAACACGTGTCATAGATAAAGTTCATCAACTGGCTAGTGAATATGATTGGCAAATGTGCTCTCTTCATTGGCTTGGTTCTGCTTTATGGGGTAAGAGCTTACTCTTCACCTACTCTGTTTATATCATTCTGTATTTCCCTCAATAAGCAGTTCCCTATGCTCAACAAAACTGGACTATTTACCAAGAAGAAGAAGGATTTTTTCTTTTCTTTTTTTTTAGTCAGTTCTTTTTTGGTAAGTACACCTTCTCTAGTACTGGATAACTTCTCTAGGCTTCAGTTTTTTTTTCATCTGTGTAGTGAGAATAAATGAAATGTGAGAAAAAAAAATAACATTTATAAAGTATTCAGCTCAGCATAGGTCCTAAAGTGAGGACTCTGCAAGTGGAAGTTATTTCCCTTGTGCTTTTCTCTTGTCAGTGGAAAACTAAATTTCTGGCCTATTTTGCATCCAAGATTTTTATGACTTACTACATTAGCACATTTGACCTTGATAGGAAGTGATATTCCATAGTCTAGTTGGATAGTAATAGATGGGCAAATGCTCTGATTCCTGTGCTCTATATCATTTCTCTTGCCAGGGGTAGAGCCATGTAACTTCTACTCTCTACCCCATTCCCTGGGGTGAGTACTGAATTTACCTGCAAGATTCAGACTCATGCTTTAAGAATCTCAGGAAGTTAATCCTAAGTGACTTTGTACATACTTTTGACAAAGGGTCTTCTAGCACATTCCAAGACCCATGCCCATTAGTCCCATTTTCTTTCTTGGTGTTAGCAATTGACTACCTGTATGTTCTTAGAAACCTACCCAGTACCCTAGAACCTGTGTTGCTGCCTAGATCTTACCAGGCTACCCTCCCAGACTAAAGTCTACTTCTGAATTCTTCTTTGGACTCTAGCTTCCTACTGCACACATAGCCCTTGTGCCAAATGGTGGTGCAGTTTGTGTGGCCTTCCAAATTTCATCTATTGATGTGTGAACATAGTTGTTTTTGTCTGTCCAGATTTCCAGCCCTATATTTCTTCCTTCTTTCTTTAGTCTAAACCCCTCTGTTGTATCCCTAGCATGTTTCTCTTTTTTTTAATATTTTATTTATTTATTTATTTGAGAGAGAGAGAGAGCACAAGCAGGGGGAGGAGCAGAGAGGAGGGAGAAAGAATCTTAAGCAGGCTCCAAATGGAGCACAGAGCCTGTTGCCAGGCTCAAATCATCATAACCTGAGCAGAACCAAGACTCCAACCTTTAACCAACTGAGCCATCCAAGCATTCTTCCCTGGTACGTTTTGTGTATTTGCTTATTGCTCTACTCAGCCCATGTAATGAGGAACCATACTTTTTCCTGGGCATGGAGTTGGGTATTTATACCACCTACCTACCCATGTAAAAATGTCTACTTGGATTCCACCTTTTATTCTGGATCTGCTCTGCTCTGCTGTGCAGCATCACTCCATGTAACGTGCAGACTTCCTGTAGGTTAATAAAGCATCATGGTTTTGCTCTATAATAACTCTACATGTTTTTTATGATTTTTGAGTTTGTGATCTTTTTGTGACAATTCTTTTTAGATGAGAACATTTTTGTGTGTGTGTGTGTATCCCTTTTAGTATTTTACTCATTGGATTCAGTATGAACTTACCTTATTCCAAACTATGTTCGATATTGAACAGGATTCTAACCAATATTTGGGGCAGTAGACAAGGAAGGGTTGTGGAATTTTTATGAACTATAAAGCAATGCCCATCATTGTAATGAAGCACCTACATAAAATTGTGTAATATGTGAGTTTCTTATTCTTCAAATAGTCTAATTGATTGTTCATTGGGCTCACTCAGCCAAAAGTAGAGAGAAACTTTGTACAGACATCATTAGTTTTTCTCCATTTAGAGATTAATCATGAAGAGCTCTGGCTCTTTAATTCTGTAATTTGTATATTTAATGGGCTGCTGCAGAATCTATGACAGTAATTAGCATAGCCTGAAAACTCATTAATACGCAACAACATGATTAATGCAGCATTAATGCAAACATGACTGAAGTTATTTGGGTTATGTAGTAAGAAGATTAAAGCTAAAATGTCCTGTTTGTTTTACCAGTGGTGAGTATAATAGGGTGGCAAAAAAATAAAATAAAAGCAGGTATCAAATTAGTTATTTTAAAATAGGGGAAAGAAACACGGCAAAATTTAAATCAAAGGGATTTCCTTTTTCACTTACATCTGAAATCTAAGGCATAAAATATTGTCTACATTTCTATTTATTTGTTTATCCATAAGTTTATCATTAGTAAAGATGAGCTCATTCAACTTTTTGGTTTAACCTAGTTAATCTTTCAGCAGCTGTAACATAATATTATTAGTCTTACAATGAAGAATTTTTAAATAATACCAAACTTTGACCAATACATGACACACTTATTTTGAAGCTAATATACTTGAAGCTAATATATTTGAAGTTATTGGCTTTGACAAACAGTTAAAGGATCTGTTCCTAATATAAAAGTTACATACCATGCTCTCTTCTCATTGCATTATTATCTTAAGTAAATGTTTGATACTTTAGAAGATACTACTATTTTAAGTCCATCTATTTCAATAAAACTATCATTCATTTCATGTTAAATAATGAAAATTCAATAATGTTTGGGGAGGTAAGACTGTAAAAGTTAAACTAGTTGTTCTTACCCTCTCATATAGTCATATTGAAGCCCATTTTAAATCTAATATAATATGCTTTATTAGTCCTCAACTTTAAATGAGTTATTTCTTAATCTTGTCGTCAAATGTCAACCATCATTTATAATATCTGAAACAAAACTAGCATATTTAGGTTCAAGCATCTTGAATATACAATGTATATATCTGCTTTCTTGTGCCTGCTTTATTTCAAATCTGTATTAGGAAAATGTTTTTTTTTTTTTTTCAACATAAAATCAAGTGAATGTATACTAGATACCTGGCTCTTCAGTAGGCCTTGAGGAGACAAAGCAAATCCATTCTATCATATCTGTGCTTAGAAATGACCGTTTCATAGGAGAGAAGCTCCTTTCAACCTAAGGATTTCAAATGATATGAACAAAACTGCACCATGGGGGCGGGGGGGAAGCAAATCAGCATTACCTGCTGCCAACAGATGGCACTATTAGTAATGGCTGGAACCTTGACTGTGGGGCCAACGGATTTGCTAATAGACTTTGAGAAGATAGTCAATTTGTAATGAGAAGAGCCTCTGTAAATGCAATAAAGTGGCAAACATGCTCGATTTTCTTTAGGGGTCCTGCCAAAATTTCTGTAAAATTTCTTTAAAATCCTGTATATAAACTATTACACTTAATTCAAATATATCTTCTTCCACGTAATTCATGTGTGTAAAATTAAGTTGTAGAAATTTAAAGCAACATATTTAGGGGAAAACTGGTCTTTATGATCTCTATAATAATATATTAGATTAGCCAACCAATACTTACAAAACTAAGCAACTAGATTCTACTGAAATATACCAGTGTTTGACTTATTTTTCAAGGGGAGGACCTAGACACAGAGAGAAAATGCACCATTGGGTAAAATCATTTGCCTCTAATATTTTATTTCACCTCTATGGTTTTTAGTGTACTAGAGAACTGTTTAATCATACCATTACCAAATTGAATAAATGGCTACTTAGTGATTACTGGACTATTTAGTGATGGAATTTTGGAGCTTCTTCTTATAAATAAGCTTTCTTTTAATATTTCATATAAGACCATCCTAATAAATGAAATGGAACAGAATCTATTTGCCACACAATATCTCAGCCTTTTCTTTATTTCCATAAAGTGATGAAACGACCAGACTTTCTTAGAATGTAGCCAGTCCTTTTTCTAAGAAGTGATGCAGCTTGTTCATCCTATCCTCATGCTGCCATTAACGGTGTTTCTAATCACTGGTTCAGAAAACTGGAGAAATGAGACATTTTTGTTTTGTCTTGAATTGAACACAGCCAAGAATTTAATCCATGTCGAGAAACTTGCTTTTTTTCTGTAGATATAATCCAGGGGGGCTGTTGTTGAGGTCTTTAAAGGGTAGTAAAAGGATGCATTGGTTCATCCATTGTCATGAAGATCAGGAATGGTTTTTGGTGTGGATTTTGGGAAAGCAAGGAAGAAACATGTTAACTAAAGATTAAGACAAAGACAGATATCATCTCTAAACTCTAAGTTCTAGGGTAGTCTGTTGTCACATCTTTTCCATGTTAGTATTCACAATGATATACACTATACATTATACATTTCTGAGGTAGAGCAAGAGCCTACTGTAATTTTATACAGAACTACAGTTCTGTATAATAAAGGATCATGTACTTGTAGGCAGTTTGTGAGAAGTTTGTGTAGGTGAGGATGCAGAGGCTTTTGTTCTCACAGAGAAGCCCTGAGATTGTTCCAGTGGTAGATTTCCCTCTCTCCTTGGAGTTGTATAGATATCCAGAGTTTTCAGTTACAGGATTTATGTTTTATAATGAGTAAAATGAAGGTTCCATATGGCCCTCTGTTGTTGTTATTTTTGTTAATTATTAATACCAAATCAAGGGCCTCCAAAAGCAAGCAAATTCAATGGATTTTAATAATAATGATAATAACTAATACTTATATAGGGCCAGATGGTTCAAAGAACTTTTACATATTGACCCATCTTATCTTCCCAAGAATCTTGTGAAAGAAGGAACTATCATTATTCCCTTTTATACATGAAGAAAGTAAGTACAGACAGGTTAAATAATTTGTCCAAGATCACACATGAATAAATTCTAGAGTTTGAACCCAGGCAAAACCTGGCTGTAACATCTATTTTTAACCACTAAGCCAAACATCAAATTCCTGTGTCTTTGGAGTTACACCAGAGATGTCTTAACAAAATGGAATAGGACATTTGGACGAAAAAAAAAAAACATTGTTTTAACTCTATCAGTGCTGTAATGTAAGTTGGAGATCAGGTGACAACCAGGCAGCTACCTCCTCTTTAACCAGCAAGAGGGAGGGATAGGTCCTATCCTGTATTCTCTCTTAAGGACAATGTAAAGGTTGTTGATTCCTTTTTATACCTTCCACTTTTTCCTTCTCTTTACTTTCTCAAAAGTAGTTAATATATTTCAAGTGGTTGAGAAGAGATGAAATTGAATTAACTGATTAAAATGTAAAAAGTTCATTCAGAAATAGATTTATCTACACACAAACAAACATTTCTCTGATTGACTTCCTTTCACTGACTTGAATTTACCTAATATTCTAGTGCCATGATGATACATTAGGAATGAATTAATAACCAAATTCAAATATATACATTGTTACCATGCAGATCTATTTTCCTCAAGTCCCATAATAATGTGAATTAATGAAAATGTAATTAAGTTGCTGAGAGAATGTACTCAGTTACATCTAAGAATTTGTGTTGTAACAATAAGTGATTATGCAAGACATGGGCCACTAACAGGATTATGGGATTTTACTCTTTTATTCATCAACATGCATTTATTAGGAACCCAGTATTTTTAAAATACATCTCTGGAGATAAGAAATCTTGGAGTCTGACCACATTTATAGATTAGATATTCCTTGGCTTGGAAGGAAAAGACTGGTCCCTTTTTGTAAAATGTCCTTTCTGGAAAGTCCCCCAAAATGTTACTGTAGTAAAACGGTTGACCCTTAACAGAATATGGTTGCCCAATCTATAGAAGACTATCAAAGACAATGTGATTCTAGGCAGCCAACAGACTTTCCTGTGCCCTAATAACAATGAGCAAGTCAAGTGGGGTAGGACAGAGATAGACTGGCCATTGGTTTTATGGTTATGATAAATTAGCATTCATGGACCTTTAGGTGTCTCTGTATTATATATTTATATAAGAGACAATGTGGTGTCCTTATGTCAGCACATTCCAAATTGGATGTGAATTAAGTGTTGATCTACCAGAGGCCCATAAGTCCTTCGGAGGAGTTCTTGGGAATCCTGATTTTGTTTTCCATTTGTCACAATGTTGAAAGTATAGCTAGTTCCTTCATCTTGGATTCCTTTAGTCTTATACATAGAATTCTATCATTTAAGAGCCATGAAGTAAATATAACATTATCTTCAAAATGTAGGATCAGAATCAGAAGCAGACATTTTGGCTTCATTTTGAACTAACAGCATATTATTTAAAAGTGAAACAAGAAAATTTGTTTTTAATTTATTCCATTTCTGGGATCCTACCTTGCTTCAAAGGAGTCTGAAATACTTTCTCATACTGGTACAATTGCTTGGGATCCACTGAGGTTATTACTGGAGAGGTTTAGTGTAGAAAACCCAAAGCAAATTTCTATAATGGTGCTTGGGGTCATCAAAAACCTTCAACCATTAGACTTGACATGAAAGACACTGAAATCATTGCAAGGTCAAGGACATTTAGCAATTGTAGCAATGCTGAAAGTAAGAATTTGATGGTTTCCCCACGATGCTTGTTTTTCAAAATAAAACAACATTTTAGTACATTTAATAAACTTAGTCTATTTCAAATAAAGTTTTGAAATCCCTTTATTCAGTGTGAATCAATATTAATTTAATTCCATGGAATATGTATGCATATGTGTATATATGTAAATGTGCAACTGTATATATGAATTATATATGTATGTTCATGGACATATTCATGCACCTAGATCTTATTTGAGATATAAAATATGAACATAGAACTCATATGTATTATAAATATAGATCTGAAAGTTTCAATGTTATAGAAAGAAAAAATGATACAAATTCATTTTATTAAAAGAGATTTTCATAACTAACATTTTTTTTAACCTAAGCTTAAACACTTCATTTGCTAGAGTTATTTGTTATTACCCTAAGGCACAGGGTAAAAAAAAAATAATTATTTTAGGGAACCAAAATACAGGTTGAATTTTATATCTTCTCTATAAAATAATTATTACAATAGATTATAATTTGCAATTCAATTGTCATTTAGTAACATTCAGTTTGTATTTTCGACTATCATGACTTCAACACACAACAGTTTTCTAAAATGTGCTCAAAAGTGGGGAGAATTTATGTGATAGATGAAATATTATAGCTGTTAAGGTGATTACAATTGAAAATATATAGCATACATAAAAAAGAGGGATGAAAATTTATAATTACTAAATGCTGATGGAAGCATTTGATTAAGATTAGCACTTTTCTCATATTTGCCCTTGTGAAATTCTGATTTTGTGTTAATGATTATATAAATATTTTGGTATGAAGGGCAATTTGGGGGTGTAACCTGGAGATGGGCAGATGGATGGACATAGATATTGACAGATCTATGTAAACAGATCTATCTAACCATATAAATTTTTACCTAAAACTTCATGCAATATAGAACCTTAGTCCTACATTAGTAATTCAGATTAAAGCTATTCAGAAGAGGAAATCATTTGAGTTGTTCTTTGGTGACATTTGTGCCTTTTACAACCTTTGACTTGTTAATTGCTTTTGATAATAGTTTTTGCATTGGTGGTTCTCTCCATGGGGAATTCCATTTCTCCATAGTTTACTAACCGCCCAAAACATTTCTCCTGGAAAACTTCCTTTGAGTGTTCTTTCTTCCTTTTTGAGATGGATCCTGGTCATGTTTAGCTCTGCCTGCCTTCCACAGAATAGCAACTCAAGAAATAAATCTTGAAAATATAGAATCATTTGAAAAATCTACTAGAAGCATATTTATCTGAAACAACAGATAATGATTGGACAAACCAAGAGTCACCATTCTACTTAATGGGTAAAAAATGTTATCAATTCTTATTAAGCCAGGAAGAATAAGGAATGCTTATTATACATACTGTTATTTAATATTATTCTGGAAACATAGCCCATGTGTTAAGACAGAAATAAGAGGTATGACTATTGGAAAGGAGTAGACAAAATAATTTTCCAGAAAATATGAAAGTATATACCTAAAAAAGAATACTCAAACCTACTATAAATGATAATAATGTTACGGTAGGATGGCTAATTAAAAACAAATGCACAATTTTTTTCTATGACTTTGGCAATTAAACATCTAAAGATCTTATTTATAATGGCAATAAGGTATCCAAAATTTTATATAAACTTAAGAAAGACATGTACAGGCTCAACTTAAGGAAAGGAGAAAACAGAAACTTATAATAATTATCTTAGTGTTAATTTTAATAGTGAACGAGTTGAGGGGTAATTAAAAATAGAAAAGGTTACTGAGAGGAAGAATAAATTGTCAGATACCAGAAATATTATGAAATAATATGATATTTTATTGCTACAAAAATATATCAGTGAAACAAAATAGAAAGTTTGGAGTCTTTAATATGCTACAGATGAATTTCAATCATTAAACATTCATTCAGCAAATATTTTTGATCATCCATTGTGTGCCAGCTGTTGTTTAAGGTATGGAAAATGCAGTAGTAAATAATACAACGTTCCTCCCTCACGGACTGTGTCATCTAGTTAGTTTTTAAATGTTTAAGGAAAAACCTAGGGTATATCCCGATCTCACACTGCATGTCAAAATAGATTGTAAATAGAATATAATGCTAGACATAAAAATATGGGAAATGAAGAGAAAAAATATAAAGAAGTAACAATTTTTGAGTTCAGAAGCCTAATTATAAAAGCAAAGAGAAGGAGATATTATTGAAAAGAAATTGATTTTAAAACATAAAAAAATGGCACACTTTTTGTATTAAAAATAACATTTCAAAGATAACCTGTAAAAAAATAAAAAGGCAAATGGTTGTAATATGTGACAACAAAATGATACCTTTAATAAGAAAAGAGCACTTACAGACTAGTAATAAAGACAAACTCCCAAATTCCAAAGAAAAACCGGCAAAGAATTTTGGAAATACCTAAATGCAGAACTGTGATGAAAGAAATTCAACTTCCGTATTTGTCCTAAAAATACAAATTAAAATTAGAATAAGATCCCAATTTTAATCTAAGGCCAGATGGTGTCTCCCAGATATGCCCAGCCAAATCTCCTCATTATACTGGAAATATTTTCCCTGACAATGGTTGCAAGACTTTAGATAAGATATGGAAAGGAAATTAAGCAACTTGAGAAGTCTCTTGCAATAAAGTCAGAAATGAAAAGGCAGTTAAATGAGAATTCCAGTTGATTAATTTATGAATTCACACACAACTGCAAGATTTTAGAGATCATCTAACCCAATACCCCCATTAAGATGAAGAACCTGAGGCCTGTTCTGTGCAGGAAATGAAGGCTCTGATGTATGTATGTTTCAAATACTATCTGGTGATATTGCTTCCTTGTACTTTCATTATTTGGATATTATAATGCATGATTTTTCCTTTTAACAGTGACATTCAGACAGTTAGTTTTTAATTGTTCTTAGGAGGTAATAGGGAATTATTTTAAAAGATGAAATCTTTGTTTTAGGAAAATTAAAATTAACTACAGTTTCCCCAAACTTCCTACTCAGTAAAATTTTACTCTTTTATTCTCCCCTGGCATTCCTCTACTTTTTATCCTAATCTATACTTCCAATGTAATTTTTTAGAATACTGATCTAATGTTTCTCATGTTCTTTCATGGTCACGGCTGACAATTTAATTTTTAAAAAATGAAGAAATAATATGTTTAAATAAATAAGATAAAATTTTGGCATTCTAAAAAAAGTTAGCTATTTGGGGGTTAAATCCAGAGCATTTATAATATTTTCAGATTAGTTTTCAATTGTTATTTTGTCAAGTATACTCAGTAAAGATTTTGTTATTCATGTATTTGTGGGGCTGGTTACCATAAATATTTTATTAATGGAGACATTTTTAGCACCACCTAATGGCAGCCAAGTAAAAAGAAAAACCTTTTCCAATTTAGAATTTATTTGCATAATTCAAATTAAGCTATATAGCAAGAGCTGCTTCTGTATGAAACTGAAGTTTTCCATTCCCTGATGTACCAAATAGGCTGCTAGAAATCCATCTCCAAGCCATTGGCTTGAGTGGGAATGAAGCATAATGGGTATTTGATAATGAAACCAAGAGATTTCTGCTTTCTTTATGAGAACAAGGACAAGAAAATATGTAATAAAATACATTCATTTTATGTGAAGAGTTTTATTTTAATTTCAGGAATTTATGCATCAAGACTTCATTCTCCATACCCTAGTTAATTTCCTGACAAATATACTTTATTATACTAACATATTTAATTTGTGTAGTTTTTCAGCAGTTATTTATAAAGCTTTGACCAATTTAATATACTAATTTAATAAAGGATCTTTTATTTTTGGTAGACTTTTTTTTAAAAGTAGGAGTCCTATCTTTCTGTTTATTCTATTAGAATTTTTTAAATTGAATGTGAGTTGAACAGTGTGGTTTTTATCAGAGATATGTTACTATAGCTTAAGTCTATTTATCTCATACGGTTCCTAGCAAGATTTGGGAAATGTGTTGGCTGTCACATCCTTAGCTTTAGGATCAATGGATCAGGTTATGGTATGCATCTGAAGGAGAGATTAGTGATAACACGAGATGTGAATGCCCTTCATCCTCCTTTCAACACTTTGGCCTGATATTTCTTTTGGCTTAACTTCATCAAATAATCACTATTTTTAAAATAATACTGTCTCCTATAAAATCCAAGATAATCTGTTAAAAATATGTCTTTAATATAATAGACTACAAGTTGGCTAGATTCAAGAGAAATTATATATATATATAAGTGTGTGTGTGTGTGTGTGTCTCCTTTCATCAAAGCAACTCATATGCACTTTATTTATTTATTTTTTTTAAGATTTATTTATTTATTTATTTGTGAGAGAGAGAGAAGAGAGAGAGAGAGGGAGGCAGAGACACAGGAGGAGGGAGAAGCAGGCTCCATGCTGGGAGCCCGCCGTGGGACTCAATCCCGGGACTCCAGGATCACGCCCTGGCCAAAGGCAGGCGCTAAACCACTGAGCCACCCAGGGATCCCCTCATATGCACTTTAAATCGTTCAGGGGGCAGTGAGCATTGTCCAGGCGAGGGGTGGCTGGGAGAGGTCTTTGCTCAATAAGTGTTTGACCTAAAGACTTAACTAATTTTGTGAGGTCAGTGTCTAAAAACTTAGATTGAAGTTTATGAATCACAGCAAATTGTAATGCTGAAAGCAAAAAAATAAACATTTGACTAAAGGGTTAAAAAATATACATATATATAGCTGTTGCTTTCCTATTCCTACAAAATCACTTGTAAAATTAATGGGAACTTGTGCTTCTAATTTGGATGTAGATAAGTGAGAAAGACTTTCACTTCCATTGTCAAGAAAATCTTAGACTAAATATCATAATTTTCTATGAGGCTATCAAAGAGCAGGTAATGCAAAAACCTGGGTGAACTGAATTTTGGGAAGAAGTGAATGCTTCATAGTTGATCACAGACCTGTGGAAGCTTCCATATCTGAGGATGGGTACTTGGCCTCAGAGAAGTAAGCCTGATTTATAAAGGGAGAATTTTCAGGATTGAGGAGAAACCAGCTGTGCCTTAGACAACACTGTCCTTGTAAGAAATCTAGAAGAAGTCCAAATGCAAAAACAAATAGGTGAGCCCCCAAATCCTACAATGTCTAATCTAAATATAAGATATTTTCCCAAGAAAGTGCCTGCTGAAGAGAATCTAGAAATGGACTCTTATAAATTCTTGCAGTGATTGGATTCTGGAGTTATAAAGGAATGTAATCCAAACAGGAGCCAAAAATATCTATAATTTCAATCCAGTCTCCTGTCAGCTTAGATATAGATAAAATCAAAACAGTGACATCACTAGTCATTTTGAGAGGGGCTAATCACAGGTGAACTCAATCTAATTAAAGCTCAATTTCAGTTCAACACAGTCATCAGAGGCATATTCTCAGATGACCAAATAATTGAAATTGGCATGCAAAAAATTTGTAGCAAGTATTATAAATATTTTAAAGGATTTAAAGGTAGAGTTTCATATAGTAGAGGAAGAAAAAGTATTTTAGAAGAGAAATGATAGCTCTAAGAAGTAATAAAATAAAAACTACATTTGAGAAATAAAAATATACAACAAAATCTTTATTGGATTGGCTTAACAGCAGGTGGTGCAGAACAAAAAGGTTAATGAATTTGAACACAGAGAATCATGAAATAAATAAAAACAAAGAGAAAAAAGGATTGAAAAAATAAACAGAGGATCAGTGACCTGTGGGATAAAATCAGGAGTGCTAACATACATAGAGATGAAGGATTTAGGAAGAAAAGAAAGAAAATAGGCAGGAAAAAATATTTAGGAAATAACTATTCATAAATCTTCATATTTTATGTAAAACAGCAACCTATAAATAAGAGAAGCTCAGGGAATTCCAAACAGGATAAATACAATGAAAGCCACATCTTAGGCACATCTTCCATTACTAAAAACCAATGATTAAAAAGAAAGTAAACCAGCTAGAGGAAAAAAAGACACATAACATACATACAATGAAAAGAATGACAGCTAGCTTTTCATTAGAAATAATACAGGCCAAAGATAATACAGTATCTAAAAACAACAACAAAAGCCAACCTGAATTCTGTATTGGATGAAAATATTATTCAAACATGAAGTTGGGAAACATTTTAAGTTAAACAATAATACCTCATGAGTAGTTCTAAACTACAGCAAATGCTAAATAACATATTTTCAGGCTAAAGGAAAATAATACCAGATAGAAAATAAAAAAAATATATGAATAAATAGACAATTATTTTCTTGATTTCTTTAAATGATATTTGGCAAAAGCAGAAATATATATATATATTGCATTTCATATGTATATAAAAGTAAAATTATGACAAAACTAGCACCAAAGATTGGAAGATGGTATATAGAAGTATGCTGCTATAGAGATCTTGTATGTGAAGTGATGTAATATTAATTTGTGATTGCTATTATAAGTTAAGAATGTATATGATGGCCTCTAGAGTATTTTAAAAAGTTAGGCTATTAAAAATTAACTCATTTTTAAATAATCCATGAATCAAAAAAATAATCACACAGGAAACTTTAAAAATTGAAAAATTAAAAGTTAAAAAACAAAAGTACAGCGTATCGGCTTTGGAATGCAGCTAAAGTTGTGTTCACAGAGAAATGTATAGATTAAGTGATTATCTTAGAAAAAAAAAAGATCCAAGCTTTTCCAAGTTTCTTATTAAAACTCTAACAAAAAAGTAAGCCCAAATAATAAGAAACGGGAAATAATTAAGATATTATCAGCTATCAGTGAAATTGAAACAGAAAACAAAGCCCAAAGTTGGCTTGCAAGATTATTGGGAGGTGGAGGCCAGAATGGGGAGGGGAATTATTTTGGATTATTTTCAAAAATCAATCAATATGGTTCACTTATTAATTAACTTATAGAACAAAGTATCATAACATCTCAATAGGTGTGGAAAGCATCTGACAAAACTTAAAACCTACTTATAATGAAAACTTTTAGCAAACTAGGAATAGGGAGGAACACTCTCAATTAGATGAATGAGTGCTACAAATTATTCTACAGTTCATACACGTAATAGTGAAATATTGCATGCTTTGCTTTTCAGATAGGAATCAAGTCAGCATTCAGATTTTACTGGTGGTCCCAGCCCCTGCAAAAAGCAATAAGATAAAATAAAAGCCATAAATACTGGAAAGGAAAGGAAAAATGTCTTTATTTGTATTTAACATGATTGTGTATGTATGTTTAATCTCTAAACAAGTCCTAGGATAAGACAAATTCAGGAAGGTTGCAGTATAGGAAGTCAATATAAACAAAATTAACCAAATATACTAGAAATGAATAATTAAAATGCAAAAGAACATTTAAAGGAGCATTCAAAACATAGTATTTTAACAGGGGCACCTGGATGGCTCAGTTGGTTGAGTGGCAGACTCTTGGTTTCAGCTCAGGTCGTGGTCTCAAGGTTCCAGGATCAAGCCCCTGGGTGGAACTCTGTACTCAGCACAGAGTCTGCTTAAGATTCTCTCTCTGTCTCCCTCTGCCCCTCTTCCCTGCACTTGTGTGCATGCTCTCTCTTGAAAAAAATGAATGAATGAATGAATGAATGAATAAAAGAGAATACTGAACTTGATGAATGCTGTGGAAACAGGTAAAGCAGAGAGTTGGTTAAAATTGTTAATAGACCAGTCCTAATGAGCCAATTAGTGAAGTTGGAATGTGAGAAAAAGACCTGTAGAAGATGGGAAACAAACCATGCAGAAATACCTGGGAAAGATATTTATAGGCAGAGGGAAGAACAATTACTGAGGTAGCCAGCGTAGAGATGGGGAAAGGAAGTATAGTAGGAAATAAAAGACATAGTGAAAACCGGATTATTTAGGATATTGTAGACTATTGGGTGACTTTCACTTTTACTTGGAGTAAGACAGGAAGACTTCAGTGAGTACCACAAAGAGGGACGTGACCAGAATTGTCTTTTTTAAAAAAGATTTTTAAAATTTATTTATTATAGAAAGAGAGAAACACAGAGAGAGCACAAGTAGGGGATGAGCAGAGGGAGAAGGACAAGCAGACTCTGTGCTGAGCATGGAGCCAATAGGGGGACTCATTCATATGACCTCATCTGAAATCAAGAGTGGAATGCATTATTGACTAAGCCACCAGGCACCCCCGAAATTGTCTTTTAATGGCATCACTCTAGCTATTATTTTAGAATAGACCATAGTGTGTGTCTATGTGCATGTGTGTGTTGTTTGGAAGGGGTGGTCATGGAGCAAGGATGGGAAAAGGAAGATCTGTCAGGGGAAACAATCACAATGATCCAGGAGACAGAAAATGATGATTTATAACATAGGATGATCCACAATATATAAAGAACTTGAATAAAGCAAGCAGAAACAAATAAAGTCTGCAAAATTGGGCAAAAGACATTCATATGTATAGCTCTCAGAAAAATTTATGGCTATGTTTAATGTCTGCTACATATCTTTATGAAAATACATATGAAAAATCTCACCATCATAAATGGAAAATAAAACTAAGACTTCGCATCTCAGATTTTGAAATGTCTATTGTTTACCAGGGTCTGGGGAAATGGTCATTCACACTATTTAAAAGCATGGGGGTTAATTATTGCCTTTGAGAGGTGATAGATGTAGCAATATTTATAAACGTTTTAATAATTCTTAAATATTTACCCTCATCAACTGGACATTATCTTATAGCTTAGAACTATAAGAAAAAAATGTTTGTCACAGTATTGCCTTTGTATAAAAAATAGAAACCGACTAAATGCTGTCTATGATAAAATTATAAAATAAACTATGGTAAATGTAATTATCATCAGAGAAAAATGACTATCTTTGTGAACAAATGTGGAAAGATATCTGCCAAATGTGACTTAGTGAGAGAAACTTGTGGAAACATTATTCAAGTAGCTAAGATATGGAAACAACCCAAGTGTACACTGGTGGATGAATAGATAACAAAAATGTGGGGTGTGTCTGTGTGTGTATGTGTGTGTGTGTGTGTGTGTGTATAAAATTCAGTCATGACAACATGAAGCATATTATACTGAGTGAAGTAAGAGAAAAATTCTATAAGGTCTCATTTACATGTAGAATAAAAAACAACAAGAACAAGAACAACAAAATCCCTCAAACTCATAAAAGCAGAGTAGGACGATGGTTGCCAGAAGCTGGGGAAATATTGGTCAAAGGGTACAAGGTTGGATTTATGTTAGATGAAAAATCTAATACGTAAGCACGATGACTATACTTAATAAAACTAATAATACCCAATAGAGTATTGGAAAGGTGCTAAGAGAGTAAATTTCAAATGTACTCAGTACATACACACAAGTGGTAACTGTGAGGATATGGTATGTTAATCAGCCTGACTATAGTAATCATTGTACTATGTATATGTAGTTCATGTTATCATGTACACCTCCAACAGAGACAATATTGATTAAAAATCATATTTGAAGCATGTAGGATAGATTGTGTGATACACTCCAATTTCAGTAAAGAGAAAACAAATAATGACGTGTGTGCTCGTGTGTGTGTTTTTGCGTGCAAAAAATTTCTGAGAAAAAGAAAAAGTTTGCCAAAATGTTGGCGGTAGTTTCTGTAATGAAGGCAGGTGGGGCTACAGAGAACTTTCACTTCTAGTTCCTATAGTTCTGTAGCATCTGAATTTTATATAACTTATTTATTAATTTTTGGCAAACCTCTGTATCGAAATTTATCATATATTCAGAAAAGTGCAAAAATCGTAAGTTCACGGGTTGGTGGATTTCAAAAACTGGCCCTGTGTAACGAGCACCCAGGTGGTTAAATAAAACATGTGGGACCCCCAGAAGCTCTGCATTGTGCCCTGTTCTATATCACAAGCAGGGATACCACTCTCCTGACTGCTGACACCATTCGTTTAATTTGTCTGGTTTTGAACTTGATGTGTTGAGATTATAGAGTGTGAATTTTTTTTGCCTAGTGTCTCTTACGCAGCTTCCTGTTTGTGAGATTTATGCAAGTAGTTGCCCGTTTGCTATAGTTTGTTCCTTTTCATTGCTATATTGTATCCCATTATTTGTCCTTTCCACAGTTGACGGGCATTTGTGTATATTCTAGTTTGATGGTATAATGAAAAGTATTGGTATAGATGCACTTGTATATCTTTCTGAACCTATGAATTTTGGGGGACTATATACCTTGGGGTGGAATGGCTGGATCCAAAGTTATGCATATATTTAGAAGACATACAGATAACTTATAAATAGTGCCAAACAGTTTTTCAAAGTGGTTGTAGCAATTTCAAATCCTGCAAGTAGTTTATGAGCATTCCAATTGCACCACATATTTGGCTACGCTTTTTTTTTCTATTTCATTTCAGCCATCCTACTGGATGTTTAGTGATACTGCATTTTATTTTATTTGGCATTTCTCTGATGAGTAATGATCCTGAGCATCTTTTTTATGTTGATTACTCACTGGATATCATCTTTCTTGAAAAGTCATTTGCCCTCAATTTTCTTTTTCTTTTTCTTTTTTTAAAGATTCAATCTATTTATTTGAGAGAGAGAAAGAGAGCATGAGCAGGGAGGATGGGCAGAGGGAGAGGGAGAAGGAGACTCCCCACTGAGCTGGGAGCCCAATGTGGGGCTCAATACCAGACCCCGAGATCATGACCTGAGCCAAAGGCAGAAGTTTAACTGACTGAGCCACCCAGGCACTCTTGCCCCCAATTTTCTAATGAATTGTTGGTCTTTTTCTTGTTGATTTGTTGGATATATTCTGGATATTTATCTGTTACCAGAAATATGTATTGCAAATATCTACTCCTACTATGTTAGTTCCCTTTTCAACTCTCCTATTCATGCCTTTTGTTAGACAAAAGTTCTTAATTCTAATGCAGTATAATTGCTCACCTTTTCCCTTTCTAGTATAGTTTTACCTCATTGTTCAAGAGCTCTTTGCTTATTCCATGGCCTTATAACTGTATTGTTTTTATGATTGAATGTTTAAAGTTACAAAACAGTTGTATAAAAGTTAAATGTTGCCAGTTATAAATCTTGGCTTTTTAGATTTTTTTAAAATGCTACGCCATGGATATATGTGTATTTTATGCATCTATGAACAATAAGAGCCTAGAAGAGTGGCTGCAGAAAGTATGTGTTCCCTAAATATTTCTAAAATGAATAAATATTGAGATAGAAGAATGCTCTGTTATTTCTCCAGATATATTAAACTTTAGAATATTTCCTCTCTGTTTTTTCTTTGAAATCAAAAATCTAAATTTTAGGCAAGTGAGAAATGTATGTTTTTCATTCCTTTATTCACTTTAGTCACCATTACTCCTTAATATGAAACTTTAAATTAAAAAAAAAAAAACACTCTGGTATTGCTTGGCTGTGGTCCACATGTCTTCTTATTCTTGGGACAGGATGAAAGCACGGTCATGAGGCATAGGGGAAGAAGGTTCAGGTTCAATCACACAGCTATATTTAAAACTTCTGCTCTGTCAGTGTACCACATATCTGTTTCCATTCTTTTGCACAACGCAAGTCACATGGCTGAGCCTAAAATCAAAGGATGGAGATATATAAATATGTAATCTTCTTACAGGAAAAGGAGATGTGATGATGTTGAACAACAATTAGGTGTTTTACCATTCTGTCTCATGGTAAATTCAATAACATTTTCTTTGAAATATTTTACATATTCATCAAAAGATTATTATATTTATATGTGAATATATTTATTTGTGAATTTTGTTCATTTAAAAAACCGATTATATGATTCAAGGCATTGAGCTCAAAAGATAGGATTTATCTATGTCTATTGGCAATTTTATCAAGTACATGAAGTTCCAGAGTATGTGTGCATTTTTCATGTCTTCATAGAATATATGCAAAAAAATTATCTTTGTAATGTAAGCAGACAAGTGATAAGACTGAAGTATCTGAAAAAGCTAAGGGAAAGTTGCCCATACAACATCAAATCAAACTGCCCTTAATTATACTAAATCCTCCCCTTTCATAAAAAAATTTCCTTGGTTTGTATTAAGTATTATATTTTAGTTGGGCTAAAAGTTATTTATTTCTTTGTTATATGAGTGTAAAATTTGTAAATTAAATGTTACATCTGAAAAACACATGCACTGGCATATCCCATAAATGGCATAAATGGCATAAATGGCATAAATGGCATATATTAGTTGATTTATTCCCATGTGTAATTCAACTAAACATTCCTGTAATTCTTACTCCGATTCCATTTCATTCAACAAATTTCCCATCAGTTCAGAAAAAGTAATTGTATTTCTGGATTGAGCAATTATTAATTTCTTCCCTCATTCAAATCCTTGCTTTTGCTTTCCTGTCTACTCCCACATAGCTGCCTCCAGCACACTGGTAATAGAGAGTTTTATTATCTTCATGTCCTGAATTGTAGCTGTTTTAATGAAATACCTCTAGCTAGCTGTTTAATTTTAAGACAATGGTTTTAATTATAGTATTTGATATCACATATAAAATTTTAAAAAATAGTAACAGAAAGTTAAGATGTCTGATGGAGAGAGCTACTCTAGACCCAAAGGAGAGAAACTTAAGAGAAGAAGAGTTGGTAAAAATACAGTTATTCTCTAATCAGAATGTAGACCAACGCTTTGGCCAAGTCTATGCTTTTCCTGGTAGCTATCTCCTCCTTTCACCTGATCAGTCTTTATTTCTTTGCCTCCCATTTCTTTCTTTATCAGATACTTGTGATGAGTGCTCCACACCCACTACCTAGTTATCTATTCTGTCAATCCTTATCACCTGGTTACTTGGGCTCTGGATCATTCCATTATATTGAAAAAAAATGCTGTCTAATTACCAGCTCTGTAATCTTTTCTTCAGGTCTAATTATTCTGGACTTACAGGAAGTGTTACATGGTTAACTTTGCCTTCTTAAAGTTCTCTCTTATCTAGGCTTCCATTTTATAGTATTATCATCCTTGTTCTAACTTTGTTATTGTTCTTTTTCTTAAACATGATGGGAGGCATTTCTCGTAAAGGTCCTTTTTTGTTTCTCTACATTCTGCATCAAAGAGACATGGATTATTGACAGGTGATTGCTAATTTATTTTTCTAGCCCCATCTTCTCTTCTACGATTTCATTTCTTATTTCCCGATGATGGATAGTTTTTTTTTTAATATCATTAATATAAACACATTGTGTTTATATTAAACTGAACTTGTATACTCAACCTATATTTTCTCTTTTACCTGACCTTTCTATTTCTGTTAATAATGATGCTTTTCCCCTCAGTAATTGATGAAAAGAATTCACCATTTTGTCCCACATCATCACTTCATATCAACATGTCTTAATGAGTTTCTTCTGAAATATACAGAGTCCTTCTTTCAATCCATTTAGTTACTTGTCAGTTCTTAATTAAAAATTTTATCATCTTATTCCCCCAAAGCACAGTGATATCCTAAATGGTTCCTCTGTGGCTAAATTATCTGTATCTTTTATACATGCCCCCATTAGTTTGGTTGCCGTAATCCCAACTATGAGCATCCTATTTCCTTCCTCCACCCAAGGTTTAATGCCTTCCTTTGGTCTGTAGGATAAATGCCAATCTGGAAGCTCAACCATTTCAGTCCATTTAGTAGAAGAGATGATCTAGTAGCAGGAGTTCAAATGAATTTGAATCCCAAAGAGCGATTTGTTGAGACAAACCTTATTCTGTGGAGTTAGAGAAATGCTAGGACAGACCAGGTATAAGTTTAACAAAGACATAATGTCCTAGCAGCCAGGAGAGAGAGAATGAGTATGAGGCAATGCAATATCCAAATGGGTAGGACAAGTATGTTTTAAAGGGCACAAAGCACAAAACCTAGAACCTGAAGATACAGAAGCTAAGAAGGCCAGGAAAATTTTGAGTTGACTCTTTGGAAAGTCTGAAGTCCTTATTCCTGGCTTGCCTTTGCTGGTATTAAAAGATTTCACTCTAAAGATGCTTATCACATAACCTGACTTTCCATCTTTGTCTTCTGTTCAAACTTCTCAGGCTGGATAGTCTATGGCATACAGCCCAAGATGTAGTCTTGCCAGTCTCTCCAGATTCATCTCTTAACTCCCACCCACACATCCTACATTCCTTAATACTTTCCATACCTCTAAGCCTTTGTACAGTTTTTCCCGAACTGCTTTCTACTCTCTGAAAACAAGCTCTGGCTTCCTATTCTCTGTGAAACCTTCCTCAATCCTTTGAATCAAATTATATCTTACAAATATCTCTATATAGGTTTTTGTTTTGTCTTTTTTCCTCAACTAGAACTTAATATCAGACACTGGCTTGTTAGTTTTGCTTCTTTATGGAGCAGAGTACTCAACAAATGTTAATGTTCCATTGATGCATGTTTAAAAAATGACAATCCGATACTCACAAAATGACTTCTGCTTTCCTGCCTCCACACCTATGCTAAAGCTTCCCTCTTCCCTCTGATGCATCTCTCCCCTCCATTCTCCTCCTCCAGACTCTCAAAGGATTTAATAAATGCACCTGGATATCCTGTAATGAACTGGAGGTGGAAAGATGAGTCAGAAATGATTCCTGCAGTAATTGTAGCCTCTTGAACTCAAATGAAAACCCCACGTATGTAGGACATTTGGTTACTAGCCCAGCCTGAAGGGAGTTCCCTCTCCTTCCAACTTCCATGGTTCCAGTTGACCTTATGACTACTCAGATCAGTATTCACTCATTACTTAAACTGTTATCATGAGCTGTTTTTGATTCTTATGTAAGTTCTTGACCTCTTAGTTGATTCCCATCATACAATTTGTCTGTTAACAAATACGTTTTTAAATTTCCAACTAAATTGGGAATTCGTTAAGAACAAAGACTGTACCTCTTAAGCTCCTTTGCCAGTTTCAATACATTAAGCAAAATGTGTTACACACAAGGAAAGATGCTGTGAGTGGGATACCAGGTGTTGAGACCATGTGGGGTAGTGAGAGACATCTTAAGAGATCATCGCAAGCTTCCTCTGCTTCCTAAACTGGAGAACTTCCTGCGAGACAAGAGCATCTTGAGTCTAGGGCAGTAGGTGATCTAAAGGGTGAGGGAGACCCTGAAATTCTGAAAGTTGCAGACCATTTGGTTACAGGATCCTGTTTCAGAAAATTAGCTCTATGGACCACTTCACAACAAGTCTTTCTAGTTTTTAGCTTCCGTTAAAAGATTGATTCTTTAAACCTCCTAAGTATTTTAAACAAGGCCCCTGTGTTCCTTTCATTCATTTCAAAAACCCATTTATTTTTATGGCTCTGCTAATATTTTCACATTGATACTCTGAGTATCCAGAGTATTATTTTGGGTTGACAACATATCTTTTCATGTTGATGAGTTTTGCATAAATTGAAAGTACATTATATATTGATTAGTGGGTGTGCAGGCTTGAGTTTCCAAGAACAGGTTGGCATTCATAACGATATATTTCAAACCAAATGGCTAGGACCATCCCAGTACATTGCCGTGTATAATTCCCTGACTGTACTCACTACATCATAAATAATAATGAAAGTAAATGTACGTTTATCAGAAAGAATCAACAAAACCCCAGCACTGATTTGCTGATTGCACTTGTCTCACCAGGCATTAAGGCCAGCTTTCGAACAAGGGTGCCTGAAGGTTTGATTGTCTTTGCGGCATCGCCTGGCAATCAGGAAGAGTATTTTGCACTTCAGTTGAAGAATGGACGTCCTTGTTTTCTTTTTGATCCTCAGGTAAATGAGTAATGATAAGACTTGATATTTTTGAGAGTGAGCGAGGTGCCAGGGACTGATGAAGGTGCTTATATTTTCACATTGAATCCCCACCAAAAACTTGGAAGTAAGTACTATTATTATCCCCACTTTACCAATGAAGATAATGAAACTTCCAAAGTTGCTGGTGACTCGCTCACAGCTAAAATAGAAGAGCTCCCTTGCAAACCACATAATCTGACTGAGAATCTGCATGCTTAACAACCATATGCTACCTCATAATGAACATGAAAACTTTAAAATACATTTGAATAGATCTATTTTTATTTTCCTTGAAAGCAAAATTGTGTCTCTCTTTAATTCTTTCACTTTCTCCCTCCCTCCTATCTTTTTCTCCCTCCCCCTCCCTTCCTCTGTTCCCTCCCTCCCTCCATTGTTTATCAGCAAATATTTAAGTCCCTGTTAGGTACTATAATGCTGGGTATTGCAGGCTACAATAGCTTTAAAGTTAAAAGCAACCATGCCCCTGTGAAACAATCTAGGTAGGATACCGTGGAAGGATTAGTTTAAAATATTCATGAATGTTATGAAAGAGAAGTACAAGATGCTGTGTGTTATGGGAGCATAAAATAAAGGGTCTTTCTTTTCTGAGTTGTCAGTCTTCTCTGGAAATGTGATATTTAACTGAGGTGCAAAACAAGGAGGAAAGTCAGAACAAGAGCACATGTCTGTACAGGAAGATACATGTTTGAGGTGGGGCAGAGCAGGGGACATGCTAATGAGAGAGAGAGAGAGGGAGAGAGAGAGAGAGAGAGAGAGAAAGAGAGAAAGAGAGAAAGAGAGAAAGAAAGAGAAAGAAAGAGAAAGAGAAAGAAAAAGAGAGGGAAGTCACTGGGAATAAAATCTCCAGGCCGAGCAAATAGCAAATGTTAGATGTCCAAGGTAGACAGGAACATGACTTATTCTATATGTGGAGATGAATATCATATGGCCGAGGGATAGGACAAAGAGAAAAGTGGAAGATTGAAAAGCTGGGTGGAGACCAAATCATTTAGTGCTCTGTAAACAAATGTGAAGTTTTAAATTTTTCCTAAAGGCGATGGGAAAATCATTGAACAGTCTTCCCTTTAGTTAAACAAATATTGGTAAGAATTTGACATTAGGTACTGTACCAGGTCAGTGAATAATTGAGGAATGAGTAAGACTTTGTAAAAGATGTCTTACCTTCCATTTCCTCAGGGTTTCAACCTAAAACTGTGATCTAAATCACAAGTTATGCTTGCCAAATAGATGTTTTATGTTATACTGTAAAGCTGGTCTGACTTTTCTCTCTGTATCTAAGTCATGGGCCAAGAGCTCTGGGTGAGGATCATCACTTAATGCACCCTGAACACCCGCACACTCTGGAGAGGGAAGGCAGGGCAGCTGGAATAAGTGACTCTGAGCATTGTGCCAGGTTCCTTGCAGGGTACCCCAAGAGGCAGCAGGGAAGGTTCCTCTTGTCCCAGGAAGCTGGAAGAGCCACGAGTTGGCAACTGGAAAGAGCAAGGAAGAACAGTTTACACCTGGTGTTTGGACAGGGGCCTGATAGCTGCAAGGCCAGGACTTGGTAGGTACTCAGGCATGGACTCCTGGGTGTCCCGTAGAATTGCAGTTTCTTAAGGGGGACCAATAGGTGGGCAGTGAGTAAGCAAAGAAGAAATAGCATCACACGTAAGCCGATCCAGCAGCCAGAGAGAATGGGAGAAGCAGCAGCTGTCTCAGGAGGCCACGCAGATGGCAATTGGGGAAAAAAAAAAAAAATACCCACAACAGCCAGCATACTGAAGTTGATTCAGAGACAGAACTGAAAATACTATTTATCATTTGAAAACTTTAAGTAGGTTCATTAGGAGACACTGTTGAACCTCACAGTAACAGGTCAAAATATGTCCCAAACATACAAAAAGAGAAAAATGATGGAGGCCACTAACATTTTTCGGAAGAAATTCAGAAGGAGAACAAAAACACACGTGCACAATAAAAAGGATTGAAAGGATGAGAGAAAAAATAATGAACTATAATGCAAAAGAGTGTATCCTTTTACGGGAGCATTGATTATAAATTTATTGCAAGGACTCATGAAGTTCTAGTCAAGGTTAAGCAAAACTAAGCCTTCTGTTGGACCTCTGTGTGCCAGGCGTGATTCCACGTGTCCACTGCATATGTAAACACACGCACACATGCACACACACTCATTTAAACACCACAATGACTCTATGAGGTAGAGACTCTTATTATTCCCACTTTACAAGTTAAAAAAAAAAAATCAGAGCCACATTTAAATTAATTTCCCCAAAGTCATCCAGCTAATTAGTGATGAAGTCAGGATTGAAAGAAACTCAGGCACTCCACCACCAAAGACCATGATGTTAACTCTGATACTATATTGCCTGTCAGCATGAAAGAGTAACGCTTGTTAATACGCAGAGACTCAGATAAAATACCATCCCTTCACCTTACTGGAAGGAAGTATTTCAGCAAGCCTTCTAACCAAAAGGAAGAAAAAGAAAAGTCTGACATATGAAGAGGAAAAGGAGATGTGAATATTAAACCGGGCAATATCCACCTAAATGTTTAGGGGCAGTGTGACTAGGAATGTGTTTTGTGCTGCTAAAGAATCTTTGAAATAGAGGAGACACATGGAAAATGTGAAATAGACAAACCTCCAATAGTTGTTTGGTGCTAAAATGACTAAATTTGAAGGAGAGGGAAGGATAAGTGATTTAAAAGTTTCTAACGGTATCAACCTAGTGGAGAAGACAGTTGGGGAACGGATCACATTGGTGTCTTATTTTCACAACACAAATAGGCGAAAATGTTTTGTTTTAAATGCTGTGAAACAGACATTAATTATTAACAGACTGAGAATGTTCCAAGAACATCCAAATTAACAAGGTGAAAAGAGAGACTAAATGTCAAATGGTCAAAATCAACAACAATCATGAAAAGAAAGGAAACAGTAGAGTGAAATAGAAGAATGTCAACGAGGAAGAAAATATGCCTCTGCTTTTCCTCCCTCAACATGTTAATATCTGGGAATAATTGAGAAGAAGCAGATGGAGAAAAACCTTAATTGTATGACCATTTATTCATAGAGCTTTTAAAGTATACAGAGTGGGTTCACGTTAATTATCTTACTTCATTCCTGAAGTAGCCACTTGAGGTAGTATTGTTTTCATCCCTGCTTTAGATGAAGTGGCCTAGCTAGGGTCACACAGTAATTGAGTGATGGGACTGGCACTGGATTTAGTTTATTATTTCATTCCACACAGTTTTGCTAACCATCTATTACACCAGGCACCGTGCTATGCAGTTATGCACTGGGAACAGAGTGATGAGAAGTGAACAAAACGCCACTCACTCCTGCCATCCATTCATCTGGGCCTCCTTGTGCCACAATTGGAGTACAGAGTCTCTGCTTGAGTTGGACAGGGCAAGGTGGGAACAGGACCCAGAGCGGTGTCCTCCGGTGGCTTCACACTAACTCACACTCACCGTTGGTCCTGCCCATTGCAAATGTCCATCCCAGTAGCTGTGTGGTTCTAGATGACTGTGCGCATCTTAGAGCAGCATCTGCAACCATACACTTGGCCTAGGTTGTTCATCACCAACTTTGTGTACCATACATACACATGCGCATGCTCTCTCTCTCTCTCTCTCTCTCTCTCTCACACACACACACACACACACATTCTTCAAACACATGGGGCAAAGTCTTTGCAAAATTAATCCAAAAATGATTTCCCCAGATCTGAAGCATGACCGTCATCTCTTTGGGCAGCATAGTTCCCCTTGTGAAGAATGTGGTGGGAATTGCTTAGAATGCTGCAGAATAGGAAGGTGAAGGGGTTAACTCTGCTCAGCCACAGTGTTGTCGTTGTGATCCTGAGAATGGCTGCCAGAAAACTCTCGGACTCATCTTTTTCATCTCCTTCTCAATGATCAGATAGACAGTCCAGTGTAAGACATGATAGCAGAGTTCAAGGAAGCATTCCCAGGGCATTGCCAATCATTTCTGTCCTTCTCCCTTTTCCCTTGGATAATTGCTGAGAGCACACATCACTGTCGTTAGCTTTTCCAGCTGCTCTGTCCCTACCCTCCATACCCAAATCTTAGCCTGTATAAAAAGTTGGTAGGTGCCAGCCAAGTATGAACTGAATTGTTATAACAAAAAGTTGGTGGATCAGGAAAATGGGAAAGGTTTAATTATTCATGCCTGGTAAGTGAATTTTTATCTGGAACAGTAGTGTCTCTCCACGAGGCAAAAGTTACCTGCATTTTCAGGAAAGTGACAATGAATTAATTCAAAAGAAAATAAGATATTAGTTGAGTAGGATTCCCTTAGGATGAGAATGTGTTATCAGATCCATTATACTAAGTGGGCGTAGGACGTGGTGCTATCTCTGTATGAAACAGTGAGCTCAAGCTAGCGGAGACTGTGTCCTTCCCCACCACCAAAGAATTTATACTCCAATGCAGGTTAACTGAATATATCTACAAACTTTTTAATGAAAGCTCTACATATTTTCAGATAAAAAATTGTTGAAACTGAGGAATAGAGAAAATTCTGATTATTCTTCTATAGTTTTTTCTCTTTTTAGGTAGAAATATGAATACAGCGACTTGTAGAAAGTTAGAAGTATCTCAGATTTAAAGAAGTTAGAAGTTCGTTTTATATACTTCCCATTGATGTTCAAATTATTTATATTTTGAATACTTTAGGTACCACTGTAAGCCAGTTTTCTTTCCTTTGTCTTTGAATGAGATAAGATTATCTAATGAACACCTTATTGTACTCATCAGACCAGTAGTTATTTGCTTTATGTGTCTTTCTTATCAGACTGTACAGTCCAGTGAGGGCGAAGTCTATCTGTTTTGTCCTGAAACAGATCCTTGAGGCTAAGTCCTTGGAATGTAGTAGATGCTCAGTAAATAAATGTCTGTTGACAGATTGACTTACTGACTGACTCAATAACTATTAGTAAAATATACTCATAATTAAAGAAAATTACCCATTTTCTAAGATAAAATTTCCAGCTCTTTAATGATTATTTGACAATTTAGTTCTTATTTGTTTTAATTTCTCAGTTTGTTGGAAATTGACGTTTAGGGGCGCCTGGGTGGCTCAGTTGGTTAAGTGCCTGCCTTTGGCTCAGGTCATGATCCCAGGGTCCTGGGATCAAGTCCTATGTTTGGGCTCCCTGCTCAACGGGGAATCTCCTTCTCCCTTTCACTCTCCCTCTGTGTACTCTCTCTAACAAATAAATAAAATCTTAGAAAAAAAGAAAAGAAAAGAAAAGAAAAGAAAAGAAAAGAAGAAAAGAAAAGAAAAACTGACTTTTACTGATGATGATTTTAAAATTACTGTCCTCAATTCATTCAAAATAGTTAAATTTGCATCGTGGTAAGAGCATTTTATAGATATTTAAAGTCACTACTACCTAGCACAGCACTTCAAAATAACTTGAAGTCATTGTGTACATTTTTGAAAATATGTTAATAAACTAAGTAATGAATTTCTTATATGACAATGTAATCCTACATAGAGGCAATAGGTATGAAAACTTATTTGATTTCCCTTCCAGTGATTGAATGCATTCTGTGAATAAGTATTTGGGGAAGGGGGAAAGATTCTTCACAATATTTAAAATTGGATATGTGAACTGAACACTTGAAATTATTGTTAAGAGTCACAGTAAATAAAAAGTCTTCCGATTTTTAATTGTGTTTTTTGTTGTCTCTAGGAATTATTCATCATCTCCCATTCTTTATTTGATTAATTCCAATTTGGATATGCTTGGTCAGATGATATTTTATTGACCAATAATGCCTTGTGGTTATCATTTAAAAGTTTTATGTTCAGTGACATTAAGAAGAAACTCACACAACAAAAATGAGCTGCAAAAACGAAAGCTTTAAAACAATTCTGAATGGCATTTATTTAACATGTCTGGTATTTTCCAAATGGAAAGAACAGACTGTATGCTATGACACTAGAATTGATCGCAGAATTATTCTCTTCACATTGGTGGGGGAACATAATTTTCGAATGATCATCAAAGAATAATATGCTAAGTTCTTCCAAGTATAAAGCAAATTTGGCATCCTGAGGCTCTATGTTATGTACTTGAATTTGTCTCCAATAAATGTGATTTCTGATGGAGAGAACTATTAATGCTTCAAATTGTTGCCAAACATAATATGAAGAACCACTTACTCAGACACCTGATCTTTAGAATGCAGCATCGTTTGTAACAATTTTAACGCTAACTAAGTACACTTTGATGAGACAGCATTTAATAAAATGCTCATTAATTTCATCATTAGCAAGGGTATGCTAAGAAGTAAGCCAGTTTCTTATGTCACGCCCAATTAGCATCCCATGCTAGTAATCCCATTAGTATTGTTGAATTCACTAATGGAAAAACTAATGGGCATGCTACCAGGGCACATTAATTGGGCACGACACCAGTTCTGGTTTTAATTATTAAACTACGATAATGAAATGTGTGTTTGTAAAATATTAAAATGTTGAAATAGGGTTGAAGAAAATAAAAGAGTATGTAGAGGAAAGAGATACAAAGAAAGTCAACCTAAAAAATTCAAGGACTAGAAAATGGATGTACCAAATGGTCATCTTTCTAGCTGATCGAGTTGTCTATAAAAGTTGGGCTATTGTCCACATGAGGAGCAACCCATCCATCCTCATGGGAAATTGAAAGCTGTTTTTTGGTAATATGAATTTCTATATGTCATACATGTTGCCATGCTCTGTATGAGGCCTGACAGGAGCCAATTAAATGTGTAGAATGGACATGTTACATTGCCGAAGCTATTTTAGGGAAACATAAACAGAAATGTTTTGCTTAAGAGGGTATGACTCACGTTGCCCTTTTGGTGATACAAATCTTCGATTACGTCAAGTAACTATCACTTTTCTCTTTCTGAAAAATGGTATTCCAAAATTATGGGAATTCGGCGAGACACTCCAACAAATGAAAAAATATTTTGTAATATTTTTTACCCAATCTTATTTTGTTTTTTAAAATTTTTTACTGGATTGAAGTTCATTATTGCTAAGAAAATCAGCTTTATTGAAAAAGAAATCTATTTTCATTTAGAAGGTGTAGAGCAATTTTCTGGTGGTTTTTGTCTTTAATAGTAGTAGTAGTAGTAACTGATGGTGACAAAGTTGAAATATCTTCTACTTAGTCATATTTGCTCACTAACACTACAAAGGGTAATATTTTGCTAAATATGATATGCTAAAAAAAGTGTTCACTTGACTAGAAAGTACCGAATGGAAGGGTTCTCTTCTACTTCTCTTTTTCTGTTTCCTCATCCTCACCTCCTTTCTGCTAATCTCTGTTCTTGATGTCTGCCATTTCCTACCTTTAAATTTTTAGGAACTCATTTTTAACTACAATGCTATGACCTCAGATGCAAATATAAATGCTAGATTTCAGACTACAGAGCATTGAGTACAAAGTTTAACTGTAATACTTATGTTCAATATATTAATAACCGGATAATTTTTAGTATGAATCTCACACCTTCTGTTTAATAGCAGTGTAGGGAAGGTAAGAGGAACTAAGTTGCCAGACTTTAGAACAATCTGGATTCAATGGTATTTTATTAGTTTTAAATTTTTATTTCACATTTCTGCCAAAATTTTAAGAGCTAAAATTTTAGAATAGAAAATTCATTACCTTTCTGATTGAATATAAGTGCTCAAAATGCAGGTGTACTTGTAAGAGATTTTTTTTTTTTTTATTCCAAAGAGAAGATCTTTTCAGGTTTGAGCACTGTGGTGTTTACAAAAGGACATCACAGAAATGCCAGAATGATATTAGGCATCAACTTTAATTTTGAGTTCTGTTTGAAACTTATGCATGCTTCCATCATGATCATGTCAAAAGTTATAAATTGGTTTTTAGCAAATATAGAATTATACGCCAGTGAGTTAATAAACATAAATATTCATTCATTCATTCATTTATTCATTCCCCTAAGGGGTCTTCAATGGAAGTAACTACAACCAATGATGGTGGGAAACAATACAGTGATGGCAAATGGCATGAAATAATAGCTATTAGGCATCAGGCTTTTGGCCAAATCACACTTGATGGGCAGTACACAGGTAAGAACATGATATATGCTGATATGCTGATGTTGCCATACTTTTCTGTTGTTTATATTTCTACATTTTTTCTTTCACCTTTATCTCCTCTCAATTGCATCTGTATCGCTATTGAATTTGCCTTTGGAGAGCTCCTAAAATGATGAAGGCTGGCAACCATTTTCTCATTATGCACCGTTTCAGTAAAGCAAAAATAACAGCAAAGTCATCCATAACAACTTTGTCTTTCACAATTCTTTACAATTTGCAAGGGCTTTTACTGATATTCTCTGGTGTTATTTTTGACCTGCAGAAGACAAATAAAGTAAAGCAATTATTATATGCATTTTAGAAATGATGAGCCTGCGTCTCAGGCAAGGTAAATAACTTTTCCCAATTTACACACTTGGTAGAAAGTGTTCTTGGAACACTTCTCCTGTCTTTGAAGTTCAAATTTAGTATTCTTTCCATCCTACCCTCTCTACTGTCCTTATATAATTATAAAACAGTTACAGTACCTGTATGATGATGCAGGCTTTTATTAATGTATTCAGGAAATACATAATTGAATGAGCACCTACTGTATGCCAGGTATTGCTCTAGAAGCTATGCATACGGAGAGGGAAATTTACATTTTAGATGGGAGAGAGGCAGGAGACAGAAAAAATAAATATTGAACAGTATCAGATAGTAGTATATTCTGAAAATAATAAAGCAAAAAAAGAAGAAATTGTGTGTGTTTGTGTGTATTGGGAAGGGAAGGTTTTTGTTTCATAAAGGCTGTTAGAAAAGGCCTCTTTGATAAAGTGACATTTGAACAGCGACCTAAAGCAAGTAGGTGGTTAAGCCAGGAGAATAACCAGGAGAAGACTGTTTCAATACAAGGGAATAGTTGGTGGTAGGGTCCTGAGGTGGGAACATATATATGACATGTGAAGGACCAACAAGGAGGCCAGTGTGGGAAAGAGTGAGTGAAGGGACTAGTAATAGGTTGAAATCAGAGGCTTTTAGGGCTGTATTACATAGGGCCTTGTGGGCTTTTCCTTGGAAAAAGGGAACCCATTGGAGAATTTTGAGAAAGGGGTGGCATGATATGACTTCTGTCTTTAAAAGGAACACTCTAGGGCAGCCCGGGTAGCTCAGCAGTTTGGCACTGCCTTTGGCCCCAGGGCGTGATCCTGGAGTCCCGGGATCGAGTCCCACGTTGGGCTCCCTTCATGGAGCCTGCTTCTCCCTCTGCCTGTGTCTCTGCCTCTCTCTCCTCTCTGTGTATTCTCATGAATGAATAAATTAAAAAAAAAAAACTTAAAAAATAAAAAAATAAAAGGAACACTCTAGCTGCTCTTTTCAAATGATTTTTAAAGGGAACAAGGGTAGAAACACAGAGAACAGTTAATAAACTTCTTTAATAATTATAAAATAATTCAGGCAAGAAAAAAAATGATTTCTTGAACCAGGGAGGTAAAATTGTGGATATCATAAGAAATCTGGATATATTATAAATGTTAAATTAAAAGGATTTGATTCAAGTGGAACAGGGGTTGGCAAACTACCCATGGGCCATATCTAGCTCATCACTGTTTTTATAGTTTTATTGGAGTACAACTATATGCATTCGTTATACATTGTTGTCTGTGGCCATTTCAAGCTGCATGGTCTACAGAGCCTAGAATATGTACTACTTGGCCCTTTACAGAAAGAGTTTGCTAATCCCTAATGTAGAACATGACTGCTAAGTTTGGGGCCTGGGCAACTGAAAGAATGCAGCTGCCATAAATAAGGTTGGCAGGATCATGGGAGAAACTGATATGGAGAGAGATGTTCATGTGAATGCCTTCAGTCTTAGCATCTGTGAGGCATCCAAGTGGAAATATCAGTAGGTTTTTGGATACAACTCTTAGTTCAGGGAAGATTTCCAGATTAAGGATATATATTGGGGATTGTCAGCTAAGGATGGCATTTAACACCTACTTACCAGATATAAGGAGGACTAATTAGAGTGGTTTGGGCTCTGAGAAAAAAAAAGAAAATCCCCCTCCTCCCAAGAAAAGATGGAGTTAGAAATGTTAGAAATCTTAACATGAGATTTTCATTGTTATACAGTATAGCCAGGGACACAGGCCTCTTCTGGTCTTGGGCCTAGTCATTTGCAAGGTGCCCTAGCCCTCTACTCTAGGTCATCCTTCTAGAGGACTTAGGACATCTGTGTATGTGGAGAAAGAAGGAGATCTGAGAGGGGAGAAGGGCTGATCCTTCCAACATCAAAATGTTAGGGCCATGAGGAAGAACCATTGAAGAATGATAACAAAAAAGAGAACCAAGAAAGTGTGGTGTCCAGAAGATCAATGAAGGGTTTAATCATTTGTTAAATTAGTAGAACCCAGATTATCCTGGTGAAGTTGGAATTCTCATCTCCTTTTCCATAGGTTCTTCGGCCACCCAGAATGGAAGCACTATCATTGGAGGGAACACGGGAGTGTTTGTGGGAGGACTTCCACAGGGTTACACCATCCTCAGGAAGGATCCCGGTGAGTTTGCTGGAGGGTAGAAGATTTGTATGTTATCATCAAAATGTACAACGCAATCAAGTATGAAAACATTATTTTAAAATATGAATAATAGTGTTATATTCTATCTCATGCTGTATTTCCTATATCAGTATCCCAAAAATGTCGCTTAGGTCTCTTCTTTTCTAAAGGAACTGTGTATTACTTGCATTTAAATTCTTGGTGCCATCCCTTGATACATGAAACAAGTTTAATAAACTTTTGCTGAAATGAATGATACTAATTTCAGTCCAAGGTATCTTATTTTAGGATTATTTATCAATTTTTCTAAGATTTTAAACTTGAAGCAACACAGAAATGCGAAACTATGGGCTTGATTTATATTCTAAATAGGCTAAAGAGCATTCCCTGAGTCCTGAGCATGTGATCAGCACTGAACCAGTCCCTAGGAGCCCATAGATGAGTAAAATGTGGTCTTTGCCACAATAGAGGATATATAATAGAGGGCATATAGTGCCGAGCAAATGCCATAAGTACTATAATTGAGACTGAGACAAAATAATTCCTATGTTTTTAGAACAAGAGAACAGAAACTGATTCAAAGTGAAATCAATAAAAACTAACATGGATGAAGTGAACCTTAGGCAGAAAAAAGTCACCTTTCCAAATACATCGCTAAGATTTTAGGGTTGTTTTCCCATGTCCTCTTTGAAGGGCATAAGGTCTTCCTAGTCTCTCCCAGGAAGTAAAATATAACTACATAAATATTACAAATGAGCTAGAACCTAGATAAGTATAAATTGTGCATGCATGGTGGTCTTTAGGGAATCCTGATGAAGATCAAAAGGAATAACATGTTTTCAGTGAAACTTGGAGAGGGATATATTTAAATACCCAAGACTGAATATAGTTACCTCCTGAGAAATATCTCTCGAGTAGAGAGGGTTTCATTGGACTACTTTAGACAGAAAAGTCCCTTGAAAATATTCACACACACACAGACACACACACACAGACACACACACACAGACACACACACACACATACACACACACATACACACACACACAGAGGGAGAGCTCTCGAACCTTTGTCCTAGTTCCTTATCCATCAAGCATACTTCTTGGCTACATCCATGCACCAGGAGGGGAGCATACCCTGATACCAAGCACCCTTCCTGTAGAGGACACATCTTCAGTATAAATAAATAATCTTATATTGTGCATATGAATTGGCTTTGTAGAACTTTGATTGCTGGTAAATACCTTCCCTAGAGTCCAGTCATACACTCCAAAGCTGAGAGCTAAGCTTTGCATTGATCCATAGGGACAGTGCTGTACGAAATGTTTCTGTTTCTCTAATTTTCTCATTTGCCCACTTTCCTTTCCAACCCTCTATTACCACCCTGTTTGCTATATTCATAAACCCCGCATCTGCCCGGTCTAGAGTATCCTAAAATTAAGGTCAACATTACATTAATTCCTAAATATGAAATCGAATTATTGACTTCTGTGTTTAGCAGACTGGTTCATCACGATGAAGAAACTAAACTACAAACTAATAGATCTAATAGAAATACTTCCTTCAAGTCTTTTAAAACTTTTTACCACACTTTTATTTTTAAGACTAGATGAAATCTCATTAGTTCAGAAGGCAATACTCTGGCTACTACTATAAACACAAATTTTTTGCATAAACATCTGTTTCTGCATATATGATGGGTCCGAACCAAGGCTAAACATTATGATTGTTACCACGTAGCGTAGGTGACAGTGTGGTGTTTATGTGAATCATCAGGAGGTTTGCAGTAAATAGGTGGTGAGAGCTAGCTCTTGCCTACTTCTTTTATTTTAATGGCTCATAAAATTAATTGCTTGCATTTTTTTTCCAAAATACACATTTCTTGATATCTGTCAACTCCTACAGACATAATCCAAAAGGGTTTTGTGGGCTGTGTCAAGGATATGTATTTTATGAAGAAGTATAATCCCTTTGCTATTTGGGAGCCTCTGGTTTGGCAGAGCGCTGAAGAGCAAGTCAACGTGTATAACAGCTGGGAGGGATGCCCCACTTCATTACAAGATGGAGCCCAGTTCCTGGGAACAGGTAAGCTTCTAAAGTAGGCACCAGTGGTTGCTTAACATGGATGCTCTAACCTTTGCACAATTTAATCTCCCCTGTCCAACTACTTTGACCCCATTTGACCCTAGTATCACAGAAATACTAGTGATGCCATGATATGCATAAATACATTCTCAAAGTCTGAATGTGTAATATAAGTTGTAAGACTTACAAACCTGTATTCGTGTGCCAGACCTCTGCTAGCCCACGGCACTTCTTGGTTTACTTGTGGTAGTGTCAAAAATATCTTTTATTAGTCAGTTGTTTTACTTAGAATGTACTTTTATTCGGAAAGATGTTTCAAAAGCATTTTATTTACCAGGTTAATGCACAAATATCTGCTTATCCTATTATATAGACCGACAGTATTCTCAAGAGTAGAATTTCAGCTATATAATGGGATGAATAGGCCATTAAGGGAGAGCTGAAAGATGTCACCACCATTACTACCATTGCTCCAAAGGCTGCTGCAAAGGCAAGAGGTAGTATCCCTGGCCCACCTCCCCAGCTACAGTCTCTGCCTGGCAGGCACCCAGGGTGAGGGTGTGGAAGGGAGTCCGGTGACTTCGTGGATAGGACTTCGTCAAATACAAGCCCACCGCTGCCTCCTATATTTATAACTAAGCTGGTTACTATTATTAAGTTGCTTAAACTATCTTCAGAATAGAAAGCTAAATAATCTCCCAGTTTGTGCACTTTTCCATTGCTCTTTTCTCAACACTGTCATTACTCTGAATTTCTCTTAGTCAGTGCAATTTGTTATTGTGAACACTGATATAAAACAGTCCTAGTCTTAATCATATCCACGGTGTAGAGAGTAAATTTCTTCCTCTTAAAATGTATGTCAAGTTCATGCTGTCTCTTCTATACATTTCCAAGGGGGATTTTCTTTTTTTTTTTTTTTTAAACTTTTTATTGGAGTTCAATTTGCCAACATGTAGCATAACACCCACTGCTCATCCCGCCAAGTGCCCCCCTCAGTGCCCATCATCCAGTCACCCCAACCCCCCGCCCACCTCCCTTTCCACTACCTCTTGTTCTTTTCCCAGAGTTAGGTGACTCTCATATTCTGCCACCCTCACTGATATTTCCCACTCATTTTCTCTCCTTTCCCTTTTATTCCCTTTCAATATTTTTTATATTCCCCAAATGAATGATACCATATAATGTTTGTCCTTCTCCGATTGACTTATCTCACTCAGCATAAGTGAAATGCTTATTCTTCAGTTCTGTCCACATTGAAGCAAACGGTGGGTATTTGTCCTTTCTAATGGCTGAGTAATACTCCACTGAATACATAGCCCACATCTTCTTTATCCATTTATCTATCGATGGACACCGAGGCTCCTTCCAAAGTTTGGCTATTGTGGACATTGCTGCTATAAACATCGGGGTGCAGGTGTCCCGGCATTTCACTGCACCTGTATATTTGGGGTAAATCCCCAACAGTGCAATTGCTGGGTCGTAGGGCAGGTCTATTTTTAACTCTTTGAGGAACCTCCACGCAGTTTTCCAGAGTGGCTGCACCAGTTCACATTCCCACCAACAGTGCAAGAGGGTTCTCCTTTCTCCACATCCTCTCCAACATTTGTGGTTTCCTGTCTTTATTTTATATAAATTTATTTTTTATTGGTGTTCAATTTGCCAAGGGGGATTTCTTAACCGATTTGTGTCTTCTTTTGCATAGATTTTCCTGATGGCAGGGTCTGTCCTAGTCTTTGTACCACCTTTAAGATGCTGGCAGTAGTGCTTTGCGCATGCTGAAATGCACATGTTCTTTTCTTTAAAGGGTTCCTGGAACTCCATCCATACATATTTCATGGCGGAATGGATTTTGAGATTTCCTTCAAGTTCAGAACTGACCAATTGAATGGATTGCTTCTTTTCGTTTACAACGAAGATGGACCTGATTTTCTTGCTGTATGTTAACTTATTTAGTTAAATTTACTTTAAAATATCAGATATAAAAAAAATATCAGATATAACTTTAAAATAAATAAGGAAAATTGGGATTATGTGTTAATATTATGTATTAATATGCTAGGTTGGGATTTCTTTTGAAATTCACTTTTGTTTTCATTTTCTTCCCTAAGTCATTTTTAGTTTTAGAATCCTGTGAAACATTTTGTGCTTTGGAATCATGAGTTTTTTTTAAATGACCATTGTTCCTGTGGAAATTGTAATTATAATTTTAGCAAAACAGAGTAGTTATGAGGAATTAAGATAATCCCATTTGATTTCCGTATATATATATTTTTTTTAAATATTTATTTATTTAAGAGAGAGAGGATGTGCATGAGTTGGGGAAGGGGCGGAGGCAGAGAATCTTCAATCAGACTTCCCGCTAAGTGCAGAGCCTGGCACAGGGCTTAATCTCAGGACCCATGATATCATGACCTGAGTCAAACCAATGCTTAACTGACTGAGTCACCCAGGTACTCTTATAATAAATATATAATATTTCATATTATACACATATACATAAAGGTATAAATGTACAGTGAATACTCATGAACCTACCACCCAACCCAAGAACTAAAATATCACTTTTTGCTTTTACTTATAGGCCCTTTCCTAATCCATTTCCCTATATCTCTCTAGAGCTAATATGTAATCAGAATTTTCTGTTTATTTTCCCCTGGCATGTAGTTATAGTTTGAACACTATGTATCAATGCCTAAAAATTCTTTTTTCTTTGACATTCATAAAAGTTACATCATACTCTACCTTTAGGCAATTGTTTTCTTGTACTCAACATTTTTCTGAGTCACTCGTGTTCTCCATGTAGATACACATTTTCATGGTTGTGTAATTTGTCTCTTTTCCTGTCAGTGACATACTGGTTGTTTCCATGTTTTTGCTATGGCAACTAAAGCTGCTATGAAAATTTTTATACATTTATCTAACTACAGGGGGCAAGTGTAATTGCTCTTACTTGCTTTTCATCAGACAGGCAGATAGATACCATTATCAAAAATTAGTATGTGATTAAAGTGTTAATTTTTTAAAAAGCTATTCTAAAGAACATACATAGAATCAAGGGAAAATTATGAGCACTTTAACCTCATTGCTCATATCTAGGCAAATAGATAATAAAACACATGTCTTAGTGATTTTATGATTCTAAGATATTTTCACTTCATTGATTTTGTACATTCCTAGATTATATCCATTTTGCTGACCAGGTAAGTGGAAATATATCTGTTCACATTATTTATTAAAATTTCAGCTTATTTAAAGTATTTATTTGTCCTCTTATTTACTGTTTGCCTCCCTCACTGAAATGTAACCTCTCTGAATACAGGACTTTGGCTGTCTTTACAGGTGCCTACCTCTTGTGCTTATTAAGTGTTTGGTAAACACTGTTGGATGAATGAATGAGTGAACCTGTGAATGAGTTCATGTTGTAGTGACCCTCACTAAGCATTCTTTAATCATCTATATGTGTGTAAATTCTGGGGAGGATGCAAAGATATTTTCCTTAGGCCTTTCCTCTTAAAGACCACTTGCCACTATTGGAGGGTCACACATCCTACTATACCTTCCATCTTCCTCCATTCATTCACTTGGGAAATATAAGACATTTCCACTATATTGAATAGTAATATTAACTTTAAGCTTTAATGAAATAAATCTTAAAGCATCAAAACATTTAGACAAATATATGTTGAGTATCTGCTGTGTGCTAGGCTTGCTTTTCGTATTTCCAAAATAGCTATAAAGGAAGCAGACGTTCCTAGAAATTACATTCTACCCTTCCATATCTGAAGACTTAGGCTTTTCCCAGATTATCTCTCAATAAGAATTCTTCCCATTATCTTAAGTAGCTTCAATATACATGGCTATCCTCTAGAACTTGATTAACTCAGAAAGTTTTCACTGCTAAAATCTTAAATCTCAAAATATATCCTCATAAGCTTTCAGCTCTTGCTCTCTCTTACTGAGTTCACTAAGATGATGAAGCCATTGGCTATCAGACCACTTTCTGTTTAATTTACTTGCTCTCCACCTCAGATACCATAATAGAGCTTTTCAACCATTTTTCCGTCAATACTCTCAACTGGTGTCTTCAATGCCATAACCCTGGGTCAATCAGCCTAGTTTCCTAGCTTTTCTGTCTCAACAGCCATTTTGCTGATCACCATAGGAAAATTGAAATAAGTATGAAGACAGAGTTTTGAGGCTTCTGATTCCTTCATTCAGCAGTATTTCTTGTTTACAGGATTTGTTCACAGATTAGTTGTGGAACATGAAAGAAAGAGAATGTCACCCCTGGAAAACACTACAACCTGAATGTCTTCAGAGAGTTTCATCCCTAGAATGGAAAGAAACATAATCCCTTTATCTTCCAAACTCTCGACCTCCTGCTTTTTTGATGAGTCAAGTCTGGTTTCACCCTCTCCTGATCCAGGAGAACAAATACTTAATTACCATGTTTCCAACCAAAGTTAGTATTTCTAACTCTATTCTAGATTCTATCCCTTTTCCTGCAAGAGCTTGTGCTTGAAATTATCCTCCTTTTGTTAGTTCCAAGGTTCTCCATTGGCTCTTCTCCCTCAACATAGAAAATGATTGAGCTTCATTTATTTTAAATTTTTTTCCTTTGACTTTGAAAATTATTCCTTTGTACTTCCCTCCCTTTCAGTGTCTATTGCATTGAAGGTAATTACTCTGATTAGTTCCACTTTTTTTAATATCACACTCCAATCCTCAAAACTACTATACATATGATTCCTAGTCCTACCACTGCAAAACGTTTTAGTGTTGCCAGGGACCCCTGCATTTTCTAGTCTAGTAGATAATTTTCTATCTTTATCTTAACTGATCTTCCTCTATCTTCTTTTTTTTTTCCTTAACATATTCTTCCCTGCTGACTTTCCAAAATACTAGTTGCTCTTGATTTTTATTAAATCCTTATGGTTTCTCCAAAAAGATCATTGTCAACTTAAAGAATTATATCTACTCTACCTTCCTCTTAAAGTGTTGGTCTGGCTGAGGACTCTATACTCACTCATCTTTTCTTTTGACTGCTTTTACACTGACTGGATGATCTTGTTTATCTTCTCATGAACCTTTTCTATTTTACTGGCCTAGATCTTTATGTTCAACTGCCTCAAAAAATGTTTCTTCTGGGTGTTTTTAGACATCTCAAACTCAGTATGTTTAAAATTGACCTCATTCCTCACTGACAATGATAATATCAGGTCTTCCTTTCCTAGTGCTTTCATATCGTGGTGGTAGTCAAACATACCCAAGCAAGAAAGAGCATGGGTATCCTTGACTTACTTTTTATTCATCTAACACATTCAGATATTTGTCAGGTCTTGCTGAGACTTTAAAAGCTGAGTTGCTTTTTAAAATACTTCTTTGAGTTTTCACTGACCTCACTACTGTTATGTGTATTTCAATGGTTCTCATCATTTTTCTCACAATTGTAGTGATTCCCTAATAGATTTCTCCAGTTCCAGGGCAGCTTTCATTTCCAGTATGAACTTCCTATGACTGGAAGGGTAAACTTTCAGCACAAGATAATAGTGGAAAGAATATAACCTTTGGTGTCAAACAGATGAAAGATGTATGTTTTCCATATCACTCAAATCCTCTGAAACCTTGCTTCTACATACTTGACAGGACTCTTTCTAACCTCCCTCCACCATATGTATCCTCTATCTTACCTAATTTAGTATTTGTTTTCTAAATCTAATGAGTTCATACATGTCCCCATGCCATTGAATGTGCTGATCCCCCTGTGTCGAAGGATACTTCATGGATCTTACATATTTCCGAAAGTTGTAATTTAAACCTTTCCCAGTTCCCAGGGAATAAAATATATATGCTTTCTTTGTTGTCATTGTACTTATTCTTCTCTTGGTTATGGTATTACTCCCAGGTGTTTGCCTCTGCTGTTGGACAACGTGATTCTTGGGAATAGTGTTGATCTTATAGTAGCAGGTTCATGGAACATAGTGGGGGGACTCAATATTTATTGCGTGAATAGACACAGGACTGCTTATCCAATGTGCTTCACAAAAATGATATTTATATAGAACAAGTCTTAATTTTTATCTGGAATTGCTTAATCTTATTTGACATGATTGATCTCAATTTTTTAAGTATCTTATTTTTGCTAGTTTGAGTTCTAACAAAATAAAAACATAGTAGATAAAATAATTTCAAGTACCCATTTTGAAGGGAAACATATGGAGGCATTTCCTTTACCATGAAAATTTGGGTAAAATATATTCGTATTAGAAAATGACACCTTAATCTAAAAGAATACACATAGAAGCAATTACCTTCGTTAGAGATTTAGAATAATAAAACTGAAATATTGAATCAAAATCCATCTTACAAATTTGAAATTGAGTTCACCAAGCAGTTAAAATAAGCTTAATCAGGCTTGACATTTCATTTTCTTATTGTCTTGTCATATTTTTCCCCCAAATTAAATTGATATATGAAGTAGTATTTTCTCATTTTCTAAAAACTCAAGTAAAAATACAGTCATAGTTCAAACTATTCTCTTCATTCAGTCACTTATCTTTTACCTGTGTTGCACCCCCCCGCAAAAAAACATAAATAAAATAAATAAAACTTTTTGCCTACATTCTGTTGTATTACACTGTATAATCATTACTGGGTATGAATCTGTTTGACTCAATACAACATTCTTCATGTCAATTACAAGCTTGCAAAATACTCCATTATATGTTACTCCAGTCCTGCTTAGAATAAAGTGGAACATTTTTATAGAGTGCTTTCAGGGAAATTTGTTGCTTTTCTTCAAGAAATTGACCTTCTGCTCTCTCCCAAACTGCCATTCTGCAGTCTTTTTATATACCTATTTTCTTTTTTAATGTGAAATACAGATAGAGCTGAAGAGTGGAATATTGAGCTTCCGGTTCAATACCAGTCTTACCTTTACACAAGTGGATCTACGGCTCGGGATGTCTTATTGTGATGGAAAGTGGAATAAAGTGATTATTAAAAAGAAAGATTCCCTCATAGCAGCAAGCATGAATGAACTGAGGGAACGTGTGTCACAGTCCAGAGCACAGCCACTGATGGTGAATTCCCCAGTCTACGTGGGAGGAACCCCACAGGAGCTGCAGGACTCTTATAAACACCTGAGTTTGGAACAAGGTAAAGTCCATCTGGAGGAATTCTCAAGTAAATACAGCTCTGGTCCTCCCAGGCTTTGGTGGTTCTGTGTTTTAAGATATAGCAGCAGAGTCAGGCTGGAAGCAATATCTATCCATCCCTTTTTTTGAAGCTCTAAAAGAAAAATCATAGAATATTTCTTCAAATAGTCCTATAGGTTGCCATTAAGAGTGTGCCCTTACACCTATTATAATCAATATACTTATCCCAACTTATCTTCAGCAAATATAATTGTGATTTATGTATATATTTCCTCATGTGTTTTCTGGTTCTTTCTGATACTGATCATTATCTGTAGTCACAGATGAAAAACATAAACTAGGTTGGTGTGTACAGCTAAGGAAAATGGCATTAAATTCACTGGGATTTTTTTCTGACATAACTGCTAATTGTCTCTGCATTTCCATGGAGCTCTCCTCTAGCAAAGCACATGAAAGGCTGGGTGTAGTTGAATTTTAAACATACTGGTGAAAAAAATCTATATTTCATTTATTATTAATAACCATGAGTGAAAGAAAAAGTGCATGAGTGCATGACTTATAACTAAAGCAAGCATTTAACTCATATAATGAATTTGAACATAATCAGAGAAATTATTAATTCAAAAAGGCTGACAGTAGCCGAGCGCATTCTGTGTGCAGAATTCATGGTTCTGAAAGCTTTCCATGAGAATAAGTGGGTCAGCACTTCCTACCAAGCCCATGTGTTTGATATGATCATTTAAATCCCCGTTTTACAGATGAGGAAACTGAAGGGCAAAGGCACTTTCCCAAGGTCAGTAAGCAGTAAGGAAGCCAGTAAGCAGAGAGCAAGCCTTTCTGTCTTGGGCAGCCTGGTTGTCAAAAGCCACTCTCCTTATTAGAGTCAAGTGTTTTCTTTTATGGGCATTGGCCAGTGTTCCTTTTGTGTGAATTGGGGAAAGCACAGAAACTTCTAGGTTGTGAGGAAGCATGCCCCCCTGTAGAAAATGTTCTCTACATATTTCAAAATCTATGTACAGCGAATGGTTAAAATTTCCACAAAGCAGTCTTTGCCTATTTGGTAAGTACATAAAGATTTAAATGCCTTTGAATAGAAAATATATGGCAAGCTCTAAGGAGACTTTTAGAAGGGTACTAGTAAGGAGTTAATGAATATCTGGGGTGTAAGACAGTAATGACATTTTCAAGGCACTTAAGATGTAACAGCAGCTAAAAATATTACATTCATATAAGAGCTTCTCCTGGTTTTCAGGTTTTTGAGGTTAGAAAGAGCTTGAAAACCCTTTATATGAGGAAGATTACTTGATCCTACTTACATCTAGGACAAAAATCCCCTGTGTATGTGCAATTATACTTCTAAAAGTACACAAAAACCCATTACTATGATGGGCATAGAGACTTGGCTTTAGCCAAATTTTAACTGAAATTATAAGACGATCATCATAGAAGTTTAACATATCAACATAAACCCAACAGGGATAATTTAATCTGTATTGTGACGAAGTCTACGATACTGAAAGATATTTTATTTATGGGTAATACTAAATTTTTATCATTGCAGTATCATGCCTATCAGTGGTCCTCAAGCCAATTGATAAAATATGGAAGTATAGAAACTGGAACATAGTAAGAACTCAATAAAATTAGCTGTCATTATTATTACTATTCAAGATACATTGGAATCTCCTGGAAAGGTTATTAAAAATGCAGATTTTATGACCCTATTCCCTACGATTCTGACTCAGATGCTTTGAGTGATACTAATCTATATGGTAACTGCATGTTTTATACAGCGATCAGGAGAATATTCACCATATGGGGGTGCTGCCTGTATGTAGTGAATTGCAATTAAAATTAATCATGTGCACTTACTGTATTTTTTTTAATCCACTATCAAATGGTCTTAAAATGTTCTGTGCTTCTTAATTAGCACCTTTTTTCAGAGGCTCTATTTTGTGGTCATATTAGAGCTATTTTTTTTCATATCCACTAATATTGTAATCTTCCTTTGAATCAATGCAAATTAACTTTCCTCTGTAGTTTGGAAATGCTGGGCAACCTAATTTGCTGAAGATGCGTCACCTCAGATCATGGGCATTTATCTTAGAACTACCACTGGGGACTATCACTTACCTGCAGCGTGGGGGTGATGGTGGCACATGGAATCACAGATTATGCTCTGACCCAAGCCCTGTGTGGAGAAGGCAGGAGTAGAGGCTGGAAGCCAGCCTTCCTATGGGCCAGTGCCCCCATGTTGGGCTGCCTCTCTCAGAAGGGCTACTGTTTTTCTGATTCATCAGCATGGATTTCTGGACCACCTTTTAGTTATTCAGGGGCCTTGAGGTGGGGAGTCATTTTTGATTCTCCAAAGCAAGCAAAGGAGGCATCTCTATTTCTCCCACAGACAGGCCCTTTCCCCTCCTCCTGTCCTAACACCCCTCCCAAAGTTTGAAGGTAATTGAAGAATATGTCCGGTGGAAATTACTCTGGTGCAGAGTTGGAAGAATGGTGACTTAATTGGACAAAACTTTGTCTGCACTAAGATAGCAGAGTGAGGACCACACACTAGAGCCCAGGATTCTTTACCTCCAAGGCCTGAGGTCAGAGTACTACTTCCTAAGGAAGATTAATACTTAGAAACCGTATCCAATGACTCTCTGGACCTTTCTCTTTATCTCCAGAATGAAGGAAGACCACCTCTGTGGCCTTTCCCAAATCTAAAATTTCACCCCATGAATTAATTTTTAAGTCATTTCTTTTTTTTATTAAAAATTTTTAGAATTAGTGAAATATACATAAAATTTACCATCTTAGCCATTGAGTGTACAGTTCAGTGGCATTAAGTATAATTACATTGCTGTCAACCATCAGCACCATCTATCTCTGGAAGACTCTTTCCATCTTGCAAATCTGAGGCTCTGTGCCCTTTACACAATAATGGAGCTTTTCTTGTAACAACGTTCAGATGTTTGCCAAAGCCGCCTTTCCACTGTTCACACTTCGTTGTTACGAAAATGTAAGTACGGAGAAGTTAGGTAACTGAACTCCAAGCTGTCAGGAAATTGCTGCTGGTAAAGAAATCAGAATCCCTAACTTCTGAATTTTCAAGCATATGCTTTTATATTGAGCTTCATTGCTTTCATTTCAACTCACCCAACTTATGTGTTCAAGATAGACGAGCAGTACTGATCAGTGGGGCCTAAAGGAACGTGAATACAAGCAAAGACATTTTGAAAGGAAATAGGCTGCAACTTAATGTGTTAGAAGACATAATAAGACATCATATAAATGCTGAAGAGAACAATTTGCTCGTTGTTACTATTAGCTTATTTTCCTGTTAGGCATTGCATTATGTTTTATTTTCTCTTCCTGCTGATGTGCTTTACTCTTGAAAAGAGCTCAACCTGTGTTTGGACCTTTCAAAGTTGACAGTATTCTGTTCAGAAAGAGTGTGTGTGCACATTATCTCAACTCAGTCTGTCTCTTCTTTTACAACTGTGTGCAGTTTCCTGCGCAGAGCGCTGCCAACGCTCATTGAGCGGATCTCTGTTTACACAAAATAGCATGTAATCCAAAGCCACCACTACTTCCTGGTTGATGGATGACCTCTGGTCGTCTAACAAAAGAGCAGTGCAAACTCCTCATCTATTTCTTCCACATTTCCTGGTGAACTTCCCAGAACTGTGCTGCACTGTGGTGGTTCTAAAGTCAACTGGGTAAAATATGCATTCTGAGAAATCTCGGATGCTGCCATTACCTGAAGGGGATTTGCTCCCTGTCATGCTAATGTGAACACAAGACCGTGATCATTGTGTATTGTCAATATTATGGAACTCCGTGAAAATGGTAGAGCATAGGGATAGCTCCTCTGTAGGCTGATTTAAGCAGGACTTAGTTCTACAACTCAGAAAATGATTCTAACAGAATTCATGTCAGTATCTCCAGATACCAGTGTATTTTGAAACTATATCCTCCCTCCTGCTGTCTTGCATAATAACCCTCAAAGGGTATTTTCCCCCAGTGAGCTTGTTGAATAATTGTGCCCCTTCAAATATTATTTTTGGCACTAAAACAATGACTTATATAGGTGACTGAATTTTCCAGAATTGAGGGACATATGGCTACCCCTCTACCATAATGTCTAATTGCCTAAATTGTATTTCATAAGACTAAGCAGAATGAAAAAATGTGGGCCTAAAGAAGTATAATAAATACTTTCAATTGCATATAATCCAGCTGAATTATAATGATCACCTTATATATTTTTTCAAGATAACATAAATGTAATACCTCTTCGTGACAACTCAGCCTGGTAAAAAGCAGAAGGAAGCGTAAAGGATCTCCCCAAATGAGACTCAAAAGTTTAAAAATTGTATCTACAGCAACCCCCATGCCTCATCAAAACGTAGTGCTGCAGAGGACAGAAATGATTGGTAATTAATGACTCAAGCCTTTTATGTGATATTAATCCCTTACTATTTGCTAGGTTTCGGTGGTTGCATGAAGGATGTTAAATTTGCACGGGGTGCTGTCGTTAACTTGGCATCTGTGTCCAGCAGTGCTGTCAGAGTCAATCTGGATGGATGCCTATCAACTGACAGCGATGTTAACTGCAGGGGAAATGACTCCATCCTGGTTTACCGGGGAAAAGAGCAGAGTGTTTACGAGAGTGGTCTCCAGCCTTTTACAGGTAATGTGGAGGTGCTCTAAATTAAATGTTACATGTCTCCCACTTGTCGCCTCTTCCCTCCCTGCCAGCCCACTGCTAGTCTATATGAGTAATATTTTAATCTTTCTGCTGCTTATTTCCACTTAAGAATACCTGTATCGAGTGGTAGCCTCACACGAAGGAGGTTCTGTATACAGCGATTGGAGTCGGGCCCGCACACCAGGAGCAGGTAAATCTTATTTCTCTTAAAATGTCTATGTGCACACACATGCCCATGTATGTGCATACATATTCATGCATGTAGGAAAAAGAAAAGACTATAGTACCTTGAAGCAAGCAGAGTGTCTGTAATCTTATGGCAGAGCATGCCTTGGTTTGCAAATGTCAGTGGGTAAAATGCTTAGGAGGTTACAGTTAATGGTTAAAATGCTTAGTAGGTTGGTGTTTTGACTTCTCAGTTATTCATAAGGGTTCACTCAGGCTTGATTCTTTCGTCTTCAAATGCAGAAGGAAGCAGGGTCAAGTTGTCTTAAGGATTTGATAGGCTTGTGTCTATAGGAATATATATATATATATATAAAACCTTTGCAGATTGCATAGGACCCAAGAAGCTAATGTCAGGATTGATTACCATTGGGTGGGGGTGGCACCTTCTAGCCTGTCTCCCACAGAGGGTACATTTGAAACCTGTACCCTGGTTGGAAGCAGATGTGTCTTTTATGGCATCATGGCAGATGTTTGCCATGGTGGTGACTATTAGGATCTTAGAATGACTCCCCCAGGATAGAAATTGCTGATTGGTCTAAATTTCTTGAATTGGAGGGGTGGGGGGGGAAGACCATGAGATAGACTATATTAGATTGAATCTCAGACAACTGATATTATAAGTGCTCTGTACTTCTCACAGTGACCACAACATCTTTTTACATGATACCCTCACAAGAAGCCATTCATCTTGAGAAGTTTTGCGAATCAGTAGCCTTTTGCCATTTGGAGTCAAACATTGGTCAGAGTCAAATACATATCGTAGGACTATCATTTATGTCTCTTGAAGGCAATTTACCCTTAGCAGGTCACTTATCTAAAGGTGTGTTTTTCACCAAGATACCCTCTCATACTTACTATTAACCAGGGGCTACTAACACAGACAACTTTTGAGAAATCTTAATCTAAGATAACTAAACACAGAGATGGGCCGCTAAGAATGGCTTTTCAAAGCTCTTTGCCTACAGATTTTCCAGAAGTGGACAAACTGACGCTTTCCAAGGATGTTTTAAATTGTCATCTATTTACAGAGACAATGAACCGAACGGTCCCTTAAAATCCTTTTCAACTTCAGAACTTGGAAAATGCTGTGATATAAAATATTCATTTGTCACTGGCACATCCTCTGCCCCTATTTCACCTCCTCGACTTGATTAACAAATACCCTCTAAAGCTTGCTTTTAGTCTAAGTCAGCAATGTAAATAGGTGTCTGGAAAGTGCATTGCTTCCCTAGCTAAAGAGTGCCCGTTTTGAGTACCACCGAGAAAGTATGCAAATAGAGCCCTGAATTTATAGCAATGATCTGACCACAAAGTCTTATGCCATAAATTCATATTTACAATCTGACCACAACACTGAGCAGCTACATGCTCCCAAGGGTGGGAGAATAATTGCACTATTTAATTATTTTTGAGTCAGTTTTGCTCTGTCCCTTATGAGAAGGCCATCTGTTAGACGGCACTGTACTTTGCCCTGTACCACATTTCAGAACTAATAAAATCAACATCACTCCCGTTGTCCCTTTGCTTGCATCTTGATTGCGTGGCCTGTGGGCTTTCCATAGGCGCCCGTGGTGTTTTAACAGCGCAGACAGTGGTTCTCGGCCTCTGGACGTCTCCCCCCACTCTGTGTTCACTTTGTTTCCCTTGAAGCTGTCCTATTTTATTGGTCTGAACAGTAAAGTCAGAGAAGGAGGATATTTGATGTGGGAAAACCAGAGTGATCCTCCATCGACAGGGCTCAGGAGTCCACGGGCAGCGAGAGCCGGCCTCTCATCCATCATCCTGCCATGGAGTTCCTTGGGTTTTTCTCAGTGTTCCCAGAGCAGTCGGCTGTGATGAAGTTGTTACTGATCAGAACGGTGGAAATATCTAATAAATAGTTAAAGGTTATGGATTTTTAAAATTAGGGGACTCAGCTTGTGAGTGAGGTTTTGCGATTCCTTTAAACTTCCTCATTCTGTGTTATTTCTGAGCTGCTCTGAAGAGAGTATCTCTGAAAGTGATTTTGTATGATCTCAAGGGCGCCAGTTACTCTACCCCCTGAAATGCAATTAGGAATGTATCCTGTATATCATATCTGGGAGAACTTCGCTTTTTCGAAATTAATTTGAAAAAACAATTGAATTTGGAAAATTAGATCAGACGTTCAAGTACAATCCAATCACATTTGTGATATTTTTTGGCTAATACACTGAAGATATAAAAGTGTCAAACCACTATGTATAATAACAGTCTAATTATCTCGCTTCAAAGGGGTACATCATTATATTGTTTGAACTTGTTATCTGCCTACCATCCACCTCCTCCTTTATGAGTGATGTTTAAAACATGTCTGGTACATTAAATGTTTTTGGAAAACCTGGACTAGACTTGAAAGAACGTTATGTCGATGGAGTTTTGATGGTTTTGAAATATCGCTTAAACTGAATGGCTCAAGATGTGCAGTCATATTAAATCAATGCTGAAAAGTTACAACTCTAATAAATTGTATTTATGCTAATGGTTGAGTCTGATTTACTGCGGCCATTAAAAGTGAAGAATAGGAGCAAGAGTCTTCTGAGAACGGCCATTTTCCCTGTTTTCTCTTTTATTCTTTCACAGCTCCACAAAGTGTGCCAACTCCCTCAAGAGTCCGCAGCGTAAACGGATATAGCATTGAGGTGACCTGGGACGAACCCGTTGTGGTGAGAGGAGTAATTGAGAAGTACGTTCTGCGAGCCTACAGTGAGGATGACCCCCATTCACCCCGTAGGCCCTCAGCCACGTCTGAGCTTTTCAATACCAGCACCCTCACAGGTAAAGGTGATTCCTCAAGGAGCAGACTGTATTCATATATTTTTTTTTGTTTTGATTCTAAATGAAAACATTCTTTAAGGTTTTTTTTTTTTTTTTTTTTTTTCAAAAATGAGCTATTCCTATATTTTTGCCTGGTTAAAAACAGCAAGAGCCATCTTGATATAAGAGATGGAAGCTTATATCTGCCTAGGAGGAAGAGGATGATTCTATAACGTTAATGGGCTCTTATGGAGAGCTTTATCACAAGGTTGAGACCCTCTCTTTCCCAAAAGATAAGGGGACAGGTTGCCCTAGCCCTTAAACACCCCATATGCCTCATATCGGAGTCCTAGGTATACCCTACAGGACCAGCTTACCCATTTCACCATGCAAAAATGTACTCTTTGGGACTAGCCCAAGTTCATAGCACCATTATTTATTGGAAAATTGTTGATTAAACCTAATTATGTCCAAGGTTGGGGAGTATGAGAGCACCAGCAGTTTGACTGGCAACCCAGTGAATCAATTTCTCACAGGGCGCCATGCCATGCAGAACGATTGCAGGGCAATGTGCTCATACACATTGCACGTGTGTCCCATACTCAAACATGTGCACATGTAGTAAGACAGCAGTTTTCAGCTTCATGAAATGTTAAAGCACATTTAAATGCAGAGTCAGATTTATTAAGCCTTTGACCAAAAAAAGTAAAATGCATCAACAAATTTGATAGAAAAAAAATTTTCCTGTCAAAGAATTTTATAACTTGAAAAACTATATGGATGTTATTACCTTTTGATGTCTGTTGGTCAACGCCATCTAGTCTTTTCATCCTTCTTTAGATTCCTTAGAAACTACCACCCAAATCTATAACCAATTAAACAAAATTTCCCATCTTCCAGTTCCTTCTTCCCTATTTTACCCACCTGATGAAAGCCAACCCGATTAAGCCCATTGTTTGCCTTTGCCCGGGCTGCACATTAGAGCTAAGTGAGCCGGGAAAAAATGAGCAGTTTGTCACTACAAATTCTCAGTCCTCATTTTCAAATGGGCACTCGGTAATGATGCCAACTGTACCGTATTTCTATAATAAGCTCCTTCTCCTATCCTCCTCATTAAATATTTTAGATTTTTCCAAACTATCTAAATGCTAACCTCCCTTCCTCCTCCCACTCAGCTGATGGTCTCACATTAGATCATCTTAGACACCAGAGAAGAAACAGAATCCAACATATAGGATTTCTGTCACTCTCTTACTAGCAAACATATATATTAATTGCATTTTTCTGAGTGATAAGGTTGTTATTAGGGGTGAAATGCATTAATGCTTGCTACGACATTTAAAATTCTTTTTGGCACATTAGAAGTATTTGCCATCATTATTATCTTTAATTTTTACATTTTTTTCTTTTCCTTCCTGTTTGTACAAAGCTTTCATTATTCTATAAAAAATAAAATCTTCAAAAGTCCTCTGGACCTCTGACTCTTCCTGCCTTTTCAGAGATGTGATTGATAGCTTCTCTCCCTCCCGATCATATGTTTTTAAAATATTTTCTTTATTTATGCATGAGAGATACAGAGAAAGGGGCAGAGACATAGGCAGAGGGAGAAGCAGGCTCCCTGCAAGGAGCCTGATGTGGGACTCAATTCCAGAACTCTGGGATCACGACCTGAGCCAAAGACAAATGCTCAACCACTGAGCTACCCAGGTGCCCCCCTCCCAATCATATTTTAATCTCTCTCTCCATGATAATGGTTCACAAGTTATGGCTCTGGGACCAGCATCAATGGCATCACCTGAGACCTCATTGTTAATGCAAATTCTCTAGCCCACCCACACATGTTGGATCAGTAACTATGGAGGCAGAGCTCAGCAATCCTTGTTTTATTTATTTATTTATTTTAAGATTTTTTAAAAGATTTATTTATTTATAACAGAGAGAGAGAGAGAGAGAGAGGCAGAGACACAGGAGGAGGGAGAAGCAGGCTCCATGCAGGGAGACCGATGCGGGACTTGATCACAGGTCTTCAGGATCACACCCTGGGCCGAAGGCAGGCACTAAACCACTGAGCCACCCAGACTGCCCTGTAATCCTTGTTTTATAAGCCCTCCTTATCTGATTCTGATGCATGCCAAAGTTGGGATAACCACTGCCCACATGGATTCTTCCCAGGATCATTCAAACTCTATCCACTCACATTGTTAAACATAAACAAACAGACTTGAACCAATGATTAAAAACCTTCCTTTTATCTAGATTCCTTTCCACCTATGGCTCCCTCTCTCCTCTTCCCAAACTTGCTTCTAGCAAGAATATTTGTGGATGTTGCTCCCATTTCTTCACTTTATGGGACTTCTGGGCACTTCCCTATTTACCTATATAAAGACCACTACAGTCTTGATCTTGACTGCTCAACATCATTAGGCATAGTAAACTACTCATTGTTTCTTGAAATATTTCTTTGCTTCAATGACCCTGCTGTTCACCTCCCAGTTCTCAGCCCCTTGATTTGGTTTCCTTTCCTTATCTTTCTGAAGCTTGACTCTACATTTTGGAGAACCTCAGAGTTTAGACCTGGAATCTTTCACTCTCTTTCTGTTTTTCTACAGTCTTATTCCAGGAACCTCATCAATTCCCAGCATCAAATACCATATAGATGGTACTGACTCCTCAGTCCACATCCCACCTAGATCTCCAAATGTCTGTATTCAATGGGCATTTGGAAAGATGGACATTTCTAACAGACGTCTCATAATCTCTGACCATATCCAATCTCATAATCTGAACTGACCATATCCAAACCTGAACTCCTGTTCTCCTGCATAACCAGTGTCAATAAATGACACCTGCAGACATCCAGCTAATCAAGCTTGAGAATTTTGTTCAACTTTTCACATTCTCTTCATGCCTCATATCCATGTTTATTGACCGATTTTCCAAATTATGTGTTAAATTCAGCTATCTCTCCCCATATCTACTGTCAAGCCAAACCACTCCAATCTCTCACCTAGACAACTGTGATCCTCTTTCCCACTAACCTCGCTGTAAGTCCATTCCAGAAAGCAACCAGACATCGTGCTTTCTCTTCAGAATCCTTCAGTTGTTTTCCACTGTCTCTGTCCAAATCTCGGTTTGTCTTAGCGTCTCATCATTTTCTGGACTTCCAACTTTTGCTTTTATAATTAATATGATTTTTTTAAAGTCTCTATATAAATCTTTGAAGGAATTCTCAATAATAATGGTAAGATGAATATCTCAAAATGGAACAACTGAGTCAAAGCCTTTTAAAACATTATACACTCTTGGACTTTGAAGTCAAGCAGACATTGATACAAAACTTGGCTATCTCACGTCCCTGAATTTGGGGAACTTATGTGTCCTCTTGGACCTTTCTTTAATGTCTTAACCTATGAAAGAGATAATAATATTTATCTTGGGAGAATATTAAAAATATTAAGTGTTATGATATTCTAGCTATAATGCTTTTTAGCTTTGGAAACTTGTACAAATCAGTTAACACCTGTGTGTTTCTGATTCCCTACAGATCAATGGGAATGAAATAACTACCTACTTTGTAGCTTAGCTGTCAGGATCAAATGAATCTGTGTATATGTAAAGAACACACAACAGCATTTGATACATGGATTGCAGTGTATAAATGTTAGCTATCAGGTATTTTTAAGGTGTGTGGCACAATGCTTAACATATAATAATTTCTCAACAAAGGATAATGATTTGTATACTACCAAATTATATGCCAAAAGGCTGTACAAAATATACTTACCGGAGTAAGCACAATACAAGAGGGTACATTTCATTTCATCTCAGCTGAACAAGTTTTAGAGTTTAAAAACAACTTTGTGGGATCCCTGGGTGGCGCAGCGGTTTGGCGCCTGCCTTTGGCCCAGGGCACGATCCTGGAGACCCGGGATCGAATCCCACATCAGGCTCCCGGTGCATGGAGCCTGCTTCTCCCTCTGCCTGTGTCTCTGCCTCTCTCTCTCTCTCTGTGACTATCATAAAAAAAAAAAAAAAAAAAACAACTTTGTAATTTCTCAAAATATAGCAGAATATGGTTTTGATTTGGCTTGATTACTAGAGACATTAAGTATTTTCAGTATTTACTGGTCATTTGTATTTCTTTTATGACATTCCTAGCAAGTTTCATTGTCAATTTTTCTATTGGAAGACTCGTATTTTTCTCATTGATTTAAAATATCTCTTTACATATGAAGAATATTATACTTATGTTTGCATTATATGTTGCAACCCTCATTTCTCATTTTTCTTTTCTTTTTATTTTAATTTTATTAAAAAAAGTTTTCTGTAGTTAACATAGTATTTCAAAATTTTTCTGTTAATTTTCTATGAGCGATTTGAAAATATCTCCATTCAGGGTAGACTAATATTTGTTTTTATTGGATATGCCCTATTGATAATATATAATGCATATTCTCTGAATTAGTAATTCTAAATTTGAAGTTAAATCATATCAGAAAGAGGGGACAGAGAGGCTTTACAAATTATACTAGCCTCTCCTAAGATTCTGAAGGATATTCCTATGGAGGGAAATAACCCCCTAGAATGAAAACCAGTACAATATATTTATTATTGGATATTACTATAGGTCCTATCAATCATGTGAATGTGTATGAGAAAATAAAATTAGAGAACTATTGACCAATTATTATTTATTTTTAAATACCCAATCTGTATTGAAACTAAGGAAAAGTCTCAACTACTAATGTAATTTTATTAATTTCTCTTTTGGAAACTTGCTTTTTCAGTGTATTTTCCTTTTTCTTATTACTTTACATTCATTATTCATATTTTTAATGTTCAAAATCATTTTAGGTATATCTCTATAAATAGAATCTCATTTGATTTAGTTTTCTCTTCAATTTGAAATTGAATTGGCAGTTTAACTTATATTTATTTTTATAATTTATATAACTGCCCTTATTTCTACCATCATATTTCATACTTTCCACTTTTGTTATTTTTAATACTTTTAAAAACTATTCTTTTATTTTTTTATTCTTGCCTGTGTGGACTACGAATTCTTTAACTGCTTTCTTTCAAGGGGTTTGAAAATCCACAGACACAGACATATGTAGGAGGTAATCTTAAAGATTATGGAGCATTTAACGGTAAAGAGAAAGTAATACTAGAAAATGTGGTGGGAGTAAGGAAGTGAAGCCAGAGAGCTGGATTTGCTGGAGATGTGAGGGGTGTGGTGATTGCATAGTGGAAGCTGCTTTGCGATTTGGTTGAGATAACAGGGTACTGAGAGAGGAACATAAGCAAAGTAGATCACAACCAATTTTGTAATTGACCTTAAATTAATCCCCCTTTTAGCATTTCTGAAGTGACTTTGATGAGATTTTATTGTTTACTTTTGGTTGTTAAAATGGCTTTTTTTTTTTTTTTTTTTTTTTGAGGCAATGTCAATACTGGATCCACAAGGTAATTTAGCTGTATTGGTTTACATAGGGTTCTTAACCAATTAAGTTATTATAAAATGTGTTGGTGTCTTTTCATGTATTTCTTTCTGTTATAGAGCAAGCTCTTTTATTCTTCAGACTTGGGTCCTTCCTTGGCTTGGAAAGTTTGCTGTTGTATATATCATTGTTTCTTCTGGTAAGAAAGAGCAGTTTTCAACATTATCTATTTTTTCCCAGTTTGCTCTATTTTTGTGGTCCAATACACAGCTTGCAGAGTCCAGTCAGTAAGGTTCAAATTCCAGCTATGTCACTTGTTAGCTGATGATAGCTGATGATGATCCCAGGCACGTTGAAAAACATATCCCTATATAAGAATCCCATGTTCTTACCTATAAACTGAATGTAAAAACCTGTTGTGGAATTGTGAATATAAAAAAAATGAATTGTCTGTATGGAATATTTTGCTCAGAAACAGGCACATAGTGAGTGTTCAACGAATTAATTCTTATAATTCTAGGTATGACTTAGTAATTCATTCCCTTTTCATTTTCTGATTTTTCATGATTGATTCTGCTCTTTGAACTTTCTAAGGTGATTTTTAAATTTTTCTATTTCAATCTTTTCTATGGTTTGCATTTGTTCCTCATTTCATCCAATTCACCTGGATTTCTGCCTACCTCCCAGTATTCTCAATTTTTCATCCCTGTCTTTTACCACTTACCTTCCATCTCTGGCGTCATGGACTCCAAGTTCTTTTAGATCATATTAATAGCATGAAACTGAGGATTTAAAAATTTTACAGGTTTCCTGAATTCAGTCTCCCCCAGAGCATAATAGTCTGTATGTACTTGGAGTTCTATGCTCTCTTCCTTTTGAGTCACAGATATTCTTCTCGTTGGCCAAATGCATCCTCAGCTCCCACGTCCATAGTTCATTTGCTCCATCCCTAAATTTACCTTCAGCTTCAGTGTTCACTCAGGACAATTAAATAATTTTCAAATCACCTGACTAGGCATTTGGTTTCTGTTGATAAAAAACCTTCACTGGGATCATGCCAGGTCAGTTGTGGTAAAAATTGCAGTAGACTCACAGCAATATATGAATCTCAACACCTTTCTCCCCAGTGTTTGGTGAATGAGGAGTTCTGAGAAGCTGTGGGCATTCTGTGCCCAGCTGCGGGTTCAGTTTGCCCTGGGCTCTTACTCTAGTAGTCCATTTGTGTTTGCCTGGACTCCTTCCAGCTATTTCTAAATCTTTGGTCATTTCATTGGTATTCTTGTAAGGCTGTGGTTCTGAACCATGAGTGCACACTGAACTACCTAGGGAGCTTTAACAAAATCCTGATGCCTAGGCTCCACCTACAAAGTGTCTGATTTTTTAGTTTAGAATGCAGCCTGGGCATCTATATCTTTAGTGTCTGCAGAAAATTCTGTTGTACAGCCAGCAATGGGAAACACGGTTGAAGGGAGGCGTTTGACACTGTGAGCAAGTCTCAGTTTTACCCAGAAATGCTTATAGCCACTTTCACCTCCCACCTGAAACTTGAAAACGTAGGACAAAAAAGGATAAATATCTATATAAAAATGATAAAATATGAAAATGAAGTAGATAAAATTAGCAAAGGAAAATCATGGGACAACAAAAATTGAGTGCCTGAGTATTGGGAGGAAGTAGAAAATTATGATCACACAAAATGCAGAAAGCAAAAGGGAAAAAAATGAATATTAACTAAGCAGCAGAAGAATAGAATAGTGGGGCACAGTATTTACCATTCATGAATTTGGCTACCGGTGGATTAAATGAGATAAATCCCAGTAGCAGTGGAGAGTCCAAGGGTTAACAGCCCCGCTCAGGAGCAAATGGGCCCCTTTGGGCTGCAGGGTCTGGATTCTGTGCCCTCTCAAGGCCAGGGTTCAGAGCGGGGAGTTCTTGAAAGTTCATTTCCTCAGCTGGAGCCTCAGGGTAGAAAGCCCTGCAGTTATCACTCCAGTGTATCTTTAGACTTGTTGCAAAGGGCTCCAATTAACTCTGGTAGCCTTTGCTGATTTTCCCTCCAGCCCTGTTAACATGCGAAGTTGCTTCCCAGAGAGACAGTCCTGGCATTTCCCTTCAAACCAAGGGCTGCTCAGAAAGTGACTTCACAATTTGATTTGAAATTATGTCAAGAATGAGTGGATTCAAGAATTTGCACATATGCAATATTTTTTTCCCTTAAGATATTAAACATATAAACTTATCTGCATAATTGGGATAGAATTTGGCATAGTGCTAGGGCTATAATTGGTACACAAAAAATATTTTCTCAGTTTCATTGTTGCATTGAGCTAAAGCCAAATAGTTATATATTCCTTGTTTATAATGATAAATAATGATAATTAATTATATTTATTATTCACTGTAGTTGAGCAGAAGAACCGATAACCTCTCAGATTACCCAAATGAGTCTAAATTTATGTAGAAAAATAAATGAAAGACATTTTAATTTATAATGCAACTCATATTATAGCTTTTGTACTAAAATTGGTTCAGTCCTCATATACAATAGACTCTAATCTTCTACTTAAAGAAATTGGGTTGCATACTAAAGATCTGCTTTTCGTTTTTCTTTCTCTTCTGTATCTTGGTAGTAAAAACGAGTGATTCTTAACTCTTTTGGTCATAAAGTGATTTCTGGGTTGCTTATAAGATACAGATTCTTGGGTCTCCTACACAAGAGTCTGTATACTTGAGCTAGGCTTTGTAAATCTGCATTACCATCAACTGGAGTGTTCCAATTGATTCTCTTGAAGAAGGTCTGGGGATTATATATTTAGGAACATGAAACAAGGAGGGAGAATGGTCAGCTGAGAAGATATCATTTTTCACCTGCTGGGCTTGAATTTATCCCTGCTTTGTTTTCTCCTGCCTCTTGTACCAGGTGTGTTAGCTTTGCAGGCAGAATAATGCTGAGGGTGAATGGAGAAATAGAGGCAGAGTTAGAGGGCCTCTGATCCTCTGAAACTTAGGGGCAGTACCTCTGAATGTTGCCCAAGGAAAAGAAATGAGAATTACAAGAGATCTTGGTAAAATCCAGTCTGATTCAGTTGATATAGAGATGGTGTGAAATTCTGAGTTTCTAGCAAGGCCACCCCCTATCACCATCCCCAGGTGTCCAGTAGAAAGGCACAGAGCTCACTATTTATATAAGAAACAGGAAAACAGATCAACAACAAGTTCTAAATTTCAGGATGCCCATGGGGTTTAGTGAAAAAAAGATCCCAATGCAAGTCAGCGTAGGAAATATAATTGTAACCTTATAGTAGAATCTAGTCTACATGTACTTAAGTTACAAACATTTCACTACAGATGAAAAACAAAACCTTTTAAAATAATGTCACAGGCAAAGGATGCTATCCAATCCTGAAATTGCCAGTATCTGTTATCCGGGAAGAATGTGCAAATAATTTTAGGGTTTTCCCAATCATTGACAAAAAAAGTAAAACTCATTGTTGGGGTCCCTACACAAAGAATGAAGACCCAAGAGCCCTAGGGAATCCTTGATTAATGAAAAGTTAGAGGCATACACAAAACCAAATGCACTGTACTTTATGGACCATACAAGGAGCTGTCAAGGAGAATTTAAATCATAAGCGATTTTGCCTTATGCCTGACTTTGGAACTTAACCCCAGCCATTGGTCCTTCAATAAGGGTGATGCTACTCTTTCTGTGGTTGTGCATGAATGTATATGTATATGCACACATTCGTATATGTTATATATATATATAAGTTTATATAATATAAACCATTATAGTTATCTGAGAATCTGAGAAACCTGCAGAGAAATGATTGTAATAAAAGCTTCAGGGCACCTGGGTGGCTCAGTGGGTTAAACATCTGCCTTCGGCTCAGATCATGATCCCAGGGTCTGGGATTGAGCCCCGCATCCAGCTCCCTGCTTAGTGGGGAGTCTGCTTCTCCTTCTTCCTTTTCTGCTCCCTCTGCTTATGCTCTCTTGTACTCTCTCTGTCTCTTTAATCAATCAATTAATTAATTAGTTAAATCTTAAAAAGAAAAAAAACTTCAATGTTTCTTTTTCTATTCAGCTAGGAACTCTTACTTCAAAACTGTTAAGACTGCCTATGGATGTGCTTTGTGCACACGTGTTATTTTGTTATTTTTTCATTAGACAATAAGCTCCCCAGGTCAAGTATCATATTTTATGTTTAAGTCTTGCTTGGTATCTTGCTCAAGGTAGACGATCAGTACATTTTTCTTAACTGATGAAGAATTAGACAAATGAACAAATGCAACTTTCTGCTACCACTTCTGTAGTTAATGAAATGTTAATGTTGTTTTATCCTGTCGAGTGGAGTATTGAACTAGTGGTTCTTACTAAAGTCTCATCAGTGCGGTAGTTCTCTAATTTTATGTAATAATATACAGAATTATCACAAGTTAAACATATATTTGGAACTTAAAATACATATTCCCGATGGAGAAAAAACTGTTGGTAGAGTAAATAGAATTTAAAAATTAGTTCCCAAACTTATACCTCATAATGGAACTCAAGTGCTATAATTTGCAATTAAAAATAATGGAAGCCTGTATTACTATAATGCTGATAATTACACAGAACAGAAAATATTCATTTATTAAAAACAAAAGCATTATCTACTCCATTCTAAGCTAGCACTATTTCCTACCTTTACAATATGCTTTTATTATTGTTTTTTCTTAATATTCTTTGTTGTGCTAAACTACAAATACCAAGGAAGCTGCTTTTATCTGTCACAATGTGGTCTCTAAAGTAGAATATTATATTTTTTTAAAAATCAAAGGTTTTATGGGGAAAGATAATAAAGATGAGTTTTCATTTTTATTTAATTTCACTGAAAGGATCCAAATAACAGTGACTTAGACAAGATTAACTTTTTATTTTTTCTGGTAATAGGTGTCCACAGTCAATGTAGGGATGTTCACAGGGACCCATACACTTCCATCTTTTTGTTATGCCATCCTAGGGACTGGACTGCTGCCTCATGGCCCAAGGTGGCTGCATGAGCTTCAGCAATCCAGTCTGCTTTCCATCCAGCAGGCAGGAAGGAGGGATGGTTCAAAAAGGATATGCACATTCACTTCAAAGACATACTTCAGAAATTATTCCTCCACTCTGTATACTTGTGTGTGTACTGGTATAGTCATGTGACTATGAATTTAAGTCTATGAATTTAAAAAGTCTGTGAACTAAGTTCATAGTCACATGGGGATAGTAGTTAGCTGCTAAGAAATGTTGTCCTTATTCAAAATGGCCACTTGTCCAGCTATCTTTGTATTTTACTTTAGAAGGAAAGGAAAATATGTAATAAGAGGGTACTTAGTGGTCTCTGCCACAACAGGCAAACTTCAAAATCCATTTTGATGGTATTCTTAAAGGATTCTTAAAACTTTAAAAATCCATTTTGATGGTATTCTTAAAAGATGGATTTTGAGGAAGTCTTTGCCATTTTTATAGTACCTCATAAATTAATGTTCCATATTTGTAGTTTATTACAAACTATTTCTTTAAATGCAAATCTTGAAAGAAATGGTCTGAAAAAATTCACAGGACAAAAATATGGCCTATGACATAAATAGTAAAAATAGAAATGATGTAATGTTCTTGCTTAGCTAATGTAGAAGAATTTCATTAGGTAATGCAGTGTTGATGAGTTAATAGCTTTGTCTAACTCTCCTGAATACATAATGTGCCTGAACTACTTGCACATTGTGAAATCTTCAAAGAGACCTTTTTACAAGTTATTCATTTTCTTTTATGAAGTAAGAATCTGCACTGCAGGATGCGGATTTCTTATTGGTAACATGTACCATGCTTAAAAATGATGGCGACATATAAATTTTGCTGCATGGTGATAATCAGCTAGCCATGTCATGATACCACAGTAGTTGATAGAAATAGTTCAAGGTTACCGATCAGATTTAATAAAGAAAAAGAACAGTCACCCCCAATTTTTCTGTTTTCTAACTTCTGACCATTTTATATTCATACTGCATTTAGAACTAATCACTTTTTTAGGTGTGTGTGTGTGTGTGTGTGTGTATCTCCATGTCTCATGTTGTACTCAAAAGCACACATGTACACACGTGCATCCGTACAAGAAATCTTATGAATCAGTTGTTCTTATAAGGGAATATTATAGACATACACACTTGCTCATTTGGGGGGATGAGTATGCTACTTCTTGTTTAAACACAGTAGGATTTAGCAATGCATTTGAACCTTTTAACAAATTTTAAGGTGTAATTTTAAGTAATCTGCTACAAAAAGTGTGCTGTTCTTTTTAGGGACATTATTTCAACCCTTTTTTAAAATCTTGTAGAACAAAGGTTTTGGTCAAATAGCAAGAAGGATAATCTTGGAGGCAGAAGACAGAGGTTCTGATCTCAGCTCTGCTGTTGGACTTGAGCAACCCTTTCTACCCTTTCTACACTCTGCCCTACAGCAGCCCTGTCCGAGCAATGGGATAATAGTAGGGGACCTAGGGCTCCCATCTATAAGCAATGACTTTCATTTCTCTTTTCTTTTCCCCCTGTCTCGTTGCCTGCCTCCCTAGTTATCTGAGTCCAGTATTTTCTTGGAGAGTCCTAAGAATTCCCAGTGTTGGCCCCTGAGGTCAGATGAAGAGCTAACATGAGTGGATGGCTTCAAACCTATTGTGGAATTAAAATGAAAATGACAGAACCTATAGTTCTTTCCATAAAGGCATTGATTAAACATTTGAGGCTAGATGTAAGTCTGCTGGAAGAATCTTAACTGGGTAACAGTTTGAGGTCAATTAAAATCCCTGTGTAAACCATTCTCAAAGACTAGGATTAGATCCTATATTTCATAAAGAAAATAAAAGAATAAAATTTCTTTCCTATTTGGAAGCATCAAAATCTGTTTAGTTTTTTGATCCAAGGTACATGATTTTCTAATCCCGACTAGAAGTTTGAAACAAGATCAGAAAGGCCATTTGAAAGAAATTAAATGTAAAAAAAAAAATGGTTTACAGTTTTTAAGGGATTACCTTAGGTTTGGGGTAAGGATGTTTACTGTTCCACTTTTTGGTTCATAGGAAAATTGACTTTCATTTGACAATTATTAGAGATCCTTATTTTCATTTCAAATATTACCGGAAAATGCAACAACAAATTGCCACCTTTGCAGGCTATTAAGAACCAGAGGAGAAGCATCCTGGGTGTGTTTCCAGATCTCTGTTAGACCATTAAATTTTCATCCATATTTAACAAATGTCATTATTCAGTTTCATGGGGTCACTGTGTCAAAATGTCTGTGTTAGAACTTTAATTTATTTTCAGAGGTTCCTTTAAGTGGGCAGAAAGCATGGCATGTTGGATTGATTTACTCTCTTTAATTCATGCACTGGGTTGGTTTGCAGCTCAAAACTTATTCTGGAATGTATACTTAAAAATTAGAATTTATCGGCACAGCAGCCGAATCTTACACCAGGACGGTCTCCCTCTCTTCTGCTTTCCTTCCTCTGGCTGGTTTTGTTTTAAAAGGTGGGTTCTTGCATTATGTCTCCAGGTAGCAGTAGCAGCCCTGCCTGTGTGGTATCCCTTACCAGATGGCCCTCTTAATAAATGCCTTGCTCTTGCCCACCCTCACTTTCTTGATCCAAATGTGAAATGCCAGCAAATAAATAAGAGCATTGTACTCTGATGAGTTCTCTTGAGATGAAGAGAAGCCCTGGGGAGAAGAAGCTAGAAACAGCTTTTCTGTTTGCTGGACTGCTCCTAATTACTGGCTAGTAGGGAGAAGACACTGTTTAGATAACATAGAATTTAAAGGGAGAGAGAGGGAGGGAGGGAGGGAGGGAGGGAGGGAGGGAGGGAGGGAGGGAAGGAGGGAGGGGAACAGAGTGAGGGCAAGAGGGAGTGTGTGTATGATTTCAAATGCCTTCGCTGACATGAAAATACTCCTGGATTGTTAGAGTCCATTTGAAATATTGTGCATGATCTTTGTGAGGGGACCACCGACTTTGGTCTCGGGGTAGGCAATTGCTGCGTGCAGATCTCTCTGCCAGACTAAAAGTGCAACAGAAATGAGTGGGTAATGAGAGCAGAGCAGCCAGTTCTTTAATTGAATTAAAAGCTGGGTGACATCAATGCAGACACCTGTCCAATTACAGACAGGGCAAGGTGTTTACCATTGCTGTACAAGCGATTCGAAGATGACAGAAATCTTTCCGCCCACAGATTAACATAATGAAGGAGAACAGATTACAGTGGATGCCGGCCAAACACCTAGGTTGGCAGCTGGGGGTTGGGGGGGGAGGAGTGTGCTCAAGTATGTAAATAGAAATGGGCTTTTTTTTTTTTTTTTTACCTCCTCCAAAGATGTTTGGCCTCAAAAAAGGATGATGCCATTTTGCTTTGTGTCTCAGGCCTGGTTTCCGACCAGAGCATTTATACTTGTCTGCATCTAGTCAGAAGAGTTCATCGTGAAATGGCAACGTCACAGCTGGCTCTTCTTTCATCGTCTTCCTGCTTCTCAGCACACAGAGTTCTGTTAGAGGCTCAAAAGCTTGCACAGGGGATCCCTGGGTGGCTCAGCAGTTTAGCACCTGCTATTGGCCCAGGGTGTGATCCTGGGGTCCCAGGATCAAGTCCCCCCTCAGGCTCCCTGCATGGAGCCTGCTTCTCCCTCTGCCTGTCTCTGTCTCTCTCTCTCTCTCTCTCTCTCTCTCTCATGAATAAATAAATAAAATATTTAAATTAAAAAAAAAAAAGCTTGCACAGCTGGGGTCAGGTCCACAATGACTTTCTCTTAGGTAGGCCGCTGCCTCCAATGACTGAGATTTCTCTTTGGCTCCTTTGAAACTTGAGGCTGGAGCAAAGAAAAGTGTTGGAGCTAATCATCGTTGGTCAAAAGAAACAACATCTGTTATTTGCCCACTCCCTGGACTGGATCGAAAGAGTGGGAGTCTCTTATAGGGAGGGGGACAGCTGAGTGGCTCTGAGCAGATGGAAAGTCTTCGTTTTTCCATCAAGCATCAAAGTGCCAACTTTAGTAAACCATTGTAAGAGCTGCTGGAAAATAGGACACGTAAAGAAGTGAAGGGACATGTCCTTTGCATTCAAGGAGCTCCCCCAAATCATTTTGAGGGACTTTTAAATTTCAAGGTTCTCCTGGATAAGGCTATTGCCCTCTGCTAGGTGGAAATCCTCAGAGCACAGAGTTTGGATTCAGGATGCTTAAATGTTCTACTGTGATGTGCTTTATTCCCGGAAATGAAGTCCCTGTCCCTATTCTTTCAGCTTGGGCTTTCTGCATGCACCAAGGCCCACAGGACTGCAATTCGAAGGGAATAAACTTACTTTACTTCAGGCTCCCTTGGTGTGGCATGTCAGGATTTCTCAATGTTAAGCATTAATGCAAAATGCATTATCGCTTCACAGTGAGAGATCTGGTCCTGCTGGTGCCAATGATTTTAATCTGGTTACCAACACTCCTGTGTTTCATGGGATACTAACACTTTTAAGACATCAATAATGCTTACTTTATGCTTATTGAATGTTTTTTCAGCTCATCCTCTTCCATTATCAAAAGAGACTGGCAGGTTTCCTGACATGGTTGGGACCATTTTCTGATTTCACAGAGTTTTGTGGCTGAAAGGGAATTTGAGAGGTCATCTGGCTGGCCTAGAGGTAGGGGCAGTCTAAAATTCAAAGGAAAAAAAAAAACGCTCTTCTGTGATGTCTCTCAAAGAAGGAGACTCATATCCCAGCCAATCTCAAAATTTCTCACTGTCAGGATGTGCTCTTTTATTATAAATACCCCAGGTGTCATAAAGGGAGATTACCCCACTCTTATTGGGTTTTCTATGGATGCAGAATATATGCCGAATTTTTCTGCCTATGATTCCTTTGCAAATATGTCCAACTATATATTTTTCAGTATTCTTTTTAATATAATACTGAAAAGTACTTTCAATGATTATCCTTTTTCTTGGTCTTTAATTAAACATAGATCTCCTATCACACTGGGCTAGGATGTCCAGATTTTATAAATGCCCTTGTCCGCTTGCATATATGCAAGCATTCTGCTTTATGTATTAATCTATGTAGTACTACCATTAGGAACCTTCGAGCTCTAATATTTTCTTAGATTAGAAACCTTGTAAAGATCAAATGTGTTCTATCGCACCTCTCCCAGAAGCATAGAGAAGAAGAAATGATAAATACTTTTTGATGATGATATATTGTCATAGTAGTACTACTTTTTTTTTTTTCCTAGAGAGTGTATAACCTAAGTAATATTATGAAGTACGGCCGTTAGGCCAGTCACTCAATGGTCTCTATGGATATATCCAAGAAAAGCTATCTGAGTTAGAATTGGAGAGAGCATACTTACTCCTTTTCTTTGGTAACAGCAGAACTTGTAACCATCAACTTCAATCCATTTTCATACCCTCTTCATACTGAGAAACAAGATGTAAACCACATGTCCCAGACAACAGGATGATTTTGTTCTGAATTAGGGGCGATGACTTGGTTGACCAGCCCTCCCAACCCCTCACCATAACCTGACAATAGAAAATGCTGAATCATTACACCACTCTTCTTTTTGAAGTGGATATTACTGATTTATGTTTGGGGAAAAAAAATTATTCCAAAGTTTTGATAAACTTTGTTTTTGAGACAAAACATTATGAGCAAGATCCCCACTGAAAATAGGAAAGAAATACCACTTCAGCCTCAGAAAGTGCAGCACATTTTTTGAAAGTGTGATTTACAAACCATCCAAAACTTTCCACCTGGGATTTGAAGTTGGCAAGAACCAAAACATCAGCTTTCTTTTTCTTCTTTTTTTTTTCTATTTTGCCACTCTCATTTCTCAGTGTTTATTATTGTTTCACCTGCCTTAAAATGGGAAATGTGAACACTTTGATGAATGGCCTAAAAGATGATCTAGTTTCTCTCCAGCATCTTTCTTTAAGAATCTCAGGATTTTTCTATGAAATACAATTTGGCCAACTTCTCTACCAAAGCACAAAGCTGAAGAAAGCAAGTTTTAAGAGTATTCCCTGATTTTTAAGATCCTTAAGGTTTAGGGGTGGAAAATTTAGCAAAGGAATTTTGTAATATGCATATACAGACAAAGTAACTCCTTTAGTGAAGGCAAGCGAGGTTAAATAAAACACTAAGGGCCATTTAGTGAATGTGAATTCTGTATATGCTTTGACATGATCCTTCTTAAAGTCTACGTTTAAACCTTTCTTGCTAAGTTATAATTCTGACATTGTACTTCCACCATGATTTGGAAAGGAATAATGTCTTAGGGTAGGGTATTTTGTGAGGTCAGTTTTCAAAACTGTAAAATAATGGAACTACTTTCACAATGTTTCTCAATGATAGTATTACCTGGTTATATTAGGCATCTGCATACTAAAAATTTCAGAGCACCAACCTGTATGTGTATAACCACCGTGTCTCTTTGGACATGGTATTCCTCTGTCCCAACTAAATCATGACCATCCCTAAGACACAATGCTTTACACATATGTCACATAGCTTAAGTGATAAACAAAGGAAGCTAATCTTATATCCCAACATGTTTTTCTTGTTTCCTGTAGGATTAAAAGTCATTTTCTGGGGGCTGTTTCATGTCTTGTTACTATGGCATTATATTCATTCAGACATGCCAGTTGTCTTATTTTAGACTCTTACAGTAGATTCAAACTTGGCAATGAGAAGACGTGACAAATAACCAAATATTTTCAAGGATAAAATGGCTAGAACATATCTCATAAGGTTACCTTAGATTTGAGTCTGGACTTTGGGGATTATGGTGAAATATTAAGAAATGGGAAAACAAAGCTCATGAAATAGTTTAGGCTGTCAGGTCTGGATTGGAGCATATTGAGAATGAAATGCTAGTGGGACATCCATGTGGGATATATGATCTGCATGTAGAGATGCAGAACCAGAGCTGGGGGGAGTTGTGAAGTCTGTAGATACAAAGGAAAGATGGGGCTTGATGAGCTAACAAAGGTAAGTGTTTAGAATAAGAAAGAAGCTTGAAGACCCAATCCTATAAAACAAAAGCTATTCTATTCAAAGGACTGTGAAGGGAAGCTGAGCCAATCAGGTTGAGGAAAGAAAGGTGCTCTCTGGAGCAGAGGAAAACAACTCAATGGCACAGAGAAAGCTCAGAGAGTCAAATTCCAGTAATAGAGGGAAGATGAAGATTTGAGAGAGAGTTACTTGATCTGATAGAGATTACTAGTGATCTTCAAAAGATAAAAATCAGGATTTCGTTGCACAACGCAGGCAGGAAATTGGATTGCAATAATAACAGCTTGAACTGACACAGCCTGTGCTAAAGCTCTCTCCTTACATAGCTCTGTGTTGAGCAATCTATACTCCTAAACTCACTCAATCTTGATAGTAAGACTAAGGGATAAGGACTGTACCATCCCCATCTCACAGATGAGAACTGAGACCTCTTCTTCAAGACAGGTATTGTTATTACCTATTTATAGATAAGGAAACTAAGTCACAGAGATCTGAACAACTTGCCCAAAGCCATACAACAAATCAGTAGCAGAACTGGCATTTGAACCCAGGCAATCTGGCCTGTGTCTGTTCTCTTGACCACTTCACCACCACATGATGAGGATGCATAGGTAGTGATGTATACTTTCTCTTAAGATGTTTTGTGGAAGGAGAAATAACTTCTTAAAAGAAAATGAACTTGGAATACCAGTCATGGTCTGGGAATTTCAAGAAGTGACAGTCACCATGCGTGGCAGGAATGAAGGAGAGCAGAAGGTTGGGGCATGAGGTGGATTCGAGATTAGGGGCTGCTGAATTTGGCATGACGGAGTCTTATGTGTATGTGTGTTGGGTCACTGGCTTGCTGTGTTCTTTGGCCATGAGTTAAGAGGATGGTGCCAGGTGTAGCAGAGAGGGGATCAGGGGGTCCAGGGCAATGCCTGGGGAACTGTTGAAATGAAGACTTGAAGCCATCACTGGGGACTGAGGACACATTCTGCTTTGGCACCTCCCATGTGACCTCAGGTGCCAAAGCAGATCATGCTACGTTCTTTGCCTCATCGTGCTCTTTGCTCCTTTGATTTTTGAAAATTTTCTATCAGGGAGAGGAAATAGGAAAACATATTTGTTAAATTTTGTGTTTGAATGGTGCAAGCTGTCAGAAGTATTGGCACATTTAAACAATAATACATTCTCTAGGCTATTGAAGGTTTATGCAATAAAGGGTTACCATGACTGGGACCATCTTTTTTTGTAAGAATGATGACAATCTAGGTGGTTAGGATTAAAGGCAACTCTGAAGAATGTCCACAGTGAAAAACGATGGTGAGCAAATACGCAAATATGTTTTTGATACCTCTTTAATTCCCAGGATTAAATAAATAAAGAGCTTCTGCCTTGATTATGAACATCAGTAAACAAAATGTGCTTTCATTTCTACAGGTACTTTTAATTGCCAAACAAATCTTATATATTCACCACCAAGCCAGGTTAATTCAACACTTCCGTGTGCACCACTTCTGTTTAAGACAGGTGTCTTAATTAAATAAACTAATAATTTTGCAAGTAGAAGCACAAAAGCATAATTATCTAATCTGCTAATTGTTCAACTATGTTGATTTGCATATTTGTTAGTTGTAACATGAACAAATAGTTTGTATACGTGTATCCTACCGCTAAAGTAATGAAGCCACTCTTGGGATTAGCATTTCCTAAAGTGTGTTAATAGATGCTATGTAAAAAGGACGGTAGTTGAATAAGGTTGAAAAATGCTGGGTTAGAGAAAATTGGATAGTTTTATTCTGCAGGAGGTCTAGAATCCTAGAATGGGATAATATGCATGTTAACTATCAGATACTCTGTGCTCTGCTTCACGAACTATGTATGGAAACCCATTTTTACAGGGGAACATCTCAGGGCACTAATGTTCTGAGGAGCACATTTGGGGAAATGCTGTTTCAAGTAGTTTTAACAATAAGTTCGTCTCACAATTTGTTTCACTAGTCGCTCCGTTCTGTAATCAGCACACAGGCAGGAAAATGAATCATAGAGGCATATTTTTTGTGTGTGTCTATGTCTCTACATCTCTCTCTCACACGTGCACACACACACACACACACACACACACACTCTGCTCTTTATAGCTGCTTACAGTAAACATGCAAACCTCCTTTTTTTCCCCTTTTATTATAGGCATATTGACAGGCTTGCTACCCTTCAAAAACTATGCAGTAACCCTAACTGCTTGCACTTTGGCTGGCTGTACTGAGAGCTCACATGCATTGAACATCTCTACTCCACAAGAAGGTAAAGTAATTTCAAAGGTCTTGACTTCCACATTTCAGTTATGAATAATAAAATAGGAGAAGAGCTAAATGCTGCAAGGCCATTTGCTGGAAAACCCCAACCTAATTTGATGACAAAGTGCATTGCCAGGCCATAATTGCTCCATTTTTTGGGGGGGTGCGAAAATGAATCAAACTCCATACCCTTTAATGACATGCATCTTTAATAGCTGTAATGCAGATTAATGGGCTTTTTAATTGCTGTTACATTGTTCATGCAAGAGCCTTGTCATTAATATGAAGCATCTGAAAGATTAATGAAAGCTTCCTCATTTTACTATGGCTCAGAAGTAAATCTAGAGACAGTCTGACTAAAAAGAATTGATTGTACGGCACAGTATGAAATTGAGAATCAAACGGTTGATTTCCATGGTCTCTTTGAACTGCTAAACACCAGCACAGGCAACAATTATTTCAGTATGATGGAGCCTCCAAATGCCGGTTGAGGCATTATTAATCACTGCTCGGTTCCTTCTGACTGAAGTCTCACTTTTGTTGTACTTGGAACTTACAAACTGTTGGCATAAATTAATGTTTCAGAAAGCATACGTTAAGAAGGCAGTGAGAAAGAGAAAATATTTTAGCACTCCAAAGTGAAAGCTTTGCTCAAGCATCAGAACGCATCACTTCAAGAAATAACAGCCCTCCAAACATTTGAAGCATTGTTACTTCATATTTCTCTCTCCTGGATGAGAAGGATTACACATTCCTTCTACTGTCTAGTTGTCAAGTTATTTAGGAGATTGAAAAGCTTGATCCTCGGGGGAAGAGTCCGCCAGTCTCTCTGCCTCAGCATCCAGCCGTCCGCCCTTCCTGACTCCCTCTTTTCCCCTTCCCTCTTGCAAATCCTTTAGCAAGTACTCCTCACACAGAAGACATAAAAAGAGAAAGACAATGACCCATATGATGAAACAGGAGAGCGGGGTCTGTGAAATCCTTCGGGTGACCTTTTATTCTTTGTGCCTTGCACTTGACCCAACCAGAGCCTCCTCACCTGGACTACACTATTGGTAACCCATCACCCATGTTTTCTCAAGGTTCTCTCAGTCCAGTCTGCACAGGAAAGCACTGTTTCTCTTGAGGTGCCATTGCTTCCTCTGGGGCACATGAGCCATGGGATCATCTTGTCCTTTTACAAATACTTCCACCAGCCTCAGTATGGAGCAAGCTTCCTTATTTTCTCTATACCCACCACCTTCTCTGTCCAGGTTTTGCCTGGAACCCTTCAAACCTACTTCACAGATGTAGCCCTGAGGGATTCCTACTGGTCCAGTTCACCATTCCCTCTTCATTATTTAAGGAATTCCCAACTTCTAGCTTTTTCTTAAAGTTACTGCCGGCATACCAAACCAAAGATGAATTTGGGGCTGATATCTTAAAACTTTTAGTTCCTATGCTTCTGATTTATTCACCATTACAGAAAATGAACAGAACTTTATTTTTTAAAGACCTTATATACAATATTGTTTCCATATATAATTAATTCAATCCATTCTCTACTTGCTGGTTATTTTTATAGATACCTGTAGGGTTTTTTGTATCTATTATGAACCACCCTCACCAGTATTGTCCACCTTAGATCTAAAGCTCCTCAAGGGTAGGGACTCCATCTGTTCAATTTGCTTTAACAGGCACAGCCCCAAGTGGAGATTATGGGCTAATAATACCCTTGATGAAGTAATTCAAGCATCCGTCAAATGAGCTCATGTAATATTCCCCATCCATCATTGATGCAAATTCTCATAAATTCAGGACAGTTATTTAGTACTTTTCCTAAAGCAATTACTGACAAGCTGCCCACGAATCAGCAATATTGTTATGCATGGGACCTCAGGTTTATTTCATGATTTATTGGTTTGGGTCCAAAAAAGTTGGAATTAGAAAAGTAAACTAAAATTAGACTCTATAAATCTTTTTTTTTTTTTTTCATAGCCCCGCAGGAAGTTCAGCCACCAACAGCCAAATCTCTTCCCAATTCTTTGGTACTGTCCTGGAATCCACCTAAAAAAGCAAATGGTGTTATAACTCAGTACTCTTTATATATGGATGGGATGCTAATCTATTCAGGCAGTGGAGAAAACTACACAGTCACAGGTAAGGCTTCTCTAGGTATCAGTAAATAGGTCTGGTCTATGTTAGACTATATATTTCTGATATCTGTAATCTATAGTTATCTGAAAATGTGGTTTTTAAAATTGGGGTACTTACTCAGTCTCTCTTTTTTTTTTTTTCTTATTCTGTCTCCTATTCTTTGGTCCCCTGTGTCACACTCACCATGCCCGGTTGAGTCCATGTCATTTCAAACAAGTTCCACAGTCACATGAGTTAACTACTTTAACATCCTCACAAGTGCAAGATCATCTTAAGACTCAGATGTGTGACTCGGTGTAGTCTGAATTTTTAATTGTTTGAGAAGAAACATAGGGTAGATGCCCAAACTGTATTATAATGTGTGACGACGCTTGAGTAAAATGAAGTAAATTGCTGAAAACCTTGTAAAATGCAAGAAGCCTATATTACATCTTGTTGCCAGGTATTCAAATCATGCTTCTGTTAGTGTAGTAGTTACAGTCTTTATATTTTATATAATATTTTAAATATTATATGTGACTATCAGGTAGGATATCATGAGTCCGATATTGATTGATGAAAAAACTGAGGCCTAGAGATATGACATTCTTCATGAGAGGTCTCAACAAGGGAGAGTCAGAGGCAGGATTAATCATTTATGTATTCACGCCTCCACATTAATGGCAGGTGCTGAGGTTGTAATAGGGAATCAGCCACACACTGACCCTCCTCTGTTGGTGCTTGTGTCTTCATGGGGACACAAACAGATGCAGGTATGAGGCATATGTGGACAGAGCTATGACGTTTACCCAGTGGCATCCTCAGAGTTTATAGTTTTTGTATCCTCTCTTGATGGAGAACCTTCATTTTAATATTTTGTTCCTCGAGGTTGGATAGAATTCTCTAATACATGTCCTAGGAGGTAGGTACTATTATGATTCCCAGCTTATAGATGAGGAAATTGAGGCAGAGCAAGTTTAAAGAATATCTTCAATATCACACAGAGCATGAGTGGGATTTTGATACCAATCCATGCATTCTGATGGTGATGAAGAGCCTTAAACAAGTTATGTCACATCTGAGACTTAGTTTCTGAATCTGTGTAATGGGAACTATTACAATTTTCAAGATTTTAAAGAGAGCCAGTTCTATAAATAAAACACCTAACATGTTCTTAGCACTTGGTAAAGAGAATACTCTTATTTCCTGTAGAATACAGAGTTCAGGTTTTAAACTTTAAAAATTGATTAATCTTGTCCTATGTCTGAAGGCAGTACTTTAATTAAATATTATAGGCCACAGAAATTCCTTCAAAAGAAATGAAAACATCATGGAATGAACAATACACATGAATTAATACTTAATATAAAACACTTCTGTAGGACCACAAAGTATCATCATGCATAATAGGAAAGCACATCTTTTAGGCCCAGTACAGACATTTCCTCTGAGAAGCCTTCTTTGATGTTCCAAGTATGAGTTGATATGCCGCAGGTATGCTCCTCAGATACCTATGTGCCCCCTCTTGTTTTTTTGTTTGTTTTTTGGTCTTGGAATAAGATTACTTATTTACTTGTCAGTTTGCCCTTCTAAACCATATGCATGATAAAGACATGACCCTAAATGTCTTGTTCATTACTGCATCTCCAGGACTTTTCACAGAGTGGGACTAAATAGTGTTGAATGAATGAATTAAAGAAATCAGCTGATTGCTGGAAACAAAGAAGTGAGAAAGGGGAAATTGTGGAGGGTAGGAGTAGAGTGGGAAAGAAAAATGAGAGAGAGAATAAAAAAAGAAGGTGGAATAAGAAACTAAGATCCCCCCCCAAAAAAAAAAAAAGAAAAAGAAACTAAGATCCCTGCCACGTGTAGACATGAGTGCAAACCCAGTCCATAGGGAAGTTGTGTGGCTGATAACAGGTCTCAAATGTAAGCCTTGACTATTTCCAAAATGTACAGAATGCCTGTGGGGTGACACTGTGCACAGCCAGAAAAAGAACAGTGTGAGGAAGACAGGTGGTCAGAATTCACATTGATTTCCAATACTGCTTCCAAAATGACGCCAATTCTGTTTTTGTTTGATCAACAGAACCATGTGACTTGGTGTCTGCAATGGAAAATCTTGGCAAATGTTATCATAGTGGATTAGTACACTAGATGCTCCCAAACATAATATAATGTAAAGAAAGTGAAATATTTTATATTAAAATATTAAATTTTATTAAAATATATATTATATATTTTTTATTTAATATATATAAAATATATTTTACTATAGTTTTATAGTGCCTACAACCATCTTCTTTAGCTACAGAGGTTATAGATTCTTCAGTGGTTTTCATTTATTATGTCAATTTTTAAAGATTAAATCTTAGGTAGTATTTTTTTCCCTATAGCGTTCTTAGCTTCTAATAAGCAACTGTATTTCTTGTTCTCATGCCCAAATGGCAGAAGATATGAGACTGCAATACAAAGGAGAGAAGCAAAGCCGAGAACATTATGATGGGATTCAAAGTTGTGTGTGATTGCTCTAACATTAAAGCTAGGAAACCTGAGGCCTAGAGAGGTTAAGAAATTCCAGTCAGTATGGGAGGAGCCACTTCAAATCTGGATCTGTCTGGCCTCAGAGTCCATGCTTTCATTCTTTACACATTCTGCTGATCAACTTACTACATATTATGTAATTTTTACATAAATAAATATTCTATATTATTACACATTCACATAATGTGTAAATGTTTTGTGTAAATATGTAAATGATCAGCATATTAACATAAACATATTGTGTAAACATGCAAATATTTACACAGCATGTGAATGTTACATAATATGTCAACATCACCTATTTACATAAATAAATATTACAGATTATTACATATTATTTTATTTTTCCTCCCAACAACTCTGACAGGGAGACCAAAGCCTGATTACAAACCCCAGAGCACCTGTGTTATTCTTCTTGGGCTGCCATAACAAAATACCACCAACTGGCTGGCTTAAACAACAGAAATGTATTTCTCACAGTTCTGGAGACTAGAAGTCCAAGATCAAGGTGTTGGCAGGTTTGGTTTCTCTCGAGGCCTCTCTCCTGGGCTGGCAGACAGCTGCCTTCTCACCATGTCCTCCCAAGGTCTTTCTCCTGTGCGCACAGCCCTGGCGTCTCCTCTCCTTATGCGGTCACCAATCCTGTTGGATTAGGGTCCTCTCCTTATGCGGTCACCAGTCCTGTTGGATTAGGGTCCCTTATGATCTCATTTAACCTTAATCACCTCTTCAAAAGTCCCATCTCCAAGTATAGTCACATTGGGAGTTAGGGCCTCAAAATGTGAATTTGGGGGAACACAATTCAGTCCATTAGAGCACCCTAAAGTGAGTGTTTTTTCTACTATGAGCATCGGCTGAATGCCCACTTCTGTACAGATTCTTGAATTGTGTGAGGATTGAAGAAAGTGGCCATTAGGATCCCTTTCAACTCTAAGATTTTATATGTGTAATATGCACTAATTTCGGGTCATTTATGTCTTCAAAGTCCACCTGTCCGCTAGGAATCACAGAGAAGGCCACAGTGGGAATTCCCAAAAGGGAACCTGTGTTTCTAAAGTCAGTCAGCAGGAGGCTGATAGAGGAAACTGCTCTAGCCACTTGAACAGGTTCTAGCCAATTCTGACACTGAATCTGTGTCATGTTTCATCATCATATGCATCCATGATATCATTGGTACTTGTTGCTCGTCTTTGTATGAGGATCTTTGTGAACTAATCTCCTTTCCATGCTGAGATGGATTTGCAGGTAGAACCTGCACTCTTGAGGGCTGGTGCTATCAGTAATAGTGAGAATTTAGGGCTACTGGAATGGGTCTTTTCAGTGCTGAAGTGTCTATTCCTAGGGAGATAGAGAAATAGAAGATGCAGTCTAATGGATTAGAGAAATAATTGATAATATTTTTCAATTATAAAAGCACTATATGCTTATTGAAGATAAGTTAAAACATACAGATGTCTAATACCTGATAATCCCACCGCACTGATAGAAACTCAATATAAGATGTAATTCCTTCTAGTACTTTATTCATTTTAACAAAATTGATCTAATGTATAATTTTGAATCCTTGCATATTTCCTTATTATGACTACATCCCATTTTATGAAGCATTTTTTTCTGAAAATATTTTGGAATATTTTAATACTAATATTACATCCCATCCAAATGTACACTAATGCATCTAACCACTTGAAAGAGTTCAAGTTTCTAATTTATCTCTCTTTTAAATGTGTTGTGAAAAATATTATTGCATGTAATTTAGATTCCCAAAAAGGGAACAGCAAAGTCTAAGGTAGTGGACCTTTCCAAAATATTTGATATACATTTTCATACTGTTTCCCAGGAACATTCATCAGCAGGATATATTATATTCTTAAATCTTTGATAATTTTGCAAGTGAACAATATTATTTTTGTCTGCATGTTGAACTACTAGATATAGGGTATGCTTTTTGCATGTTTATTAGAAATGTGTATTGTACTTTGATTCAGTTGATCACAGTCTTGAACAAAAATTTAATAAGTCAGGAATAGTTTGGAATTTTCTCACGAACTGTGTTTTATACCCTGTTTTCCCTGGTTGTAATCATCTGCACTATTTAAAATTCCTGATTTCTACCCTATCAAAAACTTCCTTAATAACCTGGCTTAATGTGTCCTCCTACATATTCAGTGTCAACCTCTTTTTCCTCACTCTTAACTCCATTTATTTGTAGCTTCCTCTTAAGTTCCCACATAGAACCAACATTCTTCTGTTATGTGTAGCAAATGGATCTTGCTGCCATGGTGAACACAGGTAAAAGTAAATGCATTTCAATTCAGAAGCCACTTAGCATCTCGGTGACTTGATTTTTTTCTTCTTTCTCTTAAATATGAAGCATTAAAAGTCAAAGGCATTGCTGCACCTTGAGTTAGTACAAAATATATTTAAAAATGCATACAGTTCAAATTTTTTGCCTTGCATAGGCCATAAGCTAGTAGTATGGTGGGTCAGTTGTGACACTGAAAAATGAATCCAGTTAGAGAACCTCCCGAAGGCTGTTGATGTTTGCTATAATAAATAGCACACACTTTAAGTCAAACTTTTTCATTCTGTATTCAAAGGTAATGGATTTTTCGTAACCATAGTAACCTTGGTGTATTTCTGGATAAATACATGAGGTATATACATTCTAGTTTTATTTTTGAATATAAACTACCACATTATGTATTACTAATAATATGAAAAATAGGATGTAGGTTAGTATAATGACAGCTTAAACTAGTATGCATTTTTCTTCTGCAAAAAATAAATATTTATCAAAAGTATAGGTTCAATTAATTTTTCCCCCAGTTTTGTGGTATTCTGGTGGTGCCATTTATCTTTTTTTGCGAGATCTCCATTAATCTCTTATTTCTGTCCCATAACAGATTTTTAAGAATTTCGAGGTAAAAACAATTGTGCTTTAAAGCTTATGATTAAAAACATTATTGAAAGATTGAAGGACCTATATTGATACCACCTGCAGAGCTATTGCGAGCCACTTAAGATGTGTGTTTATAGTATGTTCATAAACAGGTAGGAAAAAAGAAACCTTTTGTGAGACTGTTCAACATCCCAGGATTGTTTCAAAGTTCAGGCTAGCTAGCATCCTGATTGATGATGACTATCCAAACTGTAGCCAACCAGATCATTCTCATTTTAAATGAGCACCCTACCAGAAACTGGCAATCTTTAAGAAGTTTGTGAGATGTTTCAGAGAATCCTACAAAGTTTTCAGAGATGAAGATAGCAAGATGGTGGGAACTGGGAGAAGTATACTATGGTCATGACAAGGACGTTTCTGTGAGTTGTGTGAACTGGTAAAGAAAGAATAGTGATCCCTCTGGACAGTTCTTTTTTTTTTTTTTTTTTTTTTTCTTTTACTACACAAATTGTTGTTGGTGAACCCACCTAAGTCATTGCTGTTTGTAACTTCTAGAACTCCAAACGGGTAAAGGTCAATAAGGACTCTGTAATTTAGATATAGATGTATCAGACCAAACCATAAAACACGTGTAATTTCAAGTGTGTCATCTAATAAATCTATAGTAGGATTGAATATTTTTATGGATAGAATATTCTTATGGATAGAATAAGAGTGGCTGCTTTCCAGCACCAGAGAAGGCATCTTCCCACTGCTGCCTCATCAGGACCTGGGCTTCTATCACCAAATGCTAAAGAAGCAAGGATAATAGCAATGTATGAGGTGAGCATGTGTGTATGTGTGTGAGAGAGAAAGAGAGAGAGAGAGAGCAAGAGTGAGCATATGACAGAAACAGAGAGAAAAGGAAAGGAAAAAGGAAAAGTAGGTGAATATCTGGTAAATTTAGATAATAAGTATTTATATCTTTAACCAACTAAAAGTGGTTAAAAAAAAACTGGGTTTTTTTTTTTTTTTGTCTCATTTGCCAAGGTCACAAAGAACCATGTATAAACAGCAAAATAGAAATGTTCATCTTGAATCTTCCAAACACTTAAGTCTGACGACGAGAAATTTATTGCAGAAGAAGCTGTATTGCTTATGGCACAATAAAAAGCATTTAAAGGTTAGGTACTTCCAACCAAGCGTTATAAGAAACCTTACCAATTCTCTACAAATTTGAGCTAGATTATATTCATTCACACTGATGGGTTACAAAAGATCCTTTCTTAGCAAAATAAAACTTCACTTTAACCTTGATATTTTCTGTAAGATTGCATTTTTGAATACCCAATGCAGTGCATCTAAATCACTCCTTTTTGCATAAAATAACATTATTGAGGGGATACTGTTAACGTGCTTGTGTTCTAATCCATAAGGCCGAGTATTAGTAAGACAGAGTTATATGAGGGTTTTCAGATAAGGCAATGATCTCATCTATGAGTCATGATGCTTCTTTATTACAAACTGAAGTTGTACTTTGTGCCCTTTTTATGTCACAGACATGTAGCCTTAAATTATAAAAAGTCTAAGAAACCTTGAGGCTACAAGGGGAAAAAGCCTAAATTATGAAAAGAAGCTAGATCACTAACTCTGTGATCAAAGACTCCGGGAGAGTTGCTCAAGGCTTGGCCACATACCACATCCTTGGGTCAATGAACAGGGGATGCTTTACTCTTAAAGAGTAACTTAGTGACTAAGGGCCAAGTGAAATGAAATAACTTGTACAGATGTCCAAATATCAGTTGTGGTTAATTGTAAACAATACAACCAAACTGTCACTTTGACTTTAAGATATTTCTACAGTGTACCAGTATGTGAAGAAATTAAACATGTTTAGATTTATATTTTAAGATCCATATCCAAATATTATCTATAATCTGTTAACCTAAGTGATGAATATTATCTTCTCAAATGGTAGGAAAGGTCTTTGTATTTGGAGAGATTTTAGAGGAACAGAGGGAAATAACACCCAGGTAGGAAAGTAGTAGAGTTCAATCTGGAAAAGTGATGGAAAATGCCCTTCCATTGAGACCTTTACAAACAGAGGCTAACTGCTATTCCAAACACCATGAGAACTGCCATCATTTTTTAATTTTTTTAAACTTTCTAATTGAATGATAAATTCTTATCAAAAGCATATCTTGAGCATACAACTTGATGAATATTCACAATCTGAACACTTCCACGGAACCAGCACCAAACCAAGAAATAGACACTTTTAGCACCCTAGAAGCCCCTTGTTTTTTGCCTTCAAATCTTGTCTACTGACTCAGGTGACTGCTTTCCTGCTAGCACAGATTTGTTTGCGCTTTTCTTTTTTCTTTCTTTTTTTTTTTTTTTTTTTTGCTTTATATGGACGGAAGTAAACAGCATTTATTATTTGTTTGTTTATTTATTTATTTGTTTGTTTATTTATTTATTTACTTTTGTCCCCACCTTCCTTTGGAGGATATAGGTAGAGACAGACAGTGGATCAGTGGAGTAGTCTTTCATTTACCCTGCTATAACACTATTAGTTAATATTTTCTGACTTTCTAGAAAGCCTTTGGAATATTTATGGAATGAAACATCTGCCTCTTCCTCCAAATACAAAACAAAGAAATAATTATAGAAAGTCTTTATCTATGAAATTGAAAGTTAGCTCATGAAATCACTGGCCTGTGTACACCAGCAAAATAACTTCCAAATGTCCGTCCACTCATGGAGTATTGTATGGCCATATACCTTATGGAGCAGTAGAAGAATATTGAAAACTGTGGAAGGATATAAAAACAAACACTTTAGTAGACAGCATGTAACACATGAGTCTATTTTACTTAAATATCTGTGTGTATACATGTATACATGTGTTTATATATACCCATGTGTTAATAGTGGTTATCTTCCAGTAATGGGATTTAAGTGTTTTATTTTCTTTAAGGGGAATCTTTTCATATTTCATATTCTCTACACTCTAGGTATTAGAAAGCAGAATTTTCATAGTATTTTTTCATGATTTTAATATCTATGATAGAATTGGTTTAAAGGATGCATATTTCAGAACTCTATCACCCATTAATTCTTCTCTTTTTTACTTCTCTCTAGTCTTTACCTTGATATTTAATGATGTCTTATTCATCTGTTTTATCCAGTGTCAATGACAGTCTTCTCCTTATCTCCAGCACTATCTACTACCACCCAAATGTCACACAATGTGTTTGATGATCTACCTCAATTCACACATTTTCCTTTGACTCACAGAATCTTTCCTATAATTTTCCTACAAACTGGTCACTGAAATATATTCTATCTTGTAACAGAAACTTATTTAAAGGGGATAAATCTTGATCGAAAACAAAAATATAGGTTTATTGAGTACAGTTATCGTGTAATTACTTTCATAATCTCTATAGTACGTATCATAGAAAGAAGGACCCTATTGGCATCTAGTAAACTCTAATTGCATTGAGTTGAAATGAACTGTATTAAGTTTAAAAAACACAGAGAATCAGTAAACTAATATTTTAAAGTAAATGACAACAAACACCGATGCATAATTCAGCAGTAATTAATATGCTAAATGTGGTAAACAGTCTTAATGAGGTAGGCTGTGCCTGTAGCTTCTTAGAAATTTTCATGTAATTATCCAATATGTAGTTTTTTGTTTGTTTTTTTTGTTTTTTGTTTTTTTTTTTTTTTTGGTTAAACTACTTGTGTAAGTTTGCTAGGGCTGCCATGACAAAGTAGTTAAACAACAGAAATGTATTGTCTCACAGTTCTAGAGGCTAGAAGTCCCAGATCAGTATGTTGGAAGGGTTAGAGTCTTCTGAGGGCCATAAGAGAGAAGGTGTTCTGTGCCACATTCCTCCTGGTCTCTGGTAGTTTGCTGGCAATCATTGGCATTCCTTGACTCGCAGATGCTTCATCCTGTTCACCACCTTCATCTTCACATGGTGTTCTCCCTGTGTGCTTACCTGTGCCAAATTTCCTCTTTTTATAATGACACAAGTCATATTGGATTACAGTGTCACCTTGACTCATTACAGGTATAGTGGCCCTATTTCCAAATAAGGTCATGCTCTGGGATGCTGGAGGCTAAAATATCAACATATGAATTTGATGAGGCGGGGCTGGGGGAGACACAATTCAATCTATAATTCTATATATTTGATTCTGTGCTTAATAATATCCTAAGACTTCCTTCAAAGACCTAAAAGATATCAGAGAAGATAGGCATCTAATCAAAATTGGTTTAAAAATGGATACATTCCATGACAGTAATACAGTTTAGAAAAGAGATAATCAACAACTATCTGGAAAAAGTCCTTCATTCAGTGAATATTACCGGGTGTCTACGATGTAGATACTTACAACTTTTCTGAGCCTTGAAGAGCCAATGGGAAAACACAAAGTGCCAAGAGTCTGCCCTCAGGGAGCTTATAGTACAGTGTGTGTGTGTGTGGGGGGGGTTAGAGAAGGCTTCATACTGTTCATGTTATATTGCTTAGACCTTCTTGAAGTAAATGAAAACTGAGTCTCTCCTGAGGATAGAAATTTCTTCTTCAGTCATCAGGCAAATGTAAATCATTCTTTGATGTCCGTGTAATTCAGAAATCAAGAAGATTGGGTCAGCACCCTCTGATTCTCTTTTACCATAGATCTTTCCAGATGATGAGTTTTTTACCTTCCTGTAGTATTGACTGATCTTATAAGATCCAACCTCTTTGGCTAAAGGGAGTTCTTTTCTCTGTTTTGCTCATCTTTGCTAACATCCTGCTTCTGTTGCCTGGTTCAATAAAGGTTTGAGCCCCTATATGTGCCCCGTCTTCTTTTTCTACCGCAGGTCTGACAGTATCCTGTGTTGTTTCATCTGTCATGGGAATAGCCCATTAGATAGACCAGCCCCCCCACCATCTTTTATCTTTTCATCTCTAGGAAACTCAACTATACCATTAAGTTATTTATCCTCATTTCAGTACTTTGTACCTTACCATCACCTAGAAGTGCTCTGTGTCTAACATATTAGGCTCAAATCTGCCACTATCCAAAAACAAACACCCATTTTCCAGCTCTTTCACTCATTTACTCACACTGAAAATATTTATGTTCTTTGAAACTCTCTGTTTCTTATTCTCCTGCTCTCCCCATCTATTGGACCCTGTCTTTCCTTGCCTTCTAAGGTAACTCCATAATAACTTGAAATATTTTCTTTTCAGTATTCTTAACTTTCTTGCCCTGTTATTATTTCAACATACTCAAGTGGCAATCCACAAACTCTAGATGAATGTAATTGTGTTCTTGGCACCCAAACCTGGGGTCCTGAGCTCTGCTGAAGAAAATCTAGTAGCATCCAGATTGGTGCCATCCTAATACCCAGTGTTCTCCATTCATTGATAGGCTTCTAAATGCTTGCTCTGCACCATTGTTTCCTGAATGCACTTTGCCTCACATTCCATTTTGGTTCTTCAGTCATTGATCACAGTTCTTCAAACCCTCGTCTCCCCGAATCTGAGTCCATGACTTTGCTTTCTATCTCAGACTGAAGTTCTTAACTGGGATTCCTCTGCTTGCTGTCACAGAACCTATTAACTTTTCTACACCAGAATCAGTGTTCCCCTTCTTCCCATAGCAAACAAAGAAGTATCCATTCTCCTGCAGAGGGCTAATCCCCCTCTAGATCATCTTGTCCTACCTTGGTGAGTACTTCTGTAACAGCCTGACTTTTCTTTATCTCTCTACCTGTGCTAGTTCTTTCCATCAGCATTTCTAGAGACTCACATTCCTTACACGTGGGAGAAGGAAAGAGAGAAACATGGAGAAAACTTGTCCTGGTTCTGAGTTTCATCTTCCACTCCTGCTCCCAAGCTCCCCAGCTGGCCTTTCTCACCTTCACAGCCACAGTCCTTACCTCCACTGGCTCATTTGCTTTGCCTCCTTACCTTCCTGGAGCTTACCTAAAAAGCCAACCAGCTATACAAAAAAAAAAAAAACAAAACAAAACAAAAAACAAAAAACAAAACAAAACAAAACAAAACAAAACAAAAAAACAAATTTGGTGCCTAAAACAACAGGAAATATATTCTCTCATAGTCTGGAGACTAGAAGTCTTAAATCAAGGTGTCACCAGAGCTAATTCTCTCTCTAAGAACCATAGATGGGTATCCTTCCTTTCCCACCCCAGCTGGTCATGGTTCCTGGCAGTCTGGAGCATTCCTTGGCTTTCAACTGCATCATTCCACTTTCTGTCTCTGTCATATGTGCTTGACATGTCCAGGTTTCTCTCATCCTGTAAGAACACCAGTCTTGTTGGATTGAGAGTGCACCTTAATTCAGCATGACCCCATCTTAACTTGATCATATCTGCAAAGACCCTGTTTCCAAATAAGGTTACATTCACAGATAAAATAGGGGTTAGGTTTGAACAACTTTTGGGGGGACAAAATTCAACCCACTACCCCCTCCATTGGCTTTATCAATAATTGGCCACTCAGTTGAAACCATGCTCACCAAGGGGGTCAAAGTTCTTATGTTCCCCAATTCAGGGACCATGTGAAAGCTCTATAGGTCATGGCACTTTGAAAGATTGTTGATCATTTCTTCATCACAGAGGTTCTTCTCTTAGTGTCTGGGATGCTCCACCTTCTCAATTTTCCTGTTACTGCTCAAGCTCTCATGTGTCTTCTCTTCTTCCTTTCCCTCTACCCACAAATGTTAGTTTATCTCGGGGTTCTTCTTGGAACACTCCACACAATATTTCTGTGGTGATTCAATCCTTCTCTCCAGTTCAGACATTTTTTTCCTGAGCTATGTACATTTTCTAACTACATATTGGACACTCCTGCCTCAGGCATTTTACTCCAAGTCCCCAAAACTGAATTCATTATATCTGCCACCTCCCATAAAATATATTCTTTTTCCTGAGTTTCTCATCCCAGAGAACAGTAACACTATTCACCTCTTTGCCAGAAATAAAAACCTGGATTAATCTTTCACTTTTTATTTTTTATCCCTCATATCCAACCCTAAAATAAATTCAAACTTTTTACATTGGCCGACAATGCTTCTCTGACTCCTATCTACTTTCTCAAGCATATGCCATTCTCCTACTCCTATCTATTTCTACAGTCCTGTGCTGGTTTCCTTTCTGTTTCTGCTTATTTGGTTTGGTTTGGTTTGGATTTTTTTGTTTTTTTTTTTCAAAATGCAATAAGCCCTTTCCCAGGTCTAGACCTTTGAACTTGCTATTTTTTTCTGACTGGAATTCTCATCCCCCAGTTAAATGAGTAGATCATTCTTCTCCTTGAGTTCTCAGATAGAACAAAACTTTCTGTGTATCAGTTAGGACAACCTAAGTGATGTGACACCACACACACACACACAAATTTCTATTAGCAGAAACACTCTAGAAATTCACTTGTCCTTCAGTTAACAGCCCTGTGCCAGTGAAGAGTTCGATTAGCAAAGCTTCCATCCTGTACACAGTCATTCAGCATACCAGGTGGATGTCCGGTCTGCCGCACCTTACACATGACTCGCAAGGTTGCTCTGGAGTTTATCTCCTTGGCTGCATCAAGGAAGGTAAGGGGATGAAGGATAGAAAGTTGGAGATTTTTATGGGTCAGGCCTGGGAGTGACCTATGTTACCTCTGCCCATGCTCTAATGGCCATGACTCAGTCTCCCAGTGGCATAAACTGCCAGGGAACTTCAGGAGGCAGCCTAAAACAATGCCCACCCTCCAGCTCATAGTTCTGTAAGTCAGAAGGTTGGGTAGGCTTGGCAGGGTTACTCATTAGGGTCTCATTAGGGCAAGATCAAGAAATTGGACAGGTCAGGCTCTCCTCTGGAGGCTCTGGGAAAGAATTCACTTCCAAGCTCATTCAGGTTGTCGGGAGAATTTGATTCCTTGCAGTGCCAGTGCTGACATTTCTGTCTCCTAGCTGGCTGTCAGCCAGGAGCTGCTCAACTTTTAGAGCTTCTCACATGGCCTCCTCCACCTCCAGAGCAAGAACCTCTCTTGCACCAAATCCCCTTCATGCTTTGAATCTCTCTGACTTCCGCTACCAGCTGGAAAAAAAGGCTGCTTTTAAAGAGCTCATAGTTAGATTGGGCACACCAGGGTCATCTCTTTTATTCATAAAAGGCAAGGTAATCATGGGAGTGATATCTCATATTCTCAGGTTCCACCCATCCTCAAAGAGGAGGAATTTGTACAGGGTTCAGAGGAAGAATCACACAGGTGCTAAGCCGTGGTTTCCTGGTAAAACAGAAATAGAACTACCTTAGCACTTAGTGGGAGAATTAAATGTGATAATGTATGTAAAAGTGGTTAGTGTGGTGCTCACAAGTCTTTCATAACATAGTAAATGATCAACAATCATGTGCTATTAATTGTAGAAATGATACAATGATATTGTTATATCATAGCAAAGATTCAAAGAAAAAGAATCCCCTTCAGACATGTCACTCAACTACATATCTATTTAGATGCTCTTGTTGAGCATCTACTGTGTATGTACAAAGTTGGAAGTTACATAGCTGATTAAGACATTTCCATTTTTCCTCAAATCATTCCCAGTTCAGTTGCTTAGACAGAAATAGACACAACTAAATATAATGCTGTCCAGCAGGTGGTGAGTTCTTTGACAGATGTGAGAACAAAGGGAGAGGTAATCAGGAGGATTAAGTGTCACAAAGGAAGTGACTTTTTGCAGGCTTTCGAGTAGAGTTTCAGAACTGGAAATCAGGCAAGCCTAAGGACCAGGGCAGAAGAGTCAATGGCACAGTGCTGTCCATGTGCATTTCATGAAAATTAAATAGGGCCTTGCTTAATATGACTGAGTGCCCTGGGTAGCTGGTCAGGAGCAGTGAAAAGCGAGGTGAGAGTCAAATTATCAAAGGTGCTACAGGTACGTTGAGATGTTCGAACTTTGTTCGGAGGCAATGGAGGACCACTGAAGGATTTACAGTAATGATATAGCATGAGCTAATCAGTGTTTTGGAAAATAAATAATTGAAGTAATGACATTAGTCCAAAGTAGTCACGGCTGAACCCACACAGCTGTTGTCTCCATTCAGTAGGTGAAAAAGCAAGTAGGTTAGAACTTTAAATGCAAGAAGCTAATTGGACTTAGCAATACAGATGGCAAAGGATGAGCAAAAGAGAAGAGAAAGCATTATGTTTATTTGTTAACAGCTCTATTGTATTATATTTCTGTACATTAGTCAGTGTAAAATCAAATCTACTTATTTTAAATCCTTTTAAATGGTGTTTAAATATCTCCTGATGACACAGTCTGCTAAAGTATTTACCCTTGATACAAATTTCCATTAACCTTATTGCAGATCCTAAGCCTGAAATTGTATATTTTTAGGGTCCTCGATTATGGAGTAAAGCCCAGTGACATCGTTAAGAAATCATGTCTGGATAAGCTTTAGTGTCATTGTCTTTCTAACCGATTTAGGAAATTCAGCAAACTAGAGGAGAGTAGCACTATTAACCGACCCTACATTCTCAGATTATGAGGATGCCCTTTCTCTAAAAACAAAGACAGAGAGGAATTAAACCTTTAAAGTCATAAATGATATAGAGAAGTGCCCAGTACACAGACATCAGTGATATTTGGGGAATTTAGTTGTATTGAACATGTAAGAGTAATAAAGGAGTCAGAGACTAAATTCAAAGCAGTCTTCCCTCGTATCTTACTTTTCTCAAATTTTGATTGTTTTCAGAGAGTCTATAGAAGCCTTCCAATTCCCTAAAGGATAATGTTCACTTCACATTTTTATAAATTATTTTCAAAATAGTATCTTTGTATCAGAGATACAAACAATTAATGACCAAGAAAGCTTAGGTTACTTCTAGTAAGGAAAGACTCAGTAATAAAACCAGAAAGAAAAAAAAAATTTTTTCATTCACCTAACTACTTGATAGCTATCTTATATTGAAAATGTCTTTTGTGATATTTTGGATTTTATCCATGACAAAAGTTTGAGTGCTTCAAAGAAGCAATTATTATTCATTCTTGGTTTTACAAAGTAAATATACTTATGAGTCCTGAGTCTTTTAGCTGCAAGTGGTAGAAATCCAACGATTTCATCTTTGTTTCTTTCTGGAATGGGAACCACTCTCTCTTGTATTGTAACATGTAGTCTTTCTTCATGGACTGGAGAACATAGTGAGCAGCAATTCTGAGTTCTTCCCCCACAGCTGGACAACCTCCTCAAATCCAGATTGAAAAATAAAGGATGCTGATTGTTCCATTTTGGATCATATGTCCACCTTTGGGCCAGAGAGGTAGGATCTAGCTACTGGAAGAAGAGAAAGAAAAATATAGCCTCTGAAAAAAATCATTATGAATTAGAGCACCACTCCAAATGTCGACTGTTAAAATTGCGAAATTTGGCTCATTTGTTAAATTTACAAATACTAGAATCTGCCAACAAAGCCTCAGCCTTACATACATATATTTTTTCATTTGAATGTGTTTTATAAATCACTCAACTCTGCTGTCCACCCATGTTCTTCCTTTTGAGAATTTCCCTAAAATTTTATCTATTTTCTTAAAATTGCATCTCTATTTTGTTGATTTATTTTCTCCCATTGTTGAAACCCTCAAATCTTATCAGTGCATGGCTTCCTTTCCAAAATAAGAAATGATTGTTTAGAATATGCCTCTACTTTTTTTGTATGGAGACCACTGATTCCTTGATTTTTTTTCAAGTTTATATTTAAATTCCAATTAGTTAACATAGAGTGTAACATTAGTTTCAGGTGTAGAATATAGTGATTTATCACACATGTATAACACCAAGTGCCCATCACAACAAGTGGCCTCCTTGACCTTTATCATCTGCATTGGAATATCATTCCAGAGCATTCCTGATGCCATTAGTGATGCATTACACCCATGATATCATTTTTGTAGCTAAAGTCTAAATACCTTAAGTGCCCTACCCACATTCGACTGTGTTCATTCAAAATGTATATTTAAAATATTACCTATTATTTTTCCAGTACGAAAATAATTGGTGAAGATTGAGTTATTGTCTTATTTTTGGTTTCGGTCAGCTGCTTTAAATCTGATGGATGTATAGCACTAATAAAAATAACCAAATATAGTAATAAGTAGCATTCCAAACATCTTTCTGACTTTTACCATCAATAAAAGACTAGTTATACAAGTTATGGTTAATAACTAATATGCACACTGGGTATATTACATGCTCATTTAATAGAATGAACAGATCTTTACCAATCAGGTAGCACCTTAAAGTATATCATAAAGTACTGGAGTGGAAAAGTATATTTTATAGTCCACTAACATTTTCATATTTGGTTATATACTTAGATTTCCTCTGGAGGTATACATAAAAGTATAATAATTGCTAAGATTCTAGAAAGGAACTGGATAACTTGGGAATAAGAGTAGAGGAAGATTTGATTTTCATGTGAGCTCTTTTGTATTAGATTTTGTACTATGCCTATGTATTAATCTGTTATCCATTCAAAATTAAGTATAATTTAAAAACAAAATTATTACAAAATGGTAAATTCTAAGTACAAAAGAAAATTTAGAAAAAAAAATTAAAGTTGTCCATAATTTCACCCACTGGAGACAATCACTAATCACATTTCAACTTGTATATTCACCATCCTCTGATCTCTTTTTGTTGATGCACAGATATGCACATACAACTTGGGTCAGATTCTTTTACAATTTTTTACCACTTTACGATATATAGTGATCATATTACCAAATTACTAAATTACTTTCTAAATCCTGCTTTAAACACCTGCACAGTATTTTAAAATATTTCACAATATACTTAAGCAAATCATTATAATATTTGGATTATTTCTCACTTTTTTCTGTTATAAACAGTACTGCATTTTTAACATTGTTTTATATAACATTTTGTGTGTGTGCATTTCTAATTCCTTAAAATTAATTCTCCAGATATTTTTGTGTGTGTGGCATTACTTAAAGGGAAATATTCTTCTTCCTATTTTATAAATATTTCTTAATATACATTAAAAATACTTAAAATTTGCATGTACACTCTATCATAGTTCTTGTTTCCCATTTTGGTAATTTTTTTTTACTTCATTTATGGTGGGGTTTTTAAAATATTTTATTTACTTATTTTAGAGAGGGAGAGAGACAGCATGAGCAGGAGGGGTAGAGGGAGAGGAAGAAAGAGAATCTCAAGCAGACTCCATGCTGAGCACAGAGCCCAACATGAGGATCAATCTCATGACCCTGAGATCATGACCTGAGCTGAAACCAAGAGTCAGATGCTTTACCACCCAGGCGGCCCACTTGCGGTGGCTTTTAAATGAAGTCATTTTGCTAAAACTTGTAGTCAAATCTAGAAATACTTTCCTTCATAGATTCTTCCTTAGATAGAAAAACATAAGTAGATTTTTCTCACCTTCAAGAACAGTGAATATCTTTTGATTTTTTTTTTTGGTGATAATTTATATTTGCAAAATATTTTCACATGTACCAGCTCCAAAAGTCTTTAAATGACCCAGTGTTGTATAAAGGTTAAACAACGTTATTCCCATTTGGTAGATAAGGAGATAGAGATTCAGAATTGACTGCCTGGAATCATAAAGCTAGTTAATGGCACAACTAGGATTAGAATTTTGTTACTCTGATAACTCTCTGAATCCCAAATCCCAAATCTCAAGCAGATGAGTTTAAAAGAAAAGAATGATGGGAAAATGTCATTACATTATTAATAACATTCAGTGGTGTCAAAATATTAATACAACAGTCATATCTTCATCACATTATCAATGTATTCTTAAAGACAACATGTCAATTAAAATGTCTCATTCCTGTGTTAGCTTTAAGTTTTTAAAATTTAAAGCAAGCCTGATTTTTAAATGGGAACTGTCTAAAATTGTACACTCATAAATTGAAGAGACAAATGCAGAAAATATAGGTCTGCAGAGTGTAGTATTGATAGGACAGGGGCTATTTCTTTAAAGTCAGTAATGACAAGTTCTGAAGTGTAAACTATAATTTTTAAAACCATACCACTGCATGACCACATAGCATCCCTGTTTCAATTAACTATGGACATGAAAGAATAATCTCTCCTTTTAATCCACTCACAGCCATGGTAGTTCACTAAAGCTGCCATGACAAAATATCAGACTAGGTGGCTTAAATCACAGGAATTCATTTTCTTACAGTCCTGGAGGCTAGAAGTCCCAGATCAAGGTGTCAGCAGGTTTGGTTTCTCCTGAGGCTCCTCTCCTTGGCTTGCAGATGGCCGCCTTCTGGCTATGTCCTCACATGTCTTTCCTCTCTGCACGGACATCCCTGGTGTCTTTGTGCGTCCAACTTTCCTCTTCTTATAAGGACACAGGTCAAACTGAGTTAGGGCCCACTGTCAGGGCTTCATTTTAACTTAATCCTCTCCTTAAAGACCCTATTTCCAAAACCAGCCACATTCTGAGGTACTGGGAGTTACAGGATCAAAGTATGAATTTTGGAGGGATATAATTCAGCCCACCACAGTACATGTACTTGACACTGATTTACAACTATGCACCAAAGTAGTGAAGATTAAACATTTATTTGTGCATTCATTCATTCATTCATTCATTCATTCCTTTTGGAGAATAAATCCTAAAGAATATTAAAACAAAATATTTTCAAGAATGTTGATTTGTAGTTCTTTCTTTATTCACTTATGCATTAGTCTATCCAATCATGCATCTTTACTGATTATTCTGAGGCTGAACAATACAGTAGTCTTTGATTTGGGACTGTCCCCATGTATGTAGACGTATGTAGCTTATAATTTTCCTCTCCATATTCCTGCTTCTCATATCATTTAGCATACTCTACTAGAAATTCTGGTTGACTGAGTGGTCTTCCTCACTAGATTGAGTCCCTTGAGGGCAGGAACTGTATCTTTCATCTTCTAACCTGAAGAAATGGAGGGGTATGTGCATATAGTAGGAGAACAATAAAGATTGTTTCAAAATGAAGAGATGAAGGGATTTTTTCATTTATGTGAAAACTGCACATTACTATGTGGAGAATTTGCCAGAATGCCAAACTGGTATCCAAAGGGTTGTTCAGAGACAGAGTAATTTATCTGACACTGACAGCCAGACCTAAGTCGATTGGTATCAGAGAAGTGACACATGTCTCAATACTTGACATATATTGGGTAAATATTTGCATCCTATTTCTCTGTATTGTACAGCTACACAGACTATTGCAAAGCTCATAACCATGCAATTTATATATAATCCCTGAGAGGTGGTATCCCACGGCTACAAATATGACTCAGTTGATTATATTAAAGTATAATAAAAGTTGATCAGCTATTTTAAACATGCCAAGCAGTTATGTAATTAAATTCCATATAATCACAAGCAAAAGATTGGCACATATTTTCAAAATAAAATTCTTGTTTTACTCTGGTTGGAAAACTTCAGAGGAGTGTTAATGAATGACTTAAGACTTACCTAAAGGCATTCCGCTTGCTTGACTAAAAATCCCATCGCTGTGTTTACTATACTTCCACGTTGCATTCAAACCTGGAACAGGAGAAAAAGAGTTTTGAGTCAAAAAAAAAAAAATCCAATATAGTTTAGGAAAGTTTGTCTTCTGAATCCCAACTTTTAAAGGCTATTTTGCAAAGATGATATTGTTGCATTGCCCTCTGTATTTTTTTCCCACTGTGTTGTGGAAATGTATACAAGTCCAGCAACTCCTAGGGATATGCTACCAAATATGCAAGTATTTGAATATCTATTTCATGTAGGGAGATTAGAAAGTCACTTTCTGCCAGTTGTGTAGCTCTATTATGCAAAAATCAAGAGGATGCAGGTCATAAATTCTATTAGGTTGGAACTCTGGGTGTTGAAAAGACTATATAGATAATTTTAAAAGATTTTCCCCCTCAGCTGAATCACTGCTTTCAAGTTAAGCTTGGTTTTTAAAATATAAATCAAATAAATGTTTTCCATGATGCTATAGACCTTTAGTATAAACTGAACTCCAACAAACTTTTGAGTAGACATTTCTAAAATTCAGCATCTATAGAATTCCTCTACTGAAAAAAAAAACATTTCATAAAGTTTGGTTTCCATTTTTGAAATTATTTTGTTTTAATGACAGCTATAGTCAACTCTATCACTGTGAAGAAATATTTAAAAGATATGCCTAAATAAAATTAGCTCATAAATAGTTACATTAAGCCAACATTAATAGAAGTATTTAAGGAGATTTCAGAGTGCAATTAAGGAAATAAAAATCTTGTAAAATTACTACTATGAAAGGCCTAATAAAAGTTTGTTATAATTTCAGTGACGGTGAGGCTATTCAAATATAAAATATAAAAAGACAGAAAGATGTTTGCTCTGAGACAAAATAAATGGGTGTATGTGGATTTCTCTGTTGTTAATAAGTGAAACTTTAGTTCTTCCTATGTTAGTTCTCCTTATAAATAATTCAGTTTCTATCATAGGAGATACACTATAATTTGTAATTTTGCACAAATATTCGTCTCAAACCATTTACCATTTTATATGGTGAATTATTGAGGCTATAGAAATTAAACTGGTTTAGAATCATGAGTACCTCATAAATGTCTATACCAGATAAAGCATAGGATCTCTGAAATTTGGAAAACATAACCCAGAGCAGTGTATAGTTCAAAAGAAAATATCTTGTATGTATCTTGTTATCTGCTATTCTTAGCATATAAATCACATAGTAGATGCACATGGCAGATGCTCCGCAAATACTTGTGGAGTGAATGAATAAATAAATAAATGACAAAAAGAACTATATTTGCATATATTAAATCAAATATATATGCTTCCTTTCATAAGAAATTCATTATATGTTTTGGACTTAGCTAAAAAAAAAAAAAAGATATCCTAGCTAAAAAAAGATATCTTGGTTTTACATAATTACATGATAAACATTTTAAAACTATATCATTCCCAGTTTATGAGCACTAATTCATGGGAATAACATCTAAATATAAAGAATCGGGCTCTGCTGTTTTTTGATAATGATTTAAAATTGTTATCTCTTACCTACATGATAAATTCTTCTTTATAAAATTTTTATGGCTATTTATCTTTTATCTTCACAACAATTACAGGGAGAGATGTTACACATGATAAAAATTCCTTTTAATGGAATGAAAAAATAGGGGCCTGAAACTTCAGTAACTCAGTCATATTCACACTAATCAAGACTCTATACTCAAGCCAAGTGTTTGGTGATTTCTTCTCTTTTTTCTCTCTTTTCTTGTTTCCTTTCACTATAGTGTCATCCACTAGTTTTTAAAAGTTTTGCCTGCCTGCTTTTGTAATAGATCTTAGCATTAGCAGCTACATCAAAAATTTTTTTTTAAAAAAGGAAGTTGATTATATGGTTATTAACCAAACGCAAATGCAGCTAGTGCTGGTATCATCAGTGAAACCCATGATAGCCATCTCACATGTGTGAGAGCCTCTTATCCCTGTGTTTGCAATTGTCAAGAGTTGGAAATGTAGGAAAATGTTTGCTTTTCATTTTGTACTCTACTCATTTAATTTTTTACCATGTGCTTCCATAGAGTCCCCCCAAAATCTAAAAAACACTAGTTTCATGAAAAAATTAAGAAAATCATTATATAAATAATGTCGTAATTAAGTGTATTAACATTCTTAAAGATTTATTAATTTATTTTAGAGAAAGAGAAGGCATGAGTGGGAGGAGGGAAAGAGAGAAATAGTGGAGAATCAGACTCCTGAGGAGTGGGTCGCTCATGGGTTTCAATCTGAGGACCCTGAGATCATGACCTGAGCCAAAACCAAGAGTTGGATGCTCTGCTGACTAAGCCATCCAGACACTTCTAACATTATTTTTAATTAATGAACACATAATGCTATTCTCTATCAGGCATTGTTCTAAATGATTTACATCTAAATGTAAATGCTGTATTAGGTATTAGCCAGGTAGTTCTGGATTCAGATATATTGTCTTGCATCTTTATCATTACACCATATTTATTAACTTTTGTAAAATATGGTTAGTGTATGGCACACATCTTTTGTATCCGTCTACCTATTTATTGTACTACTCAAATGAAGTTTTATTTTTTTTCTCCTCAAGGTCAATGACCATATCTTCCTCTAATTTGTTTGTTTTTTTTGTTTTTGTTTTTGTTTTTTTTCAGTCACTGTATACTTTGAGTTTTTATTTGTTTTGAAGTCTTTGAGAGGTAATGGAGAGACTGTTGGTTTGGGGTTATATAAAAAAAACAAAAGAGATCCAGATCTCCTCTCTCTGTTACATATGAAGTATACCAATTTTCATTTTCCTGTCCTGAATCCATGCTTTAAGGACATTGTCCATCTAAGAAGCATCTAGAGTCTTGGGGTACTTTGGTGGCTCAGTTGGTTGAGTGTCAGACACTTGATTTCAGCTGAGTTCATGATCTCAGGGTTGTGGGATGGAGCCTTGCATCAAGCATTGCACTCAACGTGGAGTCTGCTTGTCCTTCTCTCTCTGCTCTCCCCGCCCCCCCACAATAAATAAATAAAATCTTTAAAAAAAAAAAAAAAGAAACGTAAAGAATCCCAAACTAAAGATTTGAGGCAGGAGACAGCTGTTGAGTATACCCTAAAGCAGATAGATTAAGGGATAATGGATAGATGGATGGATGGATGGATGGATGGATGGATGGATGGATCGATGGATGGATGGATGGATCTAGATAGATTTATGTCAGCATTTCCCAGATCTCATACATCTGAATATATAATAAGTATCATTAGTTCTAATACTCATATTTGACTTGCTCATCACCCTCACCTGCTAGTAGATGATCTCTGCCTTCTGCATACTAATCCTCTTGCATTTCTAGGGAGTCACATAGGTTTTCTCACATGCACTTAGTACCCAGCCTGATATCAAATGGCCAAAAAGTAACTCCACTGAGCATATCCATGGCCTTGCTCTGGATACACACCATCATCCCTGAGCATCAGAAGCAAATGTTCCAGAATATTTCCCAGCTTATAACACAAATTGGCTTCTGTCAGGCCATCTCACGAGTTGTTCTGATATTCACAGATAAATCGGAGTGAAGAATGCACCCAGATTTGTTTCTTCCATGACTACCAAACTTGCTCCTTGTGCCAAGAATGCTGGTTTCCAGTTCTTATGCAAAGTAGACACCCACTCTCCTCTATCAGATACCCTCAGAGAAATCTACATATTCCTTACACTCAAGATGAGGTCCCCTTTTTATGAGGGACCACAAATGTTATATTAGGGTAAAGGGGTAAATGATCAGAGGGGATTTTTTTAAAAAAAGATTTTATTTATTTATTCATGAAAGACACACAGGGAAAGAGGCAGAGATATAGGCAGAGGAAGAAGCAGGCTCTAGGCAAGGAGCCTGATGTGGGACTCAATCCTGGGCCCTGGGATCACAACCTGAGCCAAAGGCAGATGCTCAACCACTGAGCCGTCCAGGCATTCCTGGAGGGGAATTTTTATTTTTATTTTAAGGAATTGACTCACATGATTGTGGGGGCTGGCAAATCTAAAATCTGAAATCTGTAAGTCTGGTCAGCAAGTGGGAGACTCAGCCTGCACTCTTGAATCCAAAATCTGCAGGGCACACCAGCAGGCAAGAAACAGACAGAATTTCTGTGATTCAGTCTTGGGGCAAAATTCCTCTTACTTAAGATGCATCAGTTTTTGCTATTAAGGCCTTCAATTGATTGGATGAGACCCACCATCGTTATGGGGAGTAATCTGCTTTATTTAAAGTCAACTGATGGGATCCCTGGGTGGTTCAGCGGTTTGGTACCTGCCTTCGGCCCAGGGTATGATCCTGGAGTCCCGGGATCGAGTCCCTCACTGGGCTTCCTACGTGGAACCTGCTTCTTCCTCTGCCTGTGTCTCTGCCTCTCTCTCTCTCTCTCTCTCTCTCTGTCTCTCATGAATAAGTAAATAAAATCTTTAATAAAAATAATAATAATAAATAAAGTCAACTGATTATTAAGTATTAATCACAGCAATAGCTAGACTAATGTTTGTTCAAGCAAGTGGACACCATAGCCTAGCCAGGTTAATACATAAAATTAACCATCACAGACTTATTACTTTATTTAAAATCATCAGTAAAATATTACTTTAGAAATAAAAAAGTTAGACACTGTCATAGTGTGGACAATTATAATACAAGTGTTTTTCCTGGAGGAATGTCAATAGACCATTCTTTGAAAATTACTGTTTTAAAAGAGAAAAGCCTGTCATTTTATGGAAATGGCTCAAGGATAGACAATTCAGTAAGTCTTATAATGGGCCAAAATATTTCTAGTTGTGACATTGAAGACTGCTCCAGCTTCTCTAAACACAGTGTTTGCTTATGATGCATTGTATTTTCACAGGTTGATGGAAAAGCATAATTTTAATAGGATATTTATTTACACCCTAACATTACAATTTAAGTTATGAGAATCCATTGTGTTCATTTTACATATTCTCTTCTTATATGCAGGAATAATTTTCTCAGCACATCATTCCAAATTAAATTGCAAGGGCATTTTATGATGAATTAAACAGGTGATCCTCTGCAAGCCTCTGTAACTATTAGAACAAATATCCAAGAAGTAAACGTTTTTATCACAATATCACTTCTCTCATACTCATTACTTCTCTTTTATCACACATGGTGTCCAGTACAGGGCTTAGTTAGAAAAGCATTAAATTAATATTTAATTGATGATGCATCTTCACCAAAAACCTTTCTCAGGTGATACTTTACTAAGCTGGCAGTGCTAGGTGTGAACTGGGTGGAGTCCCCTTTGTGAAATAGGATCAGGCCATGGGCACCTCCAAACTAAATCCTGCACTGCTTTCAGGGTGAACTCAGGTGGCCGTTGATCCTTATGCAGGGTCCAACACAGGTGTTGACACAGCTGACCTCTTTGGGCTGAAATTTTGTTATTGTACATTGTGAATAACATTATTTGTGTCACAGAGTTATTTTGAGACTTAAAATACATGAAAGAGTATAAAATGTGTTTAACAGGGCCTACCAAACAGTAGATAGTCAATGTTATAGCCATTGTTGTTACTGAATTAATAACATCTTACCTTCAATATCATATTTTGGGGGAGCACGGATTCATTTGCTCTTTTTGTTCTACAGGTAGTTAGACACTTATTATTCTCATCATGTCTCATTAACTTCTGTTGTTTAACAATATGTCACATGAGTACAGTGTTGTGTTGCAATGTAATAACCGGTTCCTAAGATGATAGTTCCTAATATGATAGTAGCAAATGTCCATCTAAGTCTGGGGACATATCCACCAGTTTTGCAAGAAATATTTGGCTAAGTTATATGACTCAAGTTTCTTTAGATAATATTCCTGGAAATTTATCTCAATACACTCCTCCTTGGCTTGAGTTGAAAGCATTTATGAAAATTAGAAGGCAGTTCCTGACTCCTTCATTCTAGATCTGTCCTTATCTAGAGGCAACGTAGAGGAGAGGGTGGATTGTTAATGTGTGTATGTAAGGGGAGAAAGAGTGGGAGAGACAGACAGAGACCAAGACAGAAAGAGAGAGAGAAGAGGACCGCTCTAGGGTTATATTATAAAAATAACCAAGAAAAACAACCTGGGCTCAATGTACTATACTGTATTACAAATCAGGTATTAGAGATACTCAGGAAGCCAGACTGGAAGACAGCTGGATTAGAATGCTGTCAGCCTAGGAGTTTTGCATGGGAGCCTTTTGTTGTAACCAGCCAAAGAAGAAAAGAGGAAAATGAGGAAGCATCGTCCATCATTATCACAACTGACAGTAATAGTTCCTGTTTTGTTTTGTTTTTTTCCAAACTAGTGACTGACAACTCCCAGCAGGCTGGGCTCCCCCAAACACATGCTGCTATCCTGATAGAGGGACCAGGTTTTCTTACTTCCAGTTTTATCACAATGAAGTTTTTATTATTTAACCATGAGGAGGGTCCGAAGTATTAGAAGTCATAGGGGATGCCTGGAAGAAGAAGCATCCTTGTTCTCAAAGAACTTACAACACCATAAATACTTCTGGCTTATGAGGATGCTTACAAGGGAGATTTGTTAAGACTACAGCTAAATAGAGGGAATGCTGTCTACACATAAAGGGAAGTCAGGCGTTGCTCCATGGCTAATACAAGCTTTGGGCAAGGTTTTGATGAAAGGGAGAGATGTGGATTTCTCTGATGAGGTGGAAAGTATTATAAGCACACATAGAAACTTTGGCTAGTGTTGTAGTTTGGGTGAGGTTGTATATATGAGCACAGAGCAGGATAAAGTGATTCCGGTTCTGCAAATTAGTTTGAAAGCACAGGACTGGATGTTAGTGGTGGTTCGTTGCTCACCTGGCCAACGACAAGTATGTTGCGAGTTTCAGCTTCTATGAAGAGCAGAAGAGCAATGATGATGAGGCTAAAGAAAGCCTCCATTTTTATTAATTATAAGGTCATAATCTGATTTTCTGGAATCAAAAGGCTGAGCAAGCAATTGTGAAGCAGGGGCTACACAGTGGCAGAGATGAATGCAACCTGACATTCCACGTGCATTGTGGCATAGCTCATTGCTTTCCAGGCATCTGTGGAAAACACACCACCTCTTAGGTCTGCTGCCTAAGACGTGTTCTCGCTGAACCATAACCTAGCAGTGGTTCTCAGGTTGGAATATCAAATGACAGAAGGAGATGTGGTCAGTAGTCACCTAAATTGTTCCAGCATTTTTAAACATCCTGGTGTTGACTTGTGAGAAGGATGCATAGGACAGGAGAAAAAATCAGGAAGAAGCTGTATGTTTCATTTACCAAATGACACTGGGAGGTTGTCAGAAAAGCAACTAGATAACATACATTAGATACTAAAGAAGCAAGAATCGTGTTTTAATTTTCTAATGGGAGAAACCGATAAGATATAAATTCCTCAGTTTACACCAGGAGTTAAAAGAAAATCATTGCCTACTTATTGGTTCATTTTGTAAATTGAGATCAATGAAATTCTCTGAACAACAGCATGAAATCAATCGTAAAATAGCATATAATTCATGGCCGGTATTGTAAATTATAGTTTGCTTGACAGTAATCGGTGAGGTTTCCATGCACCGGGATGCATTTCCGTGTAACACGTCTCAGGATGATGCCTGTGGATCCATTTCTAATGCATATTAGAGTGATCTGTTTTTCCCTGTCTACAACTCCCTGTGTTTGATCTTATGCAAATGATGCAATCAAGCAAATGGAAAACAAGATGTTGTTGCTAAGGGGCTCTGACAAACAGTGGCCTTCTGTTTTCAGGGTCCCCCCACCCTCCATTTCCCCGACTCAGATTTGTGTACATACCTGCAATTGTTTGAATCCATTGATCCATTACATTGCCCTTGAAGGGCCTAATCACTTCTGTAGAGACGGATTACCAAATCAGTTGCAGTTGGGCGAGGAGGAGAGAGTTATCATTATATTCCTCTTCGCTCGAACATGTTACATTGGTGGCTCTGTTTATGCCCGTTCCCAAAGAGTGCCTTAGTCCTGCTTCCCCTGTAATCCTCTTTCACTTTTTAAATTTGACTCTTTGAGAAAAACCCTCATTCCATTTGTTCCCTTTCACCCACCTACTCTTTTCCCACCCACCTGATACTGCCTCCTTTTTGCTTCTGTGATTTTTTCCCCCTTTTGCTCACATCTCCTCTTGTTTCACCAAGGATTTCCCAGGGGGGCCACCTATGCAACTTCCTCTCCCATGTATCATGTCCGGGTACTGTCCCCTTCTTTTTTTCATGCCTCATTATTCAAAGGACACTAGTGACATTTCATCTTCTTATGGAAATACATTGAGAATAATCCACTTCGGGGTGGACAGTATTGGCATAAAAATGACTTGGAAGTCAAAAAAGCTATTTAATCAGTCTGGCTTTCTTTGCACTGTTGAGTTTATAGTTTTTAAAGTCTCGGAATCAAAGAAAATCCTCATTTCCTATCATAGCAAAGGCAGAGCAATCAGATCAGATTTCCCAAACCAGAAATGTGGCCCGTTCAATTTGTGTGTGTGTGTGTGTGTTTGAGTTGTCTTAAGAAAAATGATTGGAAAAATTTTTAGTTCTGCTTAGGCTTGAAAAAGCTTGGCTGTCTGGTCATCATAAGCACAAATGAGGTGCCAGTAAGCATGGAGCGTTTATAAATCTGTCCATAAGACATATACTTGTGTCTCCATTTCTATGTAACTGTTTATATCTTTACTTCTGTAGCTCCACTTGACAACTGACTTCCCTCTCATAAAACTTAGTAGTAAGAGAATCAGAATCATGTTGAGGGTTCCCCTCCTGTTCTCTGATGGTGTGAAAGCTTCCTGAGTCTTCCATAGTTTCTTGGCTTTTGGAGTGTGGCCATCCATGGCACTTTCCTTCTTTTTGCAAAAAGACCACTATTAAGATTTCTCACTCAGATACCTTCATTGCTTCTGTATCTCACTTCGGAAACTGAAATCTTTGCACTGTTTACTGTGGTCCTGCCTACCAACAGACACTAAGGTCATTTCTTTAGCTGGGATGTGTCACCTCCATGGGACACATATCTTGGAAACACAGGTCAGGGCCCTTCCTCGCAAGAATCTGTACATGTCTTCTCTCTTTATTCCATCATTCTGGGAAGTCTGAGGTGGTGGAGGTAAGAGAATATGCACTTCTTGGTTTTCCCAACCTTATATCTGAACCCTGAGTAGTCTCTGTTCCCTCCGGTGACTCTGTTCAGGAAGTTTCTCTTGCTCTTTCTGCTCCCTAACCAACCAGCCACATTTTCTTTTATAGACAGTACCTATTTTATGGATCAACTCTAGATTTATAATTTAATTGGAAATCTAGATGAGAATTTAAGTGAGGGACAATTAGGGAAGGGAGAGGAGGGCAGAAGGAAACAAAAGAGGTTAATATGACAGCCATATTGATCTTAGCCCCTTGGCACAGATACCAAATGTTACAGGGGTTCAGAGGAGAGAGCCTTAGGGGTTCTAATTTTAGACCCTGCTCAGTTCCTCAGAGGAAAAGAAAAGATCGATACGATGAAGAAAGAAATAAGGGAACAAGACAGTTATTACCAATGAGTGCCAAGGGTCCAGTTGAAATTGGAAAACCTAAAATTCTAGTACTCTTTCAGTATCAGCAATATCTCTCATTCATACCTCAGAGGTATGGGAAGCATGAGAGAAATGAGATGGTGAGATTTATCCAGAACTAGGAATCGAGAGAGCAGTTACTGAAGTAGGTTGCGGCGGTGAAAAACTCTAGGGAGCTGGAGAGCATGGTTTTGAAAGGGGTGATCGAAGAGCATATCAAGGAAAAGGCAAATATCGCAAATAGTTTGAAAATGAGAAAGTGCTAAGAGACTAGACCTTGTGTGGTGACAAAGGAGTGGTTACATTGATATGACAAGAGGAAGAGGTAGAAGGCTATCAGTTTGTGGTCAGAGAGGGCAAATCTTAGATTAAGAATCTTGGAAATAGTTCGAGAGATGATCAAGTAGTGGGTATAACTGTGCTGAATGTCGTATAAATGAAGTAAAGGTGAAGGGCATTACATTTGAGGAAGTTAAACTGAAGCCAGATTCAGAGATGAGTCATTATTGAGGATGTTGGAGTTGCCAAAAAGGAATTATAATTGAAAAGAAAACTGAGCCAATGCTGAAGTCATTGAGGAAAGAAGAAGTATGACATAGAAGGTGTAAGAGGGCATGTGGCAATTAGGTCTACATTTTCTTAAATAATGGATTGATATTGGTAAATTATGGCTGTCCTCTCTCTGTCTATACATGTATATACAAAAAATATACGTAACCAAAAATAGATAAATAATATTTAAATCGTCGTTATGCCCTCACTCTGAGATACCACTCTTCAGTGTATCTGTAGCTCCTTGTTTCTTATGAAGCATTCATGTTTGAAAATTACATTTTGGCATTCAGGCAAACACAATTTTGCCTTTTTCTTTTGTGTGTGTGTGTGTGCATGCGTGTGTGTGTTTAATCTTTCATCTCACGATTATAGACTCCCTTCATTGGCTTAACAATTAATTAACTTCTTGGAGATTCTTAGATGTTATCCTATTTCTGAGAAAAAGTTGGCAGTCTGGGTAAGGGGTATAGAGGTCTCCCTCTGGTCTTGTCTATTCATTTACTCAATAAATAAAACTATGCTAGGTAGACATCACATCAGTCCTGAGATATTGTAGTGTACATAATAGAAAAAAAATATCTCCACTCAAGGAGTTTAAAGTCCCCAGAGAGGGATATAAAGTCAAGAAATAAATAACATGGCAATTTCTGACATGTTTTGGTAATTATAATAAGTAACTAAACAAGGTAATATGACAGAGAGTATCTGGGGATGGTGGTGAACACACTGTTGGATTATCAAGAGAGAACATCCAGAAGAGGATGAACCTGAAGAATGAGAAAAACTCAGCCAAGTATAAAAAAGGAGAAAATAGATTTCACTTAAAAGGAATATACCTGCAAAGTCCTGGAGGTGTGAAATTGTAGAGTTAAAGGAACAGAAATACGTCTAGTGTATGAAAGGAATGAGGAGAAGTAGGCAGGTGTTGTTAAGTCAGCTAGTATTTCACTGACCATTCTCAGATTTCATGATAGGAGAAATAAGGGACCCAAAACAGTATATTATTCTGGGAATTGAAAGATCACTCTTCACTAATGATCATGCTTCTTTCTTCATTGAGAAAACTGAAGCAGTTATAAGATAAATCCCACGCACTCCTAGGACCACCTGGCCACCTACCAGCATTCATACCCACATAGTATGCCTTCTCTCCGATAACTAAAAAGTATCTGTCCTTGCTCTTTCTAAGTCCAAATCTTCTGCTTTCATACTAGATCCCATTCTTTCACATAATCAAGGCAAAGCTACAGTAAATTATCTCCTTTTTCATCCATTACTAATTTTGTCCTCTCTGTTGTTTCATTCCCATCAACATACAACATAATTTTTAATTCATTTAAATGATCTTTTTTTAAATCCCTGGACTCTACTTACCTTCCCTCTATTGTCTCATTTTTCTACTTTACAACAACATTTCTTGAAAAAGTTGTTTATATTCACTATCTCTGGTTCTTTTCTTGCTCTCTCAAAAATTCACTTGAGTCAGCCTTTGACACCCATAACTTCACTGAAACTTTTATTGCACAAATACCAATGCCTGACATATTGTTAAACAACGGTCAATCTTTGGTCCTTGTCTTATTTGACCTCTCGCCTTTAAAACATTTAATTAATTTGACTTCCAGATACTATAATCTTCTTGTTTTTCTCATACCTTCCCAGTTGCCTCTTTCTTTGTTTTCTTGGTTCCTGCTTTACTCCTAGAAAAAAAAAAAAAAAAGAAGATACCAAAAGTTTGGATCATTATACCTTTTCTCTTTTCTATCTACACTCACTCTATTAGTGTCCCATCCACTTTAAATATAATATATATGATGATGACATCTTAAATTATATTTCAGTTCAGGACTTCTTCCTGAAATTCCAAATTTATATTCAAATTGCCTAATTGACCTCTCCATTTGTTTGTCTAATTATTATCTCAAACTTGCTGTGTCTAAAACATGAATTCTTTATCTTCTCCTTCAAAACTTGTTTTTTTTTTTTTTCCTGTGATCTTTTTCAACCAAATTAATGGTTATCTCATTTTTGCCTTTGTTCAAACTAAAAACCTTGGAGTCAACTTTATCTCCTTTCTTTCTCTCTCACATACTACCTCCAGGGTACAGAGGAATCCTATAGTTTTGCCTCTAAAACATATCCAGGGATCCCTTTGGAGGGATTTCAGCAAAATGGCAGCATAGGGACTTCTTGGTTCCTTCCATCAATCCCCCAATTCTCACCCCCACCCCCAGAAACATCAATTTGAAGAACTATTCACACTCAAAATAATCTTCACAAGAGCCAAGGATTTCAAATAAGGGAATATAGCCTTGGATAGGGCACAGAAATAAGAGAATATGCATGAAGGAGGGTAGGAAGGATAGACTCACATTACTTCCATTTATCCCTGCCCTAAATCCAGACAGCCCAGCACAGACCAAGACTCTCTCCCTGGGAGAAGGAGAGTAAAGTGAGCATCTCACTTCACTACTCCAGACCTACCCTGTTCAGCCCTGGGTTGAACCCTACCTAGGCTGGCTCCGTGTATGGAGCCATCATACTACTTGATTTCAAAATATGTTACAAAGCTATGGTATTTAAAACAGTATGGTATTGGCATAAAAGCAGACACACATCTCTATGGAATGGAATAGAGAGCCCAGAAATTATATATATATATATATATATAGTCAACTAATTTATAACAAAGGAGCCAAAAATATACAATGGAAAAGGACAATCTCTTCAATACATGGTGTTGTGAAAACTGGACAGGCACATGCAAAAGAATGAAGCTGGACCACCATCTTATACCATTCACAGAAATTAACTGCACTCAAGACTTGAATGTAAAACCTGAAGCCATAAAATCTCTAGGAGAAATCATAGACAATGAGCTCTATGACTTAGGTCTTGGTGATGATTTTTCAGCTCTGACACCAAAAGCAAAGGCAAAAAAATCAAAAATCAACAAGTGGAACTATATCAAACTAAAAGGCTCTGCACAGAAAAAAAAATCATCAAGTTGAAAATGCAACCTACTGAATGGGAGAAAATGCTTGCAAATCATATGTCTGATAAAGATCTAATATCTAAGTTGTATAGAGAACTCATACTACTCAATAGCAAAACAAACAGAAAAGCCAGTCTAATTAAAAAGTGGACAGAAGATCTGAGTAAATCTTTTTCAAACAGAGACATACAGATAGTCAGCAGGTATATGAAAATATACTCAACATCACTAATCATCATAAAAATGCAAATCTAAATTATTAACAATGAGATATCACCTCACATCTGTTAGAATGGCTATTATCAAAAGGACAAGAAAATAGCAAATGTTGATAAGAAAGTGGAGAAAAAGGAACCCTTGTATGCTATAGGTAGGAATGTAAATTGAATGCAGCCACTATGGAAACCAGCATGGAGGTCCCACAAAAAAAAATTAAAACTAGAACTAAAATATGACCTAGCAACCCTACTTCTAGATATTTACCCAAAGAAAATGAAAACATTAACTCAAAAAGATATATGCACCCCAGTGTTCATTGTAGTATTGTATTCAATAGCCAAGATATGGAAACAACTTAAACGTTCTCTGATGGATGAAGGATAGAGAAAATGTGACACACACACACACACACACACACACACACACACAGTAGAATATTATAAAATAATGAAGTCACTTGCAACAACATGGATGGACCTTGAGGATATTATGCTAAGTAAAGTCATACAGAGAAAGACAAATACCATATGATCTCACTTATATGTTGAGTTTAAACTAGATTTATAGTAAAATAAGCTTATAGATACAGATACACCCCCCCCCCCCCACACACACACACACAGGAATGATACTCAGCCATCTAAAGAGGAATTCCTGCCCTTTGAGACAATATGGATAGACCTTGAGGGCATTATGCTAGATGAAGTAGATCAAACAGAAAAAGACAAATACTAAATGTTTCCACTTATATGTGGAATAAAATAGCCTAACTCAGAACTAGAAAGCAGCATCATGGTTGCCAAGGAATTGAGGCCAGATTTGAGGAGAAGGGTAGGGAGATGTCGGTCAAAGAGAACACACTTCCAGCTATAAGATGAATAAGTTCTGGTGATCTAAGTTACAGCATGGTAAACATAGTTAACAATACTGCATTTAAACTTGAAAGTCATTAAGAGAGTAAATCTTGAACGTTATTACCACACACAAATAAGTAATCATATGCAGGGCATAGAGATGTTAATTAACCTTATTGTGGTAAGCATTTTATAATGTATATGGGCATCAGATCATCACAATGTACATCTTAATCTTACATATGTTATATGCTAATACCTTAATAGAGCTGGGGAAAACCCATATCCAGAATCTAACTGTTTCTTACTTATGACAAGTCTCCACTTACTTGATTACAATATCTTCTTAAATGAGATTTATGCTTATGTTCTCGCTCACTGTAGTCAATATTCCACCCAGCAGCCAGGGCGATAACTCATGAAATCCATCTGATTGTGCAACAGTTCTGTTCAAAATCCTGTAGGGTCTAAGTAGGATCTCAGATTCAAATCCCAAATCTGTGCAAAGACCTACAAGGTTCATATGATCTGGTCCCTCCTTAAAGCTCTGATGTTACCTCTTAATGCTGTCTGCCTTATTTGCTCAGCTGCAGCCACATTGCCCTCCTTGCTATGTCTGTGCCAGGCATGTTCCTCCTTCTAAACATTTGCTATCTGTTCTCTCTTGGAATGGCCCTCCCCATAGAATCCCAGATTTACTCTCACCCCTTCCAAGTCTTTGCTCAATATGTCACTTTCCTGCCAAAGCCTCCACTGACTCTTGCCTTTTACAATTACCCAGACTCACTCCTGATTCTTCTTGCTCTTTTCTCTGTTTTCTGTAGCACTTTTCGATTATATACCACTAACGTCCTTAAACCCTGCTAGACATTTTAGTTAAAACCATGCTGTTTCCTATCTTCCTCATCCATAAACTTCATAACACTTTAGATAGTCTGGGGGTAAACCTGAACTATGAATGCAGGACTTGACGGGATTTGGTATTTTGGCCTTGGCTCATCACTCATACTGGGCCTCTGAAGTAACGCGACCCTCCCAAACATACTTACTTCTTCATCCTGGTCTCTCCCAGTCCCCAACAAGTTGCCCAATCCATAGAGGAGGATATTGTGTCATAAAAACAAGATTTGGATGGTAACCCTGGAACTAATTACTAAAAACCAGATATAGATGGTAACCCTGGAACTAATTACTATAGGAGGCTGGTGGGCATCTGAGGCAGATATTCCTGGTGAGTGTAGGAACTCGTTTGGTGATCAAGGTCACTTTCAAAGTATGGAGGTATAGTATGAAAGGGAGTGGAGAGTGGTGCAATATGTGATAAAGAGACCTTGGAATATGATGATACCATAGTGATGCAATCTGATCTTACCAGCCTGAGAATGGTAACTAAGGATTCACAAAGGTAACTAAGAATTAATTAAGGATTTTTAGATGTGCAAGTCTGTTCCAACGAACACAGACAAGCAATCATCAGGCCATATTTGAATGGTATGACTTCCTTACCACCTATAAGCTGGGTAGCCAAACCCCCACCTCAACAAGCTAGAATGTAAGGAAACAAGAAAACTGCCCCACCACAGAGTCTGTTGGCCAAAGAACCATTATAGCATGGAGTCTCATTTCCACAGACCAAGACAATCTGAAATGGCCAGAGGGAGGCTCATGCAAAATATTCCGAAGTCACTTGGAATTGACCTCATGGAATACAATTTCGACAGAAGCATGTTCTTTGAGAAAAGTTAGATGGACTCTGATGTTCGAATACTACAGCTTTCTCCTAATTGCACTGACTCACCCATCAAGGATTCCTGCTTTACTCTAGGCTGTGTCTTCCTCAATTTTGCTCCTGAAAATGGATTTGGGGTCAAATCTCCAGCTTCCCTTTCCTCGGGAATGCAAGGAATTCAGACTGATAATAGAGATGGGCAATTGCTTGGTCACTGAGTTCCTATGGATCTGGAGAAGGTGAAGAGAACAGGAGAATGGCAGATAATGGTTAGCATATTTACTCATTAGAATTTGGGCCAGAATTAGGACCTGCTATATAGGCAATGTTCTTTTTTTTTTTTTTTTTAAGATTTTATTTATTTATTCATGAGAGACACAGAGAGGGAGAGGCAGAGACACAGGCAGAGGGAGAAGTAGGCTCCATGCAGGGAGCCTGACATGGGACTTGATCCCGGAACTCCAGATCACACCCTGGGCTGAAGGTGGCACTAAACCACTGAACCACCCAGGCTTACTGTTGTTTGCATGAAATTTTCCTACAGTAAATAGTGGTTTACACTCACTGTAACATATGAGACCACTGTTCTTGTGATTCTTAACTTAGTAATTTTCATAGAATGTTGGTCCAAATGGAGGTCGTCCAGGCCTAACTCATGCACATGTGTTGCAGCTGAGCCTGTCATGTCTCCAGCAGTCCTGGGCAATGGCATCCTGCTTCACCACCAGCTTCAAATTGTCTTCTAACACATCTGATCGCATAGCTTAGGGATGCCCACTTCAGCTGGTATCACTGAATCCCAGTAGGATAAAATTAGAAAGAGAATAGGGCTGAATTCAAAGCATTGTGAATCTATTCTTGATGATCACTCTTTTGGTCTAGACTAACCATATTTAGCATAAAATTATTTGTGGGTTTTTTTGTTTTTGTTTTTGTTTTTTGCCTTGTTTTGGTGACCTACATGTTTAACCAACTGACTGTACTTTGCATAAAAATCAAAGTGTTCTTTTCTGGTTTAGTTTTGCTGTCAGTCCAATACAAAATCTATTTCCCTAAATCAGGTTGTATTTCATTAATCTTCTAAACATGAAATGGTTAATGGTTCAAGGTTAATGAGGCTTAAAAAGATGTGTCCCTTAAATTGTGACTAACCTATTTCAAAAATATTCCGGGAAAATAATAATTTCTTCTAGGAGTATAAAAGTATGAATGATATTTAAATCTCAGTAAAGTTGACTGAACTTTGGTTATATTCATCAGCGAAATGATTATTGAGTACCTTTTTAATGATCATTTTAAAAAGACTTTTTTATTTGAGAGAGAGAATGCATGCGGAGTGAGCGAGAATGAGTTGGGGGAGGGGCACAGAGAGGGGGAGATATTGAGTGACTTTATAAATGAAGTGCTCAGGGTATTTCAGAGCTGAATTATTAAATTACAGATTGCCTTATTCTGATGCAAGGGAATCAACTGTTTCTAGATCATCTCATTCATTAGCTCCTGATTCATTTATTCAAACACATATTCAGAACCTACAATGCGCCAGGCACTGTGCTAGACACTGAGGATGCAAAATGAATCCTTCCCTCACAATGTTCAGTTTCATGGATCAGAGGGTCACGTAAACAAATCATCGTGACAGCACTATAATGCTTTGCAGAGGGTGTGAGCACATCCATGGGAGCCAGATCATGGAGAGGATAAGAGCTCCACCTTGTGCCAGGGGTCACGGCAGGATGTGCTAGGAACGTGTCAAGGAAGAAACAGGCTTTTGCACTGAGCTGGACTACTTGAAGGTCAAATAATAGTTGGTCAGGTGGACAGAAGAAAGGAGTTAGGCAGAAGGAATTACAAGCACAAAGTCATCATTACAAGTTATGTATTTGCATTTCAAAAGCAACTTCTTCAAATATACTGTAAAAATAATTTCAATGTCTCATTTATTTTTTAACAGAACAGTTGAAGTCACTCTAAACTCAGAAAACGATTTACCTGGTCGTAGAGATTCGAGCAGACAGTCAAATTGTGAAAATGAAAAAGCTAAAGCCAGAGTTTGACTGACACTTGTCTATTTAAAAATAACCGTAGTACATTTAGAGGATAAAACAGCCTATATTTTATTGCTATTGATTTTTTTAGGGCTATTGATTCTTGTTTTAAGCTTGACTTTAACCGTTCTAAGAAGTAGGAATGTAGAGGAGGAATGAGATCACCTGAATAAAAAAATACGGTGGTAAATAAATTCTTTTTTTTCCTCCACCCTCTAGATTTAGCAGTATTTACACCCCACCAGTTCCTGCTCAGTGCCTGCACGCACGTGGGATGTACAAACAGTTCCCTGGTCATCCTGTACACCGCACAGCTGCCACCAGAACACGTGGACTCCCCACTTCTGACTGTCCTGGATTCTAGAACTATATATGTACAGTAAGTAGAAATGTCGTCTCTGTCGCACACAGGTTTATGCAAGAGTCCCAGTGAGCTCAATCAAGGGAAGGGTTTGTGACATAAAATTAATTTTATTGTGATGAAATGCATAGAAGTGATTAGTTCAGTGGTTCTGGGAACCTTTGATTATCACTTGCCAACTTAATTTCCATTTTGTCTTTATGCAATCAGGCTGAGCTACCTACTTACACAGATTCTGTGCAAACTTCAGCAAAGGGAAACTGACCACTTACAGGACTGCGTTGGGCTTTCTGTAGGGGAGGCGTTATCCATGATGAGCTGGAATTAAAGTATAAATATATGTATAAAAATAAAAATAAATATAAATATAAAAATAAATATATACTCTTTTTTTTTTTTATACTCTTTTTGAGTATAAACTAGGACCTTCTCGTTCCCTTGGCAGTTGAAGTCAGAGAGAAGGAACTTTCGCCTCTAGGCATGTTCAGATTATTTTTGATATTAAGCAATTCTTACCCATTTCCTAATCTGTGATGTACAAGGTGTACTGTCCTACTGAGTCAAAGCTTAGCAACCTCTCTTGCCACCAGGTAATACTTCTTTCCATTCATCTCTGCGGATCTCAGTTTTCTCATCCATAAGAGAAGAGTTTGGATTGAGTACATTACTATATTCATTCAAGCTGGAAAACATTATGATTTATATCCTATTATTCCGGGTCTGAGCCATCCTGTTGGCCTTCGGTGCTGCCCTAAGCTGAGCCCCCATTACTTACAAGATTTCCCACGACTCTAAGTATTTGTCTGTTGACCAATTTCTATTTTATGATTTGTCCGGCTCGTGTTCACTGACACATTGTAAGCCCTCTGTGGAATTCCCTCTACTTTTCCTTTTACCTACTAAATCCGATCCATCAAGTATACAGACTTCTGTCTAGGTAGTGTCTCACCTTATCCATGAAGTTTTATTTGACTGCTTCAGCACTTCAGCACTCACCTTCTCTGCATTCTATAGTGACATGTTAATTCTACGTGAGATTGCTGCATTTTTTAAAGAAAAAAAAAAATTTTGAAAATTATATTATTTCTCTCTCGTGCTTCCATTTTTCATAAATTCTCAAATGTTCTACTTCTCTCAATTTTTGTTCTGTGGCTTAAGTTTGAAATCAAGTACGCACACATTTTTTTATATTATTAGCTAATTAAAATTATAAGTAACTAGAAAGCAGGCACTATGTCATATTTTCTTTACACCATTCAGGAGGGACATTTAATAAGTACTTGGGTTTTTTTTTTTTTTTTAAAGCTTTCAGTGTGTGTGTGTGTGTGTGTGTATGTGTGTGTGTGTGTGTGTTGAGTGGCATAAATCCAAGTTCATATGCGTCCTTTAAAAATCTTGCACAGGGCAGCCCAGGTGACTCAGCAGTTTAGCACCTGCCTTCATCCTAGGGCCTGATCCTGGAGACCGGGGATGGAGTCCCACGTCGGGCTCCCTGCATGGAGCCTGCTTCTCCCTCTGCCTGTGTCTCTGTCTTCTCTGTCTCTCTGTCTCTCTCTCTCTCTCTGTGTGTGTCTTGAATAAATGAATGAATAAATAAAATCTTTTTAAAAAACAAATAAATAAATAAATAAAAATAAAAAAAATCTTGCACATTTCAGGTTTGACTTGAACGGATAATGGATAGTCATGCTATATTTTTCCATTCCCAGGTGGAAACAACCAAGAAATGTAAATGGGATTCTGGAGCGCTATATACTATATATTTCAAATCACACGCGTGATTTTACAATTTGGGATGTCATCTATAACAGTACAGAACTTTTTCAGGATCACCAGCTACGACACTTGTCCCCTGGCAACAAATATCTCATCAAGCTGGGAGTAAGTTTACTTTACTTTTGTCAGTTTCTCTTCCCTTCCCTTGCTGCCTCTCTCTTCCTATGTCCCATCTTCTCTCTCTCCCTCACTTAAAAAAAACCCAAAACCCGAAATACATGTATTGCTATTGAGACTGAAAACTCACTTCACACTGTAAATGGGAATGTGACCTAATACCTGCCTATTTATTTTGTATTATGCAAAAATGATAGCATAACAATCTGAGTCAGTAGATTTTCCCCAAATCTAATTTGGGATTATTAGAAATTATTTCTTCTTTATTATTTCCAGAATGTCATAATTGGTAAGGGCCTTTTCTAAAATGCCTGAATTAATAAGGTTATTTCCCCATGGAGCTTGTATTCATCTGGAAAACAATGTACAGTATGAAAATTTAGGTCTTATATATTAAAATTAAGGTTTAAATGACCCCCAGATATTCTGGATTGTTATTATAGTCTGGTTTACATTACACTTCTATCTCAAAAGAACAGTCACTTAATAAAACCCTAGAATCAACATACTTTAGAGGTCTTTAGACAGACAATAGCATTTTTTAATGCAAAATAGCACTTTTATACAAAGGTCTTTTAAAAGACCTTGATATTACTGTGGAATTTATACTCAGTGGTTCCCTTTGTTTTTTGATGAAATATAATCTTTTTTAAGTTTAATAGCACATCTGAAAATAACTGAATATAAACATGAGATTGTCCCTATTTGTTTTAAACACACTCTTCATTTTATAGCAATACCTATATAAGGATATTTGCTTTGATAAATGCCATAGAAAATATTCTGCTCTTGATTATGAATAAATTTACATTTATGTAGACACTGTGTATGCATTCATTTTACTTAACATGCTCTTGAATGCTCTAAATATTATACCACGAGAAAATAAACTACATTCAACTATTGCTAACTGTCTGACCTGACACCACAAAACAAGGACAATCAGACAATGTTTAAAATCCTATTCAGAACTGACTCCATGTGCCTAGGTGTTCAGCACACGGATAGGCTTATAAAACAGCATCTTTGATTGCTTAGTTGTATTACTCAAAATGTGAGAAATGATTTTCAAAAACTTGATTTTCAAAAACTAATACAGAAATCCACACTATTCTCAAAACAGTGGTAATATCAAAACCCAGAAAAGACTCTCTTGCATAGAAACAACCAAAATTAAACAGAAATTGTTGTGCTCTTTGGTGTTATCAGGAGGCAAATGTGAAACAAAGTTCGACTCCCAAGTCAATTTTTAGGATATGCTGGGCGATCAGTGAAAATCTACTCAATCTCCAATGTTTTATACATCTATAATATCTTGAAAAATAAATACCACTACATTGGGAGTCTAGTCCCCTGAGTTTCAATTCAGATTTTGCTACTAACTGTGTAACCAAAGACAAATTCACTTAATTGCACTGATTTTTATGTTCTTTAAGCCTAAAATTAGGGCTTTGGATGAAATTATTTTTAACGTCTCTTTGAGCCCTAAAAATTCCATGACACTAAATCATTCTGTGATCCCAAACAATATTCTATGGAGTCAAATGAGATCTGTCAGCCACTGAATAATGTTGATGCAGGACGTCATAAAGATGTGGAAGTCCTTGCCCTAACTCTTGTTAGGGAAATAAATTTGCTCACATTATTTTTTATTTCACTGTATTTATTAGTGGAAAAAATATACTAATATTTTTTTAGAAAGTATTCAACTAAAAGGTTTTTTTTCTTAACTCTATAACAAGTAAATTAAGTGAACCGGAACATTTTAGATTCATCTTGGTTAATTGAAGGATTATTGTATATGTCAGTTTCGACATAATAACGGGCTTTCAAGGTCATTAGATTAGTAGATGGAAATTAGGTTCTCATCCAAGTAAAGTTGCCTTTATAGGTAGTCTTAGCATGTTGAAAGTTCTGGAAAATAAAACACACAGATAGCAAAGCCTTAAATAATAGAAGAAGATACATGAGAATTCAAACCACTGTGGTTTACTCTAGACTCGGAGACTGTGTTACTTCAAGTAAGTGGCTTCATTTAATTTTTCCTGTTAACTGGATTATAAATTCCTGAAGGGTGGAGACAGAATCTTTCAAAATTCTGTCCGCGGAGTCAAGCACAGTGCCTGGTAGAAACTGGAAGCTCAGCAAACAATTCTTGAATAAATGGATGAATGAAGGAATACTAAGTATATATATTTCATAAAGAATCTGAGATTTCATCAGAAAGGGAGACAGAACATAAAGACTCCTAACTCTGGGAAACGAACTAGGGGTGGTGGAAGGGGAGGAGGGTGGGGGGTGGGGGTGAGTGGGTGACAGGCACTGAGGAGGACACTTGACGGGATGAGCACTGGGTGTTATTCTGTATGTTGGTAAATTGAACACCAATAAAAAATTAATTTATTAAAAAAAAGAATCTGAGATTTCTGATATGAATTAAATGATTTGCTGTAAAATGTCAGAGTCGGGGACTGTGTGGTTCCAAGCATATGCTTTTTCTCCTAGAAGAAACAGCATAATGTGTCAGTACACTCAACAAATGGTATTGTGGAATGTGGTAGCTCTGAATAAAGATAATAAGTCAGTAATTAAATGAAGAAGCTAGTAAGACAGACAAGTAGCAAGATATGTATGGTTTGATAATTTTCATATTTCCGTGAGACATTTACCTCTTGATGAATGTTAAATGTTAAATACTTTTCCTGGAAAGATTCTTGGAAATGATGAGCTTAATTTTTCAAAAGATCATTTATAGTAACATGGCCTTGTTCTTTTACTTCATACTTTAAGGTATGCTGCATTCTTAATATCCTCAGAGTTTACTTACCTGGAAACAAACTATTGAAAAAGGGAATGCTAGCTTTGGATGTTCCTAATAGTCATCATTTCAAAATAATCGATACACATTGATTAGTTACTCATTTCCTCATACCAGAATTCAGAGTCCTGTTTAACCAGAAGTTACTGGCCATTTCAGGGGTGGTAGTGTGACTTTGTCATTTAACAAAAACAAAAATTTTTAAATAAAAAAAAAATTTAAATAGCTTGAGAAAAGCTATAGGAGATGGATTAAAATACTTTATTGTAAAGGCTCAGAGGCTTTCAAAGACCTTGTCTCTTCATAAAGGCATCGTTAATCAAAATCCCACTATTTAGTTTTTCCAAACCAGACTTTTAATCAGCATTCAGTTGCATTGCATGCAGTGACCTCTGGTGCTAGTAGGTCAAACAAGATGCTTATTGGTCCAATTTAATTTAGATAATATCAATTAAATTTGACCAATCAGAAGCGACTTTAAGAGCATTTATTTCCTTGTTGAAGGAATTGCTCACCTACCACCTCTAAATACATGCAAAAAAAATTGGAAGAAAACCAAATAAAATATTTTACAGGTAATTCTGTTATTTCAGCAGCCTCTTTATAAATTCTGTTTTATTTGCAAGAAAAATTCTCTTGTAAACTCCGGATTCTTAGAAGCCTCCTTTGTCAAATTATGAGTTTATGGATCTTAGATGACATAGCCCAAAGATCAATCCTTCCAAACCAGAGGATGTCTTTATTTACCCCAAAAGGCATCCTAAAATTCTAAAAACATCCTAAAATTCTCAAAACAAAGTAAATTTCAATTCACATTTTATTTTTAAACACACACACACACACACACACACACACACACATATATATAATTACATGTCTTATAGTACAATGTTTCTTTGAGGAGAGTTAGCTGGGGGCAATTCTTCGGACATAATAAGAGAAATAATAGTGACAAATAGACTACTGGAATTAAACCCCAATGTGTTATGAGTGTAACAAGAATATGCTCCAACATTTTTCCCCTCCTAAAGAAAAAAAATCTAGGAACTGCAAGTGAATAGATTTCTCTTTCTCTGAGGACTGAAAAGAATGTTCTATCATTTTCCTTTGATAATTTGGCCTTCCCACTTGGTCTCTTTTCATGACATGTTTTCTAGTGGACTTTTAGCATGTTTGAAATGTTTGGTTTGTTTTTAATTTTTCTATTTTAATGTTCAGGTAGTTATTTCTGGCACTAACAATGACATGTCCTAGAGCTTTGAGTCATAGTTTGGCCACAAGCTCAATTGATTCCTCTTTATTTGCAAAGATTCTGTTCTTAGGAAGAGGATGGTTTATCTCTTCCATATATATGCACATGCTGCAGCTGAGAATTAGAGGGAACCCACAGAGGTTAATTAGGTCCCAATCTTAATGCAATTTCATGCCCAAGCTACGGTTTAACCCATCAGAAACTTGCTTACGCTGATGAGAAATTATCCTGAAGATTTGGCTACTGTTGTATTCTTACAAGAAAACATGAAATTGAGCTCCATGTCTACTGACCATTTAATATTTACATTTATAATAGAGACTTTGCAACAACTTGGCAAATAGTATACTGCAATGTAAGAAAATATCATTTAAATTAAGTCAACTCTATCTTATTTTTAGGGAAAAGAATTTCAACTGTATTAAGTATCAAAAGGTTGTTCCCTCAATATCAAGCTGAAAAGCAGGGGAAGGCCCAAAGAAATAAAAAAGTTTTTAAATTTTTTTATACTAGCAATTTCTACCTTCCATGAAAATGGATAAAATAACTACCCGCTTTTTACATTGTCCTATGATTTTGCTTCATTTTCTCAATCGGTTTTTGGTAAATTTTCATGCTTTTTGAAATGTTTTTAAATTTGATTGTGTAAATTACAGCGGAACCTAAAGAGATACAGAACAAAGGTTAAGTGGGGTTTTCAAATATCTGTGTTATATAAAGATATGATTGCTAATATTTGCTAGCAAATATAGTCTGGAAAAACCCTGTGGGTCTATCTTGGCTTCCTGGAGAAATGTTTATCCAATAAGGTAGCAAAAATATTTTCCTAATACACTTAAACATTTATCTTGGAATTACTTGAAGTTAATTATGAGAGTGCACACAGCAGTTTCCAGGTAACTTTTTATTTTAAAATTCATTTATTTATTTGAAAGAGAGAGAGGGGGAGAGAGAATGTATGTCCATTCGATCAGGGGGAAAAGCAGAGGTAGAGGGACAAGCAGACTCCATGCTGAGCCCAGAGCCTGACATAGGGCTCAGTCCCATGACCCTGAGATCATGACCTTAGCTGAAATCAAGAGTCAGATGCTCAACCAACTGAGCCCCCCTCCCCCCCCCCAGGTATCTTTCACATCCAGGTTTTCATTTATGGCATTATTAATACCTTATTAGGGAATGAGAGGATTCTATGATCACTATGTTTGTTGGCCGTGTAATGAGCCCATTTCCTCTGGCACATGAATCAGTGATTCGACCCTTTAAGCCATTAAACAGTCATTCAACAACTGCTTTGTTGCTGATATATGAGAAATACTATTTTATTCAATTTCACATTGTATTATACTTTAAACATATTGGTCACGCTATAGCAATAAAAGGCAATTATATTTGTTGTAGATCTTTTCTCTTACTCAAAATCACTTGTTTTACCTCGAAGTGGTTTCAGTCTCTATACAGCCCTCATGGAGTGTGTGCACACGCATGTGTGTATGCGCGTGCGTGCACTTAATTCATTCTGGGAAACTCTGTGCAAGGCTAATTTCATCAGGGCTATTCACCTAGGTCATACATGCCCTATCTCAAGGTTCCAACATAGGATGTACTTGTAATTCATACATGCATACGTTTGGGGTTGTTTTCTAACTATCAGAAATGGCTGTCTTATGTCCTAAAAAGCAATAAATTAAATGTCAAACATCAGCATTGAAACAAATTTATTTGGTGGTGGTGGGTGAAGGGTGGGGAATTGTTTTTCAAAGAATCTGGAACTCTTATTATGAATTCTCTTTTTTCGATGCTCTACTAAAACTTTTGGGACCTAGAGTGAAATGTGTTTTTTTGCATTTCTCCTCAGGCTTGTACAGGGGGCGGGTGCACAGTGAGCGAGGCCAGTGAGGCCCTGACTGATGAGGGGGCACCCGAAGGTGTGCCAACTCCCAAAGCGCACTCCTCTTCACCTCACTCCTTTAACATCTCCTGGACTGAGCCTGAATATCCAAATGGTAAGTGAACTCTTTTAGCCTCAAGTTAAAAAGATGATTAGCAAAGGTAAATTAATATTCGAAATGGCAGCTTATATGTGGTGCTTAATTTTTAATGATCATTTTAGCACATAAAATACCTGAGATCGTATCATTGTCTGCAGTTGGGAGATTGTAGTTTTTAGGCTAACACACAATTTTGGTGGCTCAAAAGTGCTCCCTTTTGATAGTTCTTGTGTACTGCATCTTATTGTTCAATACAGTCCAGAAGAGGTGTAGAGAACAGATGAGGAACGAAGTGCTGTTATGACAGTGATGCTATATTTTCAATGACTTTTTGTTTTGGACAGTCATTAGTTCGTTCTCGGAGAGGTAGAGAGATGGAAAGTCCATGCACATAATCTATTTCAAAATGCTTTTGCTTTAATAAGTTTTTCTTAAAAGAGACCACCACTTGGAACTCTGCGTTTTTAATATATTATATGTAGATACTTGAACCTGCAGTTTTTAAACAGTGCATATATTAAATACATAGGTATTTATACTTAACTTCAAGTAGATTGTGTATATTCCTAAGTGATATACACATCTTTGCACAGTTTAGAGAATTAAGTTAACCAGTTAAAGTTGACTAAAATAAGATCTTGTTCTAAAGAATTTGTAATACCTTGGAGGTAGGAATTACTTCACTCATTTATTGGAAATATCTTTAAGTTTCACACAATATGGTGTCATTATTCCACACTGGCAGGAAACTTATTTAACATCAAATTTTGTTCCCTTTTCAAGACTTGTAACATCATAGGAATTGTTTTAAGTAGCTTGTTACTGAAAATTGAGATGGCCTCGTTTAGCATAGCCAAAAAGAATGGAAGGGAAAAAAATTGTAAATTTTATTAGTTTGTCTTATGTTTACTATGGTATTAATTATTCCAGTCATCTCATTTTAATTAAACTTTTGGCAAATGCATTAGATATGTTTGAGGTAATGGAGAGAGCTCAAATAATTAGAGTGAGTGATTATCTCCGTTATTGAAGTGATGCCTGTACTGTTACAAATTTCCTAATAAAAAAATAAATGGATCTCTATTTGATACTTACATTAAACAGTCAGAAAATCTTGTCATAGTTCGTGCTCCACAAATGTATCTAGTCCATAGGTGGCAATGCAAATGGTAGTGATTTATTCCAATTGGATTGCTGTTCATTGCTATTACAGGATTTACATAGTAGAATATTCTCCTTCATACCCATGTGTTGTGGCACCTGGAACCACAAACTGTACTCAGAATCCCAGGCAGACCAGAGAATTACTTTTGACATTTCAAAGCACATTTGTATATTATGTTTTGTGCATTTACAAGCAGTTTTAAAATATATTCATTGAACCAAAAAGAATTTGAGAGGTTTTGGAGATTTCCGTAACACTTTCATTGCATTCAAAAGTCTTGTGTTTAATCACATCAGAATTTTCTAATTTTCTTATGTTTAATCACATCAGAGATTTCAAAATTTTTATTGTGGGGCAGTGGTTAAGACACTTAAAAGGTAATAGTGTTCATTTAAAAAGTAACCAACTTTTGCGCCACTCCTTCTCTCTTCACTTTCCCCACATTTTCCAGGGTTTGATTTTTATTGTCTATCGTCTGGAGAGGGATAATCTGATTGTTGTTAAAAAATTCTCCTCTAAAAAAATAAATAAAAATTCTCCTCTATTTATTTGTAAAGCCCCCATACTTCCCCCTAAAAACTTAAAGAATAAAATACTAATTCTTTAGTCTGATATTCAGATCACTCTCAATTTATGACTCAAGCTGCATTTACAGAGCCTTGTAACACATATTCCTTTCTAGAATACATATGACTTACTGAGGGTTGCAAGATGTGGGTGCGGAGTCAAATAGGCCTAGAGACAAAGATTATCTCTGCTGTATAGTAATGTGTTACTTTGGGAAATGTACTAAATTCTGTGAGCCCTGATTCTCTTGATTATAAAATTGGAGTTGACAACCCCTATTTTCTTTGCATATTTACCTGTGGAAACCTAACTCATTCCTCAAAAGTAAACATGGGCCTCTTTTTTATTTTTTTAATATTTTATTTATTTATTTGAGAGAGAGAGTACAAGTGGTGGGGAAGAAGGGGGAGGATTGGCAGAGAGAGAGGGAGAAACAGACTCCCCGCTGAGCAAGGAGCCAGACTTGGGGCTCGATCCTAAGACCCAGAGATCATGACCTGAGCTGAAGGCAGAAGCCTAACACACTGAGCCACCCAGGTCTCCAAATGTGGGCCTCTTATTTCATAAAATTGTTCCACTCTACTTGAGTCTAGTGAAGCTTTCCCTCTTTTCTTGATGGCACATACTTTGTTCGTCCTAGGTTCAAATTTATCTGTGTATGTGTCCAATGTACCCAACAGATGATAATGACCACAAATCAATCATTTCTCTTTCCCTTCACAGAGCCTAAGAGTATGTTGTACTTTCTGTTGGCACCTAATTATATTTTGTTCACTTAGTTGTCCCTTGTGAAAAATTGCATTTGATCAAGAGCATGTATACTGTAGAGTGCTCTCTGATGATTCGACAGAAAGAACAGAAGTAGTTGTGGGCCAATTCCTGGAACATATTTGTTTGAAATGTATTTGTTTCTGGACCATATTTGTTTAGCTGTGTGGGGTCTGACACTAGGTTTTTCCTTTAGGAATTTGCATTTTTGCATTTGAATTAAGAATTTTTAATTTTCTTTCTAAGGTATACATAGGTCAAATTTAATGGAACTAGGCCCATGTTGCAATTTATGCTATATTTTAGTTGCTTTTTATTTTTTGAGTCTTCTGCAGAAGAGTAATACATTGCAGCCTAAAATAGGTTTCATCCTTATGTTACTAAAGAAACCCTCTCAAATTATTTTAAATAGTGTTTCTCAAACTTATCTGATCATTGGAACCATCTTAGTGGCACTGACTGAAGAAGTAGGCTGTAGTATCCACCAAAAGTCCTGAATAATCAAAATGTCCCTTTGGCCTGGTTATCCTAAAATGCTCATGAGTATTTAAAATTCACTCTACCTGAGACCACTCTCCTTAGGACCCTTTCTTGAGACCTCCACATGGATTTTTATTATCCTTTACTTTGAGCATATCCAAATTGATTTCTCCACATGTTCTCTGCCGCTCTACCTGCCCTTTCTCCTGTGTTTCTCCTTTTCCTGGTTAGCACAATCCAGTCACGCCAGCCAGAAACCTGGGTGGCATTCTTGACATCAGCCCTTGCTCACTCCTGACTTGTCTTACCCCCCATGACCCTCAACTGTACTCCTCTAATGAAGGTCACTGATATTTCTCACCCAGATAACTTTAAGAGCTTCCTCACACCCTGCAAAAATCTGGATTTGTTTATTCAAAGTATATTTTTTTATGATCCACTTGGTGCCATCATTCTGATGATACCAAGATGAATTTGCCTAATCCTTGATCTTCAAGATACAGGGATTCCTTGAGGGAACAAATAACAGTAAGGTAGGGATGTGAATAAGGTGCCAAATGTATGGAGAAGAAGCTCTCTGAGGAGCCCTATAGGATGTGGGAGTGTCATCCCTCTGGGTCTTCATTACATGTGGCAGCTCCAGAGATACATACGCATTTAGACTGACATGTTGTGTAACAGATGCTTCTCGCAGGGGTTTGCACGCTCTGGGATCCAAAATCTTGACTCTTTTAGTCAGTTATACACCTAAATAGAACATTTCACTAGGGCTTACTAACATGAAAAAATATATGAAGAAATAATAAACCCACTTTCAGTAATAGGAAGTATGTATGTTTCCAAATATGTGTCCATATGTGACAAAATGTGAGAGATATAAAAAGTTCTGATATAAATGTCTAGTTCTTGCCTGTCAAGCAATTGGTAGCCTTTAGCCAGCATGGCTTAGGTAACAGGTTGTCTGCTTTTCATAAATGATTCTGATTTAAACAGTCACTTGTGACTCATCAGAGTCTTATGATAATCCTGATCCAGTGGCTAAGAGAATGGCCTCTTGCCCTTCTAATTTCCATTCTCTTTGTTGTCTCCCAGCCTGCTCCTACTTTATAGCTTATGCTGGGAAGCTTGCTCTTTGCTTCAGGACATGCTTCGTGTGCTCTGAGAATTTTTCCTGTTCTGGAACTTTTGTTCTGTGTTGTACCAGCAGTTCTAAGAATAGTGCCTGACCCACATAATAGATGCTCAATTAAAACTTTGCTGATTAGCACTATCAAAAGAAAAAAACAAATGCACAGAAAATAACAAATGTTGACAAGGATGTCAAGAAATCAGAACCTTTGGGCACCATTGGTGGGAATGTAAAATAGGGCAGCCATTATAGGAAACAGTATGGAAACTTTCTCAAAAAATTAAAAATAGAATTACTGTGTGATCCAACAATCCCACTTCTGGGTATTTGTCCAAAAAAATTGAAAGCTGGATCTTGAAGAGATCCTTGTATACCCACATTCGCTGTAGCATCACTCACATTAGCCAAGAGATGGAAGAAACCCAAGTGTCCACAGATGGATGAATGGAAACAAAATGTGGTGTGTATATATATACAATGGAATATTATTCTGCCCTTAAAAAAAGAAATTATCATGTGCTCCAACATGGATGAACCTTGAGGACATCATGCTAACTAAAGGAAGCCAGTCACCAAACGATATGGCATGATTCCACATATATGTGGTATCTAAAGTCATCAAACACATAGAAACAGAAAGTAAAACTGGGGGCAGGGGTTGGGAGGAAGAATGGAGGGTTGCTAGTCAACAAATATAGTTTCTGTTTTGCAAGAATAAAGGGTTCTAGAGATCTGTTATACAACAATGTGCATTTAGTTAACAATCTGTACTATGCATTTAAAAAGGTTAAGATGGCAAATTTTAGGTTGTGTGTTTTTTTTTCTGCCACAGTTGTAAAAATATGATATAGAGAGGATATAATAAAATGCAATACGCCTTTATACCAGAAGAACAAAAGGTTAAGGGCTGTGTTAGTTTAAAGCAAACAAACAAAGGTTTCAATTAATAGTAACATAAAGACAGATATGTAAAATATACATTTGTTAAATCAGAATCAGATTATGCTAGCCGGCCTGTTGTGCAACTTGCTTTTCTCACTTAACAACGGTGGTGGAGACCTCTTTCCCTGACAGGGATCAGGGCTCAGCTCTAATGTTTCAAAAGGCAATGGAATCCTGGTGACTAAAACCACAGCTTATGTGACCCATATTTTATCAGTGGATATTTACGTTTCCATGATTTTGCTATTATAAATAATGCTACTTGCTATTAATTGCCTTAGTCTACCAAGTAGTCTTTTTTTTATTAAATAAATTATTTATTTGAGAGAGAGAGAGCATGAGTGTGGGGAGAGGGGCAGAGAGAGAGAAGGAGAAGCAGGCTCCCCAGGGAGCGCATCAAGGGGCTCTACACAGGGTTGCATCCCAGGAACCGGGGATCATGACCTGAACCAAAGACAGCTGCTTGGCCGACTGAGCCACCCAAGTAGTCTTTAAGTACCGGGTCTTTATCCTTGATTCACACCTAAGGTTTTGCTTTCCTTCAAAGTGTCCTACTTAATTCTAGACCCTTGCCTCATTTACCTGGAAAAATGGTGTGACACTCTAGCTCTGTCTCTCTAATCAGAGCGCTTGGCATCCACGTTCCCTCTGCACGCTGCAATTTCAGGCAGGATTTTTAAACCCGGATTTTTAAACCCGAATAAGAGCCACTTTTAGGTAGATAAGAACCCTTTATTGTGTAGCACCTGGACTTTTCTTTTGTCATAACGCCAGCCATCGATGAGCTAGTAGCACAAAGGATTGCTGTCTAATAAATTTAGTGACCTGTGTTGTGAAGATTACAATTGCATGATTATAATTATGCTTTTGAGAGCTCTCAAAATCTCATGAGCCATAGTCCCTTTCAGAAGCCAAGGCCTTAGAATCTGTAAATATGTTTTATTTGCTCACACTTGAAGTCCCCCTTGCTAAAATCAGCATAAACATCTGACTACAGCAAATTCATTCCTTGTTACCTCGCATAACATTGAGTGACATTTGAAACTAATTAGAATATTTTTAAAATAGTAGCCAGAAATATAGGATGTGAAATTCTCATCCTTTATTAATATTTACAATTGCTTGTAACAATCCACTATCCTTACCTAAGTCAATTTACTAAAACAGTTTCCCTGTTAGATTGTGACCCACATAAGGGTAGGGATGTGCCTTGTTCCCTAGTGCCAGCAATTGGCAGGGTGCCAGTCATGGGTAGCTGTTAAAGGAATTAATGTTTACTGATGATAGGGACAATAATAACATGGTGATTGTGTGGATGTGAGAAGCATAGGCATATGCAATCATACAACACATGTAAACACACATTTATGATTGTCTTAGAATTATGTAACTTAGGTGAACGATTTCAAAGGTAGCAGAAAAGCATCTCTCCCTTGGCCTGCAGAAGGCTCAAAGACCCGATCGTTTGGCATAAGATTTCCTCAGCCCAGTGATTTGTTGAGATTCTGAAGAGACCATGTGAAACTGGGTCTGCTTTGCACACCTCAGTGTGAAAGGGCAGATTGTTACTGCCATCAAGATCAGGTAATGTCAAGATGCGCAGGGAAAAAGGAGAGCTGGGCACCCATTAGGCAGGGTCCCAGGGACCTCATGAGAAAACAAAGAGTACTTAAGGGACCTATGAAAATATTTTCCTAATTCAGCTTCTTGTACTGGGCTGGTGTTTTGAGAACTCATAGACAGATATGTACTAAGACAATGGCAACTGTGTCGATAAGAACAGAAAGAATTTGGGAAGTTGATTGTCTTTGCAGACTTACACATAGCCTTGAAGCCAGTAGAACATGATTGAAAGAGCATTTAGTTCAGTTTGTCTTTTTTTTAAGATTTCATTTATTTATTTAAGAGAGAGCAAGCGAAGAGCAAGTGCAGGGAGAGGGGCAGAGAGAGAGGGAGAGTCTTGAGAAGACTCCCTACTGAGCTAGGAGCTGGGCACAAGCGGGGCACCGGGCTCAATCTCACGACCTTGAGATCATGACCTGAGCCGAAACCAAGAGTCGGATGTTCAACCGACTGAGCCACACGGGTGCCCCCATTTGGTTTAGTTTTTAAGCATACGTATGATTTCAGAAATGGGTGGTTGAAAAATAATTACAGAATTTTATACACATTCTGTATATGTCCTCCTTCACATTAAGAGATGATAAGAAAGAAATAGGCTTTTATAATATATACATGAAAAGGTGTGTATGTAAATACTAAGTGCTTCACCCATATGAAAAAAGAAGTATTTGATTTCCTACCAACCCTAATGGTAATAGTAGTAATAATAGATACAGCTTAGAACTGTGTGCACGACATTTTAATCCTCACAACCAGCCATGATATGGGTATCGCTATTCTAACATTCAGATGTAGAAGCTCAGATTTATAAGTATTAATTGCTCAAGACAACTAGTAAAGTAGGAATGTAATACCAAACAAGGTGTGAATGACTCGAAAAATGCAGGATTTTATTTACTATACTCTCCTGCTTCTACTTTTTGTAGAAAAGCTCATAAATCAGGATTCCATGTAGCCACATGAAAAAAAAAATTCTTTTTTAGATACTTTGACTTGTTTGATGCATCATTCTCAGTGACAACACTCAACATTCCTAAGATCTCTGTTCTGATTTTTCTCTGGTTTTGAAGAAATAACTATTTTTTTCCCACTTTTTATGTTGAACTAACTTTATTTTTAAACAGCCACAGTGCGATTCGATTCTCTTTCTGGGAAATGCTCAGTTTTAATAGGAGAAATGGATTATAGAATTCAGCGAATCACTTAGGAAAACTGCCTGACAGTTTTGAGCAAACCTTGTGTAACTTTTATGAAACACCTCCTATCAGTTTGTCAGGTAGGATTTCCCAAGCACAATCTTTTTTAGATTCCGTTGATTCCATTTTTAGGAGAGCATAACAGTAATAAGGCATCATTCCACAATGTGAAAGCTGTTCTCTCTTTTCCTTTTTAATTGAAGGATCAAGTATTCACACAGGGAGATATCTGCCACATTCAATCATCATCTGGACCTTGGGGGAAAGCCCACAGTTGATATTCATATTGCCAGGCTGTACTGGAAAAAAAAAAAAAGGAAACAAACAAATATGCTTGGAGCATCTATATTCACTATCCGTGTTATTTTTATGACGCACTAAAGCGTTGTTGTTTAATTCTTACAGTAAACAGAATTCTTCAGTGTAAATAGAGATACCTTGTATTAAATTTACATCGTATTGTACTTGTATTGAAATTCCTTGGTTAAGGATGACAACCTACTGAGCACCTTAGGAAACACAATTTGACAGAACAGGAGGAAGAGGCACAAAGATACACATCCCAGTGGATGTGCTTTGTGGACAATTATGATTCAGCTTCCCTGTGAGAATTAAACACCTTTGAGATCCTACCATCATGGAAGGAGAAAAGTGATAAACCTGAGACTGCTTACCCTGGTGAGCCAGTGGGAATTAAAGATCCATTTTGTGGATTATCCACTGAAGAACCAACTTTGAAGAACTGGATTAAATACGCTGATCCCCCTTACCACACAGCATGATATTGTTTCATTGTGTTGGAGCTAGCTTACCGATTATTAGCACGAGAGAATGAGTGAGAGAGAAGGACAGAAAATACAAAACACTGCAGCATAATGCATGACCGTAATGTTTTATGTTAGATGTATATATTTTTGAGGCTTCTCTGGATCCACTCTTTGCTCTTCCACTCTTTCCTGTATCCCACGAAGCTGATCTTTCCTCACAGAATCAGGGAACTCTCTCTCTCTCTCTCTCTCTCTCTCTCTCTCTCTCTCTCGCCTCCTTTTGGTTTGTCCATGGGCTCTGGCAGCAGCAGCCAGAGATGACAGGGTGGGAGGGGATTGGAGTCTCAGGATGTAAAGCCTTTGTTCCCTTTCTACCAGGCTCTGGGCTCCAGGGCAATATTCCTCCATCAAGAGGTACAGCTCCTTCCCAATGGCCCTTTCCTATATTTCCAGCTCTTTTATTTTTTTTAAAGAATTTATTTATTTATTTATTTATTTATTTGAGAGAGAGATTGAGAGTAGGAGCAGGGGGTGGGAAGGAGGCAGAGGAGGAGAAGCAGGGAGAAGCAGGGAGCCTCATGTGGGGCTCGATCCCAGGACCCTGAGATCATGTCTTGAGCCAAAGGCAGATGCTTAAGGAATGGACTGAGCCACCCAAGCAACCCATAGCTCCAGCTCTTTGTCCAGGTTCCCAAATCTGTTCTCATCCTTTCCCTTGCAAGTTTGAGGATGTTTATGGGCACCTACTTTAATGGTTAACATGGTCTCCTAGGAGGCCTAACTATGACCCAGTTGGGATGGCATCATTACTGCCCAGTGCTTTCCTTTTACTCTGCCTGTAACTTTGTAAATGAGTTTGAGTCGCCATCAAGTTTCTTCTGAGACCTGAGACCTTAACTGATTCTTAAATCTTGTATAACCTACACTGAACACACATAATTTGGGGGCTGGATGTAGAGATAAATGTAAAATGTATTCCGGGAATAGCAAAATTACATTAGTAAACACATAAAAATGCTATTTGATTAAACTTTGTTTTGGCACTCCAGACATTTTAAAAGCAAATAAGAACAGTGTTCAAAAGTTCTAGATGAAGATTGCTTATCTACTAAGTCTGTGGTATTTAATTTTTAAACAGTAACCAACTCATTGATATCTCATTGAAAGCTTTCTATTATTATAAATATTTATTTGATAATCAAATAATGATTTGTGACATTCTTCCTCTTGATGAAGTAGGTCCAAGTGCCATGTGCATCTTAAACACAAGTTTCCCAGGTCAGCTTAGTTTCTTAACCCACCTAGATTAGGTTGGCCTCTGTCTCCCCTGCCACTATCATTTTTTCTTCTTTTCCATCTAGTTCTCCTTTAATAATCTTTGCACACACATAATCCACTGAGTCTGTCTTCTCACTTAGATTGAAAGTCTTATGAAAGCAGGACCAGGACTGTTCTGTATTCGCAACTTGGAACACAATGTCTGGCCCATAGGAAGTACTCCATAAATATTTACTGATGAGTCAGATAACTACTGAAAACCAAATTCACTACATCCAGCAGATTATTTTTTTCCAAAAGGTGTTTTAAAGCACTTGGTAGGTACCTGTTTTTTTGTTTGTTTTGTTGTTGTTGTTGTTATTGTTTTTCACATCGTACTCTCCAGACTTGTTTGGGATAGGAAGGAATCTTAAATAAAGAGCATACGTATAAGAAACTGCTAGGTGATGACGGATAGCATACCAGTGGGGAATACAGACCTGTCTAAAATGTGCTTCCAAGAGATGGGCAGGTTATTTTTGACAAGAGATGTGCATAGGAAGAGATCGTTTAAGGCAAGGTTCCCACACTAAATAAGGCTTTAATTTACTCCAAAAGGAAGGGACAACTCTAAGTTCATTCCTCGTATATGTGACACACTTAACTCCTAAGGTACCTTCTTGTATGCTCACTTATTTGATTTTCACATTAACTCCATCAAACCTCCAGGGTAAGGAATGTTACCCCCATTTTATTGATAAGGCAACAAAAGCTTAGACAACATGATCTTTCTGACCAAGTATTAAAGGTGTGTGGTCATGAGAGAAAGGCTGTATGCTCCCCATCCTTTTCTTCTAAAAGCTTAATCAAATGTCATTGGATGCAGTCACAGCTCTCATACCACCACAAGGGCACCAGGTACCTGGCTAGTGTCCATTCTTTGGTGAAGCTCTCATCAATACCAGCAAACCATTTACTCTTAAACAATGTCCACAGTGATGTCAGGTGCTTGGTCCAGTATACAGTCCTCAGATGGATTCTCATTCATCTTGAGATAGTGTTGCAAAGAGGATACAGCCAACACTTAGATCCTCAGGAGTCCTCAAGGCTGGTGGAAAGACCCCTGAACATCCTCTCAGCCCCTTTCTTCGCAAACAAAAGCAAACCAAAAGGTTGAAAAGAAAGGATAGAAAGAAGCAAAGTTGGTGTAGCTATTTAAATATCGGACAAAGGAGATTTGGTGGCAAATAGGATTAATAGTGATAATTAGGTAAGTTCAGATTAAAAAAGGGTGACTAAAATTAAGAACCCTTCTTTCATCAAAATGTGGTTTAAAGTTCCTGAAAAATAAGTAATAAAGTGGGATATAATATTTGTAACATACATAACTTTCAGAAGACTAGTGTTCAGAATATATAAAGTATTCTTAGGAATCAATAATAAACTGGGGACGGAATATAGCCAATTATAATTATAATTAGCATTGTACAGTGACAGACTGTGCCTTCATTTATCATGGTGAGCATTGGGTCATGTATAGAATTGTATCATTATGTGGTACACTTCAGAGTAATATAACATTGTCAACTACATATCAATAATTTTTTTAATATATAAACTTAAGCTTAGAAGAAATGAACCCCAAACTCTACTTCACTCATTGTTTTCTTAAACATTTTATCAATGGTAATATATTCACAGATACTACAAAAAATAATAATTAACTGGGGAAAGATCTGAAAAACCATTTCACAAAAGAAAAAGAAAGTAGATCCTGGTAAATATAAGGAAAGGTGCTCAACTTCTTTATTCAACTGGAAAATTAAAAAAAATAATAATACCAAAATAATATAGCGTTTTACCACATGTAATACTGGCAAAGTTTTGTGTTTTTTCTTAAGATTTATTTATTTATTTATTTATTTATTTATTTATTTATTTATTTATTTATTTATGAGAGTCACAGAGAAAGAGGCAGAGGCATAGGCAGAGGGAGAAGCAGGCTTCATGCAGAGAACCTGATGTGGGATTCGATGGGCCCATGGCAGACACTTAGCCACCGAGCCACCCAGGCATCCCTGGCAAAATTTAAAAGTGTGACTATACAAAGTCCTTTTGAGGATATGGAACAAAGAGAACTCACATGCACTATAGGTTGTAATGGGAATTGATGCACTCTCAAAAACAGTTGAGTGTTGTCTAGCAGAATTCAGTATATCCCGATTTCACTTGGGATCTATGCACTAGGAAACTTCATTTCTGCCTCAGGACACACATGCAAAAAATGATAAAAAGCTACAGTGTAGTAAGAGAAGGTGGAGGCAATCCAAATAGCAACAATAGAATAAATGAATGAATCGTGCTGTGCAGGAATACGACTCAGCAATGGAAATGAGCGAAGTATGACTACCCGTTAACAGAATGGATGGGACTCATGCTTATTATGGTGAATTAAAAAAGATGCAAAAATACATATACTTATGTTTTTAAGTAGACTCCACACCCAGTGCAGAGCCCAACACGGGGCCTAAACCCATGATGCCAAGATCAAGATCCCAACTGAGATCAAGAGTCAGACACCCAACCTACCGAGTCATCCAGGTGCCCCCCCCCCAAAAGTGCATATTATGTGATTCTATTAATACAAAATTGAAAAATACACAGAACTTAATTACATCATTTACGGATGCATTCCTAAGTGGAAAAGGAAGGAAAACATTCTTTAAAAGCCAACACAGTTTTCAGGGCAGAAGAGAAGGAGTTGGAATGAGGGAGGACATGTGGAAAATTCATGGGGTGCTGGCAATATTTTGTTTTTTAACCTTGGTGATACTTACATGACTTTTTGCTTTTACGTTCGTCTTTAAGACATAACATTTTATGCACTTTTTATGTTATGTTTTATCACATAATTTAAAAATACAGAAAAAAACAGTTGCACAGAAGTTGAGAGTGTAATGTCTGTGTACCGTCCATTCTGAGTGTTTCTGTGTTACACCAACCCATAGCTCTGACGCTTCCTAGCTGTCTCGCATCGGCCGTGTTATTTCACCTTTCTCAAACTTGATTTTCTCATCTGTAAAGGAAAATTGAAACTCTTTTTGCCTTCAGGGATTTTTCATGAGGATTGAACAGTATACATGCTGTTGTTAATTTTTCAGCATAAATATCCTCTGACTTTCAAGTGTTTGCCTCTTCTTATCTGTCATGCTTCCCTACGTAACAGCTTTTGTTTTGTATTTTGGTGAAATGTTATGTGTCAAGATAGGTACAAATTCACATGCAGTTGTAAGAAATTATGCAGAGAGATCTCAGTGACCCCTTGCCCAGCTCCCCCAGGGTGCTGTGGAAACTATAGTACACTATCCCAACTAGGGTTTTGACACCAAAACAGTCAAGATGCAAAACAGGAATGTGACTTTTTTTTTTAATCCCCCAATTGACAAACTTTGTCCCACTTTGGCCATACATGCCCCCTTTGAAACTAGCAGTAGAGAGGTAAGTTAGGTCTTGTAGGAGGCTTTTAAAAGTCTTTCATGGCTCCCCTTACAGACCATCTCTGTAAGGTGGTCAGATCCTTCGCTTTCCTAACTAGTGACCTATGATGCCATACCTCAGCCCTAAGCATCATAAATTTGTTTTATTAAAGAAGAGAAAGTATATAAAACTGTTAAAGGTATTTCTCTCTTAGAATTCCATGTTATTGCTGCAATGTGGCATTCCTACATACCTGCCTCCATCACAAGTTACTATATATCTGGGAAAAGGAGACTTAAAAATTATTATTTTTTCCTTTTGGTATTTTCAGCTCCATGGTCTTCCCTAATCCGGTCTATTGCATGTGTGACTCTAGAGGAATTCTTCTAAATACAACGTTTATTTTTCCCCCCAGTAAATACACAAAAATGTCCATGGTTCTACTGGGCATCACAAAATCCTCAACCCTTGGAGTGGCATCCAAAGCCTGAACCTCCTTTTGAAGGCTTGTTTTCTATTAGGCTTTCACTAGTTACAACAATAACAGCAGAATATGGATCTATTTGGATATCTTTACTATACTTTGCTTTTTCTTGCTTCAAGGCATTGGCAAATGTCATTTCCCCACCAGGAACATCTTCCTGAGACGTGGCCTTTTCACATTTTGACTTTTATGCAAGACCCAGCTTCTTTGTACAGAAGCCTTGGCTGCTCTAAAAAGCTTTTAGGACTCACTTTAGCCAGAGTGTTTGCCCTCTGCTAGAAGCTCCTGTATGGCTATCCCATTTGTTGGACATAAAGTTTTTGTGGTGCTTATCACTTTTATTTAACTCTTGAATTGTTGTTTAATTAGACCTGTGTTTAACCCTTTTCTTACTTCCATAAAGGCACATATTATTTCTTATTCTATCCCCCAAAGTACCAAGCATAGTATCTTTCAGGAATTGACTTCCAGTAAATATATATTAAGCTTTCATTAGGCTCAACTTAATTGCTTTTAGGGCCAGAACATGTACATCATGTCTTAATTTGAGTGGAATTCCTAAATATTTTAGCAGAGAAAGTTAGGATAGAAATGAGTAAGAGGAGCCGTAGTAGTAGGGGGATGAGATTGCCAGGTTCCAAGCCTGAGTTGATATTTATTTGTATGACCTTGGGAAATAGCTTAGCCTCCCTAAGCATCCCTTCCCTTAACTCTGTAACAAGGCAAATAACCCTTCTTATTTCTTGATGTTGTTAAAGTTAATGGAAATAATTCATATCATGTATAAAGCCTACTGTCTGATTCAAAGTGAGTGTTCAATACATTTTTAATAATAAAGTTTTTTATGATCTCAAAAATACTTATATGGCATGTTAAGAACTTTGCATTTCACTTTTTTCAAAGCTATTCATACAAGTCCTGTACTCTACTCAAAGAAGGAAAGTGTCTCCTTAAGCTTCACTTAAAATGTCCACTGGATTATATTCATTAGTTTTCGTTATGCACTTTGGGAATCTGAAGCCAATGAAAATTGTTTTCATATATATTTTAGACTTATTACTTATTAAATGTATGTTTTTGGAACTGAATTATACAATATTTTGTATAACACTAATTTTATTTACATTAAAAAGTCTGCTAATGAAAAGTTATGACATCTGCCTGCCTTTCTTGGTAAGGAATGGACTATTATATTCAAATGATATCTCTTATTGCCCACAAATTTGCCCTAAAGTTTGACTCTATGTCCTTAACTAGAATATTATAGCTACTGGTCTTGCTCAAACCAGGTCAAAGGCAATACCTGCACTTGACTCAGGCTCCTTTTTATGGCAAACATAGACACCAGCCATAAGCCACAGTGGTATCCCACTTTGGCCTGACCTTGGGATATGATGATTAGCTCGTAAGATCTGGACCTATGGGCAGAAAACCCAGAGAGACCAACATCATGAGTCTGTTCCATCCTCACTACATGCTTACATTGATCCCAGCCTCCCAAGCCTGGGATGGGGAACTTTCATCTTGCTAGTACTCAGTGAAGGCCTGATGGATCCCTGCTTGCATGTGGTGTGTTCAGATACGTGTTTTGAAAAATGGCCCTCGGTCTGCAGTGTGAAGAATGAATTGCATGGAAACATGAATAATGCATCAAAACATGTAGGTGGCTATGATTCTCAGGTATGAGATGATGGCAGGATGGACTAAGTGGCCATGAGTATGGAGATGGGTGAAGATCAGTTGGGAATGTAAAGTCCACAGGCCTCAGTGATGGAGTTGGTTTGGTGGGGGAGAGGGAGGAGAGTGTCCAGTATGACTTAAAGGTTAGACTACGCTTACCTAGTATACCCTTGGATTATACAGCTTGGATCTACAATTGATCTTTTAGCCCTTCCTACAAATGCTGTCAAATAGTGCTTATCTACAGAATGGTGGGTAACTCTGTATATGCGTATGCATGTGTGCGTGCGTGTGTGTATGTGTGTGTGATCTCATCTGCATGAAAGCTGGATTTCAGTCTCACCCACCTTTCCGTTCAGATGCATCCTAAACCCTAAAAAGTTTCTGAGTAGTTGACTTAACTGTCACAAATCTCACTTAATTTCATTTTCAGCTCATTTGCCATGTATTCATCTTACTCTAAGTCCTTCTTTTAGTGTCTATTATTTCTTTATTCTTAGTTCCAGATGTCATGGTTATCTAGTTTCTTGGCATAGCTTGCTAGGGGTTGACTTGCAGAAGTCAAGTAGACAAAACAACAAAGAAAATCTAGAGAGACTGTCACTGAGGGAGGAAGAAGTAGAAGGCAAAAAGCAGACATAGGAATGGATTAAGTATAGCCACTGAGTGATGTGAAGGGTAAAAGCCGGATAAGTATCCTAGATCTCATCAGTCCCTGAGGGCATCGCTGAATTAGAGAATATAGTCTTTGATGTCCATAATGCACAGTTTGAGTCATCATGAGATGATTCAATTATATTCATTAGAGTCTGTGTGGGAAGACAGGTAAGTACTGTGGAGTCCTTGCTAGAAAGATTTCCTTTAAAAATGGTTAAGATTCTTAAAGTTTGTACGTAAGGAATGAGATTTAGTTATAATGAAAATTAACTTCTATGAAATATGTCATTTCCCAATATGTCAGATAAATGAGATATTATGCACATAATCCTAGCATAAAAGAAATTCTCTGTTCCCCAATTATGTAAGAAAACGGAAATATTGATTTGGGTACTTTCTATGTCATTGTTGAAAAGCGGGTCAAGTAGATAGCGTTTTGAGGGTCTTCTTTAAGAGCTTCTCCAACACATTATTTGCACATAAGTTTTTTTTTTTTTTTTTTGGTGAGGATTAAATGATTGCTTAGCAGAGTGCCTGGCACATCATAACTTCTTATCATGATTATTACTGTGATTTTATCCATTTTTCGTCTCTTAAATTTCCTGTGACTATTTAGTTTTATACTGTATATCTTTCATTTCTTAGTTTTAATTCATTTGTGCTTTTGTGTGTCATGTATTAAATGACATTAAATCAAATACTTTCTATAAGTATTCTCAGAGTTATCATAGATGGTTGTACTAGAATAAAGGAAAACAGTTGGCAGCCATCCTTTTGTGTGTGTGTGTGTGTGTGTGTGTGTGTGTGTGTGTGTAGCCATAGCACTACATGATAGTGAAATACTCTCCAAAATTTGGAAGTGAGGGAAATAGAGCTGCTCTTAAAAGGTAAGCTGTACAAAGTTATCGTCATAAGAGAAAATGAGACAGAGCAGTAGTTTTATTTAAAAAGTATTAGCTCATGTGATGTGATAAGCACTGGGTGTTATACTATATATTGGCAGATAGAATTTAAATAAAAATTAATAAATAAAAAGTATTAGCTCAAAAAAAAGTGTTAACTCATTCAAATATAAACAGCTTTAATCCTAAAGGATATACTGACCAGGATCTCACTAGTGAAACAGAAAATGTGCTAGGAATATAAGACAGATGATATTTAATATAAGGAGTTGGTTACAAGTGTGTTGGAAGGGCTACAGAAACAAAAAGGGTGATTCTCAGTGCCCTGGTGTTTGGCTTCCAAGCCGGCCTCATCTGCTGCTAGCTGCCAGATTTGCTGATTTGATGCTTCAACCATCAAGAGGCGCTACCCCAGCCTGAGCTAATGTGTCACCCAGAGTCCATCCCTGAAGAAGCTGGAAATGCCAAAGAGGCATTTCTGCAGCTGGCACTACCTGAGGCCATGGCTGCTTTGTCCCTCCGCTGACCTCTCAACGGTCAGCAAAAGCCTCAGCTCTTGGAGCTGCAAGTTGGACATTTTCTTTCTTCCTGTTTCTGCCCTCTTTGCAGCACCTCCCATTGGTGAGATCCAAGAGGAAGCCAACAAGCCACAGGGCTGCAAGTCAGAGGATGGGGTTTTAAGCCCAGCATACAGAGCAGACTATAGACGTGTGGATGTGGGGCTGTGGGTAGGTGAATTAGATGAATAACCAGTTTATTCAGCACCCATGCACACGCTTCCTTCTTCCATTAGTTTCCATGAGCAGCAGCAACCACTGCGTGCTTCCGCCTAACATCCTACTGTGCTTTGTACAATGAAGAAGCTCTCGCCCTCCATCATCGTATCAACGCCTGGGGAGTGTTCATTCCCCCTTGAGTTTAGAAACAACCTACCTAGATATCCTGCAACCTAGAAACTAAGATAAAATATCTACTAACTTTCTCTATATACATCAATAGGGAAAAGGGGAGAGAAAATTAGTTATTATGTACAAATCTTTATGTAATAGGAAAGAAATAAAGCATGAAATAACACCTGTGATTCTTATTTCCATAACTAGTTTAAGGCCACAGTTGATGTTTATAACCTCGTCTCTTGGCCCTCAGCCAGTAGTTCATCTGTTTGGGATTCTTGACCTAGTAAGGTAACCCAAACCTTCATTACTGCAGGGTGTATGTGCTTAGTGTCAGCATGCAGCAGGAAGCTAATTTCTCCTTCCACATAGTAACCTTTTCCTTTCCTATTGATATAGTTGCATGAGGATCCCGAATTGCCAGGTAAAATTCTGTTTTCTAATTTAGTTTTACCTTGGTTGCAGCCCGCAACATAGATTTTCCTCCTTGTGCCTAGAGAAAGCAAAAATATTTTGGGTAGGTTAAGTGTAATAGTAAGAGGAAACACTCTGGCTACCTTCTCTTGGTTCCCATTTCCACATTGCTCACTACAGAAAAGCCAGCATCAAATACTGATCCTTAGTTCAAATCAGGTGCAGCATCCTATAGGAACCCTCAAATCCACAGGTGGTATCACCCAGCTTGAGCTGTAATGTGCGCTTCAGGAGGCCATTCCAGAAGTCTCTTAGGCTATGGGTTGATGAGGTATATTGTAAGATGAGTAATTTTTATAGTGGTGACTCGCATCCTACTTGTTTTGCTATAAACTAATTTTTACATCAAAAGCAGTGTTATGAAGGATATCCTGACAATGCGTGCAGCATTCTGTAAGTTTGCACATGATGGTGCTGCCAGATATCATGAGCAGGTTCTGAAAATGAGCAACTTCCTCCCACAAGAAAGGAACGCTTAGGAAAAAGCTCCTGGTACCGTGGCCCCACCAGTAACACTATCCCTAATGTGATGATGAGTGAAGACTTGCTCTTCCTTTAGGACAAATGAGACCAAATTTGGAGTTCCCAGGCTAAGCATCAGGCCTCTTGGAAGGCAGCTGAATTCCCTGACAACCTTGATTTTGCTAGTCTTTTGTTTCAAAACTCATTCCCTCTCTAAATCTCCTATCTGTGAGCTATTCTTTAATACCATCTTTTTACCAAGTCCCTTTTCCTATCTCAGGTAGCTAGGTATCTCCTTTTCTTGTAGCCTTACATTTTCCCTCTAGATTGGATGCTAATATTTTTACTCTACTGCATGTTCATTAATTTATTCATTTAGTCAATATGTATTAAGTGCCTACTATGTTTGGGGCATGGTGCTAAGCTCTAGAAATACACAGGTGAGGAAGAGTCAAGATTGCCTTGGGGATCCTACAGAGAGGCAATTAAACAGCCACTGTGAAATTAATTTTACTTTGAATGAAGTTCCAATTTAGCTTATAAGCAAAGTTTTATTTCTCATAGTATAACGCTTGATCAGGTTGGGGATTCTGTGATTCCAGGGAGCACAGATCCCTAACTTCTTTTTAATGAAAATATTTTGACTGCATAATTCAACTGATTATATTCAATAACTATTTAATCTCTCATATCTCTACTAGTGGATTTCATGAAAAGACACATAGCTTTCCTTCTGAAATAAATTTTAGTAGATCATTAAAACCAGTAAATCATAGCTTCTCGAACCCATTCATGGGTGTCTCATGAATGTTCTTTGTGCCATTTGTGCAAGGTGTTTATGGTTAGGTTATGTAATATTGTAGTTGAGACATGGGTTCTGGAGCCAGACCTCCTAGATTCAAATCCTGAATCTAGCTCTGGCCAGCTATGTGATTTCGAACAAGTAACCTAATCCGTCTTGTCTGAATTTCCTCATCTATAAAATGGTGATAATCATATTGCCTCTATTCTGGTAGTGCTGCTGGGAGAGGGTTAAAAAGGAGTTCATACACAACAGGTACTTACAACAGTGCCTGACACATCCTGAGTAATACATAATGCATTAGCAGATAAGGTTATTTGACTTCTAGAGCACATCTATTAAGGATCTCATTTTAGAATGCAATAGAAATTATAAATATGCTTAATTTATTCATGTTTGATCTGGAACACGAATGATAGCTAACATGATGTAACAGGAAGAGTCCCATTCTGAGACTCGTGGGTTCTATTTCTGTCTCTGTACTCATTAGCTTAACAATTTGATATTTAAGGGTTTAATGCCGGTTTGATTCTTAGGAAAGAGATAGGGTTTAGACTGAGGAAAATACCAGATGCTATGATTCAGTATTTCCATGAAATTAGAAATCACGTCAAGAGGTGCTTGCTTTCTTAGGACATTCTTTGCTATTGTCCGGTCACCATACTAAAATCCCATTATTATCTTCCCAGGTGTTATCACAAGCTATGGACTATATCTAGATGGTATATTAATTCACAATTCCTCAGAACTCAGCTATCATGCTTATGGATTTGCTCCTTGGAGCTTACATTCCTTCAGGGTCCGAGCATGCACGGCCAAAGGTTGTGCCCTGGGCCCGCTGGTAAGTATGTGCATTTACATTCTGGGAATGTATTAAATGTCAGATGACAGTGAATATCAAGGAAGAAGTAAGTGGTGGTGACTCATTCTCTGCACAGCGAGGCTTTCAAGCAGGATAGGAGATTTTCTTTTTATAAAATTTTATTTAAGAGTTAGTAAGAGTTTATATTCCACATAAATTTCAGGACTGTGCATAGGTCTAGTGAAGGAGAGAATCTATATTTCACTGAAATTTGTCAAGGTAAGTTGGCCAGTGTAGCAGAAATACATACAATTTTGCTTAATTTAGTCACATATTTACTTAAAGTGGATGTTTTTCTTTCTAATAATGGGCCCAACAAGGTAAGTTTATGATTGAAATGTGAAAACAATCCAAAGTCCCTGATTGCCACGGTGTGGCAACACTACAACCCAACAAGTGGGTCAGACAATTAAAAGTTTGATCTTGCCTCCTCTGATAGAATAAAATATATTTATATCATCAGTGTGATATAGTTTCATAAGAACAATATTTAAAATTGTACCAATATTAGTTTTTGATGTCCACATTTCAGAGATCTATAGTATCTATATTTCGTTAGCAGTTAAAAGGTTGACAAATTATGCTTTTTATTTTTTAATATAATTTTTCAAACTCAATAGTGCATAATTGTCGTAGACTAGCATGACATTCCTTAGTTTCAAAACATCAGATTTTATTTTTGTGCATTTTTCTTAATTAGATTTAGCTTCTTTTAAAGGAAACACTCATTACCTTTAGATATTTTTTGGCAATGTTTGCTAATGCTCTATCATTTTAATGCACTCTGTCTTCATTCAAGAGTGTATTATATAAATATTACCTTGGAAAACAGCTCTACAGTTTAATTCTTTGCTTCCTTCTTTTTGATCACACCTCCCATTTTGTTTCAGAGGTTGGTTGCTTTCCAAGCTGCTAACATCGTCCATCGGTGGAGCGGAGCTGTAGTCTTTATTGCCATTAAGTATTTTATAGCTCAGCCCCTCTGATGGTTACTTACTCTTAAAAGCAGGATTGGCAATAGGCCAGCTTTTCTTCTCCATTCAAAAGAAAAGCAAAAGAAACATGAGAACACTTCACATGAGCTTGAAACCTAGACTCTTTCAAAAATATAAACTGCACCTTGTGGTTCTGGCTACTAAATTGGCTCCCACACTGTCTCCTGATGTTCTGGGAACTTTAAACAGGGGGGGACAGGGTTATTGATCTGCGTCCTGTGCGGATAAGATAGTGGGCGATGTTAGCCTTAAGAAATCAAATGCCACAGCACCCTGACGGGAAGGGAGAGAACAGAATTGGATTGTAAAACCTGCTTTGCCATGGCCTCGTACATTCTAGACTCGGTCCTGATGTAAAGCACCGTTATTTTCTCCCCATGGTACTTTTCTTTATCCTGTGCTCAGTATGCAAACGCTTTTCCCAAGTCAATGATCCATCTCTAATCACTGGGATTGAACAACAATGTCTTTATTTAGAACAAGTCAACTCTGTGCTGCCAAGAAGTTAAAACTGGAGGTCCTCAATTGATTTCTAAAATATTTTTGTGCCAATTACAGTACATATTGGGCCCTTAAGAGATTACGTATCTGAATATTCTAAATCACCCTGGATATCTATCCCAGTCAGAAAAGATAGTACAGATTCAGATACATATTATCACCTAAGGGTATTCTTTATCTAAAGCCCAGTGTTACACCAAGTGTTTCATTGAAACAAAATATTCATGATTTCTATTTTTAGATCTTTTGCTGGCAGAAATTGAAAAACAAATTTTTGCGAGTCAATGTTTTTGTTCTAGGCAAACCTTTTTTCAGTGACAATTCCTGGTTTTTAGAAAGAGGAGCCTGTTATTTTACTATTTCATGTCATTGTTTTTCATGCATGCAGGGAAATACTAATCCATGTGTTTTTGTGACAAATGAGCTCTGTTCCTGAATGTGGTATGGTTCACCCTCAAAATTGACAAGTTCATATAATAAAGGGGGAAAAAGAGTAAAAAGGACAAATTTGATAAAATAGAATATTTTAAAAATAAAAGCGTATGCATATATATTCCACATTTTTGCCATTTTAATGTAGTATTAGCTCAATATGTTTTGCTTTTAGCCCGATCAAATTTATGACTTATTTGTGATTCAGAAGGAATTACTCTATACCCATCTGAAAAAAAAAAAAAAAGAAAAAAAGGATTTTCTTGTAGTTTGCTCATTTCTCATCTGTTTACACAATATATTTGGCTTTTAAAGAAATTCCAATGTTAAAAACAATTTATAATGTCTTTGATCCTAATTTTAAGATGCTTATATGCATTGTCAAATTTAATCCCGTAATTGAAGCTTTATAAATGTTTGAAATAATGAAAAATTAACAGAATAAGCAACAGAGGATAACTTTTTAAAGGTTTTCCTTGTTTTCAATTATATTGTTGAATTATATTAAAGAGAAACCCTTCACATTTTGTGTAGCTATAATAAGATGCATTAAATTTGTCCATAGGATAATCACTTTGCTTTCGTTTGTTTTTTTTTCCACTTAGCCAATGTTAGATAACACTGGTGGAGTCTAAGATTGGGAATTTTATGACTGTGTCTGGCCTTGGAACATTCATTGAATTCAATTCTCCAAGGACCCTCTTAAGGATGAAATGTGAAACTATAGGTCACTGCGGTGTGATATAGTTAAAAAGCTGCTTTGGTTTCTTGGTGATGGCATGTTTAGACACATAAATGCACCTAAACACACATATATACAAGCTCAGCTTTTCACATTTATTATTTACAAAGACACAGATTTGTTATTTAAGACATCTAAATCTTAACGGTAATATGTAA